>NW_028141945.1:4722512-5922512 GCF_025532165.1 Camponotus vicinus | reverse complement strand
AAAATAATTGACATAGTTGTTGACAGGAAAAGAAACGATTGTCATACATTCGAATAGCTGTTTGCGTCATTAAGTTATTTCCATATCATATAACGTCATAATGATGAAGCAACCACATAGCTGTACTCGAGTTACCATCCAATTTCATTGCAGGTCAAATGTCCCTATTATTTACTATGCGATACATACAACATGTGCTTACTCTAAACGATGCAGTTATGATTTACAGTGTGTTCTCCATTTATAACATCTTTCCCAAAAAATTTGTATTATTTTACATTAATAATCCTTATAATTAAATATAATTAAATGTTTCATAACCAATTCATAAAAGAATTTGTGAATTCGCAAATAATTCGCATCAAAGAAACAAGTTGCATTAATGTATTAATTTTACAAATAAAATAATGCACGACTGATTCGGTATTTCATTATAAAATAGCTAAAATTTCTTATAATGCACATGCATTTATTAATTATATTTTTACATGTTGAAATATTACAAGGTATAATTCTTTTGACAAGAGAAACAGTTTTATAAATCGCGCGTAGCGCTTTGTGCAAATATAATAGCATTCAAATCTGTGTAAAATTGTTTTAACGTATAAAATGTAATAAAGTTTATATATTTATATAAAATTATATGCAATTTTGTAGTATAAGCTCATAGAACGTAATAACAATTAGTAACGATTTCATTTATATATTTAATCACATATATGGTGCAACGATAACATTACGCGATTCCTTTCATGTTCAAGCACAACATTATATTGACAGAACTGTCGTTTACAGTATACATTCCACACGTATCGCATTAAATAACTTGATACCATAATCATTGATATAATATTATAATCAGTGGCACGTACTCACGCGCGCGCATTAATCATTGAATCGATTCTTGCTATTATTAAATTATTTAATTCTATGAATGTGCGTAATCATCAAAATTAAATTTAAGCGTTACACGCAAAATAATTATATTTAAATATATGAAATTTGATTACTGTGTGTTTATACGTGGACAATGCAATTATACATTAGATTTTTATTGAAATATACGAAATGCATTTCAGAAGAATATGCGACTATTGTTTTCGCAATTTAATTTTTCTTATAATAATCCACGCTTTAGATGGTACATTGATATTGCATAATTGACAGATACAAATTTTCTACTCTTATTTTTTTTCTTTTACGGAGTCACGACCGATATACAGGTACAGGGAAAATATTAGGTAAATTGCATATTAACAAGACTCCCTATACATTAGATTTTTATTGAAATACACGAAATGCATTTTAGAAGAATATGCGACAATTGTTTTCGCAATTTTTTTTTCTCATAATAATCCATGCTTTAGATGGTATATTGATATTGCATAATTGACAGATACAAATTTTCTACTCTTATTTTTTTTCTTTTACGGAGTCACGACCGATATACAGGTACAGGGAAAATATTAGGTAAATTGCATATTAACAAGACTCCCTTCCTTTTGTAAAGTGTGAAAATACCCTTATGATAATTACAGCTACGTGTGAACTTCGTTGCGTCAACTTCAAAGACTCAAGCTGAAACAATGGACTGGCGTACATGTGAAAGATAGTAGACACGAAACATATTTGATTAAGTCGGATCGAGAAGCATAGCCCGTGGCAATGTACAAAAATTTTTAGTCCAAGAACGAAATCGAGTTTAATTGAAATTAAAAAAGCGCTATAAATATGCATTGTCGATTGAGATTGTTCATAAATCGGTTACGTAAGAATGTAACGAAAGCACCTAATTTCTACGCTAGAAGTTTGCAACAAAATTCAATCATCGCCAGGAGATTATCTTGCGGAATTGTCATCGCCAAGGAAATACGCGAAAGCAATCTCGCTTACGCAGATCTCTTTGCAGATTGTAAATCCGCGAACAAGTTCTCGACACAGATCAAGCCTGAACTCCTTCATAGCAATTTAAAATCTCTTTCATCACGGAGATGTAATAAACTTATGAAAGATTCCGACAAGAAGCGCTGCAACATATGTCAGTTGACGCAAAAATTTCCATTTCTGCAAAATCCTTTCGAAAAATATAGGTAATTTACAGAGTTCCGGTTATAAAGGAATTTTTATAAAATGCGATTGTAGAGAATCTTCTATAAACTTTTATAAAATATGTGACGTATACACGTCCAAATATTTTTTTATTATATTTATAATTTTGTAAAAAAAATTTTTCCTGTATAATCGTTAATCTAGTAGCTATTATTATCTTTTTATTATTCAGATTATCGTATCTTCAAGAGCATAATGAAAATGCTCGCGATGAAGTAGAATCAGAACAGTTTGATCTCCAGTATTTTTTGGATCCTTCGTACAGAATTAAAATCTCCCAAGAACTCGTTAATGAGAAGAAAAAGGACAGAGATAAATTTTATCATTAAACATTCGATCAAATTATATGAGATATAACCTTCTGATCCTGAAGATGTGCCTTTGTGAAAATGTACATATTTCCATAACAACAGTATGAAGTTGAATCAATATCGTTATTCATTTCACGAAGATAGTATTTGTAATTACCATTTACATTTTTGTACAGATCGATTTATACGTTTAACGGTAGCAATCATAGATTATATATACACTAAAATAACTGAAGTAATTACTTTCAAGCTAAAATAACATCGCTTCGCGTTCATCATACTTCCGATGAAAAATGGCATTGCAACACGCACGTTGCATGCTGCGATATCACTGGATGCACGAATTCCAAAATTATACCGATATATGTAAGCTTCAAATTGTGATAAATTTTCTACAGAAATTCTTTTTATATATATGTATAATAAAACAATAATTTATAATTATTATTCTCTGTCATTGATTTCTTCCAGAAATATATTTGTGAAATATCTATGTCCATGAATAGCTGTTACCTTTTGACACGTTTCTGAATCGTTAATTGCGGGATCAAATTGATGGCTGATTGATAATCGCGTTTCGACAAAATACGGAGCATCTTACGACATGATCTGTTCACTTAATTATTGTCGCGCAAATGATGGAATGTATAAACAACAGCGCACGTCGCTATGATTGGACATGTATATACACAATAGTTATTTTACCACAAATATTTAATATAACATAAATTCATATGAATAATTTCATAATATTTTACTTAAAATTTGTAATAAACACTATTAATTATATGTCACACATATATACTCATATATACGCATGACTATGATAGTAACTATGATGTATAACATATACATATATTGTAGGATTGCTGGAAAATTTTATATTTAATTTTAAGAATTTTTATTATTTTAAAGATTTTTTCAAGAACGTTTTTAAGAATGTCAATAATAATTATTTTTATACTTTTTTCCTAAAAAATTAAAAATAATATTTATAAATAAATATTTATAAATAATATTTATGAATAATATTTATAAAGCATTTCATACATTTATTACTATTCGGATAATAATTAAATTATTATTATACATACAATAGAAAATCAATAATATTCCAAATGCTCAGCAAAAAGTTAAAATGGTCATTGCAATTAGTTAGAATTCAATTAACAGTTAATAGTATCAAGATATCGAAACATTAAAATTTTATGTGTCTTACATTTCTTAGATATTAATTTTCCGGGGCACATCGGTTTATTATTCTTTTATATCTATAAAATTGCTCTTGTATTAGATAACACAAAGCACAGCAACGTGATCGTTCAAGGTTAAAATAGAATTGAGATTGGAAGGTTTTTTTTAAACGTTTATGAATATATATTACAACGAAATACAGTCACACACGTGTCGCTTCTATGATAAGGGTTCCGAATCTCCGTGATTTTGCATAATTCTGTTAAGCAAATGACCAGAATAATAACTCGCCGCAAGGCATATGTGACATTCATGCTGTGCTCCGAGCAAGTGCTGAACGAAATTTAGTTTCGTAGTTTACATGGCGATAGTGGAATATTTATACGAGTACGCCGAATAAACGTTTGCGCTTTTAACTTTCCACGATGGTAGTGTTTTACGATAAGACGAATCCTTCGAGTATATAATTAAGATTGATCTATTACTACTAGATTTATAATTAAACACTTATTTTTATTTTCAAATATTTTCAATATATGTATATTTATATTAAATGTATTTATATATTGATATATTTTTATTAATATATTAAATATATTTTATATTAACGTTTTTATTTCAAAAAGGATTATGATAAGTTGAGAAGTGCATTTGAAACAATCTAAAAATGGATGAAATTGTTCGTTATCGACAGGAGAAATAGTATAACACATTAATATCGATTCTTCGAACTGGAAAAGAATCGACTATGAACTGTTTCGAACATTTCAATTTATTGGCCTGGGCATTGGTCAGCTATAAATAGCGTCCTTGTTAAATTTATGTATCCATACGTTCCGTAAAAAAACGGTTATATTTGTTGATAGCCGATCGAGAAGTTGTAATTTATTGCTACACAAAGTATATGTATTAACAAAGATTTATTCACAATCACGAATTGATAAATAAATGATATCATATCAATTATATATTATTGGTTTATATTATTTTATTAAAACCGCAATATTATTGATTTATTCAATTTATACAATTTTACTTTCCTCGGAAAATAAAAATTTGAAAAAAAATAATAATAATAAATATTAATTTATTACTTAATATACACACCTTCCATATTACATATAACACTTTTCTTTCTCTATTCAATAATAAATTTCCTTCTTTAAATAAAAATGAAAGGACCACGCACACAAACATTGGAAATCTGGGCACCGGTCAAATTTCTCCAAACTTTAGGATTTTTTAGCTTATGACCCCCCGATCAAAAGTCCTTATGGGCCCGAACCTCCAGGAAGTCATGGAAAAGAGTTATGGGGTATGGAAGTCGACGGAATATAAGTAGTCGAGTATACACGTTTTTACCCTTGAAATGTCTCGAATTCGAGGGGATCTATTATGATAACTAATCGGACAAAACTTCTTGAACTTGGAGAGGACTATCTGATAGTCTGGCCCAATCTTGGCTATAAAGTCTAACTAGGGTCCGGTAGGGCCCAGTAAGGGCCGAGCCAGGTTTTTATAATGGAAACCTGGATTCATCGCAGAATTAGATTCTGTGACTAGGAATATATTCAGATATGAAATGTTAGTATCATATCTAAATATATTCCTAGTCACAGAATCTAATTCTGCGATGAATCCAGGTTTCCATTATAAAAACCTGGCTCGGCCCTTACTAGGTCCTACCGGACCCTAGTTAGACTTTATAGCCAAGATTGGGCCAGACTATCAGATAGTCCTCTCCAAGTTCAAGAAGTTTTGTCCGATTAGTTATCATAATAGATCCCCTCGAATTCGAGACATTTCAAGGATAAAAACGTGTATACTCGACTACTTATATTCCGTCGACTTCCATACCCCATAACTCTTTTTCATGACTTCCTGGAGGTTCGGGCCCATAAGGACTTTTGATCGGGGGGGTCATAAGCTAAAAAATCCCAAAGTTTGGAGAAATTTGACCGGTGCCCAGATTTCCAATGTTTGTGTGCGTGGTCCTTTAAAGTGAAATTTGCTCATCATTTTCAGAAAACGTGCAATAATACACGAATTGCATAATTTAAGTATAAAAAATACAATTAATCGCGTATATCAAAGTTTTAAGTTAAAGAAAATTTTAAAATATTCTACTAGTGTGATTTTATCTTATATTATACGATAAATATTTCGTGAATAAGTATATGTATACATACGTGTGTATGTTCACCTTGATGATGTCGTGTGTAGCGCGCTCTTGTTTATATATCGTCATTCGCACAACACACTTGAGTGAACAAGTAGCGTCGTAAGACGCTCCGTACGTTGTATTATTTCGTCGTATTATTTCTCGAAAAACGTAATTATTTCTTACAATTAACGATTATTAATCGACGCAAATAATTTGATCCCGCAATTAACAACTTGTGAACGTGCTAAAGTAACTACTTAATAAAGCGGATATTCCATACGATATATAATACATTTTAAGTAGAAAAATTGCCAGAAAAAGTGACAGAAAATAATAATTACATATGATCATGTTATTGTGATCTACATAATTGATAATTGCTCCTCAGTAGCAAAGTCATTACGAATTCGAGCGTTGAGCGAGTCGTAATTTTATGCGTAGTTTTTGCATATTTCCATTGCAATTAAATAAAGTATGTGTCGCGTGCGATTAATGTCTGCAAAAATGTGCAAAATGCCGCGTGATTCTTCATCGTATTCTTTTGATTAGTACGCGTGCGATGGTAATTAACTGTGTATTCGCGAGTGAGTGTAGTGGAAGTGACATGAAGAAAAAGCGGCAAGAGACAAACAATGGAGGATGAAGAGAAAGAGGTCCAGGGTCTCGAGCGTCAGCGGATCATCTATAGAGTGAGTACTTAACTTATATAATTAATTACTTATTATTTGCGAAAATAATTATTCGTTTATCTCTGCGGTAACGTAATTTATTTTACACGTCGCGATATAATAGAATTATATAAAACATTTTTAAAATTTTATATTTATAAAACATATATTTAAAAATATTTATAATAAAATATTTAATACTTAAATTTATATATAATATATATTATATATAAAATATTTTCATCTAAATTTTTTACAAATATATAATTATAAATCCTAAATATATATTGAATTCGATTTGGGGGAATGATGTCAACATGTCTTTTTCCAATTGTATATCATTTATCAAACTAGATAATATTTAAAGACCAAAATATAAATATGTATAGAAATGTGAATAAGGTCAACACGATAGAATTATGAATTTAAAACTATTGCTCAATATCGAAGTTTGAATCGATCCGACAGTGCATCCTTTACTTGCAAAATTAAACTTTGCATCCGGGCTTTCTAGCAGTGCCCAGCTCAATAACGTGCTTTCGCTACTCAGTGCGACTATGCTCCTTTCAAAGAGCTCTTTGAAGCGTTCGCACTTTAACGAGCATGAGGTCTGTCATCCTGCAAAATCGAGCCGATACGCATCATTCATTCATTCTACCGTAATCCGTCTCCGCGAGTTCCAGAAGTTCCATTTCGATCCCTCCCCCTCCCTCCCCGCTCCTGCATCTGCTCCTCTCCGCTCCCTAACTTACAGGCTCGTTTAAGTGCACGATGATTTGAAGTCTGGCTATGCAACCAGATCTGAAACTAGGTTTGCATCTCGCGCATCTCTGTTCAAAATGAGAAAGATTCCCATTTCGAGTCCCGATAAATCCCTCGGCGATTATCTCCTTTGAAGTAATACCAACGAACGCTCGTAGTTTAACGAGTAGAAATCGGAATCGTTCGATCATACGCGGCGCGGAATTTACCTTGCCACTAAATTCTCGCGGAGACAGCCGATTTGAAAATTTCAAGCTTAATTGATTGTAATTTTCATCTGAGAATTTTATAATACTATCACGGATTGATAGACATGCCAATACCGTCAAACTTACTTAATATTGTATTAAAAATATAAAAAAAGAGAAAGTAATGCAATTTAAAAAAAGAGAAAGATAATGAAATAATGAAATAATGAAATTTATATCAAAATCTTAAAAAAAAATATATATATAATAAATACAAAATATAGAATACACAATGTATGAAAAATGTCTGTCTTTAATTATTTTGTACACAAATATAATAATAAATAATATTTAATTAATTTAATATTAATATTAAATTAATATTTTAATAATAATTATTTAATTTAATATTATACAAAAATAAATACATTTAATTTAATGCTATAAAAAAGGAAATGCAAATAATATCTAATTGTTTTCTACTAAATAAATACGTAAATTCTGAAAGATTAACTATACTCTCTCTCCTTATAAAATATGTAATTAGCTGGAATTCGAGTTGGAAATATTTAAGCCAGCTCGTTATTTTTGGTACACATCTGTACTATAAGTTATAATGAAACATACAGTTTAATCTGGTTTCAAAAATTAAATAATATGTAAAATTAATAAGAGAGTGTAATGTGAAAGGATCATATGATATAAACCAAAAATACAAAGCAATAAAGGCAAAGAGCCCTAGACATTAAAAAATTGAAAAATTTTTAAAATAAGAGCAAATTAAATAAAAAAAAATAGAAAGCAGTATAAAGTACATTTTGAAAAGAATGGTCAAGGTCGCAACACAAATAATGTCCAGAGTACAAAGAGCAAGAAAATCAATATAAAAAAGCAAAAATAACTTGTTCACTTCAATTTGTCGACATTGAAAAGAACCTGGATGAGATCGAAACGTTTGTCACAATAATATTTTGTATGTTGAATTGAAAATTTGTAATATGCGAAGAGTTGTGTATATAACTGTATATTTTTAATACAATTTATAATTTGGTAAAAAATTCTTTCACACTTCCACCTGTGTCTAGAGCTCTTTGCCTTTATTGCTTTGTATTTTTGATAAATAACATACTTTGCATTTAAAGATTTTGTGTCTTTTTGTAAAATATAATTTTTGTGTTATTCTCTTTCTTATTATTTTATTATCGCATTTATATGTCTCTTTTTGCGCAGTTTAAAAATTAAATTTTATTATTCTAATGGAACGCGTAATTAATTGATTGCACATTGTTTTCCTCTGATTATTTTATTAAGAAACTGATTATTTTGAAGATAATCTACGTGACATTTCGTATAAGTGTGTACAGATATGTTGCCAGAGAGCTACAATTGTATAACATAATCAACCTCCTATTAATCCTTGGACTATTTGCCTGTATGAACTAATGACAGACCTAGAATTGCCTTTGAGCATATACATTGTTCACGCGTTCCTTCTCCGTAATAAATCAATGACTGCAATATGCTTTGTCGTTAATTAGAGCATTTGTAATCAAACGTATCTTGCCATGTAAGCACTAATAATCTTCCGTTTATAATTTCCATGTCGCGCAAGCACATGGACAAATTTATAGTTACGAATAACTTATTCAAAAAAATATTGCTTAAGGATATGTATAACAAATTATAAAGATACGATCATTTTAATTAATATATGTTTAACGCGAATTCTTGTCCTTGTTAGTGCTAATAATAAAAATATTGCGCTCTTCAAGCAAAGGAAAATTTCAATTTTGTAAATATTAATAGCATATTGCAGTAAAATAAAAAGATTTAGTTTTCAAGCTGGACAGAACTTACACTGTAAAGACAAGATAATTGATAAAATTAAAATAATATAAAAAAAAAATAAGAAGGAACAAAAACATTATGCAAACATAGTTTTATTTAATTCCAGTTTAGCTAAATTAATGTTATCATTGACTGCAATATAATATTCAACACAATATTCAATCAAAGTAAATTTAGACAAAACTGCGATCTGTCGAGAGATAATTCTTACAGTCTTCTACATTTATTCTGTTGGAGTATTTATATCCCTTGGAAAACGCAATAGTAGTCTCATAGGGTGAAACACGATGTTGCATTCTTCGCGAGTCTTATTCTTCGCGAGAATCTAAATTCCTTTCGCAAAATGTACGCCCATTCAAGTGTTACTTCTTCTCGCTTCTTCGCGTTTTAATGAGACAAGCTATCGTTGCGTCTACGCAATATACATGTGATGCAAGTACGCCTCGGTGCTTGGCTTATATCGAGGTCGGAGCGCTCATTATTACGGACCTTTATGTCTCGTTGCCACTGCATGTGCATCATAAGTCTGCTGTCTACATGATTTTGCTGTGTTAAGTGCAATGTACGCATTTCTGTCGCGTGCTCAGTTTCTTCTCAGTTCCTTCATTATGGGTGCATGCGCGCATAAAACGTCCCGAGCGCAGTTTTCGAGCAAAATTAATAAAGTCATTCGTTTCGGGTCAGCCAGAGTAACGTCAAATCGTCGCTTTCGGCACGATAAAATTACCGTTTGCTCTATTAAGCGCCTATTTATGAGAAACGCTTTTACGTAACTTGAATGGTTGTGGGCCGAGAGTCTACGGTCTCTAAGGTAGATTACTGGAGCGACGAAGAGAACGAGGCGCGATAACTGGCTGTAGTAATGAAAAGCAGGAGAGGAAGGGGGAGGGAATATATTATCGCCGTGGCGCACGTCTCCCCCCCCCCTCCTGCCTCCCACCAGTTGGGAAGACACCGTTTCCGCGGGGAAAGGGTGGGTCGGCCGAGAGTGGCATCGCGCGCGCGAACCGATAATTCATTTCGCAATTAATATCTCGGAAGAACTTAATTAAGGGGCACCCGAAGTGTTTAGAATTGGCGCGATATGGATTTTTACAGTATAAAGTTTGTTGGCACCCGAAGTCGCGGGATTGCTACTCATCCCGATCAAGTTGCTCATAATTATATCGCCGACAAAAGATTTACGTCATTCTAGAATTTAACAATAAGATCGCGCAAACTCAATTAAATGTTAAAATTATTCGCGTCTATTATAAGTAAATAGGAATGTGGGAATGACGTTTCAAATGTCATGCCGCGTATCTTTTGTAAAATAATGTAGGACTGTAAAATGTTTTTTTTAAATTTTTGAGAAAAATGCTGAAGTCTTAGAGATGAGAGAATCTAAAAAATATTTAATATATTTAATAGATAACTAATGAAAAAATAGATAGCATGAAAATGCTTTACATCTAGTGCTGATTCAATGTCGACATTAGAGCGTAGTGATATTTGAACATTATTCTGCTTCCTTTCTCAATATGGATAGCAACTGTCAACCTAAATTATCGTAACCCGAATATTACAACTGTCCCTTGTTACAATTGACCCTAAGCTCTTCTGTGCATCTAGACATCCGTAACGAAAATGCAGAGAACCGCAAAGCGTTAATGCACAAACGCTTACGTTTCTACGAACAGCACGTTCCTACGAACGTACATACGCTGTCAAAATACCGAGCGTATGCAAAGCGTCGCAAAGCGAGAGTGCATATAGATGTTGCACGAGATTATATCGCAGAACTAAACTGTAATCTTTGATATATATAATAATGGGAGCATACGAGTTATTTGAATAGCTAAATAATGCAGAGCTTTCGAAAAAGTCTATAAATTTAAACTCGTGCTCGCGTGAACAAAAAAGAAAAAAAAAACTAAAGAATGAAGCCGAAAAATTTCCAAATACGTATTAATATCTCTGACGCTTATATGTGACGACAAAATTACATGGGACGTACAGGGATTACTCTGACCTCGCGAATCACATCAGAGGGATAAATGACGCGCGATATTTTATTCATGGTCGCGGTAAAGCGATCAGGGAAATTGGAGATAGTGATCGCGCGCGAGCTGCGCCTGGCGTGACAACCGGTTGACGTATCGCGCGAGACGGGATATATGAAAATTCAATTCACGAGATATGGAGAGGGAAGTATGCTCGCTGCATCGGTTGCTGCTGCTGCTGCTGCTACTGCCGCTTCTGAGCGGCATATACCTACCTAAGTGCGACTTGCACGTGCAAACTACGTAAATATGTACGATATACCAGTTATACGTGCAATATCGAGACGTGTACGATACCGCCTCTCTCTACGATCCTGTATCACATAGCCAGATTTTCCTATCGAGCATACTTTTCCTACGCGAGCGCGTAAGTCGCTAGAATTTCTGTGTCGATAGTTGACAGGCTATTGATGGTTCATCATTATCGTTATCAGTTTTTTCCTTCGTCATACGCGGCGATGGAAAAGTGTCAAAAGTAGACTTTTCAAAAATCTCAATAATAAGCGTTTCGAAAGATTCGAAGGCAACTTTTCTCTCTTATATATTTATTTATTTATACGACATTTAAAATGATAATATTTGATGGAAGATAATATTTGCTGATATTTTAGTAATGATTTAATTAATGAATTAATTAATTAATTATAATTCACACAATTTATTGGATAAATATATATAATTTTACTTCATATTTTTTGCATGTAAAAATTATATATAAGAAATTATACGACATTTAAAATGATAATATTTGACGAAAGATAATATTTGCTGATATTTTAGTAATGATTTAATTAATTAATTATAATTTACACAATTTATTGAATAAATATATATAATTTTACTTCATATTTTTTGCATGTAAAAATTATATATAAGAAATTATTTAAAATATAATAAATTTTTAGGTAACTAAATCATTAATAAAATATCAATATTATCTTTTGTGCATAACATTAAGTCTCGCATAGGTATCGTAAATATATAAAAAATAAAAAATTGCCTCTAAATGCATTTCGAAGTATCTGTAACGAAAATTAGATAGAATATATTAACGGCTATATTAAGTATAGCTATATTAAGTATAGATTAACGGTTATATTAAGTAAAGCGAGATCAATGCAAAAGACATACGCATTTCAGTAATTGCGAAACTCGGCACGACTGCTAACTTACGTACTTTCCAAACTAAACCTAATTATTCACAAGCCATGGCAACTGTGCTCGTTTCCTCTGTTCTACCCGTAATCTACGTTTCTTCCCTGAGCGTTATCGGAACCAGACCGAATTCGCGTTATTGCAAAGTGCAGAATAGCCCGCGCGCACAGTGCATTCGCCATTCGACTTTTTCGCAACTAGAAACCCAGCTGCATTCGCCAAATTGAGTTCATCCTTTTCAAGGGTGTACCGCAAATTGAGCGGCGCTCTAATGATTTCCCGTTTTCCCTCTACGGTGTTTATAGGGTATTTATGAGTCGTACATGCCTTTCTGCGGCCGGCATGTTCCGTGCACGCAACGTATACATGTACATGTATAGCGACATAAATTGCGAGGTTTCGATTATTTTCCTATCTGTACTCTCTCGGTACTCGATATGTAACGCGGCAAAGTGAGGTGTTGTTGGCGGTGGTACGGAATAAAGTAGCGGCGGTGATAAACGAGGTCGATAAACTGGAGGGACAAGCGTGGAAGGAAACTAAACTTCCGACGACGAACTTTATTAGTCTTATGGGACTGAATTATTAATACCGCGTCGCTAAAAAGAAAGCTGACTTACTACTCGACCGCATGAAGGTTTAAAGGAGACGGCTCTAATGATAATTAAAGGTAATACTAAAACTCATGAATAAATCACGAGAGCTTGATTCATGATACAGAGTTGTGCGATAATAAATCGCAAAAGAGAGGGAAAGTAAATTTACATAGATTAAATATTGAACATTGATTTTTCGTAAATACGATACTTTATTAAAAACGGTATTATTTTATGCTACTCTATTATTTGCTCAAGTTTCTCCCTTCGATTAATTGATATTATTACGTGATTCCAAAATGGAAAAATCAATTACTTAGATTTGCGAAAATTTCACGTGTGATGAGATATTCTAACAGATTAACGGACCGATCATAGTGTTATTTAAAGAGTAAATGTGATCTTTCAATAATTATTTAAAGAGTAAATATAATCTTTAATTATTCAACTCTCTCGTACACGTATCCGCATAATAAAAATCAACTTTCTATACGAGATTATCCGCAAATCGATTCAGATATCGTTCCATCGAAATGTCACGTAATGATACATACTGGCATAAAATTACATTTAAAAATATTTTCGCGGCCAAAGATGGAACTTTTTTTAAAACGTGTAGCGATATGTGTACACACATACACGACGAAGTATGACATTTTTCGAAAGTGACACAGAGCTTGGCATTCGCGATTGCGAATCCTTTATGTGCAGTTTTGAGCAGTTACAAAGGGGTAAGTGTGTCTTCTTCGAAAACGTCTTTTCGCTGTACACATACAATGTATATGGTTTATAGCAGTAAACTGCTTCTAAATTGCAACACGTAAGCCGATCCCGCCTTCGAGATGCAACATATATGGGTATACGTGTATGTGTGCGTGCACGTATGTACATATATTCCCTCATGCATGTATCTCGTCGTGTCTGCGGTAGCTTCGAACGTGACTCGTTACCCGCAAAAGGGATTGATGATGAATGGAAGGAAGTGACACGTCGAGTAGGATTGGGAGAAGCTTAAGCGGAAAAGAACGATAAAAAGAGAGTTTCCTCCGAACACTTTGCTCCTGCATATTTCAAGCTCGACACAGAGTATACGTGAATTTTTATTCGCGTCGCACGTGGCATCGCAGGTTGAAGCTGAGCTAGATACTGTACATTTTTCTCAAACGAAGTAATTAAGGATCGTTTGATATTCATTGTATTTTATATCGAGTAATATTTAAATATATATTTTTTCCTCTTTTCTTAACAATGATTATTTAATTCCCTCGAGGATTTAAAGTAAGGTGACTTTTTCTCAAATAAAAATATTCGAGAAGCATATGTGTTTGAAAAATCTAATAGACATCTTTTATATCACATTTATACTGGCATATTGCCTTGAAAAATACAGTGCGATAAATTATGTAACATTTCTTTCAATATTGAGATTTTGTTAGAACATTTGCATGGAATAGTCTTTCTCTCAAACATTGAATTCTTTGTTGTATTTTTTCGCTAAAGATAAATTCGTTCGCTATAAAAATGCATAAAATACTGTAAAACACACCCCAAGAGTAGTGTATTTCTACGATGCCGGTATCGAGTTAAACACATATATTCATTCTTAAATGGCTTATAAGATATCTGCCCATGTTGGATAAGATATATAAAGCGGGTGAGAGGACGCCGCCACGTTTCTCTTCCAATTCTCAACCCCTTTCTCTCTCTCTTTTCCCTTGTGTAAGAGGAAACAGCCAAAACGCGATTATCCAACCGCGAAATTGTCCTGAACGCCACTTTCCGACTCCCTTCTCCGTCCCCCTCATTTTACTCGTCTGTCCCCTCTCCCCCCCCCCTTACATCATTCCTATCCAACAGCATCAAAATACCCTTCCATCGTTGATTCTCTCCCTCTAACCTGTATTATGTTATTCAGCCACACCATAGAATACATAGTCGCGACAGAGAATCACGACCCAAAAGCAACGGTTACAGTATACGAGGAGGGTTGAAAGAGAGTTGCGACCGAGAGCGAGGCGTTGCAGAGGAGAGTGGCGAGTGCCTTCGCGGAACAGCACAAAGCATCGCAAACAATGCCAGAGGATTTAGACAGTTGGCGCGATCAAAATGGCCGTGCAAACCACCGCACAGCAGCCCAAACCCATTTCGCCCTCCTGCGTATGCATGCAACACGCTTTTGGTTTTATGGGCGCGAGTGGCCGGAAAAGCGATCTCCTGAAAACAAAAAAAAAAAAAGAAAAGAGAGAAAGAATAGAAGAAAAAAATGAAACGCGCGGTAACATGCTGGAAGAAAAATTGTTCGCGTGGCCAACGAGCGGGAAGGGTCAGCACGAGGGCGGCGACCGTCATACAGTTGCAGCTGCGTCACGCCGATAGGAATTTCGGTTCCTATTTTCGTTTGTCCCGGGATCCCTCTGTAGCTTTTCCACCGTATATGCTTGCGGCCGTAAGATTTAACAACTCTTGCTCACAGATACTTCATACGCGAAACACCATTGATGAATTATTCGTATTCTTTCGCAGAAATTAATCGGTTTATTCCATAAGTTTGCACATTTTGCACGACTCAGCATCTTATTCATTTGATATACGAAAATTCTTAGAAATTTCAATCAAATCGCTATTTTTGATCGAATTATCTATTTATTATATATTAATTATTATACAAATTCTACTATACAATTCGTGTAGAAGACACATCCTGCAGAACCAAAAGTT
Source organism: Camponotus vicinus (assembly GCF_025532165.1). Lineage (NCBI taxonomy): Eukaryota > Metazoa > Arthropoda > Insecta > Hymenoptera > Formicidae > Camponotus > Camponotus vicinus. The sequence continues at coordinate 5,906,757 of NW_028141945.1, read as the reverse complement.
ACACTTGACAAAAGTTAGTGAACATAAAAAAATGCATGACTAGTAACTTTTCATCTTATCGTGGCTGAGAATTCTCATCGCGCTTTGCTAGAAAAAAGCGTGGTATAAAAGTTCTTCACACCTCGCAGTAATTATCGCGCGGACGTTGGTATTAAATCGCGCACGCGTCGACCTTTATAAAAGTTGCACGACAATGATTTTCGAGGAAGTTATATTGATCTCTCCATCTTATTTCTCAAATATTGTAAAAAAAATATATAAAAAAGAAAATCTGTTATAAAAATAATTTATAAAAAGATTAAATAAATCACTCTATAGATTTCTATAAATTTGATTTCAATAAACAAATTATTTCTGCTTGACTTATTCAAACAGATAAAAAAGTTGAATTGAATTTACAACGTCGAGAATCTCTTTTAAATGGATAGATTGACGCAAAGGCGATTTCAGCGCTCCAACTATCTGATTATTCAATTGACTTCTGAATTTGGATCGACACTAAATTTTCCTTACATCGAAATTCATTAAACTTTTCGCGCTGTACGGAGTTCAAACATATCATTGAGACATTGACGAGTCTCAAAGTATAGACAGTAATTTTCGAGATCAAGTGAAGTTTGACGTGCAAATTTACAGGGTATAATTCTCGCACTTATAAATTTACAACTAGTAATGAAATGTTTCGCCAATATTGTCCAAGATATACGATTGAATTTTCAATTTTCTTCTCGTTTTAAATCGCACTAATTTCTATTTCGCCAATTTTTTACGGTATATCTTTTGCAAAAGGACGTTTCGTTAAATATTTTCCACTAAATTGGAATTCCGTTAAATATTTAGCAAATCATGGGAGTTATCAGATCCAGAAAACAGAGAACCGCACGCTTGATTTTTATTCCAAGAAAAAAAAAGAAAGGAGTGTTTCCCCACGAGAGACGGTTAAGAATTTTCAACGACGACGTTGTCTATCATCTACCTGTCCGGTCGATCGATCATTCACGACGTACGCGACGTTGAGTATCACTCACACATCACGATTCCCTGATATTTTATACACGCGCCGATATAATACATGCGTTTCGTGTGGGCGAAGAGAGGCGCGGGTCCTACCATGTATTACACGCGCACGTATAATAATGATCGATAGCGATTAGAGCCGTCTATCAAACGGGCGACCTGGGTGTCGTCGATGCGAGGGATGCACGAATGCAGAAACGGGGTAGTATACGCGCGAGCATATCGAATGGGATGACCCGTGTATACTTATACGAACATCGCTCCGCGTATGATTGATGACGAATCCCTCCGAGCCGATCGACAGTTCCACGCATGGGTCCACTTACCGTTATTATTGGCAGACATCTCGGCGCAAGCACGCGGATACAGCCGTCTTGGAGGCGTTAAATCCTTTAAAACTACAAATATTTCTTTCATTGATTTATTCTAATCTCTCGCTTTTTCTCTCAAGAATTTTTTGACCGATTAAATATTTCCACATGATTAACATGAGAATTTGCGGATATCAGAAGCGACATGTAACACTTGTCTGATATTGAGCACGTTAATATTTATTACTTGCAATGATCAGGATTAGTTTATGAAACAAATATTGATATTGTAATTTTAGCCATGAAAATTTTAAAAATAACAAACAGTAAATAAATCATATATACATAACGTATTTTAAACATAGTAGTATTTTTTTCATCACATTTTAATTGTTAATAAACATATTTGAATGTACAAATAACTAAAAAACAAGCTGTAAAATATTTATGTAAAAAAGATATTTTAGTCTTTCGAAAACAATAATATTGATAAAGAGATAAATTTGTACGTATTTATATTCGTCATGTTATACGAACATGATTTTCTAAAATCAAAATTCTCGAGCTTTAAAAATAGAATATTTTTATTGATTTAGTTTTTGTTAACATTTTTCTCCATTTTAAAAAACAGCACAACATTAAGGAAATCTTTATAGATGCAAGTAGAAAATCATCGACAGCATTCAATATGTTAAATAACATCATGTAGTCTAGTCCAAGCGCGTATTTGACAATCATTTAAGATAAGATTCAATTGAATGGTACTTTCACGTATGTGTATTTTACGTGATACGAACAGTAATTTAAAAGGAATAAAGTAGAAGCATCTCTTGCGTACACGAGCACATATTGAATGCTATTGGTTTTATAGAAGCAGTGTTATCGATCGATAAGTAGAAAATCAAGGTAAAGAAACGATCAAAATATAATTCGTTTATTATATCATCCATTCTTTGCGCATGTAAAATATATAACTCAAAATTCTTTGCGCATACAAAGTATATAACTTAAAATTCTGTTCAAGAGGATATATTTCTGATAAAAATGAGATACTTTTTTAGTACTCTTTATTAAATAAAATGAATTTATTATTTATCAATAGAAGCTAATTTTATATTCTTGAGATTCTTTCTCTCTCAAATATAAAAATCTTATTATATGTGCTTATTATTATACATAAATATTAAATAGATGTGCTATAATGAAAAATCAACAAATTCTTTTATTTTCAAAAATTTAGAATCTATCTTCAGTACTATTTAAAGGATCATAAATAAAAATACTTATACAGAATATGACTTTACACAATGAAACAAATCAACGTAAAAATAAATCTTACTTGACAGTAGATTAACGATATTTAATTTGCAAATATATATTCATAAAATATCTGTAAAAATTATAGAGCCAGACCTTAATAATCAATTTCATTAACTTCTTTTCATCATGCATAGCCTCTGAATCGTAAAGCTCTTGCAATTTCTTTGCCTAATCTAAGTGTATTCAAAATAATTTTTATTTTTAACATTTTCAAATATAGACGAAGCATTAATGTAGCATTCGTTAAAAATTTGATGAAGATCGATGAAATTTGCCATTAGTTATATGTACAATTAAAACAAATGTATTTACTCACTTTTGTGCGCTGCATTTTTTATGCACGTTGTTTTACAACGTTCTTCATTGTGATTTCGAAAAATTCCATTAATTACGATGGTGTACGCTAATTAATAGAATGGAACGATCGTTTGTCATCATTTCATTTCGTATTGTCGACACTTGTGTATTATATGACATAGTGGCAGATATATAATACAGAACACGGCAAAATTGCTTGCCAATTTTCTCAATTTACATACATTCACATATTTTTAAAAATATAAAAAATATAAAATATAAATAAAATATAATGTTTTTTAAAAATACAATATTTTTCAAAAAGTTTATAAAGATTACATAGTAAACATATATTCATATAATTTCTGAGCTTAACTCAACAAGATTCAACTTAAACTCGGAGCTCGTATTGCGGAGATCTCGTATTGAAATAGACATCGACGTTTTACGACCGCTCGAGCCCGTGTCTTAGTAATACAACTATGAAGTGGCAACAAAGCTGAATGTCTCTCACACAACAGTGCAAATACACCTCAGAGATCTCGGCAAAGATCTTAAAGAGGATGTTTGGCCGCCTTGCAAACTCTCTAGCGATAATCTCCGTCCCGTCAGCATCGTTTCTTCTTGTAAGGCAAACGCGCGAAACATTCCCTAAGAGGATTGTTACGGAAGTAGATGCAAATAATGTCCGGGCACATTGTAGTTGCGTTGACGATCATACTTGTTGAAATATATCAACGTGAATCCAGCAAATACTTTGTGACGTCGTTACATTTCCCTCTGCAATGCTGCCCTAATATAGTTTAATATGTTGGAAAAATGCGAATTAAAAACAGTGACTTTTTATTAAGAAAAAAATTAATTTGATGCAACACTAGAATGCATTACATCTCTCCTGCTTCCAGATTAATTCATCTGAGAGAATAAACTTTTATGCGAGATGTAATATTATATGACACATAACTCACATCTTAAAAAGTCGCAGGAAAGAAGCATTTTATGTGACAATCATGTCTGTAAGAGAGAAATGCGCAAGAATTTAATTAAACTTTTTATGAAGCCGCTATATATAAATATAACGTATATATGCGCAGTATGTGGGATTTTAATAGTATTATATCAGCGGAAAGCACGAAATGTAGGTAGAGGAGAAATGGAGATGAAAGCGAATGGAGTGCGCTCGTAGCCCCTGATCGCAAAAACTTTAATCGGTTTACTGGACTACCCAGGCGGACCGATGCGAGATAATTGAAATCCACGTGGAAAGCTAGGAGACCCTCCGGAGATTGCCATTAATTAGAGCTATAGATCACTCGGCGTGCTTTGTGACAACCGGCCAGCTCCTGAACCCTCTCTATGGCAATCCGTTCCCTGATTTGTCTTGCTAGGACGCCGCCTGCCCGACCAGTACTCATGGTAACATTACCGTTACTAGCAAAAGCGAACCGATAGCGTATCTAGAATTATGTAACGTACGATATAATTTCGAGCACTATAGTTACCTAAGAAAATTGTTATAAATTTATATTTGTATTATATGTTATATATAACATCAAATAATTTATTGATTTTAAATGCCTTTTTACTAATTTTTAATTTTGCACGATAAACATTTTTAATGATTAATTGTAAATATTTTTAATGAAAACTAAGTGTTTACGACATAAAATAATAATGTGATACAACATAAGTTTAACGATTAATAAAATTTAAAACATTCTTTCTAATTAAAGAAATAAAAAATGGCAAGAATAAAATTTAAATTAAAACTAATAAAACACGCATGTTAAGAAGGTAATAATAAAATATATTTATTTAAAATTAATATGTGCAGAAACTGCTGTAAGATAATATTATTATTCCTTTGGCGATAAAAGTTTAATGGGTGAAATGTAAACCTCAACGATTCCTTGCCAAGATTGCTGTGACAGAATACGACGACGCTCGAAGGAAGGAGAAAGCTATTGTAGTTTTCTTCGTATTCCTTATTACTATCCGTTTTACCAGAGGTTACAACACCACGCGCTTGTAGGGAAAGCTCGATATCGTACATCTTCCTTCGAGCGACACGGATGTCTGCTGCGTATTACTACTGCAAGCGATATGGTACGGACGGGAAACCACTAGTGCTCTCCATACCATCGAGACGTTTCCACCGATTTTCCTATTCATGAATCACGACTGAATTGTATCCTTTCACGTGTTTCTCGGGGCGGACTAATAACGCTTTCAACTCATTGCGCGAACAAGCTGCGTCAGAAATGCGGTACGGTCGTTTGAAATGAGAATCTCTCAGTCGCGCAAAGCCTTTCTCAAGATAACATTGATAATATCGTTCACGCAAAATTTAATTATGTCAAGCACATCAGAAGGAGACGTTTACATTCGGCTCATTACTTATCTTTAAATGCATCATGTCTGAATGCAATATTATGCAATATTCAAAAGATTTTCACATCTAATAAGAAAACAATTTAATATATCGAAAAAGACGATAATTAATTGTGGCATATTAATTAAGAGCAAGAGTTGCCTGATCATATGTTGTTTAATATACACGCGCAAACTAATAACACAAATCAATAATTACAAAACATGTAGATACTATAAAGTCAATTTAATAACGAAGTACTCTAATCTATAGTGATCGCACGTGTTCGTATAAATTAATTAGAGGCTCAAATAGCTCGGATTCAATAAAATCCTGTTAGAGAAAGAGCTAGGCAGCACCCATTCAGTTTCTAACCCTCTTGCTCGTCCACGATACAATTACTATCTAGTCGTTGTTCTCGCGAGAACGAGAGAACGTTACATGCATTTTTATTAACTGCCTCTGCACGAGCCTTGTATAGAGAGGTGCTCTCGCAAAGATAAAGGATTGTCAAACGAGTCCATAAAAAGAGCACGTCGGATCGTCGGCGCGTCGACTAGCTTGCTATTGCATTATACAATATAGCGCACGATATAGTCGCAGCTCGCTGCTGAATCGATGCACTTGATCTGCACCGGCACTGAAGAAAAAGAAGCGACGCGAAGGGAAGGGGGTGGGATGACAGCTCGCTGTCTCGAGCTGCGCCGTGCTATGTAAAAAGCTGTTTTTCATTAAAGTGCGAATGCGCGATCTTTTTCGAAGATGCAAAAGACCGACTCGGGAATCCTTTGGTCGACGATGGCGCACGCCCGCCGTTAAAATTGCACCGGGTGGATGCGAGAGAAACGCAACGACGGGAGCAAAGCGATCCAGGCGGTCGCGCCTGGTGGGGGACCACCACCTCAACCGGATGTTGACTGAGCAGAGAGAGAGAAAAAGAGAGAAAGAGAAAGAGAGAGAAAGGGAGAGAGAGAGAAAGCAGGAAGTTGCATCGACCCGATACGAAATGCCGTGTTAATGTGATTCACGCCGGCTACCGGTTACCCAGGCACAAAAGAAGTCGCCTCCGTCGCCGACGCATTCGTTTCGAGAAAATTGTACGGTGTACTCCGCTTTATCCGGCTGTCCGGCCGTATGCCCTATTGCGCTTTCTGAATTGCGGGTGCGAAATAAAAGTTGGCAGCGGTTATTGCTTTCTACGAGATGCGTTCCCGCCGCGATACTTGTAACGGTCGCCGCCCTTAACGCATCGATAACGACCTGCGTCGACAGTGGGACAAAACCAAACTTTTATTTTTCCGTCAACCGAACGCGAATGCGAATCATATCGCGCCAATTGCTCGATCGATTGGAGCTTTCGTTCATACGCGTCCCTCTTACTGCAATTCCCTATAATCCTTCTTGCTCTTAATAATCCTGATGAAATAACAATGCAATGACGAGATTGCAGCGCAGCGAATACAATAATAATAATAATAATGATACCCCTGTTATATAGAATAAAATATGGTTTATCACAGATTAATCACACATATATACACGTTTCCAACAAATGTTATCATTAATTAAAGTAGAATTCTGTATCATAAATTATCAATTATAATTTATTATGCAAAAATCATAATTTCTCTGTACTGTAATATTGACGTATATGAAATCAGCTCTTTATTATATATCACCAGGCACATCTTCATCCGACTTTCTATTTAGCATACCACTACTACATAAATCTAAACTTACGGTCGAATAGATAGGTGGCTATTCAGAGAAAATGTCGGCAGTGCGCTGCTCCGCGACGGTGAAACAGCTGCCTCGTATACCCGCCTACGAAATAAGTAATGTCGACCAAATTGCACGTATATCCAAGGTAAAGTGAGATCGGCAATCCAATTTATAATGGATATCACGTAATAAAAGTCTAGACGTTTTAAATGCATAATGTTACTATCTAAGACTAAATTTTACTTCAAGTATAGATATTTTGATTCATTCGTATTATATGATTTATAATTATTTAGTTCAAAATTTAACATATTTAATAATATTTTTATTCTTGCTATTAATCTCTTTCTCTCTCTTTTAATATAAGTATGCAAAAAATGTATTATCATACAATTCCTTTTGTTCCAATCCGACAAAATATTTTTCTAGTAAAGAAATGAAAAAGAATAAGCAAGAATATATAAAAGCAATTATTACAGTTTTATTTAAATTATATTAAGAAGTATATTTTTCATTTATTATTCACACAAACCTTCCGTCCTATATAAATAACCTTGATAAAAGTAAACTCTAATCTTGACAAGTTTCAACATTGCGAGAAATTAATCAAAATTAAAACACTTTAAATATTAACACATCAAAATTAATCAATTTAATCATAACCCTCGATAGCGAATCATGAATTGAAACATTTTCAAGCGTAAACGAAGCACGAAGAGTTTTGTTATTTTGCATCGCCATAAGAACGAAAAATGATTCTTATTTTGTCCAAAATTACATTCTCTTTTCAACCAACTCGCCGTAATTAAAGATTTTCTGGATTTAATTAATGACAATTAATGTCTTCCGTATCAACTGCATTAATGCCCCGACGAGGTACGATGAGAAAAAAAGAAACGACGCTTTTATAATACGATACGTAACGCGACTGACGGCATAATTTCCAGTAGATGAAACACGTACTGTTAATATCTTTTCGATTCGCGAAACAGTTCCTATGCAGGATGCCAATCGGGACGGATACTCGAGGGAGAGACGCGAAAGCAGTAATCATCCTCTATCCCCTGTAAACGTCCTTGCATTCGACAGCCGTCTGCTAATCCGCGGGTCCGGGATCAAATTGGAATTGGCCGTAGTTTAATTTAAAACTGTTTCTTCTCCCCTCGCACACTAACACACATATGCGCTGATATGATCAGGGCCGTCGGGAGTAGTTGAGTACAAGGATTACTTTAACAAAACGTTCACATAAATTTTAATAGAAAATTATTTATACAATAATGATATATATTATATTTTATTTAATCGATTATATTTTATATTACATATTAATTACTAAACTTACTCTTATCATTGAGCTTATTAATATTCGATAATACCTTGATTTATTGTTATTATTATTTATTATTATTATATCTATAATTATTCGACATTATTAATATTACTCAACAAAATGTAAATTATAAATGTACGTGAGTTTCATGCAATAAAATACTTTTAATCAATTTTTAATCTTTATGATTGAATGTTTTTTTGCAATTATAATTAAATATAACAACATATACATACATATATATATTATTTTAGCGAAATTTTATTTCGAATTTAAAGAAAAGTTAAAAATAAAAGATCAATAAAGGATATATACATATATCACTGTTACTTCGTGCTACGTATAACGATATCAATTTGAAATATAAACTGTATCGCGAATAGGAATAATATGGGTAATATCATCGTAATATCGATTGATTATTAATATCGTCGATATTAATAACGATTATAATTAATCCGTCCTTATTGCATTTTCTAGGGCGAGATGCGAAATAGCGACGGGTTTGAATGCGTGTAAAACTTTCACATGTATATACACACATACACACACATAAACATATATACGAGTACTTTTTTTAGCTTGCAGCGGAGCATCAATGGTAGACGGCGACGCTATCGTCGAGAAATTGAATCGTTCGGATGGAAATTCGCAGCCACACACATGACCACTCGCGACATATGTATATGCATAAGTGTGCACCTGACACATTCGTGAGTCTGCGCGCATATGTTGTTTTCTACATATACGTACATATATACCCCTCTATCCGAAATATGGTACATACGTAGCCTTGATATCTGCTGTATTAGTTTCCAAGATTTCTATCTTCTCGCGTCAAAATATATATCGATGCATCAGTTACTTCTCTTCAAAGCACCTAGTCTTTCTAAATATTTGAACATTTACGCTGAAAATCTCGATTTATATTTGTCACGAATATAAGATGCAAAAGCAATATTGATATTTTTTTAGTCTCATAGCGCAACATTGGTTTTTTGAAATGTTACGGCATATAATTTAAAAAATATAGAGATTTATTATTATACACATTTTTTCTCCTCCCCACTTCCAGCATATGCACTTTTTGTCTACGGTATGGGATTGTTTGAATCCTCGCGGGCAGAGAGTTTTGTAATTTAAAACAGAAATTGATTCAGGCCATCATCCCCTGGAGTGTCAAAATCTAGATGTGTTTTTTTAACTGCCCTCGAGGCTCTTGCAATTATTCTCATGCAAAATACTATTTTCGCGCAATGTACGTGCATACGTACTGTAAAATATCAAGTAACACACATTTCAACAATACCCACGTACAAAATAGAGGCGACGTATATCAAGTCGTTGCTGCATCGTAAACGCGTCACGTTTCGTTACACCCGAGTTTAGCCTACGTTTGCGTAAAATTTTTCCGACATGTTCTACCGCATTTTTTACGGTACCAGAATTTTCAAATTCACCTCAGTGCGACGATGCTACCAGAGCTGCACACAAAATCACGCACATTCTACTTATGAATTTATCCATTACTACAATTACATTTGCGTCGCACAAATTATCACGTATATTGCATGCGGATCTTCTTTGCGTCACAGCAAGATAATTTCAAATGTAATTTTACAGTGTCTCTATAGTCGGATTTATTAGACTTTATAATACTGTGACTGTTAATTTAGCGCGGTAGGTTATTTGCAACGAAGTATTTGATGTTTCATTAGTTGCTCATTCATTCGAAGATTGGAAATATCCACACAGTAAACTTGGCGTATTTCACTTTAATGCCATTAGTTTCGTTATTGATGCGCTTTACTGTATCCGCTTTGCTCTTTCTCTCTTGAAAGTTTTAACTCAATTTTTTATTTTTATACTAAAAGAAAGAATTATAGTAATATTTCTCAGCTCAACTCAATGAACAATCTCTATTAAAAAGTCTTTTTCATATAATAATAAACTCTAAAATTAAATAATATACAGGATGTTTCTTAATAAATGCGAAAAATTTTAGATGATTCTTTGTCGAAAATTAAGGGAGGTTTTCATATAAACATTAAAAAGTTCTAATAAAAAATTGAATAGGGGTTGCTAGTTTCATTCCCTTATAACAATACGGGAGGCTGAAAAAAATATTAATAATAATATTTTTACTAGTAGAAAATATCCTAATTTCATTTCTTTAAGGATGTTTTGTACCTATTTTCAAAATATTGAGAATTTAATGAAAATTGTACAGAATGTTCTTACATATGTTTAGAATCTTCAGTACAATTTTTAAATCGATTCACTAAAGCGTTCACAAGTTATAAGGATTTTAATTTGCACCGAATTAACATGTGTTCTTATGGGAAACGTATAACCACGTCGATCCAAATGACAAAAACACATGGAAATAATATTCAGAATTTGTTTAAAATTTGCAAAAGTGTAGTTTAGATACAGAGGAAATATTTGGTCAAATAATATTATACAAGTACTAACTGGTTAAAAAGATATTAAATATAATTCAATTAAATTAGCCATGTATCTGACACAAGGCGAAATTCTCTGTGAAAGTTTGGCAACATCGCACTCGGCTGAGAGAGACGGGAATAGTGCCGAAGTATGTTGAAGCTGTATACTTAGAGCAAATTGCGAAAAAATACTAATATATATATACGAACTAACCTTACACCTCGAGCAATTTCTGAAAATCTGTCAACCTACAAATGTGTATAAGCCATCGACTAATATAAGCAGTATAGGCTTCGTGTGTAGAGCGCGAAGTCCGGCCAACTTACGAAAAATTACAACGTTGTCACATTTCACGCTCGCCAGAGACATGACAAATTATTAAATTTATTAATTAAATTGCTATAAATAATGCATTTTTTTAATTAATAAATGTTTTAATATTTATTCTGACACTTTAAACCACTCAGTAACCACTCAGTTAAATTATTTTATTCTCAAAAATGAAATTTCGTGTTGTCAAGTTGAATTTGAGGTATCGTCACTGCCAAAAGTTAATCATTTCGATTAACAAAATTCGGAATATTTCAGTAAAAACGCAATAAATATTAAAAAATATATTTCTGCACTGTAGCTAAGATCAAATTGTAATATTCCACGCAATTTCTCATACTCAAAATACACCAAAAGTGGATATATTCGTCAATATTGATTTTCAGCTACTTTTTGCTGGGATTGTACATACAAAACATCCTTAACTTGTTCCAAATTTTAGAAAAAATTAAAAATCTAATTTTTACTCCCATTTTTAGAGTGTAACTCCACAAGGAGGGATGTAGGAGTATATGTTTATATATGAAAAACCCCCCCTTTAATTTTCGACAAAGAATCATCTCCTAAAATTTTTCGCACTTATTAAGAAACATCCTGTATATTAAATAGAAACGCAAGATTGAAAATCATTTTAGACTATCACATTTTTGCAATAACAAATCTATTTATATAATAATATATAGTTTTGATGATAGTTTTTGTTAATCATTTCATAAAAACACAAGCGGAAATAATTGTCAATCATATGCGCGCACGTGTGTCTATTCAATTTTCTCACATTTACAACTGATTATTGCAAAAAGTCAAAAACACTTGAAATCAAACAGCAAATATTATTAAATCATTAATATGGAAAGTTATGAAACATCATTGCGCTTGGTCATTAATTAAAATATCCCGCATCATATATAACATCGTAAACGTCAACATCCGACAGTTTCTAACATTCGCGGGCAGTTTTAGGAGTTCGGATGGAGTTCGTCTTTTAGAAATATTAATATTGTCGTACATAAACGTGCACATTAGGTGCATACATGTTGCGCATATATGTATACGCGTGCGGCCGCGCGAGGATACAGTATGTACATATATCAAAGATGGTGGTAGATGTAGAGCTCAGTGGAGCAACCATGTGGTAATGTATCAAGGTCAGTAATTTATAGCAGGACAGTTAAGCGCGCCGCCCCCTCTCAGAGAGAAGATCTGAAAGTCAGATCTGGTTTCTCTTTCTGTCTCTCTCTCTCTCGTACATGCGCTCTATCCTCTAAGAAACTCGCGACATTACAAAAGGATCATCAAATAGCACGGTGAATTACGACGCTTGCGGCGTTGCTACGAAACATTCGGCCATTTTTGTCGGAGGGTGGGCGAGGAATGTCCAGGAAGGGAACCGACTAATTTGTCATCACGAGCGATGCATCTCGCCGCGCGATGCTCTAACGTAACTTTTCAATTATTCATGGCAACTGGCGCATACAGATATACTGAAAGCAGTCACTTAATATAGCGCAATTTATATGATATTCACGAGTTATTCTATTAATCTTTATTTGCTTTGAACACACAGCGTGATGAGACATTATCTCTGTTTTATATTAGGCAATTTATGTCGCAATTTATGTCGCAATAAAATTGGAAAGTGATCTAATAAAACGGCATCGAGACAATGTCAAGCGTCCCGAGAAAATTTTGCGTCGGTTCTTTAATTGCAAGTCGTAAAAGATGCAATTAAATCGATGCCCTATTGAGTATTTACGAGTAGATTGCTCGTAATCGAGAAAGAAAGAAACCAGAATGGAAATTGGATCCATTAATCGGAGTTTTTGATGAGACGGTTTTGATGGTATATATTTTTACAAAAAAAATACTAAATATCAAGAGAGAACTGTATATTCACTTCTTAAATGATTTCTCCTTCATTAAATAATAGGATGAATAGAAAGAATTATATCGCATAAAATGCATAAAAATTTACTGTTAGTATTACTATTATTATTAAAAATATAATTGATAAATGTGTAATATTTTATTCTTTTAATATTTTTTTCTTTTTTATTATATAAATTAATAATTCATTGATTTTTTAAATTTGATTCCATATATGTATATACTGTTAATAAAATACATAGTACGCATTAAAAGTAGACATGTAAATAATAAAACTCATCAATACACGTTAAAAAATACATATATGTTGTAATGCGTGGCTTTATTTCATTAATAAATGTTATAAATTATGTGTGATAATGTGCGAGTTCTCGAATTATGCATCCATTAAAAATTCCAATATAAATTTGCAATTCCCCTACAATAATTAACTGTTCCATAGCGTTTCCAAAATAGAATCGAAAATATCATATAAATGCACCTTATTAATCATAATTAAAGAGAAACATCCGTTTAAAATTATTTATAATATTGTAAAAATTATCTACACACATATGCTTATATATGTGCATATATGTTTTATTATTAAACTGAAAAGTAATATTTAACACGTTGCTTTATATGCAAAATGAGAAAACCTAAAATATATAGACATTTTATATTTAATCATAACAATATGTTTGAATTATGTGATATCATAATAACGCTTTTTACGCATTTATTTATTCATCTATTTATTATTTGTAAATTTAATATTGATAATTTAGAATTAGACTGTACAAGCTAAAATGGCTGATAATTTCAAAAGCAATTTAAAAATTTATCAATTAGCCTATTTGGCAAATAACGAAATAGTTTGCATAAGGTATAGCGATATATGTTATCGAAAACAGAATGTTTATTTATTATTTGTTAAATTGGTTTAAAATAACAATTATATAGTATGAATCGCATCGATAAAAACAAAAAAAATAGTATGATACAACATATATAAATATTTCATTGTTTACATGGACGGATTTATGTAAATCATAGAAATCAATAGTAATAAGAAGTTGAAAGTATTTATAATGTTGTCCTCTTTAGCTTAGAATAGATTTTTAGATACCATCAAGTTCCGGAAGCGATAATGGAATTATCAGTGTTCTCAATGTACGTGAATTATAAATCTTTATTTGATCTCGGAAGATTAAGTATAGATTTCTTGCAATTTTCGATTGGTTATCTGTAATCTTAATTCACTCTAGGTTGTTTTCTCATAACATATTCATGTTCACGATCTAAAGAGAGAAACATTCAATTATAACTTAAGAATCATTAATATTACTAAAATCGCAGAGATAATCGCAAACCCGAATGATTAATGAGAGACGCAAAAATAAAATTCTATATATGTACTCTTTCATACATTATACTTTATTTCGTTATGTCTAAGCAAATTGCGGTCTGAAACTGCCGCCTTGCGGCATCCCCCGTGGGACTTAACAACCAGGGCTATACGTGGCACAATGCACGTATACTGGCATCGCTAAATCTCGCGACTGCATTCCATAATCCCCGGCTTCCTTGTGGTGGTAGTGACGTTACCTCGTAAAATTCTCAGGCCCAACAGGCGACGACAGCGAGCGCACCAACTACTTGACAGGCGGCCGAAAACCAGGATAATATAAAGGTGAAGGCGACGGCATCCTATCTTACCGAATATGACGCTCGTATCGCGATGCGCACGTAACGAAAGAGAACGTATACTCAGAACGGTGATAATCTCGCGTACTCTATCGCAGTGATAATTTTTACGGAAATCTTCTTGCAGCACCATTTATCAAGTGACGAGATTTTCGAATAATAAATTAAAGGAAAATATATAAGTAATGTGTGTTTTCGGTTATAAAAAGCGAAATATTATATTCCGTAATCGTCGAATAAATTTGATAGATATATTTCTTTATTTAACTGTAATTAATGATATTAATATGTAATTATCAATTATATTAATTATATTAATATAATATTATCATATCAATATAATATTATCAATTACATCAATTATATTAATTATACATATTAATTATACAGGGTGGGCCATTTTAACCTTTAATGGAGAATAACTCGAAAACCAAGCCCGGGAGAGAAAAATGTTTTAGACAATAGTTGTTTGGTTTCGAGAGGGCCATAAGATGGTATCATTGGTTTGACCTTGAAGAGTTATTTGAAGGTCACATGAAGGTCACCTTCAATTTCTTAAATGGAACCTACTATTTGTCATTGCATATCCTTGTAGCTTATCTCGAGAGCTTTCCAAAACACTATAATTAAGTACCTTTTCGTTAAGTACTTTTTGAGTTATGAGGCTTGAAATAATTTCTTAATTTTACATAAACCGTAAAATATCTTGTAAAATATTCATTTTTCGATTATCTTACCTTAATACTTTTATGTACAAAATAATGAGAGGAATCAATTGGTGTAAAGAAAACACATAGTTGTTTTTAAGAAAAAATATGGAATTGTTAATTGCAAATTACATATTTTTCAACTTTTGTCTGAAACATTTTTCTCTCCCGGGCTTGGTTTTCGAGTTATTCTCCATTAAAGGTTAAAATGGTCCACCCTGTATAATTGATTCCGATATTATTTTTATTTCTTAACTTTATTATTATTTCTCATTAAAATTTAACGAATTGAAAGTTTATATGTCATAAATGGATAGAAACTAAAAATATTGCAAAACAAAGGTGGCATTTTAATATTTGCCCCAATGTATCCGATTGAAAAAGTAATAGTAAACTTTAATATCATGTTGAAAGTATCTTTTATATGTAAATTTAAATTAAGTAAGTAAACGAAAAGCATTGAAAATGTATGTGAAAATTTAATGTAACTAACATCTGTGCGCGCGCACTCTTTTACTAATGCGATTTAATATCTAATTTAATATCTAATTTACTACCTTAATTTGACATTTACATTATAAAGCACAGTTGGTGACGGTCTTATTTTCGCAAATAGCACGACCAATTTACTCTTTGAAAATTGCTATTAGCCGACAGAAATTTATATATTTATGTATTTAAAGCGGAAAAATTTTTTAAACTACTTAGTTTAACTTACCTATTAATTTTGAATTTAAAAAAATCCGAGATATTTTATCACATCACAATTTGATTCTTCGCAATTAACGTTGTACATTATGCATCTTTTTTCTATAAATATGATTACTTGAGAGAGCAAATAAAAATGATTATACGGACGGCGCGAAGGGACATATCAATTTCCCGATGTACAATATCAGTTTAATAGTTTTACAAGACGGAATTCTCGTTTCTAACGCCATGATCTAATATAAACGCAATAACAGTCCAGAGACAGTTAACGATCGACCCAGCATCCTTTCTCTGTTCCTCGAGTGTATCTAATAAAATTGGAGGTGCATCGTCATTCGTCACGAATCTTGCCAACCGAGCAGATCGTTGGTACAGCACAAACCAGTCTATCTTAAACTCGTAAGTGACGGAGTTCTAAGCGCGGGTGGACGCGGAAGCGAGAGTGAGTTAGGTCTCCCTTTGAGATGCCATCCACGAACTTGGTCTGACCACGTCGGAAAATCAGATCCCGTTGGAAAGTGCGAGGCTCGTTCGCCGTACGAATTTTCGAAGCAGACACTTTCGCAGACGCGAGCGAAAACTTTCCGCCCGTTGTAAACGAGTCGCCGGAAGTTAGTCGACGTAGACATTGTACAAAAGTTCGTTTATCGTGTCATAAAAAAATTGCATCGTCATAGGAAAATATTCGCCCCATTACAGTTTCTAGTGCTTTCTACGCAATACGTCACTTTACGAGACTTTATATTTGCTGCAACTGATACAGCTTGGGATACTTTTATTTTTCAGTTCTCTTCTCTCCGTTAATTATATTTAATTATCATTTAATTAATTGCATTCCGTAAAATATTTTATAAAATAAATTGCAGCAAAAGCACAAAAAAACATTATATTTATCTAGAATTCAAAATGTTTTAAATTTTTTAATTTTGATATTTTTAGAAAATCTTTTGTAAAAACATTTTTAACATGTAAAAAACTTATAAAAATTGACACATACCGTAAAATTCGGGATATTAAAAACATCGCTTAATATACATGTATGTAACATATTGTAATACTTCTATCCTTTTACGTAACAATGCTATGCTTTTACGTAATAATAGTAAATGGATACTTGCGACCCTATTGATTAAAAAAAAAAAAGATCGTGTAATAATCTAAATCTTTTAAGGTTACATTATCATTAAAAATTTAAAAGAAAGGGGAAATCACAAACTAGCTAATTTGTTAGCGCCATCGCTTTTTATTCTCTCGCTAAACGGGGACTCGCCGCGAACGTTACTTAACCGCCATTAACGGCGACCATTTCGTACCCTAACCGCAGCAAAGTGGTAGACGTTTCTCCACCACACGTAGGCACGACGGAAACGTTCAACGATCCCGCTCGTAATTTATTTAATCCGGTTCCACGACTAGAGTGGATAACGACGATCTATTCTCTCGTTCTTACGTTGAAAATGACGGCAAGCTGCGTCATGTGCTATAACAAGCGCCTTTCCTAGCGGAATCCACCGTTCGCAACGCTAATTAATAGAAAGCAGCTGACGTAATGCGCCGAATGCGCGAGTCGTCGTCGTGCGAAACAGGAAATGCATATTTCATTGCTAGAATGCAAATTTAACGGCGCTCGACGTGTCTGTGTGCACATCGTATTATTCCGCGATGTAAGAAAGGAGGAGCGGAAATGTGGAAACGGCGGATAGAAGAAGAGACAACAGGAGGGTAGATAGATGGATGGAAGGAGACCGGTAGCGGATGACCTGAAATTAGCGGGGGAGAAAGGGGCGCAGGGGGAAAACGCGCAGATAGGCGGCAATTATACGTAACCCTCGAGACTGTACCTACAACACACAGGGATTGCGCGCCGAGTACTTAAGTCTCGCCGAAATTTCACCCCGGATATTCTCATGCATATCTACGAGTCGAGCGGGGAAGACCGAGAACACCGCCCTAAAATGTTGATGCAAACGCGTGCATGCTGGAGATATGTGTACGTGTGTTATCGACTGAGATTTCAGTCGCTCATTGCCCGCCGGTCATGCCATGTAACGCATTATACGCGATCCGTTTCACGCAATTTACGCATTACTAGCATTATATAGCATATAAAATATATAAACAAAAGCTGGAACATTGTTTCAACAGCAATTATGGAATTAAACCGAGCAGAAAAATTCTTTTTTTTTTCGACACACAAACAATCATCGAGATATCATAAATTGAAGAATAAAAAATCTTTAATTTTTTATTTGAATTTTTAATCTGTCGATAACTATTCATTGGAATAAAATGATAAAGGATTTTTCGGTTTAATTTCGTCCTAGGAATACGCTGCTAGAATAGTGTGCTAATTGTTGTTTATTCTCTGCGTACGGAGCTGACAAAGATCATTTCTATCACCGACCCAATATAAGATTGCGATTTGCCATCTTTTCATTTATATGTAAATGGGACGCTTCCCTTTCTCTCAGAAAAATTAACGTCTAATAAAAGAGCTATCGCACTCAACTATCACGTATATACATAGAGTTTCAATTATAAATTTAAATATATAACTTTTAATAATTTCTCCATAGAAATTAAATATTTCACGTCGCACGATACGAGTAGGAAATAGTTATATTTAATAATCATCAATCTACTAATCAATTAATTAGAATTATCAATTAATTAGAAAATTTAACTGTTTTAAATGTAACTGGATCAACATCACTAATGCGTTTAGATTTATAAAAAGAATTTATACAAAGAAACATAATATTTTAATAATAAATCCGATAATGAAAAATTTTCGCAAGATATTTATTATTTCACAAAAATTAAAATTATCAAGATTTTTGTATCATCTCAATATTATACTATTGTATTTTTTTCCATTTTACTATTATCTATTAAATAATTTTTTAAGAATTTATCATGCAATATTATGTGTCTATTTTCAAAACTATTTGCATAAATATTCTGCAATTTTCAGTGTAACGCGACGTGTACTGCGATCGCAAAATTACACAATCAGTTGCTTGCAGTAAAGAGAAAAAAAAGACGACAACTAAGTTGAAAGAGCAGACAGTACAGTGCTTAAGTATAAGCTTCCTTGTTCCAGCGTCCTTTTCTTATTTTCTTTGTGCCATAATATAGTCATAGTTCTATTATTTGCTTCTCTCTTTCGTATTCTAAATATGCAAACCGCCTTGTATTCAATGTACGTAAAAGATTTAACAGCTTTATATACATACACACATACACACACACACACACACACACACACATATTTATTTATTTATTTATTTCTGTCCTGACAAAAGTAAAGAATAATGTTCATAAAAAACAAATTGAAAATAACTTACACGCCAATCACGACATCCTTCAATTTAAAAAAATATCTACAGTGCAATTATCTTTTTTTAAATATTTATAATTTTAACTTTGCAAATACATGAATTTCTACCTACATAATATTTGCAAAAAAAATTGGAGCATTATGAAACATTTGTAATAACGGATATACAAATTTAATCAATAGATAATTTATCAATTGATTGTGAATTTATACGTATGAAGAAAATAACTAGTCGGGATAAATTGATCGCTGCGCGATAGCGAGTATTAATGTTTGAACCAATAAATAGGGCACAATTTCTATTAACGCGCTTAAATATCGAATATCAATTTCAGTTTTGAAGGAAATATGTTAGTGTTATATGGTTGTTTCATACACAACAACAATTAATATTAATTAAATCTATCTATCACTATGCAGCGCATGTTATGTAATATTAGCAATTTATAATTATCTTTAATAATACAATATAGTATTTGCATATTAATGCAGCCAAAATTGATAAAAATAATTAATAATTATTAAATAATATTTCATAAAAAAATATTACTAAATAAAATTTATTACAAATTTTAAATGAAAAATCTAAGATATACAATAATCATAATACAAAAATTATCATTCCCAATTGGAAATTTATTAAAAATAACGAAAAGATAATATTACATAATGAAAAAATAATAAGCAATATGTATATTCTGTATATTCTTGTTATTTAAAAATAACTATTAGATTAAAAAATTTTACAAATAATGTGTTTTATCAAAAATATATAAAGCTTAAAATATGAAGAAAATTCCAATATTTTAGCGCACATACACATTTCTTTAAATTAATCAATATCTTATAAAATCATCTTATATCAATAATCCTATAAAATTTAACTGATCTATTAATTTAATTTAATATATAGTATTAAGAAAAGAGAGAGAGAGAGAGAAATGTAACTTATTACATAATTCTAATGTCTAATTATGGTCATATATTCGCACGTTCTGTCTTGATGGCATACACGTAATATCGTGTTCGCGATTAGCATGCATATTACATTTCGTTGATTTCAACTACCGCTTCAAACAATAACGTCAGCGAAATTTCACACACCGACACTTATGCTAACTGGGCAGAAAAAAAGAGCGAATTCAAATGCGAATCGAGTTTTTTTTTACGCTGTAGGCGAATGTTGTTTTTTGCTCTTTGCGAAAACGCGCTGTTGAAAATCGCGGTTGACAAGCTCGCGCGCGACAGATTTCGATCATTTTCGCAAATCGGCGGGTGACAAATAGGCGATCGAGCAGCGCGAACACGTTCGAATGACGATGATAGCCGGGTCACAATTAATGGGAATCCTTGCGGATGATATTCGTGTGTAACTCGCACGCGTACGTTACATTTGAAAATATATGGCGGCGGAATGCGAATCGCGCGCGTATTCGTGACACATGTGTATGCGTATCGCGGAAAAATATTGCCACCGCGTTTAGCTTACGGATCTTTCCGTCGCTTAATTTTCAACCAACGTCCACGCGCATTTTCACAATTCGTCTCTATATTAATGCTTATCTATCAGACTTGAAATGTGATTTCACCCCGTTATGTCGTTTAATTCAAGTGCCGCCATAATTCGCATTTATGTACAGTATCCTCCATAAGTTTGGAAACACTCTATAAAGATATACAATATAAAAAAAATAACTTTAATTTCTTTGTTATTTGCCGTATGTTATATCCTTCTTCTTGCAAAATAATAATCTTGACTCGCAATTCATATGGAATCTGGTACGTCGGAGTCATTTTTAATGATTGTAGTAATTTTTGTTACTTTTACAGAAACTAAAATCAAACTGCATTTAAATGAGTTCTTATTACTCTGATGTATGTTTCTAATGCGCGTATATTTATACATTACAGGCATTCCACTACAGCATCTGATATGCTGTAGTAGCACTAATTGGCAGAACAAATCAACGCGCGAAATTTAACTCCGAGCAGTTCGGTGCCGCGTAATAATTATTCGACATATTTTCGGTATAAACAGGCGTCATATCATCATTTAAACGTCTTGCAATATATTCATATGAAAAATCTGCACAGATTGCTGCCATGCGATTGTTTATCTGTAATATGCAATGTGTTTCCAAACTTATGGAGGGTAGTGTATATACTGTCAACTTTGTTTCACATCCATTAATAATGGCATAAATTATCCGCAAAGTATGGGATTTAACTAATTATATAGATGATTCACGTAGGACAATATTTCATTAGTCTCCCTCTACAAAAGCCTCTACGTACAAAGCATTTGGGAAGCAATATAAAAGCTTGTATTTTTTATTTTTGCAATATTATAATTATTGATGTGCAATAATCTGGTGAAACTAAAAATCTTTATTTTTATGCCACGATGTATTTCAATTTTTTTACATTTTCTGATACTTGTCTCAATTTATTAGCTTCTTTATTATTTATTAATATATTCGTAATAAAATGGGAAGATCACATTTCAATGAATCGTTTTATTCATTTAATCGAATCATTGTGTATCGTGTTAGAGACGAGGAGCAAATTTATACAAGAGCTACTCTTGTACTACTTGAAGACGATACTAGTTGAAGTTCATGATACTTTTGAGAGAACAGATATTGCGCGCATCGTATCTCGCGTTCAGATACGCCTGACGGATAGACCAGAGCTACCTGTCGTACATAGATACTCAACACACATTTAAGAAGCACGTCGCAGAGAATACTAAGAATTGCAAAGGACAGATAGCATGCACGTAGCAATTATGTTAAATAAGAGGATGAAAACTGTTAAAAAAGTTTGATATACCGGCGGAAAGCTTCCTTTTGAAGATCGACAGTGTCGTTCTATGTTTTGTCTGAGAATACAATTTCGCTGACAGACCTTCACGTACAATTACAAAGTACAAAGTGGAAAAATTGTCCAATTCAAAGTTCTGTAAAAAATGAAAAAAAGATTAGCGCGTCACGCGAGCGCTTTATGTAATACATTACAAAGGTGATTTTGTAGATGTATTTTGATATCGAATATTCTTTTTGTTGCACAAATGTAGTAGAAATTATTCTACTTTGTATAAACAGCTTAGAGTTACATAGTTGTAAAATAGTTTCAGTTGACTAAAGTCCTAGAACTCCTAATATAATTGGATTAAATTATTAAAGGACGGAACATTTGTACGGAACTACTTGATTCCTGTTGAAAGCTCATTCAATGTCTCAACAAGCACTGATCTGCACATCACTAGAATTACCATAACGTCATACTCCGGGTAAATGGCGGCATGTCCGACAGAGAATTACGTGATTCACTGTTATATTCTATAAGACGTGATATATGCGGAATATGTAAAATATGCTCTTATCAAATATGCGACACACAACAAAATTTAGAGAGCGTTTAATTTCACGATACTCTTTTATATTGCATAATCTGTTTATTTACACGTGCATACTTGCGATGCGAGACTGTGTAGCACTTTACAAATATTAGCTGTGTAGCACTTCACAAATATTAGCATAAATATGGAGATAATTTTAAACATAATCCAACTTATAGCCTACTTTGCCATATTCATATTCTTCTGAACGGTACGACGCGAGTAACTTTGAAAGTGGAATATATTTACATACTTAAGAGTATACTTAAAAGCACCCTGTTTCTCTGTTTATTCGAAAAGAACGTTGCATATGTGTCAAGCGTGCAGGACACACAAAGGATTTAATAAATCTGTATTTAATTTAATCCGGCTTTCGCATTTGAAGAATTTATTAACTTGATAAAACGTTTTAATAATTAAATTTGTAAGATAGCTGGTACATAAAATATAAGTCTTGTTAGAGAAACAGAATTTTTTTCCTCATTCAGTATCATGAATGTAAGAGGATTTGTGCGCATAAAAGGATATAGATGTAGAAACAGAATCATGGAAGTGTGTGTACGATGTGGAATCTGCGTTTTGCTAAAGTGTGTCTTAGGGCAGTAATGTATCACGTGAAATCGAACTAGAGCAGAACACGAGCAGTCGAAACGTTCCAAAGCATAGCGTTACAGCTTCGCTAGTGAAAGGCGGGGCGTTCCGGAATGAACAGAACTTGAGCACTTTACAGTGATTTGACGATGTGAAGGATGCGATTTACAAGCTCAATCAACTTCTAAAAGCTTGTGGGCAAAAGGAAAGCTCTAGTTTAATTTAGAACTCTACTTTGTTAGCAAAGATTACATCATACTATAATTAAAACATATATCATAAAAACTCTAAATGTTATGATGATAATCGTGATTTTATACAGTTTGTCACGTACTTAATAATGCAAAATCTTATTTAGATTGAATTTTATACAGCCAAAAAAACTCTAATTATATTATTAATTATATAACTTTAAAGTTTTTATGAATATAATGGAAGTAATAATTTAATAAAAATATTTTCAAAATATATCAATTTTTTATCACTATCTAAAATTTTATTTAAGCAAAATAAATAAGAAAGTGCATTAACAAGAAATATTCAACTCTTATTTGCTACAAGATTCAGTATTAACGGCGAAAGGCTTTAATCTTCTAGAGTCGAACTTTCTGAATAACACAGTCGTACTTTTCGTCTTGATTACTTTTGAAAGTAATAAAAGTCCTAAGTCGCGCGTTCAGTAGTTCAATTCCTAAATGATTTATTAATATGCTATTAAATTTCCAAAGAGTGCACTTTAAAGTTTAACACATAAGATTTTAATTTATATGCGCACTTCCAAAGCCATGTTCAAATTCTTTCCATTTTGTATAGCTGACGATCGAAAACTAATTTGATCGTTTGTTATATTGCTGAAAGTTTGATATTAAATGTAAACGAATAAATATAAAATAACACAAGGAAAAAATGAGGATATCTGTCAAATATGTATAAATTGACAGCGGACATAAATTTACATGTTATTACATTATATGTTCAAATGTTTGACTGATAGAAATTATATTGGTTGGACCAAATATGTATTAAAATAATTAAGTCTATCAAGCCAAGATGAAAAAATATATATAGCCGAGATGAAAAAATACATAAATACATAATAAAAATACATAAATCACACGATGCAGCAATGCGACAGTAATTCTTTGTAATCGATACACTATTTTACATTATACCCTCGGCTACTTTCGTCCGAGAAAATAAGAACGTTCTCACGTGCGAGTTGAAGGTAAAGTATTTCGAAACGATCAAGCATAGACCCCCAACGAAGCTTATCACAGTAATGAAGGCGCAGAGCTATCAAGGCATAACGATGTAACGAGGAGTTTGACTGACGCGAGACAGACAGCTAAATACCCTGTTCAAGTTGAAAAATTAACGCGAGTCGAGAACTGAGCAACGTAAGTGTATGTAAGGAAAGTTGAAATTAACTACTTTGGCATAATTTTCGAATTTACATACATCTTACAGATTTAACAAATTCGACGTCGCAATATATGTTCTTCCCTTAGCATTCTATATTATATATATTGCATATCTTTTAATATAATATACGTAAATATTGTTAATTTATAAATATTGATGCTTATCGATTTTCATTAACATCGATAGAACGCTACGAATGATTATTAAATAATAATTACTACAATTAATAAATAACGATTAATTTATTATATATGATTGTAATTAATTATATTCAGTATAATTGCATACGTTATCATATTTGAAAACAATGTATTTAACGAAAAGTATAAATTTATTTAATATTTCTTTTTTTTATTTAAGTCATGATAAATCAAATATTGATAAAAGTGAAAAATTCTATCTCATTATACAACAGACTTTGTCTTTTAATCTAAAATCCAATTTTCTTACTATGACAGAGATCCACAAATCTTTCAATTCCATTTAAGAAATAAGAAATCAAGTCACTTTAATATTTTAATTGAACTCTTCTATTAAAACTTTTATATATAAATCTTATGCTTTGTTATACAATTTTATTTTATTAAATCCACAATATCTGTTTAAAAAAAATATTCATTTTATTTTTTAAAAGAAAAATAATTAATAGTATTTAAGTACATATTTTAATAGATTTGAAATAGACTTCAAGAATGTATTTATTGACAAATTTACGATCTTTTGTTTATTTAGAACTTAAATTGCGTGCGCATGAGTTGTATTTACGAAGTTATCTAACATTAATTTAATTAAACGTTTTAAAATGCGTCTTAAATTTAAAGAATACAAACAATTAAAAATCTAATATTAGTGAATAATTAATTAATTAGAAATATACTTTATATGAAGAATTTAAAAGGCTTAATTAGCGCGAGGACACTTTTTAATGCTAAGAATAATGCGAAGCGTAGAAACGACGTCCAATCTAATTCTCCCTCGCTGGTGAAAAATCGCCCGTATATTCACGTATCTGAAGTAATGCAAATCTTGCGAGACACCCGGTGTACATAATAAGAATAAATTGCATCGGGAACTCATAAACACTCGCTGCTAAGCATCGCTAAGAAAGGTCATTTGACACTCAGGCAACCGACACGCTCGCTACCATCCAGTCAGCAGCCCCGCCAGGCACCCCATTCAGCCAACCAGGCAGGCAGTAGGGAGAGTCAGGAACGAGCCAGACGAACAAGCGGGCGCCAGTCTACCGTGGACGCACGACGCGGCACCACGTGTGCTCCGATTCAATGTTTTCATACGTCATAATCACGTTCGATCTTTTTTTACTCCGATTACACGCAATCTCAGCGATACGCGTCACCTCAGTGATTATTTACTACACGTGATCGGACCGAAGGCACGAGAGGACTTAGTGGTGACGGACGCTTACTTTCATTGTCAGTAGTATAGTGTGTGTGATATAGTGCATCGAGCAACACGGAGGGATCTATCGATGATCTATGATTGCATAAGAATGAGGTAACGTCCGTTCGAGTGATCGTATCTCCGTGATGTTATGTGATTTTGATTTATCTACGTTTGATTACCCCACATTTGTTCGAGTCTCGTCGACACTTTGGTGACGTTCATAAAGTCGACGGTCTACGACTTTCCCGGAGTTTCGCTCTCGCTGCAAATCGCGGTATATTCCGTCACAAATGTGTGTTACGAGTCGATGATCGATGTTTGATGCCACGAGCTTTGGAACAAAGTCGCACCTCGTGCGTCGAGTTAAGCACAAGTCAAGTGTGTCGTGTATGGTAGATATTATTTTTCATGATCCCGCACGCAGATAGGTTACGCCAGTTTTTTCTTTGCAGCACGCATGAAAAATGGGAAACGTCATTAAATAATACATATCGCTTCGTGAATCGATCAAGTTAAATTTGATATCCTACAAGGAATATTATAATAATGTTCTAATGATATCTTCGAGATAATGTAATCATTTAAAAACTTCTCTAAGTTCTAAACTTCTCTTTGTTTAGCATAACGCGAAGTACTCAGAAGAATATGTTTCCTAATGTTTTCCTTAAATTGCTATATTCAATTATAATGCAGGAAGAATGTAAAAGCCTTTTCTTTTTATCCATAAACAAATTGATTCATATCTGTCTGCACTATGCATAAAATCAAAGAGGACTTTAACATTTTTAACACCAACAAAAATTGACTGTTGTGAAAATTGAAGGAAGTAAAAAAGAGACTTTTTTTTACGTCCGAGGTAGACAACATTTTTATCTACAAAAATGAAAAACAACCAAAACATGATCTTGGTTAATTCTTAAGATTAAATCTGACACTCGCAGAGGATTATGTTGCGATTAGATTAAATTTAAAATGCGCGAGAGAAAAATTACATAACTCTTTCTAATTTTAACAAATTGCATCAGTAGTCGTAAGAAACAAAAGTGACGAAAAAGGGTTTTCTGTTCAACTGTTGATGTTTAAAACGTGAAATTTGCAATACGTACATTGAATATTTATTCTTATTTTTTTCAGAGGTTTAATAAAAATAAAATTACCTATATTTTTAGCAACACAATAGGAACTATAAAAACTAGTTTACTCATCTATAACACGATAATTCAATTTATTTTGCTGAAAAAAAGGATACGTAAATTGAAAAACTTTTCTTTATTGAATGCTCAATCGTATTGCACAAAGCGAAGGATAAAAAAGTACGATAATAAAAAATACATAGAATTTTTTTCACCAAAATTTGATGTCGATTTAAACATAAAACATCGGCACAACTTTCTATCTAATTCATAATTAACGCTCCGGATATTTAAAGGTGATTATGTTTTATAAAATAGAAGCTTTCACAATGTTCAACCGTATTGATTTGCTACAAATCATATCAAAACATTTCAATAAAACTCAATAAGCTCTGCGATAAATACTTCAACACCATATATATTTAAGCAAATTTCTCTTTTTCTATTAATCATCAATTGAATAAAAGATTAATAGTGCAAAAAAACCCATTTCCAAAATTATAAAATTAAAAAATTTGTATATATTATATTAAACAGTCCATTGTTTTAATATTTAATACGATTCATATTCTTTGCATTATATAACATAATTTGATTAATAGCTTCTCATACATATTATAGTTTGAATTTATTAATAATTTTCTCATATTATACAATTTATAGGCTTAATTAAAATTTTTATTTAAATCTATAACTAAATCATAATTAAATCATTTATAACATTTCTTATTTTCGGAAATTTCATGTTTTTTCAGAAACATTAACAGATTCGGCTAATTTGCACATAATTGTTAATTGCATATAATTACAGACATAAATTTCTTTGGCTTATCTTTGTTTCCATTTAATCGATTATGATTTGTGTGTTTGAAAGTGTCCGCTTTCGTTTCATCTCATACTTTAAGATGATTTGAAGATCCTATATGTCATAATAACTATAATTTTAAGGGATTCACATGCCGATATCGCACCGTTTCCTCGAATTCAAATACTGAGGGAAATAGTAGAAGCCCACATTTCTACCTTTAATGTCTACCATAAATTCTCGCGCAACTCCCAATTTTTCATTATTCTAGTCAGAGATGGTCCAAGCGCTATTACATCTATATTCGAGTTTGAATTCGAGAATTCGAGCACAATTCGGGTTAGACGAATAAATACGATTTCAAAACTTGGTAGAATTGAAATTTAAACAGTATGTGTGTGGATGAGTGAGTGTATATGTGCATTTTGAATTTCGTATCCTCCCCATCGTAGATTAAACAGAAGAGCCAAATTAGTTAGAATCCCCATGAGGTTACTTCTAGCTCGTTATTATACTGACCGAGGCAATGCCAAATACAGGTATTCAAATATCCGCGTGACTTTCGATTTAGGTATTCTGCACCGCATACAATGCACGAGGCGTGCTATTAACGGTATTTGTCCTCGACAATTGGTTAGCGAAGCGATATTATCGAGAACATCCTTGCATTTAGTCAAATACTCATCGAAAGAACTATATAGAGAATATAGTTATATGAAGAGAAATTGTAATTGGATATTAATAGCCGATCCATCTTCCTTTATTTCTTTCTAAGCTCCAGCTTTTCTCGCGATCCGTCACTCGACGTGACAAAACCAAATTACGTAACAAAGCCAGCGAAGCAAAACTTTGCGCTCAACTCGAAATCACGGCTCGATTTTCCTAATAAAGATATACGTACAGAAAGAAGGCGCTGTTCTAATAAGAAAAAAGGCGAAACTTAAATCTCTTTAGATTCTATTAATTACGTCATTGCGATAAATTTTGCCCGCAATACGGCAATGCCGTCAAGGAAATGAAAATAAAAGAAGCCGTCTGACATCTTCTAGTGCTTCAACCAAATTACCTTTCATTATTACTGATATTAGTTTGATCATTATTTACAGCGCAGTAAAACCAAAGATTGATATTGATTGCGGAAAGGTTATTAATATCAATTTATGAAAGAAAAGAAATATTTATTATATAGGAACCGAATTGTGTGTGATACCTCTACGTGCGCTTTATAGGAAAAATATAACACAGTTAAACTGTTTCATTTTATATGACGCGCACCGGGATTTCGTTTATATTTATTTTCAAAGTATTTTTTGCAAATTTTTTTATGGTTAAAAATATTTTGCTTGCCTATGTTAGCTTACCAATAGTTCTGTACTGTATAACAAAACTACTGGTAAGCTAACATAGGGAGAAATATGACACAAAAATAAATACATAGTATGTAGGTTACGTACATGTAGTAAACTTATTCGAGGAAACAAACGATGAAACGAATTCCTTAGTTGTCGCAATTTGATAAAAATCCTAAGTCATTTTTTTTCAGGAACTGTCTTTAAGAGTTCGGCATTTCGCGCGCGTTACAATCAAATTCTACAAAGATACTCTTGCCGCGGGTCATACCAAAATCCAGGAAACAAGCGCGAACTTAGTTACGCTAGAACCGCGTACGAGACATGTCAAACAATTTAGCTGCAACTGCAAAGCTGTTCTATATAGATCTTAGTAGCTCTACTAAAACTGCAAAGCAACAATAAATGGATGTAACAAGAAGATAATTCTCCAACTGTTGAAAACAAGGTAACTGACTAAAACATACGAAAATGCTCTGTGATTCTCTATAAATCTACTGTAAAGTTTCTTAAAGCGTACTAGTATTTCTATACGCGGAACGTTTCCGAATCATTGAATGTGCTACCAGCCGTAGATTTGATTTTAAACCCTCCCGAGAATAGATCCTTGCTACCGAGCCGTGACCTTCTTAAACATCCTGTGTAGTAAATGTACGAGGAATTGCTCATAAAAATGCATAATCATGACGACCCTCTAGTAACGTCAAACACGAGAAGTTTCAGGTTAAAAAAAAAAGTTCTGTCGAAAGTTTCCTGGACTATCGACAAGGCTAATATGAACTTGACATTTTCTCCCTTATTCTCGAGCACGACTGATATAAAAAGGATCTCTGACAAATTAAACTGAATATATATTTTACATATCTATCAAAACTTTAGTTTGATGGATACGTGAAATATACGTCCAGTTTAATTTGTCAGAGACTTAATTTAAGAGGAGTCGAGAGGAAGCATGATAGAAAAAGAAGAAAGAGAAAGATTAAAAATAAACGAAACAGTGAAGACGCAATCACAATGACACTCGAAATGCAAGTCGCGAATAGAGGATTAAGCGTCGTAAATGTGTAAACACACGCTTACAGTCGAATCTGTGTGGCCATTACAGTGGCATATCGTGTCAGCCAAAAATAAAAGTAGCGGGGCATGCAATTGTGTTCTGATAGCGTTTCTATCCCTGTCGGACACGACGTCTGCACCAAGATCGATACATAGCTATATAGACGAAGAGGAAGGTCGTATGTTCTTTCAGGGTCCTCCGACACAGCAACTTATATATACCTGACCTCGAGTTTCTGCAAACTGCTACAATCCTATAGTCGGTATCGACTGTAATTTTTGTTCGATCTGTCGACTGCAAGTACTGTATTCATCCCAACAATCGGACGTTTCTGGAAATCAATAGGAAATTGCTGTTAAAACAATCTTATCTCACACGCAAAACGGAATATTGAAGATATGTATAAAACGATCATACTTCCGATTACTCTATCATTTGCGAGACATTACATGTTATTACATAAAACGAAATTCTGGAAGAATTTATAATGTCATTTTTGCAAAAGAAATTAAAGTACTTTTTTATATCTAAGTAACATTACTACAAAATATTTTCATATATTACTTGTATAATTGGTGGATATAATTACAAATAAATGACTTCTAAACAGGACAAAATTTAAATGCAAAGGCATTTTTTGAATTTGAATTGAAGATGCATATAAAAAAAATAGCGAACAAAGAACGTTAAACGCTTTATGGGTTAAATTTTACACATCATGTGGTTGCTGAAGTAGAAATCAAGATTTAGAGTTATAATTAGCCCGGTTTCAGATTAGATTCAGATCAGATTATACGTTATATTAAATAAATAATACATTAAAATTGTAATCAATAATATATAGATATTTACTTTTATGATTAAAATAAAGTTTTTCAAATTATTTAATTAAATTTAATTAAATTTTATTAAATTTTGTTCGATATTTTGTTATCACGAGATGTCAAAAAACGGATAATTTTTGATTTATTTAAAAAGAGAAATAAATTTATAAAACTAATCGATATTTTCCAATTATATTTGTAACTCGTTCCAATTTTTGACGTAAAATTATGATTTTGCCGATTCAACTGATGCATTTACTAGTAGATAATTTATGTGTAAATGCCGCAGCACCGCATTATCAAGGTGTTACCGCGAAACATTCTCCAATAATTGCGAATCGGCTAATCGAACAGCATGACACTATAAAAGCGGTTTATCCCGCATCGTAGCATTCAACGCTTAAAGTTGCGCGAGATTTATACGTTTCGTACAGAAAATACAACAGGCAATAAATTTTCAAACCAGTACAATATCTAATCCGACAAGATGAAGAACTATTACCGAGCACAACCGAATACAAAAGCGAAAAGAAACGGATACAAATAATGTTGGAGAAAAGTTATACTGAGTAATGCCAATTTAGATGATAATTTTTGAAAACAAAATTTCTTTCCACAGGGATATTTTACAGCCACTATTTCGATGATAATACGTTTAAATGAAAGGAAAAAAGGTGTTGAATTAATGCATTTGGTAATGTCTTACTGGCACGCACTGAAACGACATAAATTTCAATTCCGACGTATCTATTTAAGCCATGAAAAAAAGCGATTTTTCGAGCATGTTAATCATCGGAGATAAATATGTATATCTTGTACGATATTTTTCAAGGAGTCGCAACAAGTTGTTAAATGTTTTATAATAATCAAAAAGTTCATTGTCCGTTTTATTCGTATAGTTCACACGCAACGGTGATGCCATTACCTAGATTATGTACGTCACGATGTGCAATTATTTGAAGTATCCAATATCAAGAGTAGTTTTACAAAATTGACAAATTACGAATTTTCGAATAAAATCTTGTGAAATATCTAATACTGAATATTTATACTGAATAAAAAATATAATGTAAAGCATTTAATCTCGAAAATAATTAATATTTTAGATTGATTATGCAATTTTCTCCTATGTGAATGAAAAAAAATTAAAAATTATTTTCACAATATTTATTGAACTCGTGATAACGTGCCTTCTTCGGAGCGAAAAACACGCAACGAGATTTTATTTTGTATAAGATTCCCATGAGAAATTAGAAATTGAACAAGTTCTCCGATAAAATCCCATATCGATGTTCGAATTTTATAATTCTATTCATTGGAAAAAATTACGGGTAGAAAAATCAAACAAAAATGCAAATAGATAAACTTTTGCCGAGCCAAAATCCGCAGTACGTTAATGAAAATTTAATAGCATGCGTCCCAAAAAACGAGTTTATTACATGTGTGATAAAGTAAATAAAAGTCGGTGCAAATTACAGAGGCCATTTGGCCGATGCGAGCGAGTTCTGTTTGATAACCGTCTACTTTACCGTAGCACGACTGTTGGCGAATGTAAAAATACGAAGCCGACACGAGCTTACTTTATTCGCTGCCGATCGAAAGTGGAATATTAGCGTGCATAACCGTGTCGCGTGTACTTTGGTCGCGAATACACGCGAGCTTCCATTACGCCACACCCGGAAAATTCAAAACTAGCACCTTTCGCTGCGCCTCGCTCGAGAGGAACCGTCATAAGAGAGATATGTTTTCGCGGAAAGACCTTGAGGTTTCACTAGCAAAAGGATATCCAGATAGAATTTCATTTGCAGTACCTTGGAGAATAGTGTATCCGCACATGCGCGTTATATCGAAAGATAAAGGTTCAACCTTAAAGCGGTTGCCTTCGAATAGTTCCGCGGATTTCGTGGACAATAACGCGCGTCGGTCTTCGCATTATGTAGTCTTTCATCATGGAGATTTTGCATTGTAACGTTACAGAGAGATATTAGGAACGTGCATCGCGTACTCTCCAGCATTGTCCAAAAATGACGATACTAGACTTATTTCCTGAATAAAATCGAGTTTTGATTCTACGTACTTTGTTATATTTTCGATTCTCGTTTCTGCGAGTGTATTTGAAATTTTTATGTGCACATTATTAGGCCCCTGCGTACACGTTTTGTACAAACATTTTATATATTTGTGTAGTGCATTGATCGCATAACTAAAGCTAAATCTGAATATGGTCGTAAAATCGCAAAGCCGACTTAGAGCAGTTTGATTTAACTAATATAGGATCAAAAGTTCCATGCTATTCCGTTAGTTTATAGTTCTACAATATAGAGAGAATTGGTCTAATTATAGATTAAATTACATAAGTTCAGATTATATAGATAAATATTTAAATTGAGAATTATATAAATAATAACATGGTATACTTTTGTAATATTAAGAAAGGAAGATATAATTGATAAATGTTAGCAAATATTGTAATTAATGAGGTAGCTAATTTCGATACATTCTTTCAAAATAAATATTGTAACATCAAATTAAGCCCTTGTAAATTGATATTATTGACAGTAACATTATAAATGGTGGAGATTAGTCTTACTTAAAATCGTATTTTTTGTCGAGATAAAAAAACGCAAAATTTGAAAAATTTGAAAAGATTTTTTACATTTATATTTTACATAGTAAAGAGTGCGTGATATTCTCTGTTGCACGACAAGTCTAGTAAAGCGAGAAAGTGGTGAGGTCCGTTGAACCCCCACGGTACGTTGTTCAAGGATTAATAAATAATGAGAAAAATCTCGCCGAGATTGCGGCAGCGGCACGCGTTTCTCAGTAATTCAAGCAACGCGCCTGTTGGCGAACGTATTTCTCCGTAAGCTCCTCTTTAAGCTGCATCGTACTGTTTATGTGACCTCGCTCGACGAAAAAGCTCGACCAAGCTCGATATCGTGTTCCAGGGTCTCACGAAACTTGTGCCAAGCGTACAATAAAGAGATGCCTTTCTCTCTCGCGGTCACTTCCTCTAGACTTTAAAATTTACCGGACCGAAGTTTTTTCCTCGCGTAATTAATTAGGTCATTAGGGCATTTTTTTTAATGTCGCGGAACACAATCGCGTGGCAAAATGCATTTTTGCTGACAGTCACTATTCCTTGACGATAATGTCAAGCAATGTGTCACTGTCCGAACAAAGAATAATTATTGAGAATACTTAGGCGAAATTCGATTCATCAGGAATTCTTGTCACGAAATATTGATTTAAAATTTTTCAGCCCTTTTCATTTTATATCTATGTCAACATGTAAATATTTTCTTATTTAATTAATTATTATTTATCTGTGAAATTCAGAAAATACTGTAATCGATTTGTTTAACGTAATTCCATATGAATCGATTGTACTATTACAGTATATCGAGTATACATACATTATATAATATCAAAGGATTAAAATTTATTTGAAAGGTAATTGTATATAATGCAAATGTATGAAACATAATTGGAGTGTCTCTAAATACATGAAAGTATAAATTATCTGCAATATCAAAATCACAAATATTTTATATAGCATACGTGTAATTATTAACTATTTTACGTCTATTACTTTGTAGCTAAATTGTACATTAGCACCGCATTTCCGCTTTGATCTGCAGCAATTCGCCGAATATATAAAATGGATTTTAATAATATGAATATATGTGTATATATTTCGCTACTTTTAGAATTAAATGAAATCTCATATGTGAGAGATAGTTTCATTTCAAATGCACTTTATGCAAAATTTGTGCGCATTTACAGTTTATTATATATACATATATGTCGAAATCCGCATTAATTCACTGAAAAAACCAAGTTAAATTTTAAAATTTTATCTTGGAAGCAAACATATAATACACACAATACTAAGTTAACTTTTGTAAAGAAAAAAAGAAAAAAGAAAATTTAGTTTCTCTTATTGAGCTATGTTGGATGTTACAAAAAGGCTAATTTATTTACCCTACACGTACTGAAATATCGTTTGTATATATCCACTATTCGCTTTTGCGCACGCAAAGTATATAAAATTAACCTTCTTTATCTAAATATCAAATCCAACTCGTGACCATTGTGAATCAACAAGCAACCCAGTTGAAGTTATATCACGCGTGCAATGTGTGCATTCTGCATAAATCATGTGGTCCTAGAGTTTTATTGGTGTAATATATAACAAGATATTATAGCTCTTAATTTACAAAAAAGTTTTATTTTATCAAAAAGGTGATATATCATTAATATATTCTCTCCATCTTTCTCTTTCTCTTTAAATGTCACTCACTGCCACTTTATAAATTTAAGATAAAATTTTCTCCTCTCTCAAATCTAAGGATAAGTATTATTGGAGTAATTGATGAGTGTGAACGAATAATTTTATATTTTTACACATAAATTTAATAAATAAGTTACACTATAAATATGCGACAAATGAGATATCACTCTTATATAATGAGATAACGTAAATGAGATATCATTCTTATTAAAGCCAGCTGTAAATCTTAATTAGTTTTATTACTAATGTTATTAATGTTGATTATAGCTTGAATTTTATTATATTTTATAATCATCCAATTTTTAAACATTGATCCACTTGAAATATGACACAAAAATATATTCCGATATTTGACAATTACTATACGCACAATATCATAAAATTAGTTTCCACAATTAATATTTCACATATAGTTAATAATTTGTTCAAGCACAACTGAATCTTTGCCATGATAGAGACTTTGTATTATCAAGAATTATAAATCGAACAATTCGTAGTTTAAATCTCGGTCAACGACACATTATGATTAAACAGCGGATTCATATTCGATTGGTTAGATTAGTTCGAGGTATAATTAACCGCGAGAGCCACGAACACTTTAGATTGACTTGAATATTTGACAACGCAATGACGACATATGCAATTCCCTGGGCAGATTTCCGTGCCCGGAATACCTGCAGTAACGCGGTATTACAACGCCTCGCCCCCACTTTCGAGGGGGCATCGATTACACGGGACGTTGCGGAGTTGCACGCTGACCTACCTGAGACCTTTATGACTCGCTTTTATACGAGTTTGTTTTACAGCATGCATAATAAATTGACAAGATGCTGAAGAAATGTGGACAGTTAATGCTTCAGAAGATTGCAACTGCCATACGCTCGAATAAGTTATCGATTCTTGGTTGTAATATATGGCAATAGATGAACAAAAAAATCCCCTTATTCTCGCCTGCAAATGAGAAAGAGAAAGAAAGAGAAAGAGAAAGATAGATAAAAGCTATCATTTTTAAATT
Source organism: Camponotus vicinus (assembly GCF_025532165.1). Lineage (NCBI taxonomy): Eukaryota > Metazoa > Arthropoda > Insecta > Hymenoptera > Formicidae > Camponotus > Camponotus vicinus. The sequence continues at coordinate 5,869,983 of NW_028141945.1, read as the reverse complement.
TAGTACAAGTGCATATGGTGCAAGTACAATTTTAATACACAATTGTCTTAAAATTTTACCAAGCTTTAATTATATTTTCATTTCTAAAATCAACATGAAATCTATTGTATGCACAATTGTAGCAATATGAAGTAAAAATACAAAAATCTGCGAAAAGATAGAAAACAAAAAATAGTAAAGGTAAAATTAATTATTATGTTACTATAATTATTTTATAAAGCTCTATATTTTTCGTAACAATCCATCAAAAATAAATATAAATAACTATTTATAACTACTCGTATCTCTGAACACGATGTATTTTATCGGCACTAGAAGCAAAGTGTGTCATTATATATACAATTGCATCTGTACGTATCGATGTTATGCTACTATTATATCTATATCGTAATTTTTTAATATTTTATGCCCATAACTGTTGTTCAAAAACTGACATTCCTGATGTAATTCCTGATATTTCTGGTGTAATATCAAATATGGATTTCACATATATCAGATTATCTCACTAATTATCACTTTGTTTTCAACTCTCGGATCCAAATAATATTGATTAATGTTTTTAATTAAAATATACAATGTAAAATTTCTTCCGTGCTCTTGTATTATTCCATTATGTTCTTGTTGAGGGTATTATATTTCAATTAGCATTATATTTTTCATTATAGAGGATGATAATTGCTTTGATATTTTACAAGTTTCACACTAGTTTCTATCCCAACATAGAAATATTTTGCTTGACACAGTATAGTCTTAAATTTCTTCTTTATCGTCATACAAAAAGGTAATAAAATTAAACAATAAGGTGATAAAATTTCCACTTTAATAAATTCTCGCGGAAAAAACTTGATATACGTGTACCAATGCGTTATACATATATTGTATATAATTATTGATTAAATAAGAAAGAAACTTTATGTTGAATATTAGTAAAAAAGAAACATATTATATAAAATTAATCTTTATACACATTTCACTGTTGATAAAAGGTTTTTAATCACTTTTCGAATTCTTAATGCAAATAATTTAGTTTCATGCCCACGCATATTTTCGCTGTCACGCTGCACACAGTTTACTGGCTCGTTTCTACCACGTTAACCGTCTAACGTGAGCAACGTGCACCTCAAATTCGATTTTAATAAAAGTTCGTTCGTTAAATCTCTTTGTGCTAGAATTTTATATTTTTTCCGATTGACTTTATTAATGTATCGGGAATAGGAATTGGACAGGATCGATTCTTAGCATTATATGTACATGTGATACACATTTCTAAAATTTTGGCGAGATTAAAATTGAGTTAACCGAAAAGAATAAAAACACAAGTATGTAAATTGTTAAAATATCGAAAAATATAAGAGGTTGTTTTCCTTGTAAAATTATGCAATAATAATTATATTTGCACTTATAAATGTATTCCAACAAGATATAAACTATGCAAATCGGACCTAATCCTTTACACTATCTACAATATCAATGTAACTCTCTTCGCATATATAGATATACATCTATTTTTCTTTGTGTAATTTTATTATATGTATATGTGTTCTCTGTTTAGCAGATAATCAAAGAGCGAGAAAGACCTATTTTTAAATAAATAATATATATACGAACTATTCGTATATATATCTTTCATAAAATCTAGTCATTGAATTTTTTAGTAATTGCAATTTTTCAAAGAAATATTAAAATTCTACATATCGTACAATGACCTTTTTATTAGACTGTTAATAGTTTGTGCACGCGATCTTAACTCACGCCACGAACGTTAAGGCGTTTAACATAATCGGAAAAATGTATTAAAAAATATTGTATTATAAAAGCAACTGTAAATATTAATATATGCAAGTATGACCGGTAGCTCCTCTTATATATGAACTATTTATTGTCTTTTATATATATACGTCTTTTACATATATACGTTATCGATGACATTAATTTAACTCTGTAAGGACATATTTCATTTTTAAATCGTTTCATGTAAAAAGGAGATGCTAAATTCTTTGTAAAATATATTATGTATATATTTAAATATTCATAATTTTCCTCGATGTAGCTTTAATTTTGTCATTATGATTTACATTGTGTTTCAAAACGAGTATTCTCTAAAAATTTGTTCAAGCATGTACATATTTATATTTGTAGATTGTTTCAATTACAAATTTCGATGTGGATATATATATCTTCGTATATATCTTATATATATGTATATACATTTTTATAATATATTCTGAAATCAGTTCCAATTCAATAAAACGAAAATTGGCCGAATATGCAGACTGATAATTGCTAACAAAATGAAAATATTTCAATAATTTATTAATCAAGGGACATTGTTTAAAATACAACTTTTACGTCGCGACATTTTTTTTTCTATACGCGCGACGAACAGCATAAGAGAATTGCCTGCGGCTATCGCCGACACAAAATGTTCCAAACGAAACTAAAATTAACTGCGCGGCCAAAGCGAGACCCGAAGCCCATTTTACCCGGCGGCTAACAGCGTTCTCCTAATTCCGTTCTCCGTGTTTCCAGCGCCGACGATGAAACCCAGATCACGCCGAAAATTAGTTTTTCTATTGCATCAGGAAAGAAACATTTTTCGCACACTCTTAAAAAAAAAATACACAAAAAAAGGAAGATGGAAATAAAAAATAAAAGCATCGAAACTATTCTTAATATAATTTTGTTCGAAGATTATTTATCTCCCTCTCTTAAAATTTTAAATTAAACAAAACTCGCGAAACAGTCAATGTTCCAAACTTATATATAATTGGTTAAAATTTTCTTTTAGAGAAGAAATTTAAATTAAAGTTATGGTCATTGCGTTTTGTTTTATGTTTACATAATCGTATTTTCTTATCTCACTTGAAATTTGTTAAGCTTTAAAATATTTTATGATGTTGCGCGGTGATACGTTACAGTTTCATCTGCATGTGAAGAAATGAAAAAAGAGAAAAAGAAAAACTTAGTTTTAGAGGAGTGTAGACTATTTATTACATTTTTCATTGCATTTTTAGAATCTTTAGACTTTCATTACATTTTTAGAAAATATCAAAGAATGCATTTCAACTTTTTCGTATAATTTAACTTATTATATTAACGTGATAACTAAGAAAAAACCTGAAAAATACTTTATCCTTTTGATTGAAAAATTCAGCAATTTTTTTTTTTACATAAGTACAGATCTGACCATAAAGGGAAACCGAAAACATCCTATAATATGCGCGAAATATATAAACACAAACAAATCAATACATCGAGCTATTAAGTGCTTTACACATATTACTGTTTTATTTTTTCTCAACCAACGATGAACGAGATTATCAAGCATTAAAGGCGACGCTGTCGCCATTATAATTTTGTCCGAAGTAAGAGACGAAAAAGGAGAGGGGAAGGAAAGGGAGCAATAGACAGGTTCACCTTTGGCAGCCATCGAGAATAGAGCTGCAAGGTTCGCAAGCTGTGAATAATAATAAAAAAGAAGGGAGAGAAGGCGACGAAATCGCAGATTTAATAAAGGCCGCTTGAGAGCGTGCTAAGCGAAAACCGATTTCATTATAATATCCCCTTCGTCGATTCGTTCGTGTGTGGCGCGCGTTGGATGCTGACTATCGTCAGATCGCGCCTCGCCGTACTTTCTTTCATGCTCTTTCTCCTGCCAGCTTTCAACGTCCGTTCCGCTTTTTCTTTCATGCTCGAGGAAGCGCAAGACGCGTCAAATATGTAAGAAATAAATGTCAAAAACGCAAAACGATAAAGGTTGTATCAATTGTAATTAACATTAAAATATGTAAAATATTTTTTCCTATATTGATATCACGACAAAAATTGTAAGATTCGAAAGAAAATAGCGAGGCATGTTTACTCGAATTTGATTAATCCATATTATTGATAAGCTTAATAATGTGTGCAAATAAGTAGTTGATGATTTTGTAATTTTCTAACACATTCCTTCTTCGTTGCCACTTTTCCAGAATAACATTATTCGCATAACGTGCTATCGATAATTAAGAAAGTTTCATCATAGCTGGAAGGTTTCGATTTTCCATCAGCTTCGTACCGCCCTATCGTATCGACGCGGATAAAATCTAAACGCCCACGAGGCGCTGCAAGTAACGTGATAATTTCCTTTCACGCCTTCCAACGCTGTCAAGTATAGTAGCGAGTATGCGTCAACACCATCTTTGATAGTTACACCCTGAAGATTTACGGACTGATGTAACTTTGTATGCATTTTAAATTTTCTATAGCGAAATAGAATCATACAAATAATCTTTTCATCACGAACGATCGAAAATCGAAAGAATTTCGCGATTCAAATATGAGCGATAAATTTTAGAGATAATGTTATTCTTCCTTTGTTCTCTTAAAACGACGTGACTTTAAATTTTAATTGAAAAATGGAAAAAAGAGATATTTAAAGTTTAAACATTAAAAAATTTAAACAAGGAGAAAAAGGATTCTTGTTCAATCAAATTTTTACTCAAATTAAAATTGACAGGAAAAAATACATTAAATATACAGCATATTCAGCAAATGTGCTGCTAAATGACGGATCATGAATTTAACATTTATGCGAATAATTCTGTTAAACTAACCGCAAATAACAAATTCGTCAACTTGCATTACTTGCTTTAACATTTCGAGTGCTTTAATATTTCGAATCATGGAAAATTAAATTTTTACAAGAGATTTTAAAATATATTTTTAAAAAATGCAAGGAGAATATCAACTCCGCATTAAGATTAAAAATCATTGTTTTAAAAGATTATGAAGGACGATAAATAATTCTTTCGCAATTTTCTGAAATAATGACCTTATTGCATGTTGAATTTAAGAAGAATATGAAAATGATACCGCGAAATTTACATATGTATAACGAACTATATGTGTCTATGTTAACGTAACACACTTTTGTACTTATCCTTCAATAGTGAGACGCGATTCTGGCGCATAAACGCTCGGAAAAAATGAAAATAACACCTACTACGCAAAGAGCATTGTCAAACAAAATTGTAAACAAAGACGTAAATTGCGGATCCCAACGGGATTAGAGAAATGCATTCTCATAAAAGAGAAAGCAAATTTCAGTTATTAAGCTACTTTGCTGATATTAAGGCATTTATTAAGCATATTAAATTCCTTTTTGATTCCCGCTGATACGTTACATTCTTATCTTTAGCAATTGCGATGGAAAAACAAATTAAAAATATTTTATTATAAATTAATATATGTATATAAATATAAATGTATAAATTTTCTCTTGCTTGCACAATTAAAATAATACATGAGCCTGCTACGATTAAATAAATTCTACGAGGATGAATTTTATCCTGTCAATCGGTCATGTCGAATGGTATTAACTAATGAACTAGAAAATTAAGAGATGAGATGTAATACAATACCCCATAATGCGATAATCACATCGTGGGATTGTATAATGGTAATGCAAATGACAACGTGCATATTAACGCATTTTTATATTAACTTGACGCGTTCGCCGCCACTCACACACCTCGTCCAATTGTACACCAGTACATTAATTTGTTAATATTAATGCATTTTTTCGTTAGCGACCTCGTTATTTTACTTACTCCTATTTATTAAATTTTCATAATTCTCAACGAGCGAACTCATTAAAAAAAAGAAGGTTATTCAATTTTAATCAACGTTTAGACGCGTATGACATTTACATACCTGTGCCAGTAATGATACCGGTTCATTAATTAGGTATCATATTACATCTTTCAGGGGGCGTCTCGTAATCGCATTATTAAATATGTAGCTGCGCCGAAATTTCTCCGCTGGAAAAAAGAGAGCTGAAATGGTGCAAAAATATATTTCCACGAGCGTTACGGCTGATCGGATTATGGAAGAGCTTTCCGCTACATGCGCAGATTACGATACGTAGCCGTGTAATATTGATATACCATGTTATCGATGGTATCGCACATTCGCGTTGGGCAACCGCGTACTTGCTAAATCACCGAATAAAACAATGCATTCGCGCTGTTAAAATCAATTAGAGAGATACGTAAACATTCTAACAAATTAATCACACAGTTTGTACGCTTATCTTACAATTACTTTTATAATTAACCGCAGTTGTTAGCGCGGAGTATCTTTCTAACTTAATTCTAACAAAATCATTTTCAATAATGGAATATATTTAAAAAATCGTATTAGCTACATATAAATATGTTTTGATGTAAAATTTTTTATTTTGAACGGTGATCAATTTTGCAAACAGAAATGTCGCTTTATCGGAGAAAATTATTAAATATTATTCTCGCTTCTACTTTTATGCTCACAAAAAAATATCTAAATTTCGTAAAAAAAGAAAATGTAAAATATAAAAACAAAAAATTGAAACTTTATTAAATGATTACAAACGCCGATTAATAACGGGCCTTATTAAATGAAACTTTGATGTTTATTTTTTATGAAACATGTAGATATATAATTCAGAGTTTTAATAATTTTAAAATATATAATGTCTAGATGTAACAAAATTGTAAACATTAATTTTACGAGCCAGAATCGTATGACGGATGATCTCATATCTCTTTTCTCTGCTTAATCCCCAATAAAATTCACTCGTGAGATATATCAACAGTAATTCGCATCATTTCGCGCAAAACTCCTCAGAAAATAGGGGAGTCTGAAGCCGCGCGAGAAACGCGGCGCATTAATTACTTCGTTTCGTAACCTCTTTGGCCGTCACTCAAAGGCGCACGATATTTTGCGATGGGAAAGAGAGAAAATCTCAAAGTAACGGGCCTTTCCCTCATTCCTCTCAAACGCTAGGAAAGAAAATTCGAATAAACCATAGGAATGATTTACATAACGGAGATTTTGATGGAAATAGAACATCTCTCTCTCTCTCTCTCTCTCTCTCTCTCTCTCTCTCTCTCTCTCTCTCTCTCTCTCTCTTAAGACATTAAAGCGCGAATATTAATTACGATGGGTCTTTATTTACAATATATTTCGAGACATAGACTTAAAAAACGATGGATGGGTAAAGAGAATATCATTGTCCGGCCATGAGGTATCCGTCAAATTTCATTTTGAAACCGGCAACGAACCCTGCGTGTGGTCGATCGTGCGTTGGCGCGACATAATGAAAGTCGACGTAGCTTAAGTTTCGCCACCATGTCGATGATAACCGGCCTGACGAGCGTAAAATTAGTTTCCGATTTCATTAAAGCGTTTGACCGAGAAACGAGGAAGGGAAAGGGGAAGAATCGATTCGTAGAACCCCGCCGTTACCACCATGCGTCTCTCTCCGGATGCGGAAACAACATTGTTTGCTATAGAAACAAAAGTGCGACCGCGATCTCGCGTATCATTGCACGGATTGCAGGTAACATTCGGTGAACTTGGCGCAATATATTTGCAGTACGTGCGATGCTTGTGTTAAGGCAGGATATAAACGTAACACGACATCACGTGAACTCATTAATAAATACGTGAACATCGCGGTACCAGATGTACACCATTATCTCAAGATAACTGTAATATTTGAAAAAGAGAATACATAATTATTTTGTCGAAAGACACAACAACATGAGCGAAGGAACGTAGACATGTTGAGATATTTTTATGGAGATGGAAGAGAAATGATCGAGTAAACATGCTTGAAAAGAGCTATTATATAACTCGTCAAATGTCATAGAAATAATATGCAAAAAGTGACATTAGAATTTAATAGAAAATTAATACAATATAGTTTTTAATCGGGAATTGCCTGTCCACTTTTAGTTTATTTACGTAGTTTCAGACTATGTTATATTTTTGACAAACGTCACTAAAATATTATAACATGTGGAAAAAATATTACTAATGTTATTAATATATTGCAAAAAAAAATATCATTATACATAATAGAAAATTAATAACGCAAAAAGAAATATATTACTATTTATTCACAAAATTAATACAATCTCTTTAAATTAAGACTTCTAATCTATCTACGTATTTTCGATCTGTTTTTCGGTTCGAAAATATTATAAAAGTAATATTTCATAAAAAAGCTTATTTTCTAACTAGGACTTGTGTATATATAAATTCTTTTTATTTATCTATATGCTTGCAGTTTGTTTTTCATAAATTCACAAAAATATAAGAGACAATACCATTGCAAACAATACCATTGCATAAAAAAATTAATTTAATAGTAACTAATAAAATACAGAAAACAATATCGATTCATAAGAATGCAAGATATATATTTTAGTCAGGATATATATATATATATATATATATATATATATATATATCAGGATATATATGTATATTTTAATCAGTACTCTTTTATTTTATTTATGTGCTTCCAGACTGTATTTTGTCAAACATTATCAAAATATAAACAAGCGCACGGAAAGCAATATTACTACTTAATAAAAAATAATGAATATAAAATTATAAAAATGAATAAATTACAGAAAGCAATATTACTATTTCACAAAAGACTTAGTATAATATAATATATTTTTAGTTTAGGACTTGCAAATATATCTCTCCTTTAATCTGTCTACATAATGCTACTACCTCGGCTACTACTATCTACGTACTTTATTTCATCAAACATTATTTTTAGTCAGGACTTGCACGTACTCCTTTATTCAATTTACGTGCTTCCAGACTTTATTTTGTCAGACACTACGAAAATATTAAACAAGTGGAAAGCAATATTACTATTTCATAAAAAAATAATATAAAAATTAATAAATTACAGAAAGCAATACTACTATTTCATAAAAAAATGAGTATAATATTAGTATAATATTTTTAATCAAGACTTGCAAATATACCTCTCCTTTAATCTATCTACCTCTACTACGTACTTCATTTTGTCAAACATTATTTTTCAGTCAGAACTTGCACGTACTCTTTTGTTCAATCTACGTGCTTTTAGACTTTTTCAGACTTATTTTGTTATAAAAATGACAAAATATAACGAAAACAATATTACTACTTAAAAAAAAATAAAATAAAAAATAATAAAAAACAATATTTTATAAAAGGATTAGCACAATACATTTCAGTCAGGACTTGCACGTACTTTTTTATTCAATCTACGTGTTTCCAGACTTTATCTTATCAAATGTTATAAAAATAATAAAATATATCGAAAGCATTAATTATTACAATTTAAGAAAAAAATAATATAATAAAAATTAATAAAATACAGAAAGCAATATTACTATTTCATAAAAGAATTAGTATAATATATTTTTAGTCAGGATTTGCACATACTTTTCTATTCAATTTACGTGTTTCCAGACTTTGTTTTGTCAAATATTACAGAAATAATAAAATATATCGAAAACAATATTATAGTCATTTAAGAAGAAAATAATATAATAAAAATTAATAAAATATAGTGTAAAGATGTTATTTCATAAAAATATAATATAATAGAAAATTAATGATGGTCAAAGAAAGCATTATTTTATAAAAAAAATTAGTAATATATTATTCAAATAGAATTTTTTTTATTCGGAAATTGCATATATATTTTTATTCTACCCACGTGCTTCTATTTTTTAGACTGTTTCCCCAAACATTATAAACTATGTATACTTTATTACACTATGTATATTTTATATTGCTTTGTTTAATACTGTATTAATTTTCATTACAGAGAAAAGCAAGCTGCCGCTTGCATGAATTATGATGTAACAGAGTACACGATACATATACAAAGTTATCAGTGGTTATATAATTGAAGAGTTAATGTAGTCTCGTTTACACGTTAAACTTTCTAAAATTTTGAATTTCTTCTTGTGGAAGAATGTGATAATATTATATTATATAATTATTTAAATGCCTTTTAATATTGTAGGATATTACATAAAAAATAAAAAGCATCCTTTAAAATATTTTTATCGAAATGTATCCGCAATATTTTTTTGCATGCCATGTTAAATAGTAAGTTATCTTAATATCAGCTTATTATTTATATATCTGCATCATATATATGTATATAATATATACATTAAAAATTTGATATATAATATATTGTACATAAAATATAAAATTTATATAATATTTATATAAAATTTTATAAAATTTTATATTTTATATTTTTTAATTTTATATTTATATTTATAAAATATAAAATTTATATAATATTTATATAAAATTTTAATAAATTATAAACATTATAAAATGTATATAAAAGCCTGCGTGTTAGTTGCATCAACAAATATATCTGACTCAAAGATGTATTATTCATACTCGAACGGATAGCAACTCTACTGTAACTGCGACGATGATAGTAATCGAATGTGCGTGCTATGCGACGTTATCTCGTATTCTGATTAGTGCGCCGCGAATTAGTACGCCATACGAATTGGATGGCTCAATTTTCCGGCTCGATGCAATGATATCCAAATTAGAATTATTTAAACAGCCAACAGATATATCTCCCTGGAGAGTCTCGGGCAAGTTAAACGTCTCACCGCCTTTACGACGCGACAAAAAAGTTGGGAAGAGAAAAAAAAGAGAAGGAAAAGGAGCGAAAAAAGCGAGGGGAAGGGAAGAGAGGATGTAACTGCAACGATGAATTAATTACGCGCGACATTATCGCGTTTCTAGATTTCGAGAGCGCGAAATTCAGACAAGTTCGGAGGGTTCGACGAAGGGGATTTTACCTGCCGCCTAATCCCGAGGTCTATTTCCGTTCTCTCACTCCCTCACCTCTCCCCCCCCCCCGTCTCTTCTCCATCTCGCGCACTGCATTCTACTACATATTTGATTTATCTAGAAAGTTGTTGCCCCAGGGGGAAAGGCCACGTACGCTAGAATTGCTTCAGGAATACGCTGCAATCTTTCTCCCATCGTTGCTTTGTTCGCTATCATTTGTTGCAGCTGCTGTTCGTGCGCTTCATCAAATGTCGCTAGAATAACGCGCGAGCGAATCAGCCAAAGAGATAAATTGTAATTTTTGAAATTACGATTTAATGTCTATACGACTGCGTGATAATAAACAGTTGATATGACAATAATTGCGTGATACGATTACGTAGTAAATTATTAAAAATTTATCAAAATTCCTCGGAGCAAATATTTTTAGGTACATCCAGGGAGTAAATATGATTTTTAGATATATTTAATTATGATTCATAATTATAGACTCACGAATCGCCGCAATTCATTTCCTCCCTGTCGTGGGACGTTTCCCCCCTCGTCCATTCCTCGATTTTTCCTGTCTGAGAAGCTGCGATGATCGGTGACCCCTAATGACCCATGATGATCCATTGCATGTAATTGAGTCAGTCAATCAATCATCAACACTCGCGATGATCGCGACACTTTTTCTCCGAGATTTACTTTCGCTAGATCGATACTCGATCGAATATTACTGCAATAATCGCTCGGTTTTACTTTTATTCACTCCCGACGAGATTTATTATCCGCGACTTATTCGAGATTTATTAATCGCGTTAGGTTAGGTTAGGTTATTCGTGTCACTCGCGGCGCTTGCATTAAAACACAATCGATATTTTCGCCGATACTTTTTCCTCGATACTCACGAAACTCGCGTATACATGATTATTTTGATTCGACGATCCACGAACGCGTAAAAACGGCCATTTAGCGAAAATTTTCTGAAAAAGGCACGCAATTGTATCAAAGGAACTCGCACTTGTGACGTTACTTGCCACTTGTGACGTCAGTCGCGAAGTCTCGATGATGCGTCCACGTTGATTGATAAATATCGATCGCTATCTACTCTCAACACGATCAAGACGATTGTTCGATACTTTTGGAATTTACACAACCACGACGACCGTTCGGCGATTGAAAAAGACGTGCGATTGTATTAAGGGAGCTTGCACTTGTGACGTCAGTCGCGAAATCTCAAGAAGCGTCCATTAACCGTCCGCATTTACGTCGCATTAATTAGATATCGACTATCACTCGCGAAGATTCCGATATTTTACTCGACACTCCCGAAATTCAACGATCACCATTTGATTAACAGAAACGCAATACGATTAAAGGATCTATCGCCAGAGCTTTTGCCGCTAATTCAAAGTAGGGATGGGCGATCTTGAATCGATCTTTTGAAGAATCGATTCTTTTATATCCGATTCTCTATTTTTTAGGTCGATCTTACATCTTCGATTAATCCAGTGAATCGATTCTTAAGATTAGAGATCGATCCTAAAAAATAAAAGTATAAAATTCATATTACGCCTTGATTTTTCGTATATGTGTGCATAGCATTATTATACAAATTTATTTGAAAGGAAATTTAGTCTTTACTTTAAAGCCGGGTCTACAATAGGTAATTTAAGCTCTAAGCTTAAGAAATTAACCAATCACAGTCAAATATGAAGAGAATACTTGAAAGAATACTCGAATGTGATTGGTCAATTTCTTAAGACTTAAGGCTTAAGTTATCTATTGTAGACCTGGCCTTAATCCACAATTTTTCTTTATATGATGTAAGGAATTGTAAAAAATTAACTAATCGCAGTTGAATGTGAGAAGAATAATTTTGTTTTTATACAAAAATGTGCTATTATTAGAAATAATGTTGTATTGTTATCTCAAAAATATTTAATATTTTGTAAAATTAAATAAAGAGATCGATTTCTGATAGATCGATTCTTTAACAGTCGATTTTTTGGCGAATCGATTTTTAAGTCTCCGATCTAGATCGATCCAAAAAATCGATTCTTTTGGAAAAATCGCCCATCCCTAATTCAAAGCCGCTAACTCAAGCATAGACGCGAAAAGCATAGATATCTAATGCATGGGCATAGGACGATTGGCCAATCACGCGGCTAGCACGAAAAGTAGTAACAATATGGCGGCCTTATACTAGGCGCGTGATTGGTCAATTTTTTTAGTTGGCGGTTATATATACAATCTATATTCGAATAGAGTTAATGATTCATGCAGACAGGTGTCAGGAGTCTCGGCGAAAAGTGACGTAACAGCCAATCGACTTACCGTAATTCGATCGCGAATAAGTCTATTAAATTGAAAAGTGTCTCGTAATTAATGTCGTCGTAATCCAAGTAAATGTCGGATATTCATTTTACCAATAAAATTTTGCTCGATACTCATCTCTCGCGATAAAATCGTGCAACGAGGGAGCGCAGAAGCGCGAAAAATCAAATAAGGTTCGTACGTCACTCGCAAGGAATGCGAATCGCTCACAAGTCCGCCAACTGTCAAGTTTGTCGTCGATATCGGGTGACGCGACACGCAACGTTACGTTCGTCTCACGATCGCGATTTTAATTAGAATTAATCAATTTCATGTCGTTTTTTCGCGTCGAAAATGAATGTGTGCGCAAAAGTAAATGCGCACACATTCATTCGAAAGTGTAATTAAATCGTGTATTGTGCGTGTAAATTTGCGCGCGCGATCGAGTGCCTTTTATCACGATTTATCCGTGTGTGCGGGAGAATCTTCTTGGTGAAATTTCGAAACAAACGAAATTGAAGAGCATCGATCGAATAACGAATATTCACATAACAGGTATTTAAACAGATTGAAGCGTAAATTATTTTATAATTTCTCGTAATATTTTGTCATTTGTCTCTTTCAAACATGTTCTAAAAGAATCAATAATGATGTGAATTAACAGAATATAAAATGTCGAGAAACAAATTACTTTTTCTACTCTATAAAAAGAAAGAAATGAATTTTTTTACTCATTTTTATTAATTATCAATTAATTAATAAATTTAAAAATTTTTATTAACTATCAATTAATTAATAAATTCAAAATATTTTTTATCCAAGAGAAAAATGTATTTCATACAAAATTGTTATGTTATCTCGAAATTATAAATTTAATACATGGTGAAGGATAATGCGATTTAATTCTAAAACCGCACAACACGTCGCACGCGTCATACGGATGATGAGACACATCGCGACAGATCTTCATTGTTACAGAAATATCCGGTGTAGCAACAATGTGTCACTGTCCAGATTCCAGATAGACCATACAAGATAGCAAAATCTACCTAGGGCAGAACCGTAGCCCTGCAACATACACGTAAACCACAGGCCGCGATTAGCGAGAACAAACTAATTTCCTATCTGTGTCCGGCCAGTGCGCAAGTAATTATATCTATGGACGGCGATTTTATCGTCTCGTTTGTATTAGAATTTGCGTCGTGCTAATCCCACGATGCACGGGGTATCATGAGAGCTACTGAAAAATTATAGCGATACCTACGATTATCCGAACAAGAAGAGATTTGAAAAAATAATGTATACAGGGTGTTTTATTTTAATCGCCCCAGGCAAATATTTTCGAAAAATATGAAAGATACGGAAAAACGTTTCAGACAAAAGTTGTTTGGTTCGAAGGGGGACATAAGATGGTGTCATTGGTTTGACCTTGAGTAAACGTGCCAAGGTCATATGGAGTTCAACTTTGTTTTTTTAAATGGAATCCCCTATTTTTCATTGCATATCTTGTAGCTTATCTCGAGAGCTTTCCAAAACACTATAATTAAGTTATTATTCATTAAATACTTTTCGAGTTATGAGGCTTGAAATAATTTCTTAATTTTACATAAACCATAAAATATCTAGTAAAATCATTTTTCGATTATCTTACCTTAATACTTTCACACACAAAATAATGTGAAGAAACAATTAGTGTAAAGAAAAAACATAGTTGTTCTTGAGAAAAAATATGTAATTGTTAATTGCAAATTACATATTTTTTCTTCGAAACAATTATGTGTTTTCCTTCACTCAAGATCAAACCAATGACACCGTCTTATATTCTCCTTAGAATCAAACAACTTTTGTCTAAACGTTTTTCCGTATCTTTCATATTTTTCGAAATATTTGTCTGGGACGATTAAAATGAAACACCCTGTATATACTTTACATACGCGCTGTGCACAAATAAAATTGTTAAAAGTTGCATTCATATAGTACGCGGTAAAGGGCACATTTGAATTTCGAAGCTGAAAGCGCAATAATAGTAAACAACCGGAAACATAGAATTACATGTATATCCCGAAACAAATATTTCATTAAATTTAGTTGTCGGTTAAAATAAAATATACGATATTTTTAATTAAGATATTGATATTTAGAAATATCAGGAATATATACGATTTTGACGTTCAATTTTTTGATATGATGATACACGCACAGCTTCCATGTAAACATGCAAATTGGAATTATTTGATTTCTTCCGTTATCATCGTTTCGGGTAGAAATAACTACGATTTTTATTTTGCGCAATTGAAATTTTTAATTTACTTGTTATCAAATGAATCGAATGAAATGGAATAAAGTAACATCGAGATACTGCTACAGCATGCTCGCGAACTCTATTTTTTCCTACTTAATCTCCAGTTTCTTCGGTTAATTCGAGTTCGTCGAACTCTCATTGAATATCTGTGCCAAATGTCGAGTAACGATCCTGGAATATCTTTCTTCCAGTCCCTGGAGCATGCTTGGAACTCTACTTTCACTGCCCGAAAAGTCGCAAGTAATAAACTTAACGTCTATTCCAATGAATCTCACTCACACTTCCCCGATCGAATTTGCCCGACTTTTATTTCGAAAAGTCGGAAAGCAAAGCGGATTGATTCCGCATTAAGATTTAAAGCCGCATAAAGTCATTACGCTTAATCGGATTTATATTCCCTAGATTTATAGATTAATTTTCAAAGCTATATAATACCGGAGAGCAGAAGACAGAATCATTATCTTATGTCTTCTTCTTTCGTCTTTTGAAATATTCAAAAAACAGATTACACGCGCATAAGAGAAGTAGAATTTCTAAAATTAAATTTAGTTGATATTTTTGTCTCTGTTCTCCAATGATTTAATTATAGTCGCATTTTCTTTACGATTACTAGTCACTAAAATGTATTTTATTAAATTTTGTTGAATTATGAAAGTTGATTTTTATGAAAATGAAGTTGAGTTATGAAAATCTGATTAAAATAAATAAGTTAATGTAGAGATGTATTGAAAAATAATATTAATCATAATTTATAATTACAATTTAACTCGCGAACATTTCCTTCATTAAGCCTTTTATTAATATATAATTATTAAAGATTAAATTAATCCTATTTCGTAGGCGAAAAAAATATTGAAATTTGAAAATTGTAAATATATTAATGAAATAGATTATATTTACGTTTCGTTTTTCTACTGAGTCGCATTTTTTGTTAATTAGATAATTATTTATTTAGATTTAAAGATAGTGTCACGATTTTTCATATAAATATTTGTATATTGGGAACGAGTGTATAATATATAGTATAGTATTTAACAATTTTTTAATGTTTATTTAATAAAATTTAAATTTCATAAATTAATATATTTTAAAAGTTTTAAATGTACAAGTTTTAAATATACGATATTAAAAATTTGAAGCAAAAAGCAATCAAATTCCACAATACGATAACATTCAAAATAATCGCAATTTTAAAAACTATTTTAAAACCCGATACTGTGTACATTGATCTTGTCTACAATTCATGTTTTTGTTGTTGGCGACAATAGCTTTATAACTTAATATATGCTTTAGGCAATTGCATGAAACAAAAATGTAGCTGCATCTATTATGAAAAAAATATTGCATATAATATTTACGTACTTTGTTGTTTGTAACATTTCCTGTTGATAAAAACTTGTTTATCTTTCTATCGCAACTTTAACACACATGGGAGATAGAAAATCTTTTCTAAAATTTTCACTTATTTAACATGTTTAATATTTTAACAATGTATAAAAGGTCATTGTTTTTAAAGTTTATTTTACATATGTTTTTTTAAAAAATATGAATCTTACGTAATTCATATATCTAATTCACATCAGCTTTGAATCTGCCACAATTCAGTGTAAAATATTAAATTTACAAAATTAAATACATAAACCATTTACACAAGAAACACGTTAAATAAAAGGAACATTTGATAAACATTACATTTAGTTTTTTATTTGCATAATCTTTAGTTAGATTATTGCGCAGCGTTTCTCTCGAAACCGTGTGTTAACATCTGGCTGGACAAATATTTGTCACCTAGCCTTTTTCCGTAACGAAGCTGCTTTAGTGTCATATGTCGCCTTGTATGTACCTAGCACATAAACGATGTGTCATCATTGGCGCACGTGCTCCAAGTACATTAGTCTCATTTCACCGGCGGACACTTCCTCTCGGTCCATCCGGCAAAAGCGGCCGCGTCCATCCATGCCACTGCATGATCACAGCTCATGAAATACGATGCAAGTCGAGATCCGTGTTATCATCGCGTTAAATCATCCCGACATGTTGTTCAAGCGTAGGGTCTCTTTATGCCTCTTTATATATGCGAGCATTACGCGACATTAAAACTGCTCCGATAATTATTATCTCTGTTATGAATGTAGATTGCGCGCGTAAAACAACCGGGTTTATTACATAGTTGCGCATGTAACACGTAGGTGAATTTATTATGTAAAGCAACGCGCGGCTCTTGAATTAGAGCGTCGGAGTATTTTGAAGAAAAAAATTCCCGGGACGCGCATAAAAACGTTGCTTGTCTCATTAATCGAAAACCCCGACCACGATCATGCTCCGCTTGCTCCTCGTTTCTGGAGCACTTCCCAACTATCGAGTATAGCATCTTTGCTTCGTAAACCAGTCGACATTGCGTTATGATAATAGCGGTATGAATAATATATGCGCCGTAGGCGTAGTAAGAGCATATTTGTCATCCAGCGTGCATGCACCTAGCAATAGGAGCTCGCACGCCGGATATTGGTTATCAAGGAAGGCCATAATCGTGGAAGCTCTCGTCGATGTTGCCATTTTAGTGCGCTGCAGTGTGCTTTTCTTTGTATGCTCAAATGTAACGCATACATTCTAGTTATATAAATTTCCTGCGCATTTTTCACGACTCTTACATTGTATTGTATAAAAGCGCGCGCCTTTGATAACAGCAATTCTTTTTTATTTACGATATTCGCGTTATGAGATTTATGCGCGTAATATATTGTGATTTCATCCGGTTGAAGATTTTCGGGAAAATAAAAGACGTTAGAGAAGAAGGAAATTTCAAACGTAAAGGATTATTTTTTTGATATTATATAATTTATATAAAGGATTATTTTTTATATATATATATAATTATATATATATATATATAATTTATATAAAGGATTATTTTTTTGATATTATATAATTTAACTATTAAATAATAGTTACACGGAAATTATGCAGTACATGATAAGAAAATATTGCATGAAAAAAACGTAATCAATTCTCTGATATACAAATAGTTTGTGTTGCAGGGAGAGATTGTTCGAGAGAGAATATTCAAATGCCAAACTGATAGATCTGAACTTTGCCTCAGAATATATGAAGCCCGATGCGAAATATCTTCCGAAATATTCGTAGAAAGGCAAGACAAAGCTTATGCTGCATCAGTCGATATAAGGCACAGATGTTGGTGACACACAACCGCATCGATTGGCGCATTTCGTCGACTATAGCGTGGAAAGCTAAGAAGCTTTCGCTTGAGTTACCGATACAACGTACCGTATAAATGTCCTAACGATCTCTTTGTTTTTGAACGTGTAACGAGAAATCTTACAGCCTCTTTGCTGTTTGATCTCAAGTCTGCAGATGCGAGTAATAATGTTAAATCAGCTTTTACGTATCAAGTTATTTACTGGATAAAATCAGATTAATTATTTGTCAACGTTTAATTTATTTGTTCCAAATAAAAAAATCAAGAAATGAGCTCTCTAATTGCACGCCCTATTTGTGAATTACACGTATATTGTTAATTAAACAATGACTTTGTTACATCACATGAGAGATAGAATCCATTTGCTCTAATGCTAATAGGACTTCCCTAACAATCCAGAAATTAGCCGTCACAGCCACGCCCGTTTCCCGTCACGTACAGGTGATGATTATTATAGTAACTAGAAATTAACTGTGCATGATGTATTGATAGACCATGCAATAAATAGATTTGTAAAATAATATATATATTCAAAAATATGAAAGAAATTTCTCGGTAGCATGACTAACGTATTCAATATACAAATTTTTAATAACACGTGTTTAAAATGTTGCCAGTGTAAATTAAATAGAAAATGATTGCATTCCCTGTGTTACAAGCGTAATATTTTGCGATATTGCGTACGTAAAAAAAAGGATTGATTATATAATACATTCGTCGAAATTGAATAACATCAAATATTTATTCAAAGATATAAAATAGTTCACAAAAGCTAGTAAAGATGCCCAGGGAACAATAGGCAGTATCACTTGCACTCATATCCTTAATTAATAATGAGCTAGCTTCCTACTGTTATGCGCTTTTATTAACGCGCCGTGCATAAACGGACACGTCTATAGCGCGCTGTTGAAGCGTGAATCTATATTTCCGTATCCGCGTACCTGAATCAGTTGTACAGCCCGGTTCAGAATAGAACCGAAACAGAATTTCTATCTCAGTATACCGTTTCCCGGAGCCAAAGTGGCTTTTCTACCGTAAAAGGAAAACGAACGTGCGGATGTAAATCCTTACGACCGTACGACACGAATAAATCACCGAAAAAAACTTTCTTAAAAGTTCATTCAACTCTTTCCTCCGACGCTCAACGAGGATAAAGGCATTTTCCGACTTGGCCGAGCGCACGAAATCCGCCTGTCTTGCAGGAAAATTCTCGCATGAAATTTATATTTTTCAGTAATAATGTTTATTGGTTGCAATTAAATTTTTATTTTCTCAAGATTCTCGATATATTCAACATTTAAATCGCAATATTATATATTTATATACTTTTCTCTGTTTCCTCCGCGTAGGGTTGCCAGACGTCCTCCAATAGGGAGGACAGTCCTCCAATTTAGTAAAATTTTTTCTGTTCTCCGGAGGACGCTATTTGTCCTCCAATTTCGTGAACTAATGATTTATTTTAATTTTTCCGAAAATTGCTTAGAATTTGTCACAAAAATAAAAAACAATCCCGAAATGCTGAACACTGCACGAAGCAGTGTTAAGTATGTGCAATAATTAGTATTCGTGGATCTGATGAAATAAAGTTTGATATACAGAAAAGAGAAATATATTAATATATACATATGCGTAAATATAAATATGTTGTTATAGTTTGAAATATATTAATAATTACGGCTGCAATACTTATTTATTTTAATTCATCTGTCTATTCAATTTCCATTTTTTTTTTTTGGGGTTTTTAAAATTGTGTCCTCCATTCGGGATTTTCAAATCTGGCAACCCTACCTCCGCGTGTACTTTCTCAAATTTGAATTACATTCTCGCTTAATGATGCGATCTATCAATCCTTTCATTTTACAATGTATGTATTTAGAAGCAAAAACTTCATCGCTAGCGCTGATTGGCAGCGCATTGGAGAGAACTGTCAGGGAATAAGGACTTAGCTTTTTTTTCTTTTTTTTTTTCTCACTCTTATGGACGTTCGAGCGAACCCGAGGTGCGATTACCATTTTATCGAGTCTGATTTGCGAGCACTTTACACGAACCTTGTTACTGCATGGGCATTGTGAGTGAAGGGCTGCACTTACTACACATTGTCGTCGCTCTCTTCAAGATTTAGTCGGACTTCAGGTGAAAAGATAGAATTTGTACGTATGTTTTATTACGTCCGCGCACATATATATATACACTTTACACACATTTACGATATCACAATGCGCATTCAAGTGTTTGTTACCGCCAAGTATGACAATGATCAATCATATCTGGCAAAGAAAAATACAGTAAGGGACTACATCGAATGCGGCAGGATACACGCGAATCTTCCGCAATTGATTATGGAAGCGCTCGAGTACAATGGATAAACAACGATGCTCCGTTGAATTTCAATTTCGTGAGTCGATCAATGTTTACCGGGTATCTCCCCATTTCAGTATCACGAATTCGCACGTGGTGTTTGCACGTGACGAATGTGCTCTCGGTAATGCACAAATAAATCGATTTCAATCATAAACAGAGATAGAATCATACGAAGGAAGTTTTCGGTAAACAATCATTTCATTATCATTGCAAATTAATACAAGCATGTCGGTATGCACATTATTACGCTGGCATTTCTAGCGCGCAATTCTGTCAGATATAATTTTAACTCGTCGGTAAACATCAGAAGCTCACTTCGCGCGCTTCTGTAGATTTTTTAAAATTAATTAATTGATGGTATAAATTTATGATTTAATATAAATTATTTAATATCTTTGTAATTAAACTTTAAATGAAATTTTCGTTCTCTGATGCAAAGAGAGCAAAATCCTTTTTATTTCTTTTAATTTATATATCTATCAATTTAATAGATAATATTTTAAAATTATAACATAACGTAAATCATTATTCAATATCACGTTGGAATTAGTTTTGAAATAAAATTTTTATTTCCTGTGTCAAAAAGAGTAAAACGTTTTTTTATATATTCATACAATTTACACGTGATTTTATTAGAATGATTTCTTTGTAAACAGTGCAAATTTGCAAATGTATAATTTTACAGTAGATCTTCTTTATTAAGCAACAGCATTTGATATTTCAAACACAACAAGAAATCATCTAAAAACATCTTTTTTCGCGTACAAGTGTACATTAATAATAAATTACAATTAATAATAAGTTTCAGTTGAGAAGGGAAAAAGAAGATATGGTACAGTAGCAATTCTATCGCGTCGCACTCTGTAAACTGCGAATATACTCGCAAACTGCATCGCGGCTCCTTCAAAGACACTAACGAATGGCATGGAAACGAGCGCGAAGTTTCATTCCGAGGGATCTCCTTTTGTATTACGTCGACTGAATAACGGTAATAAAGACACGAGGCTACGCTTTAACGTTTCTTCGACCGTCACCGAGACGAACACGAATGCTCCAACAAAAGAATCGGATGTTTTTTACGTGCACGAAAAACCTTTTACGCGCAGCAACGAAACTCGCCGGCGGCAATCAAGCGTAATTACACGCGAAAATGCAAAACATAATCACCTGGTAGGTAAGTCTTATTTTTCTGACGATGGTCGACCAGCTGGTCATGCAAGGATTCGTAATTACGTCGCGTAATTAGCAGATAACAGATAGGTAGGCGGTTACCTTGTTTTTCTTTCCACATGTCTGGAAAACGTGCCGCGTCATTCGGTAGAAAGCCGCATGCCGCTCCTTTAAATCTTCCGGCATGACGAAAATGGGACACTTTGCTAAGTAAATTTTTAAACGGCCCCGGGAGAAACGTTAGCGAGGGAAATTTTGGGATGCAACTGATAACGCTGCTTTATGATTATTTTAAACAATTCATAAAGTTTTGAGAAAAGTATTTACTGACGTAAAGAAAGAAATAAGAAAATATATCCGCAATCAACACACAATTAGATATAAAATTAATCAAAATAAAATTTATATTAAAAATTACGATTAACGTGATGTTTAAAATATTTAAATAATGTCATAGTATTGTGATATTTTCTATTTTTTTACACTAATCTATATTTCAATTATATTCTTCGATAGAAACTTTTATATCTATTTTATATCTATTTTATATTGGCAATTTATATATCTTTTATTAGACAATATAGCTCTATATGAAAACGATTAAAATATTGTACTGTGACTATAATAAAATATTTTAACCCTCTTTGAAAAAAAAAAACATTCTCAATTACCCGTTCATGTTTCACTAGTAAATCGAAAATTTTTTTGACGACTCACACGAGACTCCGATATGCATTAATTCGCGTGAATCCGCCGATGATTACCCACGCCTGTCTGTATCCCGCGCGAAAATCCGATTAGACGGTTTAAAATCGATGGTGATCGGTACGGGGATCCACTCGCGATGGATGCGAGCCGGTGGACAGTTCAGAGAGGAAAGCGTGTTTGAAATCGGTCGAAGGGCGGATAGCGTGTATTGGGGTGGAGAGACGGAGGGACGGTGCGAGGCCGGCGCGGCTTGCAATTACCATTCATTACTTTGTTGGGGCCAATTGACATAACTGATTGGTATTCGGCACCCATGCCACCCTCAAAGGACCCTACCGACCGTCACGAAGGGGACTAATGCAGTTACCTACGTCTGCGCTGCGGGCTACATACACATCTGATGCATGACGACGTCGAACACGCAGAGTTAAATCGCGAACGTAAAGCATTTTTTCGTGAATTCGTGCGGTTTCAAATATTGAAGATCGCGTGCAACAACTTGAATTCTGTGCGTGACCTACCTTTTCGTCCCGAGAGATATGTTCCTTGTTTTTCTCCTTTTATTTTATATTCTTTCGTTGTTCTTCGATGAGCTATATAGTTGACTCTTTATTTAAAATTATTCTGCATTTTTAATATATATAAAGAGCTTTTTGATTCATCTACTTTTAGTGAAATTTGCCAATTTTGTAGCTGCAAATGTTTTCGCGTAAAAATTAATCCGACAGGAAAATGCACGGTCTTTAAAGTCAAGAATTAATTTTGAATTTCATAAGTTTACTCAAATGTTTATACTTAGAGAATTTGTGATTTTATTTTATTACTTCTTTTCTTTTTCTAATATATTATAATAAACAAGGCCTGTGTTTTGTAAATCAAAAATAACTTATTAGAAACTGACCTCGTTTCTCTTGTTACAGGATTTCTCGTTCTCTTGCATGGCAAAATGGAGCTGCAACATAAGTATCCTGCGTAATACACATCGACTTTTGATGTAAGGGCATCCAAAACAAGGTAAGTGAATCCACCAGTGGATAATTTTGTAATAAATGCTTGAGAAGTAACATTTGCATCCCGTTTACTACATGTTATAAGTATAACATATATGTAACAAGATTTATTGCCCATTTTGTATACATTTTTGCGTCAATTGCAATTGATTCTTTAATCGATTTTTTCTTCAACGTAATTCGCCAAGTTTATAAATAAGTTAAGCAAGTAAGAAACTAATTTCTCAGAGCCATACCATTCACACTAAAATGACAAGCTTTCGAAATTCCCATAGTCTTTGGTCAAGAGTTTCTTTATATGACATTTCTTCAAATTTCGTGCTTCACAAACTTAAGCGACTTGTGTATAATGTAACTCCTGTCTGTCTTTTTCCTTGACCAAGCACTATTTCTTCCCGAAGGGAATACACAAGAAATGGAAAGTCAACTGATAAATAGTTCCTAATGCTTCTCCGCGTTGGGTTCTCCCTTTCCATGGCACAAGTGCGCCGAGTACACTTACGTCTGCGAGAATTTCGGGCTCGCTTAGTTCCGCGTTCTCGAGAGAAATTCTAACTTACCGTTAAGAGAAGCGAGGCGAAAAATTCTGCTTCATTGCGAACGGATGACATTTTCTTCCCCGGGAACGCTCACGGCAGCATTCTCGCGTTCCTTATCGCGGCGATGTGAGAGCATCATTTCCTTAGAAAAGTCGTTTTAGAATAATCATGAATGAACGAAAGATAGAATAATAGAATAGATAGAACGGAAAGATGAAAGAATAGTATTTAAAAAAAGTTGGCGCAATAGCTATTTCAATCGCTTTTAAACACTCTAAAAGAGAATGTTAAAATTATATTGAAAAAAAATAAATTGCTCATCATGCCATTAGTATTTTTAATGTATATCATTATTTTTATCATTATACAGAATCTTTTTAATTATAATTTTTTTTAACTAGTATTCAAACTTATATTTATTTTCACCAAGTTATTTGATTGAAATATTAAGTGTAAATTTTTTCGACAATTTATCAAGATATAAAAGTTGAAAATTCCAGCAAAACGTTGCACTTCATGACAAGTGAAGAACGTATAGTGGAAAGAAATATATTTCACGTTCAGCACTATATGAAATACTATATTACTGCACGTCAGACATTTTTGAAATCGACGTTGTAGCATTTTTGAGTACAACGTGTAGATTTTAAAAATATTCTTGCACGCGACCATCATGGCTTTTGTATGGACACGTAAAAGGTGTGTATAATCATAATATTTTATCAACAGAATCAATAATATCAACGGAATGAAAGCAGTTAATTGTAATTTACTAATAATTAAATAGTTTGTACTTTTTTTGTTTCCTCTGTCGGACTTAACACTGCTATAATTATTTATTTTATCAGAACATTTAGATTAACGCTATTCTGTTTGTCACATAAACACTGGGACAAATCAAGGCTTTGTCGCGAGAAGCAATACGACATCTAGAGTGTGGCACAGTATTGCACGTCAATGACAACGTTTACACGACCCACTTTACGCCGGCTTAGCGTACCAGCTTAGTGTACCTTGACTGTTAAATGTGGTATAGACTGTGATTTTACGCTGCGGTCACTACGACCGTGTAATTACATGTCCGTATAAAAGATATAAAGTCTTGCGAATGCAAGAAACGCGAATATTTATAGTTGAGCCGCAATATTTGTTGCGTTATTAAAAACAATTTTTTTTTTTAGAAAAATACCAAAAAGAATATATTTGTATTATTATTGATAATTTAGATATCTTAAATTCTTCCGGTAAGAGGAAGTATGTAACAATGCATGACGGATAGCAATCATGTACGCGAAATAACGCAAAAGCTTACAGCTTACATTTAAAACATACTTAATGTCTGATTATTAGAGTGTCTTTTAGATCTCGTGACGTGATCTCTTAGATATTGCATTAGATATTTATATTGCACTTTTATAAAGCGTAACGGAAATATCGATCGCGAGATTGATATTTCAAATTGCGCAACAAACGAAATCTGTCGACAATTGAATTGTTTTTTTTTATTCAATTAATCTGATGTCGAGATAGTTTCTCTTTACACCACCACGCCTGAATACAAATCGACCACCAGTCAGATGACTCTTATTGCGAAACTGCACGATATAGAAATGTATGTTTCAAAAGGGTATTTGATACGCGCTACATTGCACGTACCCATTTGACTATCCCTTTTTTCCGCATTCATTTCCGTTTATGTCGTCGAACACACGCGTGCCAATGTTCAACGAACGTGCTAAAAGCTCGAAATAGATATTTATAAATGGAAATGGAAAAAGCGATCGCGTTATCATACGCCAAAAATTCAGTCAATAATGCGCGAGTAACAACGCCAAAAACAATGGAAATAAAATTTAATTGATGTCACGCACAAATCCATGTGTACTTTTCCATAAAAGAGAATTCTATTATTAATAAATATGTCATGTTCAGCTCTTCGAACATCTCGCAAACCGATAACGCTTTGAAAATCCACAAATATTATTCCTTAATATAGGATTAAATATGACAAAATGTGTGGTTTTTGAAAATTTATAAGCTTATTCGATTCGATTTTTTAATTTCTTTGTATAAAAAGCGCGTCTTAATAATTGATCAATGTCCTCGCTCTTCTTTCCATTCTCCTTTAAACAATTAATAATTTAGCTGCTTCGCGTGCAAACGGAACCGTTAGTCCCTCTACACCGGATTTAACATATTATTATTTCATAGTAAAGCTAATTAATATATCAACGAGATACGCAAAACAGATCCTCATTTTCGTGACCGATCAATGATTCGGGACAATGTAATTATCAGCTCCATTTACGTCACAGACAGTGATGATTCATTAACGGAGTAAAAGGTCAACGGACCATATGCGCCGCTATTTTTATAGGACCATTATGAAAAGCTTGCCTAATTCAGTCTGATGTCATTAACGTCTATGATTCGGCGATAAATTATTCAGGATAATTGGATTCAGGGCGTGCATAAAATCCACTTAGTATATGGCGCCTATTCAGTAAGCGTACTCGCGGTACATGTACATAAAAAGAGGAGGGAGGGAAAGGCGGGCTAATGCTCGGACAGAGATTATTTTATGCTCGGCTCTATGGCTCGTGTTGTAAATCGATGCTATTATATATAGAGCAAACTAACCGTGGATAGCACGATATTAATAGTTGTCCACATCGCAAAATAATATTATTATAAAATTATCATTTTTTTCTAAACTCGCAGCTGAAAGCTGCATAAAGTACTGTAACCCAAAGCAATACATTTCTCTTTATTTATATTACGTTTATTAATACATTATAATATATTTATCTGTTAATATAATTTAATGTTATATCACTCAAATTTTTATATCGATATAAATTCTTGCATCTTTTTCACACATTTCTATCTATTTTATACGTTTATATATCTTCTTTTATTTAAGAATTTTTTAATAATTGTTTTATCCATTATTATATATTTATATCAATATAAATTCTTGCATCTTTTTCACACATTTCTATCTATTTTATACGTTTATATGTCTTCTTTTATTTAAGAAACTTTTAATAATTATTTTATCTATTATTTGCAAGTCTCTTTGTTGCTGTCGGAAAGAGCTTTATGTTTGCAAAAAAGCGCGATTTTTAACATTGTAGATTGCATTCATACGTCTTGTTGCATTATTAAGCAAAATACGAAACAATTTTCCGCGTCTGTGAAGCACAACTAGCAGTTGCTTTGTATTGTAATACGCACGACGTGCAAGCAAACATTTTTCATTTAGTTGAATATTCTTAAATATCAAAGAGCGCGTGCGGATATATACAGAAAGATAAGAACGCAAGGTAAGAAAGAACGCAATTCTCCACGACTGCTTGGTATCGCGTACCAATTCATGCTAGAATGTCCATTATCCGCACAAAGGTAAAAATGAAAGGGAAGAGGGACAAGAAGGACGCAGGAGAAAAGGAAAGAACGAGTGGAGGAGCTGGAGCTGGAGGAGAAGGAGGAGGAGGGGACGCGAATTAATTAAGAGTTCGCGAGTTGGCAGTCAGCAAACAAGATGCGGCAGCTGCCGAGGTTGGGGTTCATGAAGCACGAGGGGCACCGAATATGCGGTCGCGCGAACAAGATGGAAAGAAGGTCGGAAGAAAAATAGAGCTCACGGTTGAAAATGCAAGCCGCTCCGCCGCGAATCGTGACACATGCACATGATATACATGCGCGATATACAAACGAAAACCGCCGTAGTGCGGGAGTGGTGCATCTCTTCTGGCTGTCTCGTGGACGAGAGAACGGCGGAGAGAGGACCGCGAGACAGAGGAGGTTGAAGAATGTGCACTCAGCGTGATTGGTGCTGCGCGCCGGTGCATAGTGCCGGCTGTCGGCATGAAAACTCGAGAATTTTCCCAACTCTACTCATGTGCGCACAACCGAAGATGTGCTTATAAACCTGCCTCTCAGGGATCTCAGTCACCGCGATCGAAACTATCGGCTTTCCTATAGTAGATCTATCTGTTCTCTTTTACATACTCCGCTCTTCCATTTCCAGTCTAGGGTACAGCGAGAAATAAACAAATTTCAATAAACGCTCGTATTAATCAAGTACATCGAGATTTTTTATGCTTTCGCATATAAAAATATTTCATACAAAGTTAAAAAGAAATTAAAGCAGGAATTTTAACATATTGATAATATTGATTAATGAGGACATTTGAATTCACATGGATTTATTCCGAAAGTTAATTTGGAAGATATATTGACAAAGGTTTTTTAATCATTTCCTGGTACCTATATTGTACGTTTTAATTCTTTTTGTAATATCCAGTGTGTTATTTCGTTAAGCCGCTTTAAATGAAATCGTAAATCAGACAGACGTCCAAATTCTGCTTGTCTTGTTTAATTTGCCGAACAGTAAAACGAGTTTGTATTGGGATTTTACAGAGAGATTTTCCAAAATAACGAATAATAAAATCGGCGTGTTAAAAATCACTGATTCTTTTGCATATAAACAACAGATATAAACAACAGAACACACGTACAAATTATAACGTATATTATTATATTATTAATATTTCAAGTATAATCAGTATTTATCAAACATTAATATTTATAACTCAATCTCATATTGTCGTTTTGTATGTTTTAGATATTTAACATTATTATATTTTGAATATTACAAGTTAATTTTTCATTATTGTTGATTTTTTAGATGATAAATTTGAACTCCCATTATAAATGTATATTGCATTTTAATTACTGACTATATAATTATATAATTATTACTTTTAATTAGAAATAAATTCTATAAAAATAAATAAAAACTTAAATGAATTGTTTTTATTATAAATACAAAAACGTTTAATTTTTAAAAATGTATATTTTAGTCACTATTTTAATATAATAAGAAACTGAAGTTTTTATATTTTTAATTAATTTTTTCTACATGCAATTTTAATGAATTAATGAGATTTTTGCAATTAAAATGATAAATACGATATAATTCGGATAATATTCACTTATTGTTAAATGCATAATGAAATTTTTTGTTACGTATCTAATTGAAAATTGTTCGAATCATATCCTGTTTGACGTAATTTGTCATAAATGCCATTAATTCACTTAAAACTTACTTTCAAAAGAAGATAAATTAAAAATACAAAAAACTTTTGTTTTTTTATTATATATATTAACAAAAAATATAAAGAAAAATAATTAGATTAAAAAAATAATGGAAACTAAATTTGTTTTTTTCTTTCAATGGAAAAAATATAGTTTTTATTTTCTATAAAAAAATGATTTTTTACCTTTAATTGTAGTTTATATATGTCTATTCATCCATCCAAAATTTTGCTTCATGAGAGAATTATCCATGAATACCCTATATAAGCAGGAATTCATTAATTGTAAGCTAAATTTGCTGAGGTGAGCACAACGGAGGCCGAACCAGGAATAGTGATGCGCGTCGTGTCAATTCGCGATCCTGCCAACAGCTTGGAATGCACGCTGGACGCATAAACGATCAACTGCTCTGGAATATTCATCCAAGTCCTAGCATCGGCGGTGACCGACGTGTCAGAGAAGTTAATTATGAGAGCTACGACGGATGCGCCATGTCGTCGTATAATTCCGAGCATGTCCTTGGTAACCAACACGGTCTGCAGAGAACCTTACTCGATAACGGGCTTTCTTTTCAATCGCGACAATGATTTAAATACTTTGTAATGGGACACGCTGTGATTCTCTGCGCCGCTAAATTCAAAGTTTCGTAATTACTGTTCACCGGAAGCCACGTCTGATTGCTAGTGGAGAAACCGATGCTGGTACTGTTGTCCGATTGAAACGGTGTTTTTTCTGGATCTCGCAATTTTAAACGATATCTGGAAACGTGATAAAAGCAAAATTAATTAAATAATCTAATACTGAGAAATATAAAAATAGAGTTATATCTCAGATATAAATAGGTTCTTAAAGATTTACGCATTTAAAAAATATCATAATTTTTAGAAACATAAATATGATATGATTTGTTAATCAATTTTTTACTAATATTTCTTCGATTATTGAAATAAATAATATACTAAAAATAAGATTATTACACAATATAACATTACTTATTTATACAATTTAACATTACTTAATAAAAAAATATGAATAATATAATATAAATTCGAGTTTTAATCTAGGTAATATAATATAATAATATAATATAAATAATATAATATGACACATGTGTGAATAATATGATGTAATAATATAAATAATATAATATAAAATAATATTCCAATAATATCTAGATAATTTTTCAAAATAAAAGAAATAATCTGAAAATTTTAATAACTTTTATGTTAGTAATTTTAATAACTTTTACACTTATGTAATTTTAACAGGAATATTTAATTTAATATAACGATATTATGAAAAATAAAACATGACATGAATAAAATACTGCGTTTATGGATTCTATTTTAAGACTAATGTGTCATGAAACGATTCCATTCGACTTTATCTCTCTTGTATTATGTAACATTTCTATTCTGTACTTGTCATACCTATTGGGTCCAGCAATACATCCAGTAGGATCCTTTCTTCATACGTAAAATTCCTGTCGAGCATGCCGATCTCGTCGCCATTGTAAATCACATTTACGCCGGGTAAAATGCTAGCATGGAAAGTTGATTTGCCCGTTTCTCATCGAATCTAAAAGCCGCGCGATGATTACCGTGATTACCACTCAGTTCGCGATGTACGCCGGATTGTATACAGGGTAGAAAACAGGGTAGAAAAAATGTAATTTGCAATTAACAATTACATTTCTTTTTCGAAACAATTATGTGTTTTCTTTACACCAATTGATTCCTTTCATTATTTTGTACATAAAAGTATTAAGGTAAGATAATCGAAAAATGAATATTTTACAAGATATTTTACGGTTTATGTAAAATTAAGAAATGATTTCAAGCCTCATAACTCGGAAAGTACTTAATGAAAACTAACTTAATTATAGTGTTTTGGAAAGCTCTCGAGATAAGCTATAAGAATATGTAAAAGCATATAGGGTGTCCCATTTAAAAAGTAGGAGATGACCTTCACGTGACCTTCAGGTGACTCTTCAAGGTTAAACTAATGGCACCATCTTATGTCCCCCTTGAAACCATACAACTTTTGTATTTAACACTTTTCTCTACGACCGCTCCCTGCAAAGTTACGAGGGGTGATCGATTAAAATGGGACACCTTGTATTGTTCATCCAACGATCGATGAAACGCTTAAAATCAGCGGCGCTCGATTTGTTGTTTAAATTAAAAGTGAACATAAAATTGAGCGGCACTTTCGGGCCCGACTTGTAACATTTCTCGAAATCTGTGTCGGCCTCAGTCAGAATCATTTTTGTATCAGCATTCTTCGAATGATTGTCCATTAATTCCCTCCAAGATTTGAGAATGTCATATATTTCGAGAAGATTTCTCGTGTAAATATGCTCCAAAGTTTCATACTCATCTTCTGGTAAGCCGGAGATGTTTCTTTGCGGCTCGTCCAGGAAACGAACATCCTCAAATAAGTGACTAATGGCATCGATACGAAAACCATCCACACCTCGATTCAACCAGAAATTCAGTACATTCTTCATTTCTCGCTGCAATGCGGCGTTACGGTAATTGAGATCCGCTTGAGGAATGTTGAATTGATGCAGGTAATATCGTTTCCGTGCCTCGTTCTATTCCCAAGCGGAGCCTTGAACAACACTCAACCAGTTATTCGGTGGCTTTCTTTTGTCGTTTATTATTTTCGCGTCACGCCAGACATAATACTCGTCATAGGGTTTGATGCGTTGGACACTCTTCTTGAACTATTCGTGCTCGTAAGAGCTGTGATTCGGCACGAAATCGAGCATTACTTTCAGCCCGAGGAGTTTTGCCTTTGCTACGAGCCTGTCGAAATGGCCAAGGTACCATAGTCTTTGTCGACATCGGTATAATTGGCGATGCTATAGCCGAAATCAAACTGCGGACTAGTATAGATCGGCGACAGCCATAATGCATTCGCGCCGATGTCGGCGATGTATTCCAACTTACTCATGATGTCATTTAGATCGCCTATGGCCTATACCGTCCCCATTACTGTCCTTGAAACTTCTCGGATAGACATGGTACACTAGACTATTTTTATACTAATTCTTGCTTGTTTTCTCGATCGATATCGAAGTTAGAGCAATCAATGTTGTGATGAAAATATACAGACGAAACAGAATGATTAACACGATTGATAATTCTGATACGCTTTTATACTGTGTAAGAAATTTTGAAAAATTTCTAACAACACAGAGGGAAAGAAAGAAAGAGAAAGAGAAGAGAAAAAAATACGTTAGAATATCCTTCACTTTTAATTGATAAGCTCGTATAATCGATTGATCAATTGATAAGCTCGAAGGAAAAGGGATTATTTTGCAGGAATTATTTTGATTGATAACGATAACTTGTGTTTTTTCAACGTTCTTACTATTACGTATACAGTTTCATATATTTCTGTTTTCATTTATCTGAAGATATTATTGGTACATAATTATCGTGATTATATAAAAATATTGTTGCATTATCGCCATTTATGCAATATCACCACACAATACTGATAATAAGAAAGTATAGATTACAGCATAAAGACTTGGGAAAAACTGATAAAACACTACTGTACTGCTTTGTACTGTATTAAGAAAGATAGATAGATAGATAGATAGAGACAGAGAGAAAGATAGATAGAGAGAGAGAGAGAGAGAGAAATCAAGATATAAAATTATATTGAAATAACATTCAATAAAGAAGAATAAATTATTAATTTTTTGTTAAAGAAGAATCAAAAGAACTAAGAATCTAATAATTTTACTTTAACGTGAATTATATCTTATATTACATTGCGCAATCAAAGTGCACAATTAAATTTATTTCAGTTTCGATAAAATTTATTCTGTTGAATAAAAATATATATTTTACATATACATTACAGACGAATGAGTTCATTATTAATTTCAGATATTGTCATAATAATTAATAACGAATAAATTTAACCAGTAACGCAATGATATTTCAATGAAATAAAAATTTATTTCGAATATTTCTCAGATTAATACAACCTGCTTGTCGAGAAAATAACTTATATATACATTTACACATGTATAACCGAAACTTCGCTTTACTAGGGAGTTATCCATGAGTATGAGATAAGCAGGAATTTGCTAATTCAAATCTGTGGTAAGCACGATGGAGGCCGAACCAGGCACGGTCATGTTAGTCGTGTCAACCGGCGAAGCTGGAACTAGCTTGGAATGAACGCTGGATACATAGATGATCATCTGCTCCGGGATATTCATCCAAGTCCTGGCGTCGACGGTGACCGGTGTGTCGGCAAAGTTAACTAGGACTGCTACGACAGATGACTTGTATCGTCGTATGATTCCTAGAATTTTCTCGGTTACCAACACGCTCTCCAGAGAGCCTTGCTCAATGACGGGCTTCTTCTTCAATTGCGCCAGGGCCGCGAATACTGTATAGTGAGATGGGCTCGCAATTTTTTGCGCCGCTAAATTGAGAGTTCTGTAATTGCTGTTCACGGGAAGCCACGTTTTATTGCTCTTAGAAAAACCGGCGCTGGTGCTGTTATCCCACTGGAAAGGCGTTCTTTCCGGATCTCGCGATTTCAGATAATATCTAAAAACATAATAATGTTGAAATTAATTAAATTAGTTAGTGCCATAAAAAGTTATTTTTTAACAAATAGAATTTAAAATAAATTTATATTAAAACGATACATGTGATATAAATATATATATATTTAGAAACGTAAATGAGATTTGTTAAGAGATTCTAAACAATTTTATTATTTATTATTAAAATAAATAATACATATTTCACACACGCAATATAAATAAAAGAATTAATTTAATAATTCTAAAAGCTACCAAGGCCAAAATAATTAATTTAAATTAATTACCTTGGCCTAGTAGCTTTTAGAATTATTAAATTAATTATTTAATTTTAAATCTCAATTTTAATTAATTATTTAATTTTAAATCTCAATAAAAACCTAAAATAAATATATATACAAAAATTTTGATAAGAACTAATAATCTTTAGTAATAGTATTTTTGGTTTAAGTAATCGATTTTCTATTATATTATTAAATGCAAAATAATAGTATAAGATATATAAGGCATATGCATTCATAAATACATTATGGATTTTACAAATTTGCTATGTATTATGTAATAGGATTCAGATGTGTTTCTGCTCGTGTTAGTACCTGTCGGGTCCAGCATTACATCCGGCGGGATCCTTAGTCTCTTCATACGTAAAATTCCTGTCGTGCATGCCAATTTCGTCGCCGTTGTAAACTACGCTTACGCCGGGTAAAACGAGCGATAATATGGAAAGTTGATCAGCTCGTTTCTCGCCATATCTGGAAGCCGCTCGATGATTATCGTGATTACCTACTACCCAGTTCGCGACGTACGCCGGATTGTCAGGTATATTGTTCATCCAACGATCGATGAGGCGCTTAAAGTCAGCCGCGCTGGACTTGTTGTTTAGATCCGAAATAAACATGAAGTTGAAGGGCACAGTCGAGCCCGATGTATAGTACAGTATGGTTAAATTCAAAGTCGCGTAAACCTCGGTCAAGATCATCTTTGTGTCAGCAGTCGCGGAGTAATCGTCCAGCAGCTGTCTCCAGGTTTTGAGAACTTCATAAGTTTCGGGGAGATTTTTTGTATAAATATGATCCAAAAAGTCGTAGTCATTATCTGGTACTCCGGGTGCGTTTGATAGGGGCTCATCCAAAAAACGAGAATCCTCGTACATATGATTAAGGGCATCGATGCGAAAACCTTCTACGCCGCGTTTTATCCAAAATGTCAACACGTCCTTCATTTCTTGTCGCAAAGCGGCATTATGGTAGTTGAGATCCGGTTGTCCGATAGCGAACTGATGCAGGAAATATTGTTTTCGTACCTCGTTCCATTCCCAAGCAGAGCCTCCAAAGCTGCTCAACCAATTATTCGGCGGTCTTCTAACGCCGTTTACTATTTTCGCGTCACGCCAGACATAATATTCGTCATAAGGCTTGATCCGTTGGATGCTCTTCTTGAACCATTCATGTTCGTCTGAACTATGATTCGGTACGAAATCAAGGAGTACTTTCAACCCGAGGGACTTGGCTTTCGCTACGAGTCTGTCAAAATCGGCTAAGGTACCATACTCCTCGTTGATATCGGTAAAATTGGCAATGTCGTAGCCAAAATCTACCTGCGGACTGGTATAGATCGGTGATAGCCATAACGCATCAACGCCAATATCCGCAATGTGTTCCAATTTGCTGGTGATCCCATTCAAATCACCTATGCCATCTCCATTACTATCCTTATAGCTTCTCGGATAAATCTGATATATCAGACTGTTCTTATACCAATCTTTACCCACTTTCTGGATCGGAACCGAGCCAGTCAGAGCGATTAACGCTGCAATGAAGATGCACGAGCGAAGCATGGTGACTGTTTGTCTCAATGATTTACTCTACGCTTTATATCGTGCAACGAACTTGTAAAAAATTCACAATTACAGATATATCTTATATCGCTTACATTTAATAAACTTGTAGATGTGTCTTATCCACATCTTATCTCATAACTGATAGCAAGATTCTTCGTAATGATGTTAGTGTCAAATGACATGAAATAATTTTATATAATATTGCTTTGTTTTATGTTATATAATAGCGTGATAATTATTGCAATTAACAATAATTATTTTTTACATTAGTTTAAGATAGTAATATTTAAGAAGTATGTAAATTTAAAAATCGAAAACTATTACGTATACTTATTGTATCAGGCATATTTTCAACAACTTGATTATCTGTTATTCAATGTGTGTGAAATTATTTCATTGTATTTTCATCGTGAAATTATTTAATCTAAAAACAAAGATAAGTTGATATAAAACACTCGTTCAAGTAATTATCGCTGGAATGCAGTTGAAGATCAATACATAAAATATTTTCCACACAAACATTTCACATTCGTTATGTATTTCGTGATATACCGTTGATAATACAATTTCGCATTTCAGATTTCAAAATAATCCTACGCCACGAAATTTCACCAAAATCCCCGCGGCAAAACGCACTGACATGTGCATCGACATGCGCGAGAATCGATTTCGCCGGATACTTTTTACTCAGAAATTCGCAAAAAACATATACACACGTACACACAGAGCCAGAATGCATTATTATAATTCGTTCTTAGACAGGAAGAGATGTTCAGTTTCCTGTGAAAAGTGCCGACCTCGTAACATTGTGCGCTGGTTACAACGTCGGCTTGCAGCAAGCGATAAGATTTTTCGAGCCTTTAGCCGCTTGAAAAATGGCGAACATCCAGAAGCCGCACCATCTCGCGTGTGCAAGGCGTTTATGCGTGTTGGCATCGTAACTGCTATCGCGTCCTATGCCTAATTATACAGGTGGCTCGCCACCCTCTGCATTTCTTACTTTCTTTTACGACACCGTCGCGGGGGTCAATTTAATCTTTGCACGGGCGTCGAGCTTTCTACCAGGAATAAATTTGCTATTACCGCGAAATATCGTGAGCATCGTTGCAAAATTTTTTTTCCACGTCGAAGACCATTTTTCATTACCTTACGTGTATTGAGTATTCAAGAACGATATGAAAATTTTGCTCCTACCTTTAAAATTCAATGTCATATTCTTTGAAGTAAACTTCATTCTGTAATATAATAAAATGCCATCATTTTTCGAATAAAAGTTGCGATATAAAGGATGCGGTAAAAATCATACTAGCGATACAATCGGCAAGAGAATAATTTCCGCGAAAAGGTAAAAGGGAAATAAATCTAGAGGTTGCGAAGCAACTCTTTCGTACATAAATCGATTGCGATCTCCATCCATAAAATGATATTATTTATGATAATCTTACATTACAATATGCAGTTTTTTGCATTTTCATACCGCGAAAAATACATCAATAGAAAGTTTTATCTCCTTTATATAAAATATGACACACATTGTTGCACACGAAACTCGAATGGTCTTATGACTAAAGTTGCATAATAATTCTTGCTATGAATATATCTGCCATCTGCCTTTTTACATGTCTCTTTGGAAAATTGTTTGATAAATGGAAAAAGTCTTGATAGAAACAGCCCTTTATATTTCTACTCTCCTTTGCTCTTTTTCTCAGCTCTGTCGGATTCCTTGGAAACATTCGCTCTGGAAAAGCGGCTTGCACTTTGCGATTCTTTGATATGTTCTATCGCAACGTTCGCGTTTGAAGCAAAATGCTAGTGTTGAATCTCAATGAAAAAAACATAATTCATCAATATAATTTTATCTATCGATATCAATAAAACGAAAGATGACAAGTCATCACCGTATAAAAAAATGTTAAAAGACCACTAATGCTCGATTGTACCAAGAATAAATATTTCATCCGCTCAACAATCATCTCTCTTCGTTAAATAAACAGAGACTCTCTTGTAGAATCAATAATGCGGAAATTATCGTAGTATCGTATTATATAAATCCGAATAATAGAGATGCAATTTTACGTAATCATTTGGAAAATCTAGACGTTTTCTGTGAATCGATTTTTATACGATTAAGATAAAGATTCTTCGTACGGATTTTCCGTACTTTATCTTAATTGTATAAAAACCGATAACATTGCGATCGAATAAAAACATTAATCAGAAACAAAACTACGAAGAGAAATTGCACGAGTTATATGAATGGGGAAAATAAAGCGACAACGTGTAAATTGACCATGGATTAAAAGCACAAGGATTTTAAAGAACATAACCCACAAAAACGCTTTGCGTTTTACGGAATAATTTACGGTTACGAATGCAGCGAGGTGGTCGAAAAATATTACCGTCAGCAAGAATTCTCATACGGTTCACCACGGCTGTAAAGTTTTGTCTCCGGGTGTTATTTATACAGGTAATTTTCTTCGTGGCTTATGGCCAACTTAATTCATTCATTATCCAGATGGACGATAAAGACAATTTTGCTGAGATGATGCATCATTCTTATTAATGCCATTATTCCCACTGTTGAGTATCGCTGACTCTTGAATTTATCAAATTGTTCCTAATCAAATTTTATTTTATCTCTTACGAAATTGTATAACGTTTCCATTTCATTAGCATATCTTCGAAAGATATATCTTTGAAAGATATATTGGCATATGTGTTTGTTCGATTAATCTTATTAAACGTGTACATATCTGATGATAGAATGCATTATGTTATTTTCAAAATTACACAAAAAGAAATATAGAGACACGTCGATATTTTATACAATTTATTTTTTAATAAGATTATTTAGGACCATTTTATGTTGCTAATGGATCTATTCTTCACAATGTAATAAATTTTTAATGGAAACAGTGTTATAACACGCACACAAGTATTTTGCGACGCGAATATATTGAAAAATTCGAAATATTCTAAATATGCAAATGCATTCGATGAGGAAAAATACGTGTAATTTCTGTTTATATTACAATCTCACAGAGAAATAAACACAAAAATTAAAAGTTTGTAATAAGGCTATTCTATTATTAAAATAATAAAAAAATAATTATAATAGACTACAGAGACATATGCTAGAGCTTTGTACGCTAAATTCATATATTAGTGCATTAAATAAATAAATGAAAACATTGATTTTTAAAACATTGGCTTTCCTCAATGTTATAATCACAAAATCGAAAATATACCACACGTATGTCACACTACATATGTGTATCTTAAACGAATACATTAATAGAGTAATGGATTTTATGACGCAAATTATGAGATGCGTCAAGTATGAATTAATAAAAGGAAATCAGAATCACTATCATTTCCTCCGATCAAAAATGGTGCCCGCTAATCGCGTCCTCTCGTGACAAGAGCCAATTTCCGTCGCGCGCGTTGCTATCATCTAATTAAAACGGGCTCGTGTATTCGGATACATGCTTGATTTTCGGCGTAGTTTCCGCACGCGGTGACACGATATTAAGTCAATTTTCCCCACGAGAAAGCTTTTCTCACAATGCGCGATCGTTTCGATGGACCGACGAACGTAAGCAAGAGTTTGATGTAACAAGACCTTATGTCAGTTAGCCTTGATAGCGCGATGGGGTAAGCAAACAACCCTCCTCACAGTTTACGGCAGTAATTAACTTCCCAGGTTATTAGCCCTCGTTCGTGGCTGCGGCGTGTGCTCCAGGACTCGGTCCTTCTCGCAACTCGTCCGAGACCAACGAGTTCCGTCCGGCTGCATCGGCAAGTTTATCTCGCAAACTTCTGCGAAGAAATGTTTTCAGAAGTTGTTGAAAGTCCGAAGCACGGAAGTTGTCGTATAATCATACGACGTTGCGCGGGAAGAAAAAAAGCGAGAGAAATACCTGTACTGCAAGTAACAAATAACTTTTATATTCTTGAAACTTTGGATTAAGTCGAGATATGTACGCCTCAATTGGTAGAATCATGTCAAATTGACAGATTTTCTTGAAATTGGAATGAGTAGGTATCCGGCAAAAGTTTTCGACGTTATTAAAAGCTCTTAGATCTTATCTGGAAGTATAGTGTCTCGTTTTCATTGGTGATGGACGGCATCTGTTGCATCTCTCAGACAATCGTTGACATGTAACACATTCAAATTCATGACATTTCTTCCATTTGCAGCGCGAACTTTCGTATCTAAATTTCACCGAAGAATACTCCACCGTCCAACTTTGAATAAACTCGAAGTGAAACTACTCGAACATTTTAGCATAACTTGAAGAAATACTTTCGCACGCGTCTTTTCCACGCGTCCTACATTACTGACTCCTCAAAAAAAATTAATTTGAGGATAATTGTATTATTTTTGATAGATTTGACTGTGTATTTTTTAATTAAACACGTTCCATTATTCTTATAAAATATATATACATGTGTAAAATATACAAATTTATTTGCGAAATTTCGGTGATATTCATCAATGTAATAAGTGTTATGGTACGTTACTCAATTAAACAAATGCACACTCCTTTTGAATAATAACGAGAATAAACAACAAAGCTAACATTATATTATCTTTTGTGAAATGCAGGAATTGTAATTTTATACTAATTAATCAGTACATAATATATATAATATTCTGTGAAATATGCCAAATATATTTTTATTTCACAAAAGAAATCGTTCATTATTATTATCATCGTTTTTTAAAGAATTTTATTGCAAAACAATATAATTACAAATTGTCATTACTGAAATGTATTATAAAAAAATATATATTAAAACGCTTTTACAATCGGTATATAAATAGTTTTAATACAAAGAAAAATTGTAAATGCAATTCACTTTATGGCAATTACATTTAAAATTTAATAATTAGAGATTTGGCTCAAGTAATCAAAAAATTAAAAAGAAAATGGCATAAGAGCCAACGCGCGGTAGTTGGAGCGCAGAGAAGCAACAACACTTCTTTCTTTTTTCAGTATTAGTTTATTAAAAAACACATTATAATAACAAAATACGTACGTTTCGGATCATCTTTTGATCCTTCTTCAGCGCGATGTTGACAATATATGTTACAGATAGTGACGCGTTACATTAAACGAATTTGTTCTCGATGCGTAGGTGACGCTAAATTGCGTCCCGCGGAGGTCTAGTAAGCGCTCTGTCTCCAATAGTCAATTAAATATACTATAGTTATGCTATGCGACGTCACAGCAGATCTAACAAATCGAGTAAAAATAATAAAATAAATACCGAAAGATATTACACGTGAATAAGCTTTTTTGCTTAAATTAATAGAATTCGTTTAATGTAACGCGTCACTATCTGTAACATATATTGTCAACATCGCGCTGAAGAAGAATCAAAAGATGATCCGAAACGTACGTTTTTTGTTATTATAATGTGTTTTTTAATAAACTAATACTGAAAAAAGAAAGAAGTGTTGTTGCTTCTCTGCGCTCCAACTACCGCGCGTTGGCTCTTATACATTTAAAATCTTTTCTCGTTTTACAAATTTTATGTGCAACATAACGTAACGCATTATTTATGTTGTTTATCTGAATTAATTTATTAATTTTATTTTTATATAAACATTAGAAAACAAAAATATACATTATCATATTTTTTCACTATTGTTTTTAATATTTAAGAGTATCTTGAAAAATTCGAATTTAATTTCATAATGTAACGCACATCGATATTACGACAGAGAGTTAGCATTGAGCGCAAAGGGTTAAAAGAGATAGCGAGAGCTGAAAAGGATATTTCTGATTTCCGTTCATGTCCGCTATAAAGCCAGACGTGACTTTGCGATCGGCTCCTACTTTGTATACAACTATATAGATGGATATACACAGCTTTCGTAGCTCTCTTCAAAACTTTGCGTAGCCGGACGATATCTCGGCAGAAATGCACCGCAACCGTAATTCAAAACCGCGGATCAAGTTCGCAAGGGAGGAAGAGGGAGGATCTTTCATTTCATTCGTTCCTGTCCTTTTTTTATAGTTATGCGAATACAAAGAGTGTAGACCAGTCGTCGTCTCTTTCCGGCCGTGAAATCCGGGAAGGCTCCTCGGTCGGTCGCCGAGGAGTTTCCTTTCGGAAACTTTGCCGAGTCTCGATATAAACGACTCCGCGAAGCGCTGTCTGGCACCTCATTACACGACTATTGCACGCGGTCGCCTCGCTGCAAAGGAAAACCGGAAACTCGCGCGAAATGGAGAAGCGAGACGACGGACGGGATAGGCCGCGAAAGACTCATCGAGTCGCGTTGCAAAGAAACTTTCGGCGAACGGACGGAAAATGATTTCGTGAAACTAAGGTAATACGCGTCGAATGTATTGTAATTTTAAGATAACACTCATCGCAAAAGAGGAAAATTCGCAAGATATTTTCAAGTAAAGAGAAACAGTCGAGACATGAAAGTAACATATAGATAAGCTACTTGTGCAGAACGAATTTTGTGCAAGCAGGCGAATTAAGGGTAATTATAATCCAGTATAATAATTAATATCGCTTCGATTATTTAATTAAATTTTATTTTATCCCTAATTTGTTTATTTACGATGTTCTATAAAAATGGCGAGATATGAAAGTAACAGATAAATAAGCTACTTGTGCAGAACGAATTTTGTGCAAGCAGGCGAATTAAGAGTAATTATAATCCAGTATAATTTAATTAGTATCGCTTCGATTATTTAACTAAATTCTACTTTATCCTTAATTTGTTTGTTTACGATGTTCTATAAAAACGACGATTTAAAAAATAACTTCTCTAATTTCGCGTTGAATTTTAAAAATTTTCGTTCGCATCTTCTACCTTTCACAAATCTTTCATTACACCTTATATACTTTAAAATTACTACCTTATATACTTAAAAATTCCGACTTATGTTTAATTTTACTTATCTCTGTGAATATTTAATCAGCAACTATAAATAAGAAAGTGGTCCTTAAAATTTTGATCGACTATCAGCTTACTTTGCTAAATAAAATGAAAAGATTCGATTAATTAGTATAACGAATTTCGTCAACGTTTCATGAAGTTCATTTCAAGTCACCGATCCGCAGTACGCGATACTTTAATCCTCATTAGCGGTGCGCGCTTTAGCTTGTCGCGTGCTTTACTCTTCCAGTAGTTACAGCAGAGTAACGACACCACCGAGGGAGGGTCACCTCGGCAATGGATTTTCTCCGTCCGATAACGACGAACGGAGAGAAATAACACCGATAACACTCATATATACATATATATATATATATATATATATATATATACGCATCTCCCGGAATAGAACTCTGAATAGCCGCGTATTTATACCTCCGGGATAACGGGGCAAGTGCCTTTCACCCTTCCGCAATGATACGAAAGAGAATTTCAGGTCGGTGGATAAGATCGTCAAGATCCATCCCCTTCATGAATCGAGTCCAGACGAAAAATCGCGTTTTAAGTCCTGATCTCCTGTCCCGACATTTCGATATCTTTGCGTTCTAGGTCGATCCAGGAAGAGAAACGGCGACGTGTAGAAAGAAGGGAGGTATATTTATGAGCCGCCGACGAAAAATATTTCACGGATCCCCCAGGAATCGCGCACGCACGCGATCCATTCACCGACTCCCTTATCCGCGCATGCAGGGGAACAAGAATTCGCGGGAAGAGAATAATCGCGTGCGCTTCTC
Organism: Camponotus vicinus; assembly: GCF_025532165.1. NCBI lineage: Eukaryota > Metazoa > Arthropoda > Insecta > Hymenoptera > Formicidae > Camponotus > Camponotus vicinus. Next base: position 5,826,511 of record NW_028141945.1, on the reverse strand, counting down.
ATCGATGAGAACGATTGTCGAATGCGTGGCAGAAGCAAGCAAGTTATTACATCAATCCATGTGTCTCATCAAGTCGCGTCGCCGTATAAGGATTGACAAGATGAATAAACTATTTTTCGAGAAGCAATATCTTGCATGATATTCCGCGCGATGCAGCTACCAATAAAATACCCGATCGGACGCGTCTGGGAAGCTAAAGGAAAAATATTTCTCTTGCATTACCGTTGGTTTTTTAAAGCGAAATGCGGGGATAGTAAAAGACAACTTTGTACATCGATACAATTGGAGAGAGAAATGTTATCTTTTTTTTATGACGCTTTATTATATTCATGACGCACATCTTTATTGCCGCGAATATGCCTCGAGACGTTGAGGATTTTATTGGCTACCTGCCATCTTCACGATCGATATTCGCTACCGATAAATTTGTTTCTTTTTTACTTAAGTTTATATTGGCTAAGGACGCTTTGGCGTTTGCGTGAATCGATAACCCGCTATTTACCGCCGATCACCGAGTGGTAATTTTAGTGGTAAATAACTAATTTATTAAAGACCTTTCCGCGCAGGCGTTGAATTATTCAAGGAGTATTGTAAAATAATAAAATGCAATAGTATACATATTGAATGATACCTGTTTTAGAAATAATCATGTCACTCACAACCCACTTTCGCTTCGGACTATGTTCGCCTTCAGCAGTGCGTTCTGTAAGCATGAGCAATTAAAATAATTAGGAGGGATAATCTCGTACAAAATAGCATGTTGCCGTACTCGAAAACGTGCGAGACGAGCAAACTTGGGCGACCATAATTAAAACGCACGGCACTAGTAATACACGCAGCTTGTTCTAATTCTACCCGCATACTTAGCGCGTTGCATGTACTGTTAGCCCTCGGCAAACGCGTCAATAACGACTCGCAATCGCGTCGAGTACTTGTTAATAATCTCCTCCTTTTTATCCGCGTAAAATTTCTTTTAAACTTTGGAGCGCGCACAATTTTTAATTAAAACTTTATGCTTGAATAATGCTCGGTGACGTTACTTCGACCGTATGAAACCGAAAATATTTCACGATTATATCAGCCAAACTGATCGTTTTAATTTAGAGAAACGATAAAACGCGAACGAAATCCACTCGCAATTAAATATATCGTGAAAAAATTATAATTATTGGATTAACATACTTACTGCGATTTAAAATATCGAGATAAAATATAAGATACTGAATCTTAAATGTCTCTCTTCAGTAATAAATATGTTACATGATTATTTCAATTTCCCAGATATAATTTATCTCGATACTCTGATGCAATTCGAAGAAAAAGGAACGTAAAAGTCCGACAGGATACGAATGATCATCTCGCGTCTCTGCAAGCACACGTTCGTAGAGACGCGGAGAAATAATTCATCAGTCGCAGCGCGAAGCAGCGTGATAAATTGAATTCGACAGTCGAGTGCATTTAATCGGCGCGTGTCCGTCGATTGACCATCGTCGCGCAAGCTCCGAGACGGAAGCTTCGTAAACACATAGATACTCGGGAAGCTGGTGTATATACGACACTTAAAATATACGCCGACAGTCGGCCGCGCTGCTAATCGTAACGAGCGTGCATTGTGCAAATTGGAGGATCCTTAATGGGTGGCGCAATTAGCGATACCGACGGCATGTGACGCACGCACGCAGCCTGGGTTCAGTCGGCGCGGTCCAACTACATATACACATATGGAGATGGATACGTGGCTACCGTATGCGATGGGGCGGGTGCAGGTGGGTGAAAAAACCAATGATCGATGTATCGAAAATGTTTGCCAGTAACGGCGAACCGGTCTGCGCGGGTGGTCGGAACCGATACGCTTATGCGCCGACAGAAACGTTTCCCCAATCTGTGTCATCATCGATCGTTGCCTCCCGGTTTCACTCGCGTGGACGCGCCGATAATTACGCGGATGTGATTCAAATAACCGAGATGATTGGCGAGAGGAAGGATACGTGCAGCACTCACGTTACTTTTGCGATCGGCAGCCCATTTTCAAGTACGTACGTATCGGCATCGGAAACGAATTTAACCGTGCGCACGATAGGGTGTATGCACACGATCACATCATTACGTGTCCGATCCTCCGCGTCCGATCTTAAGAGGATTATTTCTATTGACCCGAAATGAATAATGGTGAATTCTCAAACGTTACGCGATTATCCCGCCGCGAATTTATGCGTATCGAAAGACGGGTATAATAGCTGATTAGTAATTAATGCTACGTTATACTACGATTGGTATCACGTTATCGGAACAATTTACTAAATCATGATGTAATGCTATTGTTCTTGTAAACTCTATCGGAGCGTGTATAAAATATTATTGTATTAATGTGAGTTTGAAATTATAACTAGATGTGAAAAATGCTATACTTTTATTTAAAGTTTGTAGTCAAATTAAAATTGCTGGAATTAATCTACAAATTAGTTCCGTAAAAGTGCGGCTGGGACATAATATTTATTATTTTATTATCAAATATTCTTTATCGACAATTGCATATTGCTGTTAGCTATCTAAATCGAATAATCTCAATATACACACAGTTATTAATGCCGGATATTAAGCTTCTTTATCAATGCTTACTGATATTACGCGTCTATTCGCTCAGATTAAGCAATCACAACTGTAATCAAAATTTCATTGTCTCTCTTTCATATACACACACCCACAAATTTTCGAAAATAAAACTTTCGCAATTTGAATGATTGTAATATGAGAGTAATATTTATCTATATATTGATTTATTATTTTATGTTAATATAAGGAGACTTTTATTAAGGCATAAATTATAATAAAATTGATTTTATATTATTAATAAATTATTTTTATTAATATAAATAAATTAAATATTTTTCATTTTCCATAGCTTATTGTTTAAATGATCAGTATTTATTCAATTTTATATTGTATTTCTATTTAATTTTATTGATTAAATAATCAATAAAATAAGTCTATTGTCTAAATAAACCTATTGTTTAAATAATCAATATCTATTCAACATACATGATACCGCAGCGAAAGACCGAGATATATATTTTTTATTTAAATTATAGAATTTTTAAAATTTTTATTTTATAGTCTTGTGATATTTTATTTCTTTTTATATAGTATAAGCTTATATATTGTAAATTTAGTTTATCAATGTCCTAAATATTTATTATATAAACAACATGCTAATGCCAACTACATATCGACTGGTATCGAATGGCTCACATTCCATTAATACGCAAGCATTCAGGTGGTTCCAGTACATACACATTATTAGAGAAGCATGTCGGTCTACAAGCGCAAAGCATATAGGCATATTGCGTTATTGTCAGGCACACGTAAACATGTTGTCGAATTATTAACGTTTAATTGAAGTTCCACAAGAATAGGACGGTTCTCTATTTAAAGGTATCGTATAAACTAATAGATAAGAACAGAATGACATAAGAAGCAAATAGATAATGAAAATGAGATTTAAGCACTAGATACGAATAGAGAAATAATGTAAATAATATAAATTATAAAATTAGATAAAATTTTAAATAGTACAAATACAAGCTTTCGAGTAGCTGCTTTTGATGAAATATTCCAACATCGGAAACAAACATATCTTCACTTAAACTAATGACATGTTGGGAAACTGATAACTGGAAATTGCCATAATTAACAAACCGAGATGACTTAACCGGATATTACCCCAAGAAAACGGCAAGAAGTTCTCCTAAGAGTTAATCTCTTTAAGATTGATTGGATGGAAAGAATTCCTTTTTCGCAGGATAAAAATAAAACGATCATGAGCATTAAGAGCTCATTCAACTTTTAAATTCAACTTATATTGAATTCTACTTATTAAGCTCTGATTGTGGAAGATAATGTTATAAGTTCTTATTTCTCTGATGATTGATTAGATATATATATGAATATTATAGAAAATATATTTATAATCGCATACACACAATAAATATGCACGTATTCGTTTTATATACAGACAAAAAAAATAGACATTTTTAAAAATAAATATATCCCACTAAAAAAATTTCACAAAAGTGAAAAAAAATACACCAAGTGAAAGATATCTCTACACAACAAAAAGTTTAGAAAAATATTAAAAAATAGATGAGATAAATACAATTAATCCAGTACAGTAAATTATGTGTTATCGATTTATAATCGACGTTAAATAAATTAGGATTCCTTTAATTCCCAAAGTACATTTCATATGATCTATATAGTTTAAAAGCAAGTTTCACGCAAATTCTAAGTCACATAAACGGCTTTCAAATCAAAGTATGTTATGAAAACTTGACCGTTTATGATATGAAAAGATTTATGCAACTTAGAGAGAAAATTTGTGTGAAACTTTCTTTTAAACTATTATATATACATCATATAAAATCTGCATATAAAAAGTGCTTTGGGAATTAAAGAAATCCTAACTTACTTTTGATTTGAAAATGTAATGAATATTTTACATTATATTTTATATTTTATTCCCGTCTTAATCTAACTTCTAATATCCATGTGACTTTTATATTTAATTGTATTAGTGAAAAAAGTGATAATTGCTACGAAATGTACAGGTGTATCATGATAAAAACAAAATTCGTTTTCCCACCTTATCTCGCGATAATTAACGCACACCGCAGCGGTGGCTCTTCTTGTCGAAAAGGAAACGCAATTTTAAATAGCTCTTATAGCTGGTAAGATGCACGAGTTAAAATCTGATTACACTTCTTCTGCTTGGCGAAACTTAAAGTGATGTCGAGCTAAATTACTGCTTAGACGGTGCTTAAAATATAGCTAGCAATCTGATCGACCGTCTCTTTACGCTGAGACTAACATTTTAGTAGTAAAGTGGTTTTAATTAGATTTTATAAGAAAGAGGCGTAATATATTTTTTACATTTTGTGATTTTAACCTAAATAACAAAATGTACTCTTACTTTTTTATCGATTGCAGTAAATGAATAGTATATGAAATACGTATGTGTGCATACATATATATTTATTATATATTTAAATTATATATTTAAATATTCCATTATTAAAATACATTTTTGTACAATCTTTTAATAAAAAAATAATATTATTAAAATTTCACAAAGATATTAGCTTAACGAACGTAAAGCATAAATAATTCAACCTTTAATTTACTTGAAAATAGTATATACAAAAAAAAACATATGTTTTAATTAATTTTCTTTTTTAAATAACGTTCTTTCTCTCTCTCATAAACTAACGTTCTCTCTCTCTCTTTAAATAACGTTCTCTCTCTCATGTTTATATAATCTAATACATATTTAACAAGCTGGAAATCTCCATATTTATAATACATTAAAATATTGCGCCAACTAACATCCTAATTTTATCGTGAGTAATATTTGAATATATTCAAGGGTACATTGTGTCGCAACAAAAAATGTCACGACTACATGAAACACACGAAGCGCACAATGTTGTTGAAATCTGCATATACGAAACAGTAGGTTAATGGAAATGTCACGTAATCTTTAAGTTTATCTTATATTGATAAATGTTCGTGTGGGTGCATGTATGTGTAAATACGTGCGTGTATGTGACGATGCATATATGAGAACTTGTATAATTTTATAAATGTAGCTTTGTTTTAACTGCAGATATTACTAATAATTTTTATTGAACCTTATTTTATGTATGTTTGAAAACATCATTCATATAATGTTCAATTTGTATAATTGATTATTTTTTAATAAATGTTACTAAAACAATGAAAAAATTCCAGTAAACATTTCAATGAAAACACTCACTCTTTGCTATGTCTTACTCTCTAAAAGTGAATCAGTGTATTATTACTGTAATCAGTAAATACTCACTGATTACAAGCAGTTATAAGTACAGCACTGATTACAGTGATAATACACTGATTCACTTTTAGAGAGTATGTTTCACTAATAATGACAATAAAATTTCATTGAAAAATCAATCACTACAAATTTTTCTCAGTGCAATTTCATTATTTTTAAAATTATATTTATAATTAAAACCTCTGCTTATCTAATAATATAATACACGAATTCTATTTAAAAGAGTACATTAAAATATATATTTTTAATAACATCAGTAAGCCCTGCAAGTTCACAAAATTGCAACGTGCTTTGAAGTAGACTCGTTTGACGACTAATGGAATAGCTGTAGACTTGTTATTAATACCGCCACAAATGAAAAGGATGCTTAAAAATAATGCGATTATCGTACGGATAAAAGAAGGAAAGAAAGAAACACTAAACGCATGCGAAACAGCACTATATAGGACACGCAAAGCGAGATAAAAAGACGATCTAGTATGCGCGAACGTTTGCATTTCCCCATTTGAACAAAGAATTGATAATACGGCGTAATCTCATTTTAGCGCATTATATGCAAAAAGAAAGGTAAATGCAAAAATCGCGAAAATGCTGACATCCGTTTCGTTCCGTATGTATCGTTTCGGCGGGATTTTGTCCGCACGGCTCTTGTGGAGATTATTTTCAGCCGACTGTAAGCTTCAAGTAATACCAGAAATTGCATGATTTAAACTTTAAATGCTCGAAACCATGTCTGCGACCACCAAATAGTTTCCTATATAAGAACGTGGCAATCTCCGCGACGTGTAACAAAGTGAGAGGCAAAAATCTAATCTCTCTAATATCGCGAGCAAAATATCTTCAATCTTTTTCCCATGTGTTAGCGAGTGTTGGCGGTGAAATCTCTGTGTATTCTCGCCGAGCACAACAGATTGCGGTAAATAAAAACGTTCATGCGGAAAACGCGCAGAAATGTCATAACAGTTTTTCCTTCTTTCGTAAACCGCTTACGTGATAATATGAAGAAAATGTGATACACATTTTATCCTCCTTTTATAAATCGCACTTATTAGTTTTTAAGAAATGCTTTGTATACATATGCACGCGAGAGAGGTCAGAGGCATTTAATACATACGTCTATAGAGCACATGTATGTATATACGTTCCACGTATATATGCGCTCGCACTTGTGCGCGCGCGTTATATATTCAAAGTTTAAATTATTCGCATATTTTCCATTTATGTGCGCACTCAACAGCCACGCTATTTGCGATGCAACAATCGTTACTTTACTCAACCGCATCGTTAATGCAACACGAAAGTTACAAGGGAAAACGTTATTTGCGCGCACGGCTCAAATAAAATATAATTGATCAATAAAAAGGAACTTTTTTTAACATTATTATTTTCATTTATCTCAAAAAGTGATTAACAATTATTCTATATACAGGGTGACCCATTTTAACTTAGGCAGCCAAATAACTCGAAAAATAAGCAAGATAGAAAAAAATGTTTCAGACAAAAGTTGTTTGGTTTCGAGGGGGCCATAAGATGGTACCATTGGTTTGACCTTGAAGAGTCATTTGAAGGTCACGTGAAGGTCACTTCAATTTTTTTAAATGGAATACCCTATATATTTTTATACATTCTTGTAGCTTATCTCGAGTGCTTTCCAAAACACTATAATTAAGTACCTTTCCGTTAAGTACTTTTTGAGTTATGATGCTTGAAATAATTTCTTAATTTTACATAAACCGTAAAATATCTTGTAAAATATTCATTTTTCGATTATCTTACCTTAATACTTTTATGTACATAATAATGAGAGGAATCAATTGGTGTAAAGAAAACACATAGTTGTTTTTAAGAAAAAATATGGAATTGTTAATTGCAAATTACATATTTTTTCTTCGAAACAACTATGTGTTTTCTTTACACCAATTGATTCCTCTCATTATTTTGTACATAAAACTATTAAGGTAAGGTAATCGAAAAATGAATATTTTACAAGATATTTTACGGTTTATGTAAAATTAAGAAATTATTTCAAGCCTCATAACTCAAAAAGTACTTAACGAAAATGTACTTAATTATAGTGTTTTGGAAAGCTCTCGAGATGAGCTACAAGAATGTACAAAAATATATAGGATGTTCCATTTAAAAAAATTGAAGTGACCTTCACGTGACCTTCAAATGACTCTTCAAGGTCAAACCAATGATACCGTCTTATGGCCCCCTCGAAACCATACAACTTTTGTCTAAAACATTTTTCTCTATCTTGCTTATTTTTCGAGTTATTTGGCTGCCTAAGTTAAAATGGGTCACCCTGTATATATGTAATGTAAGAAATAATTTATATCCTCTCTGAGAAATATTTAATACGCAGTGCCTCCTCCCTAAAAATATCAAAGTATTTGCGCGGCTTAATGTCACCGATAATTTTGGATTACTGTAGTTAGATGTTTATGGAGTTACTTTAGGCAGTTTGCACTACCACCTATAATTCATAGAAGCGCATGCTTATATGTTGGGAAATTCTCGGTATTATCATTTTGGCGAGTAAACTTAGAAGTGATTTATATTATATAGGGTCTGCTTCCCACGCACATCCCAATTGAAGGATACGTTTATTAAGGAAACATTTGTTATTATAAAATTAAATTTGTTATCCATGTGTAATTTTAATGTTTAATTTTTGCGAAAGAAAAATTGATTACAAGTTTTAATAAGAGATATTAATCCTGAATTATGAATATAATTACACACAACTAAATACTTATTAAGCGTGCATCTATCTATATTGCCTAAATATAAAATTTTACAAATAGCAATATTAACTAAACACACTCGCTGTATGAGATTATGCGATTCGATAGCACCCTTTTGCGGGCTACCATAAGTGTTATTGTACAACTAATGTCAACATGTGGCATCTCGCAGAGGGTCAGTTTCAGCGGATTCAAGTGACGAAGTGTGCAGGGACGGACATAGAAAGTTTCCAAGAGACAGCGAACAAAATTAAAAGAGTTTGCCCATCAAACCCGCATGCGACAAAGCTTGGCTTTTCTACTAGATACAATCTACCAGATAATAACGTTAAAAAGATTTCAACGAGTGATCTCAAGTTACTTTCTCAACTTTATATCTTTAACGTTAAAATATTATAACATTAATATAATAATTCAAAAGATTTCAAATAGTTAATCCTTAAAGTTTTATCAAATTAGCGCCATAATTTAAAGTTTTTATATATGAAGCGTGTAAATTTGAAATGTACCGCGCGATATTTGATGTCTGAAAAATTCTTTGACAATTATGCTTCTAACAAGATGGTATTTTCGCACATTCTTCTGTCGATTGTGTCTAAAAACAAACTCAGTCATCAGAAATGAAAACGCATAGCTATTGTATTGCAATACAATATCAAGCGTACCTTACAATGCAATCTAAAGTGTCAGGATTTGGTGAATTGTTTTAGAGCCAGCACCAATACACAATCCGTAATTAGTGGGAAACGAACATCAGCTTTAACGGGACTATTGTTCGTTCGCTAAAGTGACGTTGAGATGTAACAATAGCGCGCATCGTGTACGCGTCGTGCGCAAAGTGCAAACGTACAATGACTAAAAGAGGCACAATCAACTCAACAACACAAGCACAATACGTAAGTTACAATGCTAAGATTGATTCGTCAATATTCGACACGTCATGCGCAATGAAATGCGTGCAGAGAGAATCACGACATTCGTCTCTTTCATATTCACTCCATAATATCATATCAATTGAAGAATGATCGATCATTAATAATTCTGAGTTAAGTTCTGAGCAGTTTTACTCAATTTTTTACTTTCCATCTGAATAAAGTGTGCCTATATTATATGCGTGTTTTTCCGCAGATATTTTTTGCAAAAAATTTTATCAAATCTTGATAAAAGTCTAAAATATCGTTATCCGCACGCGGATCGATCGTGATTTATTGCAGCATTTCGAGACTCGCTCTTGTGACGTGGCACCCGCGGAAATGAATCAGAGTATTGGTTAAACAACGGAAATAACGAAAACACGTAATGAATTTATTTAATCATGATAGTGACACGGTATTTAAAACATTAGCTAGTGCGTTTATCCAGTATCGCGTGACGGATATTAGACTTTATTCTTTCAATTGAGGAAATCATTTTTTGTCACACACATCTTCATATAATGTTGATTGTTATATAATGAAGTTGTACACATTTCTCAATCGATTAACGCATCTAGAAAAATCTTAAATCCCGCCTTAAAATTGAGCATATTCTCTATAATCTAGATTTAAAAAATATTATATATCATAAATAGAAATATAAAAATTTATTATAAAATTTATTAAAACATACAATATTTTAAAATATATTTATTCTGTAGCTTTTACTTTTAATTATATTTGAAATAATCATTCGAGATTGAAAATACTGCTCGAATTGTTATACATCTCTATAAAATAACATTTTCAAAAATCACTTTCAAAAATCGTTTAACCTTATATTCGATTCATTTATCATGACATAGCTATTTTCCGTTTTTAAACGTACAAAGAATCGATAAAAGAGAGAGAATGTTCACATTCGGAGAGTTTACGTTATTAATACCAATCAATAGACAAGATTCAATTGTCGGAAATGAGAAACACGAGTATTGGTCCATAATTCTAATAGAAACTGTCGATTCTAAAATAGTAGTTAGAAACTTTTTTTCCGTATAACCTATTATCTTAATCCTCTGTTTTAAAAGAACATAGAAAATAATAAAAAAAATAAGATAAAATAACGAAACAATTAATGTAACATTATAAAATTATTTAACGCTAGATTGTAGAATTGTCAGCCATTAAATTCAACTGTAACATATAATTATAAATTTTACGAGATTTTTTAATATAATAACTGCGATAAAACTGCGATAAAACTACGCTATCGTTAAGAATGTATGATCATTTTCCACAGAAATAATGCAATACAAATGTACATTCGTACATATATCACTTAAACATTGTAAACGTGAAAAAAGAAAATCGTTTTTTAACATGCTCCTCCAAATACTTTTTCAAGTTCATAAAGATAATAATTAAAAATTAATAAATATTATTGTAATAAATATTAAACGTGGCAATATTCAATATTGCGATATTTCGATATAATATTTCGGTCAAATCGTTCATTATACCTTGCAACAGAGTTTAAATAATGACAATGTGTGTTCAATGTTCCTAATAATTAAAATGTCAGGTAAAATTCAACCTTTTTGATACAAGTATCATTAAACCACATACTATGTAATACATGTGCAATACATGTATAACATAAACGATATTCTCTCTAATAGAAATAACCGAATGAAATAGTTAATTGAAAATCAGCTTATTGCTTTGTAATTTTATTTTCCATATAAGTCCGCTTTTTTTATTAGAATTAAATATAGAGTAATATGGAGTAATATAATAGATGTTATATTACAAAGTAAAATTTATTAAAAAATATGATCAAAAAATACTAGTTTTGGCAGATGCAATTTTTTTTAGAAATAACTCCCTCTCGGTTATCGAAATTCTCGTTAAATTAAATATTTTCAGAATTACGTTCTAAAATAAAAATCTCCATTTTTTACACATTTTATATAATCTTTATTAACGTTTTTCTTGTATAAAGCGTTAAATTTTCAGCAGAAAATTTCACGCTTGAATAATCCGCATAGAGAAAGGAAGCCGCATTTCGGAAGTAATCCTTTCGATATCTGACAAGGAGTTTAGATCGCACGATAATACGTAACATCGACGGGAACTTTAATCTTTCGAAAATACACGACGCATCCCTGTCGGCATCATGTTCGTCGCGTTGTTATGTCGCTGTTATGTTTACACATTTTATATAATCTTTATTAACGTTTTTCTTGTATAAATACAGCGTTTAATTTTTAGCAGAAAATTTCACGCTTGAATAATCCGCATAGAGAAAGGAAGCCGCATTTCGGAAGTAATCCTTTCGATATCTAACAAGGAGTTTAGATCGCACGATAATACGTGGCATCGATGGGAACTTTAATCTTTCGAAAATACACGACGCATCCCTGTCGGCATCATGTTCGTCGCGTTGTTATGTCGCTGTTATGTTTACACATTTTATATAATCTTTATTAACGTTTTTCTTGTATAAATACAGCGTTTAATTTTCAGCAGAAAATTTCACGCTTGAATAATCCACATAAAGTTTAAGAAAGGGAGCCACGTTTCGGAAATAATCCTTTCGATATCTGACAAGGAGTTTAGATCGCACGATAATAGGTGACATCGACGGGAACTTTAATCTTTCGAAAATACACGTCGCATCCCTGTCGGCATCATGTTCGTCGCGTTGTTATGTCGCGCGCGCGCGCGCGCGCGCTTCTTCGCGCCAGAATTAATTAATTAATCGAGCCGCCGGACCGCGTCTCCCGCCGGGGAAGGCGTTCTACCCACAATTTCCCGACTTCGCCACTTTCCAGCGCACCGCGGTACGTATAAATCATAGAGCGCACCCCCGCGTCGTGGCTCGCATATAAATCAAAGCCCACGGCGAACGTCGGGAACGGGGTGCGCGCTCTTCGCCGTCGCCGCGGGTGCGTATCTCCGCGACGCCGTTCACGTAGAGCCGCGTAGAGACGGCGGCGGCCGGAATTTGCATTTTCCGCGAAAGAAAAACATATGGCATTGATAGCGGATTGTATTTTAACTCGCTGCCGCAGGAGTGTGCGTTTACACGCTCCGCGCGATAACTTATGTATTTTGCTCGTATCGGGGAGTGTTACGTGACGAGAAGCCGAACGCGGCTCCGGACTTCGTAAAGCTGATGTATACCCTGCTGCGCATCATCCAGACCAGTTCGTTCAGTTCGTAATACGAACCAGCGGTACCGTATTTTTAAATCGAATCAATTTACTTAGTGCGCTCGAAAAGAGTTCTCTCAAATAATTTGATAATAAGTAACGTCAAATATTTGAATTTCTTGAAATTTAATCCTAATATTATATTTTATTCATTAAAATTAAAATTCGATTTTTAATTGTTTATATATATTTCATAGGAAAAGAGAAGATCTAGAAATGCTGACGTACATATTTCAAGATCGCTCTTAAACATGTATATAAAAAAAAGAGTTCTCTCAAATAATTTGATAATAAGTAACGTCAAATATTTGAATTTCTTGAAATTTAATCCTAATATTATATTTTATTCATTAAAATTAAAATTCAATTTTTAATTGTTTATATCTATTTCATAGAAAAGGAGAAAATCTAGAAATGCTGACGTACATATTTCGAGATCACTCTTAAGCGGATATATAAAAAAATGTAAAATTGAAATTATTTTCTTATAAAAATATATACAATTATTGTATTTTTCAGAACATTTAAGAATTATAAAATTTCTCTCTCTGACACACACTTATAAATTCACGGATAATGTAATTCTATTTATTCACGTTTATTCCACTCTGCACCGGTTTCATAATATTTATCGCGAACGTTTTATCGGCCAAGGAAGCTATATACTGTACCAAATAAATAATAACGCGAAATACACTCGTTCCCCAGGGGATTAACCAATCTGCTCCCCGTTTGAAATTACAAACCTCGACTGAGTTACAGCACAAGAAAAAAGAAGCCAAATCCGATATACGAATTTCCAATTCCCAAGGAATCTAAAATATCGTTAAATCTGTCTCTTACATTTTAGTTTCTGACATTCTTTAATGGAAGGAGCAAAATGCGAGCCATATAATCGTATACGAGTTACCGCGATTAACTATAAATCATTTTCATTACACGTAGATTACTAATATTACGGTAATGAATGAAGATAAGTATATGAATATATCAGAGTTGATACAGATATAAATCCGAGAAAGTAAAATTAAAATAGAGCTTCCTCGAAAATTAAAATGAGCATTTTTAAAAAGTGTCATTTTATTTCTTATTATTTGATCACATCGTTTTAATAACAAATTCAATGGGTTGAAAAATTTGTAAGAAAGATAAATTTTTCGGAGCCTCTCCTACAAGTAGAATTATTTAAAATTTAAGATAAGTGAGGAAGATGAATGGTCCATCATCTTTATAGTAACGTCGATATTGTGATTATTATCATTATAAATATTATTTAGAAAATTGTTAATTTTGAAAAGCTTTTATTTATCATCATAATTTTTTGCCACAGGAGTGGGAGGGTAATAACAAGAGAATTGAAGTTGAACGCTTTATTACGCTCTATCATTAGGAAGCCCGTTAGCGCCTAAAATACACGTCTCGTATAATAGTGGAAATTATTACGGGTAATGTTCTCGAACGCTTTCACAAGTGCACAAGAAATGAACATCGTTAATAAGCTAATCGCTTAGATATCTACGATCTTATTTGAGATACAAGCCAATTGTATTTCTGATACAGAGCATTATTCATATTTATTGATAAAGAAATTATAGACGAGATAATCCACGAAAGAAAAATATTTTGGTTCTCTTATAATATATAAATAGGCATTTAGGATCGATTTTTGAAATTGAAAATTAAATTTTTTCAATGATAGGTGGGGCGTAAGTATCAAATGACTTCCTCGCATTTTTTCAACTTACCCGTGAAAGTGCATTTTATTTGCAAAAAAATATTTTCTAGATTTAAAAGCTACGATCTGAAAAATAAAGCGTTTGAAAAATAACGAAATAGAGAAGCAACGTAGATTTTCACTTCAACGAGGCGTCAGAAGCACGCCAGCAAAGGGGAAAGTAATTAATCCCTGTCCTGCCATTTAACAGATACCCGCATCGAAAAGGTCGCAACGAAAATGAAAATCTAGCAGCCTCAGTCGTGAACGGCAACAAATTGAGTCCAAGTTTGATTATCTCTCTCTTTTTTTCCGCTCGCCCACGCGTCCATTTGTTTGTTTGCAAGAGACGGGCGAGCACTTCGACCGATTCGAAACACGAGGGCTTCACTTGACGGTACTCCACGTTGACGATATTGGCGGGGAAAAAAAAAATAAACCAGTCGCACCAGTTGTCGCGAAAAGTCGCGTCGATTTCAGATTTAGGTTACGATAAATTCGACCCGGACTCCGCCGAGTCTGCCACTGTCGGTTGTTTCCTGGTTCAGTAGTTATCTCGACGGCGAGCCATCCCGCATCAAGCGCTCCGATGGAAGCTCTTTTAGAAAAACGCTCGCTCAAGGCCGAGTGCTTGGCCTACGGTAATACGGCACCGCGGGTGGCTGGCCTTTAAACTCTCCCTCCCGGAACAGGAGTCACACAGAAAGAATCCGTGAACCATGTGACAGCGTCGCTTTCAACATGCGCACGCTGTAAACGTGTGTGTCTGTCGCGTGAAACGCTCGATTTCTCTCGCGATAACATGTTTTCATCTTCATGTTTCATCAACGCCAGGCTATGTCGCAAAACGCCGTAGAGATTACCGCTTTTCTACTGCAAATTTTCAAGCGATATCGTCGCGTCTGATCTCGATGACGGCGACGTGCAAATGGAAACCGCTTAAGAGAGATATCGCCTGTGATGTACGAATATAATACAAAATTGCAATTTAATCAAACTCTAATTTAATTTACAACAATAATATTATAAATTAGTAATCCAGTACGCTTATTCCCAGGTTAATTTAATTAATCAATTAAATATTTTTGTGGAGTATTATTGCGGTAATGCGTTTCAGAAAATAATTACATACACCCCTATTGAGAACGAGGAGCAAAATATATTCGGCAATGAAATTGTATAGAAAGGATAAATCCAATCATAATAATTCCAAACAAATTCCTTCTTCATGACAGTGTTTAATAGATAATTAGTTTTTGATTAATACGAAGTGGAAAGATTATAAGTAATGCAGATCATTTTTAATAATTAATTTGAACTCGAATATATTCCTTATACAATATTTATGTAATTATAAATAATAAATTTATATATATTTACATAAATTATATACATAATAGAAAGGAATCGGATTAAATGAGAGCTTAACGCGGTAAATGAAAGCGCAAATTCTTTATTTTTAAATAACTTTATTAATATAATTCAGATCTCTGATTTGTTAATCAATAAATTATTTAAATTAAGATAAATTAATTTGATAATGATCCAAGTAAAAGACCCAAACGTACGAAATTGAATTATTAATAAAATCAGTTAAAAATAAAGAATTTGCGCTTCATTTACCTGGCTCACTTAATTCATTCATTATTAATATTATACATCAGAACTTTCGATTTTACCTTTGTACAAATGAGTAATTTGAAATTATATGTATGTGATTTAAGACATGATTTAAAATTTCAATATAATATCTTTTTTTAAGTATCGCTTAAGACAAAATTTTCTTTAAAAATAAAACTATAGTTATCGACGTTATTTAAATCCTTGTGAAAAATATATTTTTCCGAAACGGTTATTACAGCAGCAGGAAACTTTTCAATTGGATTATAAAGTTTTCTGAATGAAATGATTTCTACACCAACACCGCGAAACAGCAAAATTATCAAAGTATTCCTTGTATACGTGCAAGCAAATAAAATAATGATGTGATTCTTAAGCTCAAATTTTTAACTTTATTAAATTATCGAAATAATATTCATTAGATTTGGGCAATAAAAGTATATAGACTGTTTTGGAAACCATTGAAAAATATCATCGAAAGATAAATTTAATTCAATTTAAAGATAATATTACGTAATAATAATAATATTATATTGCGATCAATGTTGATTACTTTTAGAGAAATATTCGAAAAAATGTAGAAAAACTCATAATTAAAAAAGAAGATTTTTCTCCATTTATCATAGAAATTTTTTTTTACATTTAACATTTAAACATTTTTTTCAATTTTAATCGAAGAAATAAATTCTAAGAATTAATGCTAAATTTTTCTGTATTTACTGTGTACGATATAAAAACAGAAAAATATATTTTCCCGCAATAACGGCGGCCTCATATTCATACCCTTGTCATCGCAGAGACGGACGCTATGTCGCATCACAGACTTTTACTGCAACCACTCACACGAAATGAGTCCTTTTTCCGTGACAAAGCCGAATTTCCCAGGCACAAAGGTAAAAGTTCCGAAACAGAGCGACACTCGGAGTAACATACCGAAAATACACGTCGGAAAAGCGAGGCTCTTGTGCTTGCGAGGAACGTTTCCGCATTAACGCGTCTTAACATAACGCTCCGAGCCATTTCGTGGCGAAATTCTCGTCATTATCTCCGACGTCTTATTAACTCCGCGACAACTTTATATCCGCATTACGTGCTCGCGTTGGAAAAGCGATCATCACCGTTGCCGGTTTCGCGGTTAACGTCGTCGGTTAGCGAGGGAAATATGTTTTCGACGAGCGCCGGGAGACTTGAAATTTATTGTCAAAACACACGACGGAGACGAAGGCGAGAAAGGTTCACACATCCGTGGACTTAGCAAGTCGCAAGGGTATCCCTTTTCGAGTTCACCTCCCTGTCGCATTGTAAAATAGCAGCGGAGTGTACGTAATCCATCGAGATTGCGGCTCCTACCCGGATTTACGAGGGAGGACCGGACCTCACAGCACGGCGTTTCTGCTTTTACAAGCAGATTGGATCGTCCCATCGGTCGGCTTTCATGCCCGATCGGAATCGCGAAATTCGCGCCGAACCTCTTTTCGTAAACCGAATTTGCTTATCCCGTGTGTGCTCACATCTGATATAACACGATGATCTATATAACACGAGGAACACGAAAGTTACACCGCTTAATAAAACTTATCGCTCGCTAGATTATTGCGCGATCGATCAGTCGATATATTCTCTCGATTCGCGTCCGGCCAAACTTTCCTCGATCAACGGAGGTGCACTTTCATTTCCTGCTCATGAGAAAATACCAGGTATACGGATAATCTCGAAGATGACCGCGTTTGATTACACCACGTAGTAATTACTGCATCCAACGAATATGAAGCGAAATGATGTCGCTGCAGCTCAAGAAGTCAGGCTGCATGTTTAACTTGTCTCAATGTATCGCGCTTGAAAGCGAGAGAAGCTCGGAAAGATTCAATCTCAATCCACATATATAAATATATATCAAATATTAATATAATATCACTATTTCATTATGTTATTAGCCTCGATGTAGTCATAAATAGCAATAATTATGTCCTACGGTAATTGATATCTTATGTAGGAGTATCGCATTATCATGATGTAAAATATGTATTATTAAAAGGATTTAGAGTTAATACAGTTTAGCTGTGATTAAAGCAATTTTACACAGATTACACAGCAATATTGTTGGCGCGATTATTATGCGAATATACTACGGATATGAATATAGAATGGATTCATTTCTGAATAATGTATATCGATTTATATATATAAACAAATAGATAATTCAAGCATATTGCAGCTGGTAACTATCTTCTATCACTAATGAGTATCATGGTTTAATGAGTATATGGAGGTAGCAACAAGGTTTTAAGATAGAGATTTTTCTGTTATAATAATCGTATGATACTATTATCGCTTACGATAGTATATCATGATGTGGAATTAATTTTTGATGAGAAATGAAAACAACTATATAGAAGCCTATAATATAATTGCTATTTAAATCATTATTATGTACGAATAAAAACGGATCATGAATGCAAAAATATTGAATATTGTAATGCATGATATGCAATTTATAAAATTTAAGTCATTAAAGATTGCTTTATATGGAGATAAAACAAAATTATATTTATATTTTTATTTAATAATATTTTTGTAAATATTAACACTTTTTATACATTTTATATGTGACTCTTAAACAAAGCTTTTTATAAAATACATCTTGAAATGTATGTCCAACATTATAGACAATATGTTTGATATTTCTTTGTTTTTCAGCACATTTTCATTTGTCTTACTCAGACATAAACTCATCCGTTATTTTGATGTAAAAATGTAGTTCTTGTATAAGAGAAACGAAAAGGAATTTCTCTGTAATTTATTTTAGTTGGACATGATGTATGTTGTAATATAATGTTCAAAAAAAAATATTCTATTTTATAATTATTCTGAGATTATATTTTATAAATATTTTATTATAGGAACAAAATAATATTTAATAATTTAATAATAGTATTTAATATTGACACTGAAAGAATAAGAGTAATTTAAAAAATAAGATTAATATACAAAATTAATTATATGTACTTAAAAGTATGAATTTATTTAGTACAAATATTGTATATAAGTTTTATCGAGCTTATAAATTGATAATAATATAAGAAATTCATAAAAAACTCTTTTTTCTTTCCGCTTTATATACAATGATATAGTGTCTGTATCCTATATGTCTCTACTAGTTTATTTCATGAATATAAATCTCGAAAGTGCTATTTACGTATTCCTCGCTGACTATTTCAAAATTTCAACACGACAGTGCGTGACGTTTATACGCCAAGAAGAAACATGTGAGGTAAAATGTTCTGATTTAAATTTTCTCATTCGCAAAAGCCAGCGATGTAACTTTATGCCTCTTTATCATATCATTTTATTATACGTATGAATGCACAAAGAGATATCGCATTAACCATTTTATAAGAAAATATTCATCTTTTGATCTTTGTAATTATAAAAAAAATAATTGAATAAGGAAAAGTCAAATAATGTAATTAAAACATTATAATAATATAATAATTAATATAATAAAACATTATAATAATATTTGCACAATAAATATTTTTTTAAATATATTTTTTTATACATTCTCTCCCCCCCTTTCTTTCTCGAAATATTTACTAGATCCCCGATATATTTATCGACGAATAGAACAAGAAAAGATTTGTCATTTAATTCCTATGCTAATTAGCCTCTAAAGCCACTAATTACGGTTAATGAAATCTTATCTACAGTCCGGATGCTTTTCCAAGAGCTGTTTCACGCGCCATGTACTAATTACACCGCCAAGAACTTTTTTGTCGGGTCAACAAGGTTAAGTTTCCTTTGAAGATGCATCCAACGTTCCATGCTCTCATGCATTTTAGCTGCATGTCATCTTATCTCGAGAGCGATACTGTGAAAGAGTGTTCGAGACTATATGCTGTTGATGTTTTATATTCCAAGTTGTTTTGTACTCCAAGCAGGTTTGCACGCCTTAAAACCAGTAGCCCATAACGGATTACGACGTGTCGCGATTTAACGTTTTCCGCACTTTTATTTCCCACTGAAAGTCCATCTATTGTATTCGTGACCGGACTCGCAGATGTACCGTTGATCTCCAATTCTTCCGATTTTAGAGAAAAAAAATCAAGATACAATATTTCGAAATGCAACTAATTTCCGCAGAGTTTGTAAAAATCTCTTTCAACATATTTGCGTTGAAACACGATGAATTCAATGCATTTATGGGATTATGATATACGTAATTTCTCCTGTGAAAAAAAACGAGATGAGTGGCAGCAAACGACCGTTATACCAGTTGCGTGAGGACCATCCAAACTTTAACTCTTACTTATATTAGCCGCGAATTCTTCCAAGTAGATTATTTTCAACGTCATTTATATTTTCCACTTGAAATAAATTACCTCGTCGAAAATTTATCGTGGACTTCTTAATTGAGGAACGCGGTTTAACGGAAAATTCAAGTTCCAGTTGAAATACTAAATGAAATTTGATTGAAAAAAAGGATTAGCGTTTCGTGCAATTTTGCATGAATTTTTCTGATATATTTAACCAGAGTGATTAAATCAACAATGGCGTTTTCCGACTTAAAAATACGTTTTCTACGTAACCTTCTATACAGGGTGTTCCGAAACTAACGCTTGATATTTTAAAGGCAGATTCTCTGGCCAATTTAAAAACGACTTTTCCTCAGCGAAAATGTCGAGGGAGATCATTATTTTTTGCATATTCCCAATTTTTGTTATCATGTATCTTTCTAACTAAGCCTTAAATTAAAATTCTATTAAAGTAAACTCTACCTAAAATTAACTAAAGAATGTGACTTTATTAATATTTTATTCCCATAAGCCTTAATTTGCGAAAAACCCTTTATTTTCAACCGTTTATAACTCGAAAACTATTAGTGCCGCGACATTTCGGGACACCCTGTATAACGTATGCACTCATATATCAAATATGTCAATGCTAATCGTTGTAAATATTATATGTCGATTATCTATGAAAAAATTATATTAAAAATGTATTATCGTTAAAATGGAGAATGGAAAAATGATATTTTTAGATCACAATGTTATTTCTCTATATGTCAGATAAGAGAAATAATACCACGTAATGTTAACAGTTAAGATAAAATTTCCATCGATTCGCAACGAAAGTAGTGGAAAATTCTCGCGTTATGTAAGATAACAACTGTACAATACTTGATTTATTTGATTTGTTATGCATTTTTCTCGCGTTATGTAAGATAATAACTGTACAATACTTGATTTATTTGATTTGCTATGCATTTTTATCTTGCGCAGATTAATTTTACATTTCACAAGATATTTTACATCTTCTAGTGAACATAAAATCAACTTTTTGCTTGCAGAAGATAGCATCTTTTCACTTTGCGATATTACGACTAAGAAGTTTCAGACAAAATTAACGTTAAACTAAAGTCGACATGAAATCGATCGAAGGAAAATTTGTTTTTACTTGAAACAATTAGCATTGGCACTTGATTTCTCTAAAAGCGAAGTTTAGATTATCGTTCCTTAGGAAAATTGACGTTAAAATATTTCGCGCTTAAAAACCTTCTTCGTTAAATTGTTCAACAAAACTTGTCAGATATTTTCAGCAGCACTGTTTGTTACATCTATTCGTTATATTCGTTATTTTGTTACATCTACGAGTTCGAGATAAAAGTAAGTTTATGTTAGGCACGTAAATAGATCTGAATTTCTTCTACTACCCGTGCGCGGCTCAATTTTTAATGATCGATAAATTAGAGATTTAACGTCAGTCGTTTCGGAAGGATTTCCATCACACAGATTACGGAGCGTGATCGACACAGAAGCACGATTAAAGCCGGTAAGCTCTCGGAAGGGAAGCATTTTATTTCCGCGGGCAGAAATTGCACGATATTACCTCGATGCGCCGGCAGAACAGAACTCGGTGAAGTACAAGTTATTAAACGATCTCAACGATGTTATTTCATGATGACCCTAGAACTCATAATACGGATCTACTTCGTCACGCTTCCTTCGGTGTATCACGGCTCCGCGTTTTCAGTTACGTAAGTTTACTTCTCAGGTGAGATAATTTCCTCGGTGCCATCAAAAACATGAATAATCGCGAAATGAATTATTTATTAGTCATTTAAATAACAAAACAAAGAAGCCAATTTTATTTTTGCCAAATATCGTATAAATTATTATTATCATTTTTTTATCTCTTTCCATAAAACCAGATCTAATAATCGACAAATAAAAGACAGAGATAACAAATTTCAAATAGAAGTTGAATAGCTAGAAATATAAAGTGACAAATAATGTGTTAAGTGACAGAAAAAACGATCATCTTATTTAAGCAAAAAAAAAACAGATCATAGAAAATCTTTTAAAATCTTTTTAAAAAAAAATGAAAATGATAAAATAATGAAAGTTTGTCTTCGAATAGCATTTATCAAAAACGTACCCGATATGATATTTTGAGAAACTTTAAACGTTTTTTGTGACTCTTTTTGAAGACGCTGCAATTGCATCAAATTCTGTACGACCATAAATCTATGGTTCCATTCTTTCTCTCGCTTTCTTGACTGACGATGGAAATCCTTACATTCCTCTTAAAAATAGAGACCGTAAAGTCTGACGTGTTATCAAACACGTTTCACAATATTTTACAATCGATATGTGCAACGCTTAGCTTTGTAAGCTCCTTCATCTACAGAGAAATATATATCATAATATTTATACCTCTCAGTCGAATTATTAAATATTCTCATGCTTTAATCCTAAGTTCTCAGATACTTCAGTAAGCAAGAAAACGCGATGCTCGCAACCGCCACAGACGCATCCATCTACGATCTTATATAAGGGTGGTTGCAGCTCGCGATACTCACCTTTTTATTATTCCAGCGTGTGAGACGAAGCTCGCGTAAGGGCGTGTCGCGCTATTTGCATTCTCATTACCATCGGCGGTTCTTATTTAAATAGGTGAACAACTGCAAAGCACTCGGGTGGTCGGGAAGCTCGTTAGGCGTCCTCTCCTAAGTGGGTGAGAGAGGGAAGCGGGGAGAGCCGTATGCATAGGTACATCCGTTGCAACCGCTCGCCACCTTCGCCTCCTCCTTCTCCCTTGAAGACGTAGTTCAGGAAAGAGAGAAGGAGAACGAAAGAGCCGGTTGACTGCAATTTCGCGCGAGGACGCGAATTCCCGGTGCCCTCGACCTCGCAGCGAGGGAGGAAGGCGGAAGGGAAATCTTTTAAATTCAACGCGGTACGCTTCATTAGTGGCCGCGGTTTACTCGGCGGCCGCAACGATTTAATCCGGGTTTGCGCGCGGCGTCAAGCCGCGCTGCCATCCCGAGGAAATTCAATTTCGCTGTGGTGGTAATGGACCAGAACGTTCCGGCCTGGGGAACGTTGGGCCGCGTATCTCAAACGGCCGGCGAACGGAACGGAAACGCCGGTCGACTCGTTGTATCTCCCCCGACGCGGAATCTGTTGGAACGCAACGCCGATTCCAAGTGGCGAC
Organism: Camponotus vicinus; assembly: GCF_025532165.1. NCBI lineage: Eukaryota > Metazoa > Arthropoda > Insecta > Hymenoptera > Formicidae > Camponotus > Camponotus vicinus. The sequence goes on along the minus strand of NW_028141945.1, from coordinate 5,802,941 downwards.
ATAACGCACGCTGGAAACGAACGACGTCGAGAAGCGAAGGAATCGCGTGGCCAGAATATCCAGCCGTGCGTGCGAACGACGTGCGTAAACGAAAACCTCTGAGGAGAGTAAAAATTTTCAAAGCGTCGCGAGAGAAGTAAAATCGAATAAAAATCCCGCAACTTTTGCGAGAGAACTTGGCGAATTTGATTTGAAATTTATAATTATGCGAGCGCGAACATGAATCGCGAAAACTTTTATTCGAATTTAATATTTAATTTATTTTATCAACTACTTTAACGAGCAATTTACATCGTAGTAGAATTCGCTATGTATTTCAACTTTATCACTTTAGAGGTAGGTTTGAAAACTTATATAAAATGCCTGATATATATATATATATATATATATATATATATATATATATATATATATATATATATATATATATATATATATATACAGGGTGACCCATTTTAACTTAGGCAGCCAAATAACTCGAAAAATAAGCAAGATAGAGAAAAATGTTTTAGACAAAAGTTGTATGGTTTCGAGGGGGCCATAAGATGGTATCATTGGTTTGACCTTGAAGAGTCATTTGAAGGTCACGTGAAGGTCACTTCAATTTTTTTAAATGGAATACCCTATATATTTTTGTACATTCTTGTAGCTTATTTCGAGAGCTTTCCAAAACACTATAATTAAGTACCTTTCCGTTAAGTACTTTTTGAGTTATGATGCTTGAAATAATTTCTTAATTTTACATAAACCGTAAAATATCTTGTAAAATATTCATTTTTCGATTATCTTACCTTAATACTTTTATGTACAAAATAATGAGAGGAATCAATTGGTGTAAAGAAAACACATAGTTGTTTTTAAGAAAAAATATGGAATTGTTAATTGCAAATTACATATTTTTTCTTCGAAACAACTATGTGTTTTCTTTACACCAATTGATTCCTCTCATTATTTTGTACATAAAACTATTAAGGTAAGGTAATCGAAAAATGAATATTTTACAAGATATTTTACGGTTTATGTAAAATTAAGAAATTATTTCAAGCCTCATAACTCAAAAAGTACTTAACGAAAATGTACTTAATTATAGTGTTTTGGAAAGCTCTCGAGATGAGCTACAAGAATGTACAAAAATATATAGGATGTTCCATTTAAAAAAATTGAAGTGACCTTCACGTGACCTTCAAATGACTCTTCAAGGTCAAACCAATGATACCATCTTATGGCCCCCTCGAAACCATACAACTTTTGTCTAAAACATTTTTCTCTATCTTGCTTATTTTTCGAGTTATTTGGCTGCCTAAGTTAAAATGGGTCACCCTGTATAATCGAATACAAATAGAAATTTTTTTATTTAAAGTATAAACGAAAGTTTGTTATAAATAGATGCATTATATTACAGATTTATTTTATAATAAATATATTTAATAAATATATATAATAAATATATTTTATAATAAATCTGTAATTTATTTTATAATAAATATATTTAATAAATAAATATATAATAAATATATTTTATAATAAATCTGTAATAATGCATCTATATGCGTGTGCTGCATTGATAAAAGTAATTTTTAAAATACACAGACGTGCGATGGAAGGAAAGTAGCTGCATCTGTTTCTCCAGTAGATTTTCAAACCTGTCGAACCATCACGTAGCGCTATGCAAATATTGCGCCAGTCTTTCGAGAGTAAAACGTCGAGTACACGAAAGATTTCTTGGTTCGGAAACAAGAGCAACGATAGAAGCTTCTCGGAGTTATAGCGCGGAACAACTTTCCTGCTTGCAAACGACGAAGTTCGACCTTACGATCCGATCCAATATATTACGCAAAGATATGCGTACCTCTTGGAATTTATAATGGTACATAAGCTCACCTAGTTTCGAAATAATAGCACAGCAAGCATTTTATTTCGTTCGTTCGTGCCTCTGTTATCACTTGCAAGTTTTTCGTAAATGAAGACTCCACGTAACGCGTAATTAAACTCTGTCCTATTTTCGTGGCAAAGCAAATTCAAGCCTTTATCAACCGACTGTGTGTTACTCGCGTTACAAATTGCCACAGGATATAATACCTTAACTTTGAGATCTAATTCCTAAGTAATGAGATCTAATATCCCTAAAGTAATTTTCAGTTAAATATACATTATGTAACATTTACGACAAATATATAACATATATCTGACTTTGTGAATAATTATGGGATTACATAGATTGTCAGAAATACATCATTGAAAAATAATGAAAAAAAAAACGCTCAACAATTTATCAGTTATGATTGTATCATATAACATTATCATTTCTATTAAATATAATATATTATTATTTCATATTATTTCAAAAATTACATTGCAAAACTATATGTAAAATAGACGTCTATTTTACGTATAATTTTGCAATTTAACTTTTGAAACAATTCAAAAATGATAATGTTATATAAGAATATACATATTATCATATGTTATATGAGAATATAGATATTATAATATATTATATATATCACACAATTGATTGTTTCTTCAACAACTAGAAACTAGAGCTTTATATTATTTAACCATGTAATATAAACAGTAATTAGCCTGTCACCTAATTAGTACAGAATTTAATTAACTACCTTAATTTCAGCAGAAATAATGCGTTGCATATCTGCCGTGAAAATCTGGCGAATTAATTAATGAGGATGCGAACGAGAAAACGATGCCTAGAACGGATGGAATTTTACGAGGGATACCTAAGTAGGGACGATAAGCGCAAACAGATTAAAAAATAAAATCCCTTTCGACATAGAGAGAAGTCGCAAGCATATTGATTTTTCTACTTCGATGCAGCCAATGACCTAACGTTACCTCGAGCTGCAAGCACGACCCTAACAAAGTTATTCGAAGAATGACGGGCTGTACACGGCGTAGCACACGAAGGAAATCGACACCCATTTACCACTTCGTATTCCCGATCATGTCCCCCACATACGTGACCTTCCTTCCCCCGTGTCGCAACCGAGCATCTTAAGACACCATCTGGCAACCGTCCAATCCGGTCATATTTTTCCGATCTCGTAACGGGTCACGCGGGTATGCGACATCCCCGAGCCACGGAGATTTACTGCGGGCATTAAATTACGACCGTCGCGGGATGATCTTCGGAATCAGTATCCCTTGAACGAGACATTGAGACTAGTCCGGTTGACCAACGACCCTGTTGAGTTTTTTTTTTCTTCTAAGGACACGTTACCCGTCGGCTTTTCGGTCTCGCGGGATCTGACCTTTCCTTGCTGTAAATTGAGGTTTGTCTGAGAAATACGTGGCATGTATATGTTTTGTTGTTCCTTGAAAATAAGATGACCATATTTTTTTCGTAAAACAAAATATAGGCAAAAACAATTTACAGCAAAAGAAAATTAGAATTAATAAAACTAGAAAAAATTTATAATCCTTTCTTATTAACAAAACAAAAAAAGAGATAAAATGGAAAATGTCTGAATGCACAACTATTTGTGAATTAAAGGGAACGTAATATTTTCACGAATAATTTAGATGTAACATTATTTCGATACAAGAATCGGTTAAGTGAGTTTCAAAATTACAAATTTCTAAATATTTAAATAAATATTAGTTAATGTAAAAAATATATTTTTAATATGAAATGAAATATTGATTCTTTATTCGTTTTATACATCTTTTTCTCTACTAAGTGTATTCTTAGACATTTTCCGGTTCACAAGATTACTATCGAGAAGTGCACAAGATGTGCATGCTGATATTAAATTCAATATAGTTTAAATTTAAAATCTGTCTTATATCTTTTATCTGTCGATAAAAAATCAGATTAAAAACTGTCCAAATTGTCAAACGCACGTCTAGCTATTCTTCCGAATATTTATTTCAGGAATATTAACATTCGAATATCAAACGACAAATCGAATTGTATGTATACAAAAAAAACGATGACAAAATTTCCCGTCACGTATCTAATTAAATTTCTTCGCATTGTTCGCAGTATAACCGCGGCGGTGAAATCTGTGAGTGTCGGTGCGAGAAACGATGAACGAATCGGGACGAGCCGGGAACGAAGCGGCGCGATAATAATAATATGTGGACGACGCGGCCGCGGACCAGGCGAAAGTGGCGACAAACGTCGACCCCGTCGTGCAGAGAACGTGACAATCGTCGGAATCGCCGTCGGGACAGTTTCCGCATCATCTACTCGGTGATATTGGCGGCTTGTATGGCAGCGCAGGAAGCGAGGGCCGCCAAGTGTCCGCCACCAGACACAATACCCGGCTGTCCGTGTTACAACTTCGAGAACGGCGGTCTGTTCCTGGAGTGCGCAGGTGCTACCGAAGACTCCCTCAGGAACGCTTTGTCCGGCGTGATACATGCCGCCGGAGAGGAAGGTAACCGTCCACGATACAACACGCAAAAAGCGGGGATCACCGGAGAACATGTATCCCCTTTCGCATACATAAGTAGAAACAGCTACTGTCCGTAGATTGGAGTAACGGTGTACTAGCAGAAAACAGCTGTGGCTCTCGAAATAAAAAGGACTAGACTCGAGAGACCATTCAGCATTCCGTGCAAATGGTCAATGAATCGCAATGCATTCTTAACTTTTACTTTTTCAATATTCAAATCACAAGTAGCTTAATTTGATTTTGAATGTATCCAAACAATTTATAACACACTTAAATTATATTGTAATTACATATTTTCATTTATTTATATTATATTTTTGAGAACTTGAAAGAATATATAAATATTATATAATATGAAGAATATTTATAAGTATAATTTATATGTCAGCTAGTAGACAATATTTTAAATTAATCCGACTACATTAATTTCTTAATTTCGCTCACATATTATTGCACATCATATTAATCTTACATATTAATTTCTTCAATCTCATATTGAAATATTAACTCATCAGATATAAATGTATTCAAAATTCAATTTTATTAAATTTTATTAAATTGTACTAAATTTTACATTTTTTTTTAATTTTTAATTTTTAAACAAAAAATTCTCATTATATATTTTATTAAGGAATGATTTAATTTTCCTTTATTTATATGCATCGATTTATAACCGATAATTTTTTATATATAATCTGGTAAAAAAATAAGTAAAAAAGGAGTTAGCTTTTATTTTCACGGATGTATAATTCACTAAACATGTTAATGGCTTTAAACAAAATACCACGCGATTGTTTCAGGAGCGCTCGTTCAATCATTGAGCGTGTACGAATTGGATCGGAAAGTGGAGGAATTACGATCGGCCGCTTTCCCAGCGGGTTCACAAATTAGGCATTTGCAAATATCGCATTCCGCGATCCGCGAAATAAACGAGGATGCTTTTCAACGGCTGAGCAAAAGCCTGGAATCCTTGGCACTCGTATCCGGCCGACTACCTCATGTACCTCAAAAGGCTATGGCCACGCTGAGCCTACTCAAAGCGTTGGATTTGGAAGCTAACCTCGTTTACGAACTGCCTAGCTTCAGTTTCTACGGGCTCTCATTAATTAAACTAAACCTGAAGGGTAATCAAATCATGAAAATTTCGGAATACGCCTTTGCTGGTCTCGAGACCACTTTAAAGGATTTAGATCTGGCGGAGAACAAGATCAGAGTGTTCCCTATGACCTCCTTAAGAAGATTAGAGCATCTCACGTCCTTGAGGCTCGCGTGGAATGAAGTATCTCAGCTCCCGGAGGATGGCTATTCCAGGCTAATCGCCTTAAACTTCCTCGATCTCAGTAGCAACAATTTCAAGGACATTCCGCTCAATTGCTTTCGCTGCTGTCCGTCCTTAAAGACTCTCTCCCTTTATTACAACGCGGTGGAGTCGGTCGACAAGGATGCCTTTATATCATTGATCGATCTCGAGTCCATAGATCTCAGCCACAACAAGATCGTATTTCTTGACGTGGCAACCTTCCGTGCCAATCAAAAGCTAAGATCAATCGATCTCAGCCATAATCACATACACTATATCCGGGGCGTATTCTCAAGACTGCCCGAGTTGAAGGAGCTCTTCCTCGCGGAAAACAACATTCTCGAGATACCGGCGGAGACGTTCGCCGGTAGCACGAGTCTCTCGGTCGTTTATCTTCAGCAGAATGCCATCAGGAGGATCGACGCGCGTGGCCTGGTGACGCTCGGTCAATTGGCGCAGCTACATCTGAGCGGAAATTACATCGAAAAGGTGCCGCGAGACTTTCTCGAACACTGCGAGAATCTTTCGACACTTTCATTGGACGGCAACAATATCCGTGAGCTCGAGGTAGGCACATTTGCCAAGGCGAAGCAGCTGCGCGAGTTACGTCTGCAAGATAATCAGATCACCGAGGTGAAACGTGGCGTGTTCGCACCGTTACCGTCGCTTCTTGAACTACATCTGCAGAACAACGCCATTACGGACATGGAGACTGGCGCGCTGAGATCCTTGCATAGTCTACAACACGTGAATCTACAAGGTAATCTCCTGGCGGTGCTCGGCGACGTGTTTCAGGTGTCAAACGACGTCGGCGAGAACAGCGGTAGCTCCTTGGTCTCCATTCAACTGGACAACAATGGACTCGGTGTCTTGCACAATGATTCGTTACGAGGCCAAGCCTCGGTCAGGATCATGTGGCTCGGACACAATAGGTTGACGCGTCTTCAAGCCCCACTATTCCGTGACCTGTTGCTAGTCGAGCGCCTGTATCTCACAAATAATTCCATCTCGCGAATCGAAGATACCGCTTTCAAGCCGATGCAGGCGCTCAAGTTCCTCGAGCTCAGTATGAATCGGCTGAGTCACGTGACTGTAAAGACATTCTCGGAGCTTCACGAACTCGAGGAGCTCTATTTACAAGATAACGGTCTACGCCGCTTGGATCCGTATGCCTTGACAGCCCTTAAAAGACTGCGCGTTCTTGATCTGGCTAATAATCACCTGAACGTGCTACACGACAAGATCTTCCAGGAAGGGCTACCAATCAGAACGCTCAACTTGAAAAATTGCACCGTCAGTGTGATCGAGAACGGTGCCTTTCGCGGACTGAATAATCTCTACGAGCTGAATCTCGAACACAATCATTTCACTGCCATGGCGTTAGATCGCCTAGATATACCAGGATTAAGAGTTCTAAGAATATCGTACAACAATTTCAGTCAAATCAACGCGAATTCCTTGGATGGTTTACCGTCTCTTCAGCATCTGGCGATGGAGTCGTCGCAGATACATAGAATATCAGCCGAGATATTCTCGAAGAACAAGAATCTGGGAAAACTATTGCTCAGCAACAATTTACTTAGGGTATTACCAGCGACGTTGTTCCTGGGCCTAGAAGCTCTAAAGGAGGTCAAGCTCGACGGCAACAGGTTCCAGGAAGTACCATACGATGTGTTCGCAAACGCCACCACGATAGAATTTCTTTCTCTAGCCAACAACATTCTCTCTCACGTGGATATGTCGCGGCTGAACGGATTGATTAGTTTACGAGAGCTCGATCTACGCAGCAATTATATCACATCTCTCAACGGTTTCGCCGCCGTTAATTTCTCCCGCTTAATATCCGTAGACCTGAGCCATAATCATTTAAAGGCTCTTCCGGCTAATTTCTTTGCGCGTTCAAATATGCTGCGGAAAATCGAGCTGGCGGCTAATAAGTTCCGGCAAATACCCGCCGTAGCACTCACGGCGCAAAATATACCTAATTTAGCCTGGCTGAACGTCACGGCTAATCCTCTTGTAAGAATACACGAAATCAGCTCAGAAGCAAAGTATCCAGCTCTACAAGAAATTCATATCTCCGGGACAAATTTAACTATAGTTACTAGTCAGGACTTCGAGGCATTTCCCGCGTTGATGCATCTCTTTATGGGTAGCAATATGATATCCAGAGTGTCGCCCAGCGCGTTTCGAAATCTTCCGAATCTACTGACTTTGGATCTCAGTGTCAATGAGCTGGAGCTGCTACCGCAGGAAAGACTCAGGGGATTAGAACACCTCAGATTGCTGAATCTCACGCACAACCATTTAAAAGAGCTCGAGGACTTCCCGCCTGACCTGAAGGCTTTGCAAGTACTCGATCTCTCGTACAATCAGATAAGCGGAGTGGGAAGGAGCACGTTTCAGCATCTGGAAAGTCTGGCCGAGCTGCACCTCTATGGAAACTGGATATCGTCGATCTCGCCGGACGCGTTCAAGCCGCTGAAAAAGCTCAGGATTTTAGATCTAAGTAGAAACTACTTAGCAAACTTACCACTGAATGCCTTTCGACCTCTCGAAACGCAAATACGGAGTTTACGGGCCGAGGGTAAGTACTTTTTTATTTGTTCCGTGCAATTTTAATCCGTTATTTTTGTAAAAATCTATCTCGCGCTAACGTTTTATGAAATTATAAAAAAATTATGTGTAATATTTTTTAAATGTATAAGATAATTATATATTTAAAATATATAAAATAATTATAATTATATATTTAAAATATATAAAATAATGTTTCTTTTATACTTTCATATTTTTTAAATGTATAAGATTATATGTTTTTTTTTATAAATTTTACTTTCTTATTTTTTAGAAATCAGCGAGTATGTCAACACATTTCATAAAATATTTATTTACTTTGAAATTGTTATTCGGCTGTTTGTATTGTGAATTTGCACGGAAAAATTTCCTTACGTTCAACAATATTCTTCGCTTAAAGCATATGTGCCATTCACAGGGATCACATTACTCTACTCGACAATAGCAATCACAGTCGGCGAAATAATTGGTTGCATGCAAAATTCGCCACCGATGTCTTTGCATGCGAGCGAGTTTGGCTTAGCCGCGCTGATAGTTGCACTCGCGAAACTCTTCGATGTCGAATAGTAGTGTACGAACGTAAAACACATAAAGCCATGTTACAAAACAGCGAAGATGATTACAGCATCGCGATATAATTCACGTTGTAATAAACGTTACGGTATTTGCGACAAATTCAAGTGCTCGATCTTTATGCCCCTCAAGACTTGTAGCTATCATGATGCAATAAAAAACATTTTTAGATTGTAAGATGACTTATAGACATCGAGATCGTAAAACTCTTTCCCGAGATAATTGTGGTCATTAAATTCGCGTGTAGAAAATCCGCTGCATTGCGACTGCGACTCTCAGGAGCTCTGGGAATGGCTGCGCGATCATCAGAAGCTGGTCGGCGGCGGGATGAACCGGAATCGCGGTGGTGGACTGAGGATGAACGACATGGACAGCGGTCTATTGAGATGCGAGCAGCCGCCGGAGCTACGCGGACTTGTATTCCTGGATCTAGATCCACGCGCCTTCTGTTCCGCGCCTTTGATATTAAAATTGGCGATCCAGGACATACAGCCTTTCTCCGTGCTGGTGTCGTGGCAGAGCAGAAATCATTCCAGCTTGCGCGGCTATCAGGTGGCCTATCACGCCCTGGACATTGTTGACGAGGTACTAGAATACGCAGACACTCTCTCATTGTGTATCGCGGCGATGCTGTCGCTAAAAAGCGAGCGCGAGATACAAAGCGGAAGGGGGAGGCATAAATCGAGAGGGTGGAACGGGCTCGTGTAAAGTGTAAAACGGCTTGATTCAATCGATAGTAAAAGCCTGGATGCTCTCTCGCTCTCCGCCTCCCTCGACGAGGCTCTAACTCATCCCTTGCAAAAACGTGTCGTCACATCCGACACCGTCCCGGTTGATCGATCGCGCGCGAACGCGCCAAAAACTGGCGCAACGTTCCGGATTAAGTATTTTCGCCATTCCGAAGAAAATCGCGAATTTATCCATTTTTAGTAATTGCCAGATAATGGCGATATATACTCGCAATTTATGCGTTCGTTATTTCGCGAGAAAGAATTTCGCATCGCGTTTTTCAGCGAGGCGATAAAAATACTCTTCGTAAAAATAGTTGAAAAAGATTAATATGCTAAATGAGAATACAGAAAAATGTAAAGCTAAAGACTAGAATATATAATTTATGCGTATCATTATTAATATAAAGCTCTCGATCTTGAACGTTTTTTCTCTACATTTATTCAAAGATCTCGAAGACACGGACATCATCTTTACTGTCCTAAATTCCAGGTAGAATATATAATTTATGCATATCATTATTAATATTTATCAATATAAAATTGTCGATCTTGACACGTCGGGCATTTTTTCCTTACATTTATTCAAAGATCTCGAAGACACGGGCATCATCTTTACCGCCCTAAATTTCAGGTACGTGCCAAAATACTCGAGCCCAACTTGCGCTCGGTGAAACTGTCAAAGCTGTCGTCAAACACTCGTTACTTGATCTGCGTGTTCGGTCTCGGTAATTGGATAACGTCACGGACGGAGGACGGACCGCTCGAGCAGCTCAATTTCACGCAGATTGAGATACTCGCGTCGACGCCGAGCCCGCAGATGAAGGACTCTACGACCAGCCGTTGTACTGAGGTGAAGACGTTGGACGCGCCGGACGCGATAATTAGCAGCGATGGCTCGGCTATGGGCGACGTCGGTAGCGTCAGCAGTTTCCTGACGAGGCGTCTCGGCTTAATAGTCGGCTGCTGCATGGGCTTCGTCGTCTTCCTCCTCCTGGTGTCCGTGCTGGGCTACCTCAAGGTTAAGAAGCAGCGGGAGGCGGTCAAGAGAGAGCAACAGCCGATACCGCCCGAATACATATCGTATCGGCACTTCAGCATACAGAGCGGCGAAGCCGGCCACGCCGCTGCCAGGCAGACCAGCCAGGATGGCCAGCATCCGAACTTCATCAGCAATACTACGTTGAACGTATGAGAAAAGTCACGGAACTCCCGACTCGTGGAGGTTTCGAACGTGTGAGCAGAATCGATGGATTCGAGCGTGTTTGCCAGTTCGAAGGGCTCCCCGACTCGCGGAAGTTTCGAGTTTACGCGCCAAATGATCTCAAACTGTCTGTCGAATTTTCGACACGACGCCGAACTGTTTTACGAATTGAGGAAACTGAGGTTCGCGATTAGCGGTGTTGTGCGCTCAAGTGATACGCACCGAGGGTGCTAGAGCACTAGAATGCTTGAGAGAAGCGCGTTCGGCCGTTTTACATTCCCGAGAAACATTATTATCTGCAAATCAAGTTAACGGCAACGAAGAGAGTTGAAGCGAATTCGCGGCAGTGAGTGTGTGTGTGCGTGAGAATGCGCGCGCGAATGGGATCTTTATTAAGTAAACGGAGCATTTTATAAAGCAATTTTCTACGAGTCCGAATTTTGTTCCAAGTAGCTTTAATCATTTCAGAATGTCGAGACGTCATATTGGACGAGCGCGCGTAATCGAACGGATGATGCGAGTGCTGTACGTCAAATAGAAAATTGATTTCATTACTGTACAAATGACGTCAATCGTACGTACACAATTTTCTATCTCTCTCGTATATATACTTGAAAAAAAATCTTATAAATTTTGAACAAGACAAGATGTATTAAAGTACTCTCCACGTATCCTATTTCGGGAATTGAATTACAATAAGCTCAGCCAAGCACTATCGAATTCTACTTCGGGAAATTCTATTTGTTAAATTGGTATTTTCAAAATAATATGTGTGGAGAATATCAAAATCAATATACGCGCGATCCTCCGATGCAGCAAAAGCTAGAGATGTGAAATATACGTAAGGTATATCGACATCGAATAAATACAAGAGACTATCTGGAACATATGAAAAGACGAATATCATTTTATCTTACGAAAAATCGGTCCAGTTCATGGGCGATCAACGACAGTACATCGAAGGAGGAAACCCTTCGCTCGATCTTTGTAGAATGAATGCTCTGTCTTTTTCAAGAAATATGAAATTTTCAAGAGTGTGTATATGAAGCGCACGATTTCGCGTGCTCCCGAACGACTGTAAGCGACGATGTAAAACGATAGGTAGACTTTCGGTTCCGTGTAATACATAACGCGACGCGCATTTGCCGAGCGATTTACGACTAAAACACTGCGTTATTACATATCGTCCAGTCACCGGATGGAGATTGGACGTAGGTACGGGCAAGGGTGCGAAGTGGCTATTGTGCTTTCTTAATGGCTCGGCAAACCGCGCGCGTTTAGAACGTCACCACGCGTCGATCTCGCGAAATGGCATGTCATTTCGCGATAAACGCCCACGATGACGGTACCATCAATTTCCGATTGGGCTGGCGCGGATCAGGAAGATGGGAAAAATTATTCACCCCCTGCGTGTGCGATCGATGGCGCGACTTCCGGATTCTCCAGCGATGAGAAGGTAAAAGATGTAAATTTTTAAGAAGAGATATTTCCAACTCTTGCGATTAGCATTTTAACGCAGGATATGAATTTTAATTATAGCGGATCATTAAAGTAACGATTTTTTTATTACTAGTTATATATATATTCGTGATATATGAATGAATTCTTGGTATATTTTCAATGCGAGGATAACACATTCAGTTAAAAGTGCAAAGATACATATTTTGTTAATGTCTGCAGAAGATTAAATACGAAGATAGGTCAGATGTAAAATTATACGAAATTGTACCGATTGTACGAACTTTTACCTTTGCTTTCTGGGTCGAATATTTATCTCTGAATGCTAGCCATCACTGAAGAATTATCGGCAATTTCAAGATTCCGTTGACAGGGGATTTAGAATCTATAAATATAACGTGACGATTGTATATAGATACATACGTATCGGGAAACTATGTATTCTGTGGTTAAAGAGACGTCACAGATTTATTATCGTGAAAATTCTGATGATCTCTTCGATAATAGCGAAACAATAGTAGTTGAATTAGCATCGGCGCGACGATTTTCTCCCCAATTTTCCAAGGAGCCCCAACGAGATAGATCCATCAGAACTTTTATCGCTGTATCGATACGCAATGGACGATGTAACGCATTTCGCATTAACGATGGAATGACTATGCGGATGGAGTATTTTTTTTTTTGAAATTCGATGTAGACCGCCACAGATTGATATTCGCTCGATATCGCCAATGGCCGTGCGATTATTAAAGTCGCGTTGCCGCAATAACGCGACGAAATATCGCGTTTACTGCAGAGGAATTTTTAACTCGACTCGAGAGAGTCCGCGAATTCAACGTGACATGCTTTGACAGTAACGACGTGATTATCGAGGCAATGCGATATCCAGCGAGCTCGTTAGGTAAAAATCGTTACGAAACAACGAGCTGCGGAAACGCAGCTTGACGTGTCCGATATGATCGTTCATTATCGCATTACCGGATACGATGGCTCTGAGAAAAGGGGACTCCGATTCTCAGCCGAGGGAAAAGAAGGAGCGAGGTCTATGTATGCGTTGTCGTTACACACTGTGTACTGTAACATATACGTACGTCACTATAATAAAAATGTAAATTCTTTTGTAATCAAGTGTTTTTCATTCCCAGCATACCTGCCATGCGTACGGGAACCGACGGAATATATTAATCCGGCCTGATATCGTCGAAGCGACATGATTGAACCATAACCGACTAGAATTTTTCTTACGTGCCTTACGAGGGAGAGAAATACGATGTATATGTGTATTTCTTGCCGTCGTATCGCAGCCCCTTTATTCCTATTGTCGCCGATTTTACAGCGGTGCATATCAAACGCACATTGGATTACGTTGCATTATAAGTTATACGGCTTGCAATGGAAGTGCGGCTTATATTGAAAATAGAATCGCGGAATATATTAATTTCAATCGACGATATCGGAATTTGACGAGCTCCATCAAATTCACAATCGCGCACGGACTCACCGATGGATATAAATTGACAGCTTTACGGTAGACACGGAATATACGAGGCAATCTCTATCGCTGCAGGGTTGCTATCACAAAGAACGAACAAGATGAGGATAACTTATTAACGGTAAGCTTTGTGGAATTTTTTATTTCTTTTTATATCGACTTTTTTCAATCGGTGGTGCATCTTCAAAGGATAATCTGATGAATCAGCGATATAAGAATATTGCAAGATAATACAAAAACATTTTTTTTTTCAAGGGAAAAAGATTTATTTGCGCTGAATGAGATGAGATTAAAATTGGAAAAATTAAATTAAAAGTAGTCTCAATATTTCTTTTTCTTAATCACTTATATTTTAAAATAATTATATCTCAATAGATTTTGCGAGCTAGAAAATAAAGTTTTGTAAAAAAAGAATTTCAATTTATCATTTAGAGAATAAAGTGCTAGACTCGGCGCTCTCGAAAAATCATCATTAATGCCAATATCCACAAAATGGTGTCAGAAAATTTTCATATATATTTTGTGCCTCGGCGACGAGTCCGATTCCAAGAATATCGGAACGCATGGCGAGATGAAATGCCAAGGCATTTCCAAGAATAACGGAGGTCACCAGGGGGGAGCCCGGTGGTTTCCTCCCGAGGGTCGCAATTCGGAATTTGTAAAGTATGCGGCGTGTCCTCATTTATTTCGGCGTTCGTCCCACCGGGCACGAGCGCACGGTGTCTCTTTAAAGCCATCCCTACGCCTCGTATAAATTTTCCAGCGTCTCGACGAAACGCTTCCCGTCTGCTTTATCGTATTTCCTTGCAATTAACCCCTCCTCGCCGTTTCCCGCGCCCCGCGCGCCCATCACCGTCCTGAGCTGCGGATCGCGAAGTAGAAGCGTTCTGCATATTTCATTTGTTCCTGGGCTCGCGCGCGCTCCGGGAGGCTGAGCGCGTCCCGGTTTCGTTCTTCCGGAATTGCAAGGGCGGTGACCCGTGGCCAGGAAATTGAAACTCACCGTTAAGAACACGCGTAGCACCGTCGACGGGACGGGGAACGAACGATCTTGCGCTATTATGTCGCGAGGAAAAAAGCCATTATTCTTGTATGGTTGTAATTAATGCGGGCTAATTAATTAACTCGACGCGGAAATTCGTAATCAGCCTAGCCGATTACAAAAGAGGCTCACGGGGGAGGTTGGTGCGAGTATTGACATTATATTCGATCGATGAATAGTCAACCAGCCGTGTAATTTTCGAAGTCAAATAACTCGATTAGCTAAAAAGACGAATGCTGTTGTAGACATCACCGTGCCTGATCCTCTAGACTGAATGCAATTTACAAGGATACCTTTTTGCAATTCAACAACTCTTCTTCGTATCCGTGTATACATGTTTTCGAGTGTTATTTATCGAGCTTACGTATCTAAAAAAAGGATATTAAACTTAAACAGGATGATACGGAATGCTTGAACATTAAAAACCGTGAGTTATTGCATGTTCTCGTGCCATTTGTCTACAAATCGTCAACCGACGTAAAAAGAAAAACATGAATTAAAAAAACTTTCTGGTCGCTACTAATTTCTCTATTTGACATTTTCCGCTTAATGAAAAGTATCTAAACTATTTTGCGGACAAATATATACAAAATCGCTTTCAGAGACATCGCGCTTATTTTTTCTTGTTTGATCGAAATAACTTGTTTTTTAAATATAAAATATTTATTACAAAATGGCAAATTATAAGTAGAGATTCCGAGGAAATTAAAAGTTGCAAATATTCTACTTTTATACTTTTTTCAGTTAAATTTATGAAAACTTTACTTATAATAATATGAAAGTTTTACTTATAATTTTATTTATTAATATATCAGAAAATATGAGAAAATTTATGTGATCAATGAGGAATTCTTATCTTTCGATAAAAATATTGATGGGCTATATTGGTACATATTGCATTTTCTTTTAAGCCAGAAGAAATAATATGATATCGATTGTCTTTCAAGCTTTGCAATTTTGTTTGATATCTGGCCATTATTCGGACCTTTTATTGAACAATTGATAGAATTTCTCCGAAACAAATAATTTACGAATATAATAGTAATGCAACGTTACACATACAACGTCAAGAATTGCAGCTTATAGCAATAAAATCGAAATTGCTAAAAGTGAGCTTATTACATTCCAAATTTAATGTATAATATAATTTAATATAATGTATAATTTAATTTATGACATTATTATGCTCGTGGCACATTTAACTAAAATTTCGTGCTTTTATTGCATTTTTCATTCTACGTTGAATATTCAATAGCTCAATGCCTGATGAAAAATACGTTATATATTATATATTGCTTATCATATTTATTTATTCGTCACGCGGTTGTATTATACCGTAATTAAAATAATTAATTTGGGTTTTCATCTTGTTTACTAGGGTAAAATGGAAAAGTTGTTCTGCATTTTTAAGAACATATTCAGTGTATAACTTTTGTTAGACCAGTGCGCTGAGTATGCTTTCTGAAATAATTACGTCCTGATGCTCGCCATGTAAAAGATATTCATGTTGTATTATTCAATAGAAATATAGCAAATATTATTTACAACAAATTTAATTATTATTAAATATAAACAATAAAGAGAATAATCCAACTACTGTAATTAAACATGATTTTTGAAACTTGTTTTATCCGTAATTTTTTCTGATACGTCTCTACTACGAACAACTCGAGCATATAATTGCATCGATCGTTGCACTCGCCATTTTATACGCACACTTACATTTACGTACACTCACATATCTGCAAGAATCTGAAATTTTTCCAGAGCGCATCCCGCGCGAAGAAGAACGAGTGTATGCATTGTTCAACTATATGCAGATAATATTATTTCCTATCGACTAAGTAATGCACTTAGTCATTGCATTTATCGACGAGGAAAAGAAACATTATTCGCAATAGATGTGAAAACAAATGACTCGGAATAATGATGGAAAATAAAAGCGTACGATACTTGTCGTGTACAACTTGTTATACGGATTTATAACTTTAAATGTTATTGATTTCTTCAATGCAAAATTAGAAAACTAAGTTTAGGTATTTTTCCTTAACACATTAGTTTTTATTTCCTCCAACATCTAGCATAATGTAATTTTTTATCATACAATATTTCTCGTAAAATATTCTGAATATTCTATTATTATTTTATTCCTTCAACTAATGTAAATAAAATTAAAATCAACTTCTCTTTACCAAAATTTTGATTTATTACAGAAGTAAAACTTGTCTTATTGCAGTCTTTTACATTTGAATATTAACCATCTTGATAATTGAAAGCTTTAATTAAAAGTTTGTTAAAGTAAAGTTTACATAAAGTTAAGAATAAATTTCTGTTATATGCGTTATGATCGAAAACTTGTGTTGATACTTTCATAATTTAAAAAATAAATTATTCATCAACTTTATTAAAATATTTAGAAAATAACATTACGCACTAAATTCAGAAAACATAAAATAACAAAAGTATTTTTGGTTGTTTGGCTTGTTTTCGTACTCGATTCAATGCTTGGCTCAATGTTTTGAAAAAAGAAAAACATTGAAGGGCGAGGCCATGAAAGATAGGTAGTGGGTATATCAAACATCGAAATGGCAGTCATCGTAAACGAATGAACGGAGCAACCTGTCAGATCGATCAGACGGAATGTTAAATTCAGCGATGAAAAAGAAACTTTGCGCGTATGTATGATAAAATCTGTATATGTAAAGTGTTGATATAATTTTTTTACTTTATATACGCGATATTGTTATATATGCCATCTACAATAAAATCAGCTGAATATTACTAAATTTTTATTTTATATCTGTGATATGATTGTGCGTATAACATGCATATATGCAACGCGATACAAGCATTAATAGTTTTCCGGTTTTATAACCATGTGCACGATATATAATAAAATTATACGTACAACAGTATGTTTGTTACATTAAAATTTATACATAAAATTAAGAATAAATTTCTATTACATGCATTATTTATAATCAAAAACCTATTGATACATTCATAATTTGAGAAATAAATTATTCATCAATTTCATTGAAATATTCAGAAAATAACGCATTACGCAAGAAACGAAGAAAACAAAAATATTTTGTTTTTGTTTTTGTACTCGACTTAATGTTTTATAAAAGGAAAAATATTGAGTGGGACAAGGTCACGAAAGATAGGTAATAGAAATGTCAAACATCGAACGGCAGTCAATCGTAAAACGGAGTGATCTGTCAGATTGGTCAGACGGGATGTTCGTAAAGGATGAAAGAGAAACTTCAAAAGATCGTGCGTGTGTATGATAAAATTTGTAGTTGATATAATTTTTTACTTTGTATGCGCGATATGGTTATATGTGCCATCTTATACAATAAAATCAAGTAAGTATTATCATTTTTTGATTTTATGTCTGTTATGTGATCGTACTCTCTAAATTTCTTAGAGTGAAAATGCACTCGAAAAATTGAGTGACTGGTCAAGTCACTCTAGTTAGAGTGATTTTTCACTCATAGGAGTGAATTCTTCTCACTTTTTGTTGTAGAGTAAAAAATTCACTCTGCAAAATAGAGTAAATATGTATACTCTATTTTGTAGAGTGAATATTTTCATTCTATGTAGCATTTTCACTCTATATAGAGTGAAAATTTTCACTCATGAAGAGTGAGTAAAGCGCATGTGAAACGCGCATGAGTCCGCCATTAGCAACACTGTCGTATCGTTGTCTCGCGACGTTACCAACTCGTCGCACGTGTACTTGGTATACAAGACATATTAAAGTAACTTCTTAGGGATATATCTTTTTATTTTAACATATTTCGAAATGTAAACATATTTTTGTGTGTGTAACGTTAAATATATTTATATAGCTGTGACAAGAAAAAAGGAGGTTAATCGGCTTTTACACCGACAATGAGATAACATGCTGTGTGCGATGTTCAGCTTCGATTAATTCAAGTAAAAAGCAATGATTGCTTCTCATTTCAACTAATCGAAGCTTCACGTCATATACGTAACGTGTTATCTTATTATTAGTAAAAGACGGCTTAGAATCTCACTTCCTAAGAGTGAATCTGTTCACTTGTAATTGAGTGAAAAATAACTTGACGAAAGTGATGACTCCACTCTGATTGAGTGAATTATTCACTTCAAACCGAGTGACACATTCACTTTACGTTCAGAGTTAAACAGTTCACTTTTGTGAAAAGTGAATGTTCACTAATTACGAGTGGCAGTATTTTCACTATCACTTGGAGTGAATATTCACTCGTTTGGAGTTAGATTTCACTCTAAGAAATTTAGAGAGTATATATAACATGTGTGTATACAATGCATTAATATGATTTTTTGTTTTATTGTATATTGGTGATATGATCATGTATGTGTGATAAAACCATACGTAAATAATATTTATAAATAACATTTATATTTTGATTTATTACTTGTTAGCGTTGGAGTAAAAGCAGTCATTTTGTATGCAATTGGGATTGTCGGCAAATGCAATACAGACAAACGACGCCGCTGGAAATAGTTTTATACGCAACCTTCTCACTGCACCGATTTTGCTGTGTTTATGATATTATGGAAATAAGTCATACTAAACGTTTATATAGTAGCAGTAGAATGTTATAAGCTCGAAAGTTTCTCACCATAAATCAGTGATGCGTATAAATTCGCATAAAAAAGTTTCGCTGAAAGTTGATAAAAATCACATGAGAAGAAAAATAATACAAAAAAATCTACAAGAAATTTGTAACAAAGTTAAGACGGGATCTGTGTCGCGAGAAGGATTCTTATATTTTCTATTGCGCGCAAAGCGTATACAAAGTCGAGCACAAGCAAATAGTGCAAACTGGAACAGTCGAGATGTTGACGCGACCGTTTTTCTGTTGCCTCTGAAAATCGGGCTCGTCGACTTTATTTGATTACTGGGTCTGTATGCCCAGAAAAACTTTATTTGCTTTAGCAGAACTGAATCAAGCACGTAGGAAATAATGCCACGTATTTCAACGAAACCTAAAAATTATTTTTCCCATAAACTCAGCTCCACAAACTGATGCATAAATTAATAAATATTAAATGAGTAATTAAAACTTGCGACTATCGTATTGGTATTCTAAATGGAGTTGGGAAAATTTGATTTAAATCTCCTTTTGTTTAATTTCAAAACTCTAACATCAATATGAAATATGATAAAAAATTAAGTCTTGCCATTGTCGGGTCTTTTAAAGCTACGCCGTTTTACGCGACTCATACCCCCAGGTCTCGATCCGACTGCGTTTAAATAATTCGGCGCATGCCGTTATTATAAACGCTCTTTTCTCCTTTTACATGGCGAGAAAAGCGTTTTACCCTTGTCTATCAATTCCGCAATATTTAATCATCCGTTTCGCTTATTTTTGCGCTCGCAAACATCAAGGCACGAATGAATCAATACACTCTCATTGTTGCATGAAGTATGCATATCGCCCGATTTCTCTGCGTATGCTGCGCGAAGAAGCTTTTGTTGAGTAACGCCGAGACTGCAATTCGCGGTAAGCGGTTTTGCGGTGTATACGGTAAAGCTCCCAAGAGAGGATGGTTGTTAAAGGAAACGCGTTCGCGCGTATATACGAAAGAGAGAGAGAAAGAGAGAGAGGGGGGGATCCTGAAACATCGGTAATACGTCGCATAAGGTAGAAATCCTAAAACAACGGGTGCAAGGCGCTTAATTCCAAACGCATCGTCGAGAAGCTGAGAATCGCGCGCGAGATCTTGCGGCGACCCAGATACCGATTCGTTCTAACCAGAGTGGCGAATTTGCGCGGCACGACGACATATCACGAGCAATATTCCTTTCAAATGACATTTTCCTTCATCGTCGCATTTGTCTCGGCGTAAAACGATGTGCCTCGTATTACGTGCTCGTTATTAAAAGTCGGGATAAAACGCGACGAGAATCCCGCTCTTTCTTTCATCACGTCGACTTTGCGACACGTGACGCGACATCCGCATTTCTGTTAACTCGATTCCGGTCGAATTCGCAAAGTTTAGTTGCAGAAAGTTCATACCGAAAACCAAGGCGTGACATCAATCTCGCATTACCGCGTTGAAAAATCTCCCACTCGTTTCCAGCACTTTTTCCTATAACTCGTCCGACTTCCGAAAAATCCGCGCTTCTCGACAAATTACCGGGCAAAGAGGAAAATGTGTCTCCCGCCTGCGAGTGACTTTTGAAATTTTTTTAATCGCGCACGAGAATAATAACGAATATAATTATAATACGTAATTTCTCTCGCATCTTTCTTCCTATCTTGCCGATTTAAACCGAATCATTGTACACCGCGCTATCGAAAACTGAGAGCAGTCAAAGATTTTAAAGATCAAAGAGCTTCTGATGCCGTCTGAAGCGTTGCTTCAGTGCGGCTGCTGCCTGCATCTCTTTGACTTTTACGAAAATAAGATTTAGCAGTCCGTGAGGGGAAAACTGGTAAAGCATTCGGCGTTGATTTCCTCTTGTGCGACAAAGACGCGAGTCGTTGCGAAAAGTTCTTCCGCGAAAAACACGCAACGCTTAAGAATATAGAATATTTCAAGAAAAAGATGTGGCAGAGATTCCTTCTTGGTTTTATTTAATGCATTAAATTACACTTTTTATTATTTGGTTAAAAAATTTTGCAACGTTTGATCCTTTTTCACATTCGAAAATTAGATTTAACTCAATTCTCTCTATGTCATAATAACGTATATTAATGTTGTAATAACGCAATGTCGAATAGTAATATTACGAAATGCGTCAATATGTAGGTCAATATGTGCGTCAATATGTAGGTTCATTCAATCTCCGTTCGATTTCCTAACACGCGTCCAAGTTCTTATTAATATTCAGCATAATTTCGCAGCCGCATCGAATCGGATCCACATCCCTGCGCTTACGACCTTTCTACATAAAATCACGCGAATAACATACCCAAGATCTGACAGATTCCCTCCGGGGAAATTCGGCAGCTTCTTTCGCATCTATTGTTCGCGAAAGAATCGAAAGAAAAGACGAAGGCGTTGAATGGGCGGGAGCTCATCTTCCGAGGGGCTTAGCGTTCACCGACAAAAATCTCGTGGTACAGAAGGAGGTCGGATTTCGCTCTGGCCGAACCGGGATCTAAAATGGGATCGATCTACCGTACAATACCGCGTGATAATGTACGGCGAATGCCCAGGTATTAATGACACGCCTGAGTGAGTTACGAGAGAGGCGGTGCGAGTGCTTCATAATGCAAGCATCTAAAGCGGCGATAGACGGAAAATTACGGACACCGCAGATTGCTTTAACCGCGATAACAACGATAATAGTTTGACACTTTTCTTAATTTTCATAATTCTTCTGGATATTCATTTTCAAGCGAAATATATCTGTCTAATAGTCGCGGTAAAATTTTTCACAAATGACACTTATCTGCGATTCTAATTTGCTACAAGTATTATGCAATTGTGGTGCAATCAAGAAAATCGTCTTGAGATAAAATCTATACATCTGTCTTTCATGACATGTATTATAATGCGGCAGATGTAACTTGTGCCCGAGGGATGTCGCGAACTACGAAACTATGAACTATGAACATTTACTGAAAATGGAGCAGAAGCATCCGCGTAGTCGGTTTGATCTCATCTCTCTCCGCGCTTTAAAGTTTGTAAATAATTCAGCGTCGTCTGCACAACGGGCCATCGTCGCCGCCGTCGATGTCGCGACGACGGGGATGTATACGGGGATGGGGTGGCGAAGAAAAAAAAAAGGGGGAGGAAAAACGTAAATAAGGCGGGAGAAAAACGCCAGAGCGAAATACGATAAGAGCATCACCCCGGCTTGGTCGGCAGCCAATTCTACAGAGGCTGCCGTAGCGATCACGTGCAGACCTTATTGCGGGCGGATCGTGAGATTTCCTATTTCCATGCATTTCGAAGCGCCCGATTCCAGCCTAACGTCCGGGGACACCTCGGAAGTGTCCGCGCCGAGATTATTACAGCCAGAAATTATCGACGAGATGCGAGTCCCGTATCTTCTACCACGCGTCACCTTAATAAACTGAATAACTTGTTTTCCTCTTTTTTTAACAATGCATCAGAATGAAATTTCTCTGAAAAGAGAGAGAAGAAAATGGAGATTGAAAATTTGAACAAATAATTTGAAGAATATTAGGATCATTTTTTAATGAAATATATTAAATAAAATAGGTAAATTTGTTAGAAAATTTTTCTAATTATTTTTTGTACAGTCTTTCTTTTTTGCAAATGCTAAAAAGGCACGATTTGTATCTGAAAGTCATTTCTAACAGAAGCTTTTTTTTATTTCTCTCAAATTATTTTGGAGCAACGATAAATGTATATCATTAAGCCAAAAATTATCGACGAGATGCGTATCTTCTACGCATCAGCCTAATAAACTGTAAATAACTTGTTTTCCTCTTTTTTTAACAATGCATCAGAATGAAATTTCTTTGAAAAGAGAGAGAAGAAAATGGAGATTGAAAATTTGAACAAATAATTTGAAGAATATTAGGATCATTTTTTAATGAAATATATTAAATAAAATAGGTAAATTTGTTAGAAAATTTTTCTAATTATTTTTTGTACAATCTTTCTTTTTTGCAAATGCTAAAAAGGCACGATTTGTATCTGAAAGTCATTTCTAACAGAAGCTTTTTTTTATTTCTCTTAAATTATTTTGGACCAACGATAAATGTATATTTCTCTTTGTCGCGTAGAAGAAATAAGAAATTTAAAAACACAGATGCAATGAAAGAGTACGTTTTATATTGTCATTTTATTTTGACATAGAAGATAACGTGCTTTTACAAAAAAATTATAAGCAATATTTCTAAGACACGTTCAAAAATGCAAGCTTAAGCTAAGCTATCTGTGCACATATGAAGTAATACAAGAAGATAGAACGGATAACGTCGTCAAACTATGATACTTGAAAATAATTTTGGAGAAATGAAAAAAGTTATTGCTCGGAGTGGCTTTCAAGCTTAAGGTAAATCGCATCTCCCTCCAGCATTCACACGTAAAAAATTGTAAAAAATGAGTGAAAATATGAATTTGATTTCATAATTCTGTCTACTCGCTCCTGCAGAAGGAAAACAAAGTAAAGAGGATTAAAAAAATTTGGAATTGTGATTGTGCAATAACAGTACGATATAAACGAGGAGAGAAGTAGTACGATATTGTATTAGCAGGGTGATGCAATGATATCGCTAATGATAATGGTTACAACATCGTGCAGATAATTAATTACCAGGATGAGCAAATTGCGAAATAACGAGCCCGTATCGTAATATTGTATTGTATATTCGATAATCGATTTGAATATTAGGTGTATACGGAGTTCACGCACGGCAAGCTGCATAATTTTCAGACTTCCACAACGGCCATACATAAACGTTGATCGGATCCTCTTTCTCTCTTCCCCTCATGGTTGGACAGTACATTAAACTGTGCAAAATAATCGCGCTCCATTCATTTTTACGTCGTACCCTGGGGAAAAGACTAATCTCTCTCGACGATAATTCTCCGTGAAGGCTGCCGAAAATATTCCTGGATCACGAACTACAAGCGGATCAACGATTATATCGTACAGACCAGCGTGCGCACACGTTCGTGTATGTGTGTTTATGTGTGCGTGGGTGCGCGCGCCTCGCGATAATGCAACCGGAGTATGGCTTATCAAGTATTCACGCGACGATTTTCCAAAATCGCACGGACGATCGAACAAATTTGCGCCGAATCCGGAGAAACGCTATTACCGACGCAATTAGCAGATGTAGCGTTAAAGTGCAGCGATATACGAGAGACCGATTAAAAGCGGTATTTCCAGGATCGAGGCAGGAGAGAGGTCCTGGGTGAGAAGGGATGGAAAACGAGAAAACGGCCGCGCACGGCCGTTGATTACAGAGAAAGGATCGCCGAGCGATCGGATACAACGGGAAAAAAATATTCCGCTCTCACATACGGCTAATTGTCGAATATTTAATCATTTATAAACGAGCGGATCGCCGGAATCTGAAATGTTGGAGGCGCCGGTTATCGAATTCCCCGTGATAACCGGCATTTTTCCTGAGATTCGAATTGACATGAAAATGTGTACAACACACCCAGAACATGGGTGAAATATTTAATGTCTCTTTTTTTTTACAATGCAACATTCATTAAAACCGACGTGCGCGCGGAACGTGCTTGTATAGCGCGTCCAATAAATCGCGTTGAAACAAGATAGAATTTTGAACTTGTGTTTGGTAGAGTGAAAAATTCGCGTATTTTTACCGTCCGTTTGTATATTTTACGTATCAAACCGTATATGTATATAATTGACTCTTTGAGCGACAGTTTTAGAATACCTTAAAATATCGAATAAATTTTTACGTATATATATGTACATAGATGCGCTCATCAATTTATCGCTATCAAAAAAAAAGATGAACAACGTTTTAATATTATATATGTTCAGCGCAACACGCTTTCATTATAAAATATAACTGTTTTTGATCACTTAAACTTTTCATTTATAATCATATTTCACATAGTTTCACTCTCGAAATAGCACATTAATATGAAACAGCACATCGTTTTAAACGTTCCATGACACATATCATGTCAATTGTATCGGTTGCTTTCTTTATTTATTTTGCTGTAACATAATTTGAAACTTTATCGAGTAAAATGTTATACAAACGAGTCTCCCCGCCTTAACATTCTCTCTGAAATTCAGATTTCTCGCTGGCTGCAGCTACGCGAAACGATCGTACTTCTTTTGAAAAAGACGTATATGTATCGCCTTCGCGTCACGTATCTACATCGGGACATGAAACAACGAACAAATATTATTTCTCGTGCCAGCGAGAACGTTTTCATTGGAACATCGCGGTGTTTTCTCTTTCTCTTTTTTTCTCTCTCTCTCTCTCTCCGATCGTTCGCACACCTCGCTGACCTACGACTCTCCTGTATCTGTTCCAAGTTAAGTTGAATCGAAATTTATTCCTCGCTGCAATGCCCTTTTCAGCAGTATGGTCGTATATTTTAATACGCGATATCGTACGATTACAGAGTTATAAACTTTATGATCTGTAAGATTGCGAAATAGACATTGTGCGTTGAACGATGCTTTTCGCTACTTTGGGAAACGCGAGAATTTAATAATGACATGATATATAATGCGATTCTTGCGCGAAATTATACAAGTTGGTCATTATACCTGCTATTATTATTGATGATTAATATTACACTACACTCGGCATTACACATGCATATCATTTACATTTATTTTACAATGAATATGTAACGTAGTCACAGCTGTTTAATATCGATATCGAGTTCGTATCTCGTAATAATAATGTAATATGTTGTCATGACACGTTTCATGCGTCGATAACTGATATTATATTCGCAATGTGTGGTAACATTGTAACATCCATTTTATTAACATAACCGAATCGCGTCATACGTATGAATATCCGATATGACATTTTCCTTCGACATTAAATCTATCGTTTAAAAGCTTCAAAACAAAATGCAACACATATAAAAAAACAGTTCATTATGATACATGTATTATTAAAATTTTGTAGAGGAGAAAATTATAAATGAATAGAAGGATAGAATGTTTTAGAGACTTATCGAAATTTGAAAACATTCTTTGAAATATCTGAAATCACCCACTTCTTTGTAAAAAAATTTTTAGTAAGACATTTAATCATTGTAATCTTTTGCATTGAAACAAAAGATTTCTAGAAACTATAATGACAAAATATAAATATGATATATACTCCTGGACAAAATTAACGCATAATTTTTTTTCACATTTTCTTTAAAATTTTTCATTAAAATTTAAATATCAGCTTTTAAAGAAAAAGTGAAAAAAAATTATGCGTTAATTTTGTCCAGGAGTATATATCATTGTATTTTGATAAAATTTACAAATCAAAAATAACATCGATGTTTCGTACAATTAGAAGATACGTGTATGTAAATATATAAGCACATGCGGGCATGTACCACAAACTGTAAAAAAATTTCAATTTACAAACGCATCGGAAACGAGCGACGAAGTTGCGAAATAAATTATCGACTTTGGTGTAGTCTCCAGGCCAGGAAAAGCGATCTCGAAAGACTTCGACAAGAGAATAGATGGCTACATACGAGAATCAATTTATTTTCACCGTTCGAGATACACACAATATGGGATAACTCGGCAATACCTTATCAGCGCATTAATTATACGCGCCAGCCCGCATTTCGTACCTTATCTATTGGAGACATTATTATACAATGAATATCTATCGCATATTATAACAGTGTGTCTCCACAATATCTTAGCACTGTTCATTACTTATTAATACATCATATACAAAATAACATTCTGTCACAATATAATAGATACATTCTATATCTTTACGTTTTGCGTAACGTAATGTATTACCTCGCTAGCGAATTATAATCTAACATACCAAGAGATTCCTTAAATGTAGAGGAATATTAGATACAGAGATTCTCTAGCACACAAATAATAAAACTAGAATTTTAAATAGAAAACATTGTTAAAAACCAACAAATAGCTGAAAATATATCCAATTATACGATAGTTATAGATAAGATTGGAATAATTATATACATATGTATATATATGTATGCAATTATGTTAATGGTACTAGCGTTTTTTGTTTTATGATTACTTTCTTATTTTTAATGCATAAGTTACATGACAAAAACTAGCACAATGGAACATATTGATATAAAAAAAGCAACAGTGGTTTTTTAAATAAATCTGCGTACATGCGAGAGAATAAAATAATAGTAAAGTTCAATAAAAAATCATATTGTACTCTCTGAATCGAACATTGTCTGTGCATAACGATACTTCTATCACTGTGCACAGTAGTAAAGATATAGTATTAAAACGACGACTCTCTCTCTTAATCGCGCAATATCGTAGGATCTATTGCATCAATTCTTTATATCACATTTTTCATCGACAATTTTTTTCTAGGTTATTTCATAAACGAGATATATTTTCTGCTGTATATTACTCAAATATTACATGTACATGTCGTATATGTATTTGTACACGCGATAAAAGATACGTTTAATGGAAATTCACTGGATGAAAATCATTGAAACATCGAGATAAGCTACCACAGCATCCTACAGTTTGTTCCATTAAATAAAATTCGGTGCGCTTTGTACGCGATATACGCACGATTTACATTTCACAGTTGATATTATTAAAACACGGAAACAGAGCGCCGACTGCCGCTGCTGGGGGCCACTTTATCGAGTAAAGTCACTACAGCAGCTTTTACAGGAATTACTCACTGAATCGCAGCGAAGGGCGCTTCAACGTAAGTAAAGTGTACACAATGGATTCATCGTGGTATAGCTAAAATCCTAACACTGTACTCACGACGCTTCATCGAATTAATCTTAGTCTACGGGCTTTTACCGTGATCGTGGGAATCGTGAAAAATGATGCTATTTATTTCGTTTAAGACGAGATCTATCAGACGGAACGTCTCGAGTTTACCTCGAACCGATATATGCAGGAAAGATTTTCATTCATCATCTCGTATCGTTGAAGATAATTGACGGAGAGATTTGATTAGAATAATTGGAGACATTAAATCTTGATTATAACGAAGATCTTTATAAGAAAATTATTTGTTACACCTTTTGTAATACATATGTCGTGATTTTTCATTGAGAAGAATTGATTTAAATAAAGTTGAAATTGCAAATGCGACTAGCAAAAGGAATTAGTGCGCAAAATATAAAATGTGTGTGTGTATTTCTTTCTATGTGGATTATATAAAGAGACGCGTGTAGCGAAGAGACGATCTCGACTCATATTCCGCACGTTTGCCGAATAAATTACGCGATTTCTAATTAAGTACAACTCAAGTACCTATTAGAGTTGGCTCGTTAATCAACCCCTTGCATATAAGTGACATTCTTCGCATGGATCTATTTCGTTCGTGCAATTGCTCAACGTACCGTGCACATATATCTCATTTACATAAAATATAATTTTCGCTTCTCCGTACAATCAAATATACGCAATTTATTATAATTAACTCTGCGTAGAAATAACGTACAGATGAATATTAACGATCGGCCGCGTCAAATTAAATATTACGCAAGGATATAGTTGAATATCGATTAAAAAAATATCGATTCCTTAAGACACACCGAGTCTAGTTTATTTTCATAAATCATTCATCAAATAAATAATATCTAATATTAATAGATTATTATATTGAGCGCGTATAGAATTTCGCGGAACAAAGCCCAGAATGCATTCTAGTCGCAATAAATATTTTATGAATATTATCCGATCGATTGCAATCTACAATATTGCAATAATTGTAATATTGTAATAATTGCGACCGATCGGACAATAACAATCTACGATATTACGAAAAGCAATTATATAGAGTGTTTTTTAATACGCAAAAGATGTGAGCTCAGTATAATAAGCGCCAACTTCATTTCTGCTTCAAGATACACGCAAAATAGATTTCTAATCGCAAAATACTTTTCACACGAGCTAAGAAATACTTTTGCAATTTTATTTGACGATTGTTACACGAGAAATACGTTTTCCTTAATGTCATACTTTTATAAATGATTATTACATTTCCAACAGAGTATTCGTCATCATTTTTCGATATCTCCCCGGTATCTTTAACCAAAACTTTCTTCAGCACCCCCGGCGCTATAGGATTACCAGTCTCGATATTTCCTCGTAACTTGCCCGAGGACTTCTTTCACGATGAGATACGAGGGAACGAGAGGAGCGACCAATTTTCATAGCACGCGACACCGGGACGAGTCGCGGTATCTCATAAGCGGATGACCTAATTTCGTAACAATGCATCCTACCAGCGTGCACGAGCGAGACGCAAACAAACACACGGGCCGGGTTGAGAAAATGGAGATGGAGGAGGCGGGCTGGCGTTTTATCGCCGAGCTGCAGTAGATGCGAATACTGGGGGGAAGGGAGTTCCGCAATTTAGTGGGGTACATTTATGAGCGCCACCGGTTATTTATATCTACACGTTAAATGCGAAGGAAAATCGCGACCATCTCGCTCGCGAGTTTTACCTATCGATTATGATTCCTCCCGCCCCTTGTTTGCGTTGTCGTCTATCAAAATACCAGCGCCCCGTCAATCGATCTATCTCGTCCAAAAAAGCCGCAAAAAATTACAAGAGATAATAAAGTACCTACGACGTGATTTTAATTTACGAAACTACTCCCGCGGGAATATGTTCGCCCGAAAATAAAGCACTGCTCCCAAGTGAAATAGCGTCTCCGGGAGGTGAATATGCATTTATGTTTGCCTAGGAAGGTCCACTTAATTCGCTCCCGACGACGACGGACGGGAACGAGAAGAGGGGTCGGAGAGAAAGAGCGAGAGACGGGAAGGGGAATGAAGGGGTGCCGGTACAGAACGCGCGGTTTTACGCGCTCGCGTGAGTCGAAATTCATGCGGCGCGCAGGAACTGATATTTCCCAGAAAATGAATCACCCTTATACAAGCGGACCGACACACCGCGGTAACAGCGGCACAATAGTCAGACAATAGCAAAAGCGCGAGTGGTTGGTAGCTAGCGAAAAGGGATGGATACAGGACAAAGAGGGAGGCGAGGGGGAAGGGCGAGGGGGAGGAAGCGAGCGGAGGGGTGGATCGAGAGATGCGCGCACGACGAAGGTAGGACATTTCGTGGGTCGTTTCTCTCTCCGTAGCACGAGAGTGGATAGGTGACGAAGGGAGAGAAGGGACTCCCGGGGACGAAGGAAGGATGGGAAAACTGAAACTACGCTCTCCAGACGGAAACAGGATGAAGGTGCGCCTTTCCGCGTACAAACCGCGCCGAGGCGCACCGCCAAACAGCAGCCGCGCAAATTAAATAACCCACATCCATTAAAGGCGTTGCCGTTACTCTTCCGGCTTTGTACCCTGTTACCGAGCACTTAATGTCTAATTAACGTGTTAGGCAAATCGGCTGATATAACCGCGGGGAACGCGTCGCGCACTTTGATAATTTACGATTCGCGTCCGAAACGCGCGCGCAGTCCTATTCTAAACTGAAAAGCGGAGATTTCATTCGGAGCAATGAAGAAAGTTAATCGCTTTTGCGAACGGTAAATTAGATTTGTTCCCCGACAATTCTCAGACAATTCGTACATGTTGCGAAAGATATTTTTACCGTTGATTTTTTCGTTGATTCACATTTTCGTTCTAAAAAGATTTAATGCAATTGTACTTAAGAAGGAAAAATATTTTACTAAATATTGATATGCTGAAAAATAAAAAATGAGACATTCTCGAAATTGATTTGATCACTTATTTCAACGTGTAAGATATATTATTATTAAGCTTGATTCCAAAAAGCTTACTAATATATAAAATCAATATTTTGCATATGTCATATTAAATTCGCAACGCAAAATATGATTTACATTGTTTCATAATAAGTGATGCATTTAATAATGGTAAAATAATTAAACAAGGACGTGCGTGATCAAACAATAAATAATTAAATATCATTAATTGCTTGTATATGTAATTTCAACTTTAGAAACTTTTTAAATATGTTATTTTAGATTGCCAAAGACAGACTCCAGGTAAATTCAAGCAGTATATAATAAAACGTTTAATACCCTTTACATAAAGAATATAATATATATTTAGCTTTATTAATTAGCCCTATTAGCTTTATTAGAAATTAAAAAATTCTGACATTATTTTGATTATTGATTCAGAAGCATCCAAAATAAAGTTTAAATTACACATAAATGTTCTCTTTAGAGAAGCACAAAAAAGTGAAGCACAAAATGAATCGAGACGACACGATGACTGATGAGAAACGTTTCTTTTCACGACTCGGTTATATCATATGCACCTATACATACATATATTCAAATGACCGTTCCTTGATGTTCATGAAATTTAAAACCTATCGATCCGTATAGCAACTAGGTTCTCACGAGATTGCTCCTTTGAGGCCTGGTCAATCGTGGCGTCACTCATGGTCCTGGTTTATCAAGCTGCCCTTCACTCTCTCTTGCGAGGCTTTCATGAAATTTAATGGGTTATCCGATATACTCTTCATTTTTTTCATGTCAAGTCAGTTCATGAGAAACAAAGAGCGCCGATGCTAACATACTTTTATCCTAATTCTTCGCTCCATTCTCATATAAAAAGAATCGTTCGCTTTTTCATTTAATTTCATTCAGGATTGTATTTTAGTAACTCGATTTTAATTATTTTGATTAATTTTTGATTGATTTTAATTATTTTGACAAATACTTCTAATTATAGTTGGCTCGCAAGCGTGTGTAACGCTTTTCACTTAATTTAAGAATATATTTCATAATGTTTTATGACATCACTCATCCAAAAATATTGTTTGCTTATTCCGAGAATAATATAATTTTATGGTCGCTGAAATCTTGTTAAAAATTTAATAAAGCAAATGCATTTATATTTTAAATGCATTATATGTTACAGTATTTGATTGACATGACTTCAAAAGAGACTTGCATACAATAATAATGTTATTATGCATATGTCACGCACATTTGTTTGATAGAGAATGAAAAACTATTTATGCTTAGCTATCCTTTGCGAAAACGACTTATAATCTTATGTTCGCGTCATCGGTATCTAATAGCCATCTTCTTATTCGTTTCGTATAATAAAATGCAACATTATAGCGACGAGGGCTCCGCTTTTGCACTGAAGGCAAAACGTTTTACGAGAAAATTCAATAGATAGCCGAACGATGGAGGATGTTATAAAGATTGTTCCGTTGGGCGTGATCTATGGGAGCACCGTGACCCGGTCTACCCCATAGCCTTTTCCAAGTATCGAAGTGCCTGCGACAACCCTCTTGTTCGATCCGCCGTTCCTCCTGAAATGAGATCGAGCTGCGAAATGATTTGTAACATTAGATGAGACTGAATGGGAAAGAAAAATATTCCATGTGTGCAAAAATAGCCAGATATAATTGAACGATAAAAATAATGTCTTATTTTGTAGCGAATTAGTGAATCAGAGAAATTTTTTAATAAACCAGAAATATATAAAATATTTCAAATATCGCGTACGAAAAATTGATATACTAAAAAGTATTTATATACAATAAGATGATTTTATTATAAATACTATTTTTATTATAATAATTTATTCAGTTTAACGTTTACTTTTTCATGATTTTTTTAACTATTATTTCAATGTTATTTCGTTCCATAATCTATATCTTTTATTTGCTTGAATGTTTATTGAAATATTTATAAATTGATTGTTATTTGAAGAAATCGTTTTTCATGTATATCTTTCGCTTTCTTCTACACTCTTCTTATTGATTTTGCATATTTTATCTGCCACCATAACGAATCTCTCCCGCGAAATAGGACCAATTTAGAAGAAGAGCAAAAAGCTTTTGGATCGATTTAGTTTCGCTTTTATTTTTGGTTCACTTCGGAATTAGTAAATTTGATCCTTATGGATCGTTTGATTTCATTTCATTCGCAGCGTTCATTCGTACGCGCTCGCGTAGCCAATTCGATTCAATAACAGACGGCCCGGCGAGATTGGTGAGAGATCGACACAATTAATCCTGTTCTGAATTAGCGTTTCGACGTTGTGCAATCATCATCGATCATACGGCACTTACCAGCGCCCTGTCCCGTTTACGTCGTATCTGCTCGGCGAGATCCGCGATGTATTCTCGATTGGCGACGTCGAGTGCGCGAAGCCTATAAAAGAAAGGGAGGGCTCTCGTCAACTTTCATATCCTTTCTTTGATAGACGTAACGCCTTTGCGGAAATGACGAAGCCACATGCATCAAAATACTATGATTACATGGGAAAATAAAAATTCAAGAGGAGTAACACGAGCGAATTTATGTAATCATAGTATTTTGATGCATTGAATCGTATTTCCTTATAAGCAAACTATTTAATATTGCAAAAGATAAAGATAGAATAACAAAGTGAATAATTCACGGATGTGTTTGTGGATATATGTGAATAAACAAATTTAATATTGGATACAGAATATTTCTAATATTAAATTTGTTTATTTGCATATACACACAAAATATTAGTTTATTAGAAACTTTATTTGTTATTAGTTAATTAGAAACACTTTTGTAATTCATGGTTGAAAAGAAAAGTGTGTAAAATTTGCAACAACTCCACAAAAATCACATATAAATAGTTACATAAAATTATATATTTTTAGAAATATTTTTATATATGTGTGTGCAACACGGTTTAAATTCTACTATTTTCACTAGTTACCTTGTATAGCTCGTATAATTTATCCATTCTTTTTTTTGGAAGAATCCTTTTGATTTTTTATTCTATTGCATTCCCCAGTAATATGTTAAAAACGATGTAAATAAAATAAGTAGATAATTTTGACATAAATGTCCTCATCAGTGAACTGTAAATATTGCAAATGATTAAAACGACGAGAATAAAATATTTGACTCTGTATATTTCAATAGAAAAACGCTAAATTAAGTCATCTCGTTAGCAGAAAGTGTAAAAGAAAGAGCTTTTCGCCCGAATAGATCCGATATTTTCTCCGAGAAGTTATCGATATTTTCGATACCATTCTGAATAATCTTTAACGATTCTGTGCTAATAACTGCAATTTTCCATGTTCGAAAAAAGCGTATGAATCAATCCCTCTATATCGATCTTTGTACCTCACTAAATTAAATATTTAGTCGGGGCATTCTCTACGTTCTTCTTCATCGTAAAAAAATTAATTAAAATAAAATTGCAAGAAAGGTGAATAATGCACTCCAAGCTGATATCGCCGTGTTTTTTTTCCACCGTGGGTTATTATTGCACAGCAATCGAGGTGATTAATTACTACAGGCATCGTGCAGCGTTTGGATGCTGACCGACTACGTTATAAACAACGACATCTCCTTCGCAACTTTCATACACTATTCCATTAAACGTTACCAAAGTATCTCGTTACATGATAGATTGGTGCTTCTGTCCGCATCCAACGTTGCGATCGTTTACATGCAGGAAATTATCGAACGATTAATCGATATTATCGAATGCAAAGTCAAAGAAGAGTTGTAGCAATTATTTCGTCAACTTAATGACAAGCTTTAAACAAAAATACTTTCAGAAAAAAGGGTAATTATTTAAAATCATAGCGTTTAATTACATCATGTATCTAATTTAAAACTGCGCTGCATTGCATGTATGAAAATATATTTGTAATTTACATTTTGGTTGTTTAGATTCTCATTCTTCTATGTATAATGAACATTTAATTTTTTCAGTTGAGACTAAATTTTAATGTTTTTATATGATGATTGCAATTTAATGATGTAATATATGTATATATACGCATTTGCAATGGTAATTTCAAAGAATTTTATTAAAAAATAGAAAGAGTGAAATATATAGTCATATAAATAGAATTTTATTATGATTTATTAAAAAATCCAATTTTTCATAAATAAAAAATTATATATATATATGTACATATATGAACATGATATAATTTTTCGAGCAACAAAAGGTTGGATTTTGATTCTTTCATGATAAATTCTACAACAAGAATATTCATAAAACGTTGACCTGTAATAATATATTTATGCAGGAGGTTTATATAAGAGTCCTTTCTCAATCAAGCATCTTTCTAGAGAGGGTATTTTTCATTCTCACAAGAAAATGTATTCTTCGTTAAAAAAAAATATTCTTTTATGACGATGACGAGGGAAAATTACGCTGATGAATATTTAGAGCGACGTTAGTGCACAAGGGAGGAAAATGAGGGTGAGATTGAACAGGAACGGACAGGTGAAATGGTCGAGGTCGAGTGCATCCAGGTCAATTGGTTGATTACCTGTAATGTAGTTACATCCCTCGAGTGTCGTATCACTACTAACCAATTCTACAGTTACCGTCGTGTTTCGTCATGCTAACCATACTTGTGAGATACAAGTGAAAAATTAATTACACACATACACACAAACAAACACACACACATACGCGCATATACAGTGCTAGTATAATCAGACATCAACAAGAGATGAGTTATGAAAATATTTTTTGCATGTTTTTATATGAACCTGTCAAACTTTTATATGTTGAATTGTCAAAATTAAAAGGAGAGAAATAGGTCAAGAATCTAAAAAAAAGAGAGTAAATGAAAAGCGAAAGAAATGTCAGGAGAAATATTATACAATCATAAATGTGTATATTTTGAGTTATAAAATAAAAAATCTATACCACACATAGTATATGTATAAAAAAATATGATAATATTTAAGATAATAATATTTAAAATATATATAACGCAATATATATTTATAACAGCATATAATATACATGTATCAGTATACATATAATAATATACAAAAAATATATGTTTGTGTGTATGTATGTGTGTTTGCAACAATATTTAGGAAAATTATATAATTGCAGTTTTAATATTCTGGTATAAACATGTTTATATTGAAGGGACGTGAAACATTAAATACTTTAGTTGTTTCAGCTAAATGAGTGATCAATAACATGTTTTCATGGAGGAAATTATGGGGCAACAGTAAGTGCTTTTAATATAAATTACAGTAATGAGTAAATGTACGTGATTACAACTACTTATCTGCACCGTACCATTTATCGATTATTTTCATCTCAATGCATCTTCAACGTTTACAGTTTCATGTTTGTTCGATATAAACGCGCTTGAAGCATGTTATGTAACATATTACACAAGAATGTATTAATATAAAAGCGTATATAAATAGTACACATTTAATTAATATACTATAATTGTATTTAAATCTCAAGCGAGACTATACAAAGGTATTAAAATCTGAAGTTTTTATGCAAATATTACTCTCATCAATCAGCGATCAATTATTCCGAATAAACGCTATTAAATAATAATTAAACAATCATTGCAAATGTTCGTACTTACGATTCTATCATGTATCCCGGACGAGTGGCATCCGTAGCAAGATAGCGTGTGGTCTGCGGATGCGATTGATAACGTCTGCTGGTTAACAAAGGTACCAATTCGACACCGCCCGTGAGCTCGTACATCTGAACCTCTTCATTGTAGAGATTCCTCGAGTCTTGCAACGGCTGTGTTTCCGATGCAATACCTGTCAAGCAAAAGACCGACCCGGAAACGAGATTCTAGCATCAGCACCGAAGAGAAGCAAGTAGCAATCTCTACTACTTACCTGGCGTCGCCCTGTCATCGTAGAATTTATTCATGTCCGCAACAGTCAGAGGGTTCGTGTTCCTCTTGTATAGTCTGTCGATTATCGAATTGCTCGTCCAACCCTGAAGCAAATTAAAGCTGCTGATTTTAAATGTTTTTCTCTCTCTCTCTCTCTCTCTCTCTCTCTCTCTCTCTCTCTCTCTCTCTCTCTCTCTCTCTCTCTCTCTTTTATTGTTGATTATGTTTAATTCTATTCAACAAATTGAATATTTACCTTCTATATTTTAACGAACTATATCCTTTGGCAATTATTCAGATGAATTTGTGTGTATGTTTCATTTTATTGAATTAAAAGTATTATAAAATATTGTTTTATATAAATTTTGTGAAATTTAATATGCATATTAAATATCTCTTGCATGAGTAAAACATTAATGGCATTTTATAAAATTGTATGGCACGAACAAGTTTTCTCTAAATATCTTTTGGGAGGTAAAATAGCGGCTTAAAATTTTATTCTATTCTTGCTCGAGATAACTTTTTCTTTCTAGACTCATTTCTGTTCTTCGAAAATCTCTCTTTTGGGGGTAACCACTTATACTCTATAAAAACTTTTACGATCTTAAAATACTCTTGGCAAAATATAATTGGCACGCCGGCAATTTCAACGCAATATAATACAGGGGATGCAGAAATACGCAGGAAAAATATAAAATCGAATAAAAACACCGAAAGATCTATTCGCCGACAGATCCGGTGCTTCGTAATTAGTAGTATACCAACAGTTTGATTCGACGTGAGTCAAGTCGTGCATTCATCAATGTCGATCTCGTTAGCCGACTAGTTACAATGAAACCCCTCGGCTTATTATGAGAAAAAAAAGAACCGCGCTATAAATTCGCCTGCCATAAATCCATACCAGCGGACAGATACGTGGCAACGAGACAGAAAAAGAAATAAGCGGGCATCGAGAGAAAAGTACGAATGTAGAGACCTGACCCTGTTTAATCCCTCGGGATAAACATAGCGTGTGCGAAGAAGCTTGTGCGTAATAAGAAGGTAACTTGGTCGAAGTGGATGCGCTAATAAATTTCAGTTTAAACTTTCCGGTCGTGCGCTTAGGAAGGCGCCCGGAGGATCGTTCAATTAACTGGTAACGCGTCGCGGTTACGTGTGGAGAAGCAGTTAATTAAAAGTTAAGAGTCGCATACTCCTCTGGAGAAGACATCTAGAGAGAACGCGTCAGGAAGTCGGAGAGAGCCGAAAGGGAGAACATCTAAAAAAGAAAAACAGTTTCATTAAAACGATAAAATTATCCCGCCATGAATGACCAACTTCTGGTATATCGTGCACTTTCGAAGGCAGATTTATATTTGCGAAACGAATGAATTATCGCACAGCCGATTGCATTTAATTGATAACGCCACGCTTTCGCATCAAGTGGAGCACAATCGTGTTCCGCTTCGCGAAATAAATCCACGCTTGGAAAAGTCGTTGCAGTTATCGATTGCGTTCCGTCGCGGCGCTTGCACAATTCCCACGAATTACACAACTTTGACTATGCAACGTCATTATTGCAAAAACTTGTAACGATTTCTGCAAATCACCCGCTAGAATCCTATGAGCGAAGAAACTTTAGATTTATGCGTGTATATTATATGCAGTGGGAGTATTTGGCCGCTTGGCGCTAAATAGTTTCCTACAAAGATCCTCGAAATTGTATATCAATTTCGGCGTGCAGTTTATCCCGGCGCAGTTTCGATTAACTTACTCGATCTTATGTCGGGCGCGATCATAATTTCCGTTTCACACGTCATCACGCGCGCTAAGATAGTTAATTAAACTTACATGAGATGGAAATTCATCGATAATATCACGAACGATATTGGTAACATTTCGACAAATGATTGCGAGAATTATATATGCGATATCAAATGCCAATCACATCGATAAATTTATATTCAAGCGGAATTGTCGATGCCCAAAACCGACTGGTAATTCCAAAAGCTTCCACACATCAGAAATGCTGTTTATATTATAATTATAGGGAAATAATCATCGCTACATCAGTGATTAGAACCGGTACTGATATTCCGAAATATCATGTGCGGTCTGTCAAATAATTGAAAGATACAGCGTGACGTTTCTACTCGGTGCTCTTTGGAAAAGAGAAGCCGAGGAGCGCGAAACGGTAGAATAATCTCCTATGAATTTTACCGGCTTAAAACTTGTTCCTCTTCATCCATGCCGAGCTTCACATAGCTGCATCCGTCATGCGATATATAAATAAATACGTGACTCTTCCCCGTCAGCCAATTTATTGCATTTACCGCCACATGCGTGCAAAAAATTCCATCAACTGCGCGATTCGGCGGCACATCTCCCCGCGAGAGATTTGGACACAATTTAATTTCTTAGCGCAAAAGTGCATCTCCCTTCATTTTACGTATCTTCCTCCGCGATATCTCTTTACGTGGTTAAATTACAGCGCGTAAAAAAATTACCTACCGCAATTTACCTGCGCGTACCGCCTCTGGATTAATTGTGCAGCAATTCAGCGTGAAGGCAGATAACTTTTCCGTTTTAACGAGAGCATATATCGAACAACGAGTATCGCGCCGCTTTGTTCTCCCACATAAATTTATATCGCGCACTCGTTCATAGTTTTCGTGCCTCATATCGCCTTTCCCCCATTACTCACTTTGCCCATTCGATTGATACTTTTTTATTTTTTACGACATAAAGAATCAATAATTTTCCTGTCGCAGGTCAAATCATTTGCCGACGTAGCGATGGAAATAGATCACGACCGAATGAGAGAAATTATTAACGAATTTTCTGCAACAGCGTTAAATTTTTAATCAATAAAGAGTCTCTTTTTTCGTGTAATCATAAAAAATATATACGATTATATAAATTTGACATGATAAATATCCGATGTACGTGACTGCGACCGACAATTGAAATAATTATTCTTTTCAGGCAAATGTGCGTCATGACATGAATAATTTTAGAATCATGAGAAAAAGTAATTTTAGACTTAAGCTAACGAATTAAGCTGCAACGCTCTGCAAATAAACGGATAAAATCTTCTCCTTTGACTACTTTTAGATGAACTTTAATAGGATCTCAATTCGAGAGATCAAAATATTTTTTATATTAATACAGAAACTTCTCGCAAAAAAATAATTCGATCTAATTAAACTTTGGTAATGGAAATCGTATCGGTAATGGATATCATTTCAATCTACGATAAGATATCGTCTTATTCACAAAATGCGCTTGTTATCCAAATATAATTGTGCAAATATATATTATATCTACTGGAAACTGAGATAGACGATTTAAATTTGCCTGTTTAACATAATAAAGAGATTTTTTTAGAGTAACTTCTTTGAAAAGTGTACCAAAATGGACTTATTTCTCTCTAACTCTGTCTCTTTTTCTTTTGCAGTGAACCCTTCAATTACCGCGATGTCTATAGTTTGCGATCCCTCGGGACCAATGTTCGTCAATCTAACAGGGTTACTCGAGTAGAGCGGTGGAAAGTTTTGATGCAAAGTTGCCAGTACAGAGGCTGACGCGAGACTACTCCCATTCGCTGTGACAATGTAA
The DNA here is from genome assembly GCF_025532165.1 of Camponotus vicinus. Lineage (NCBI taxonomy): Eukaryota > Metazoa > Arthropoda > Insecta > Hymenoptera > Formicidae > Camponotus > Camponotus vicinus. The sequence goes on along the minus strand of NW_028141945.1, from coordinate 5,762,308 downwards.
TTTCGTTATCGTTCCAATTGGTTTCTCAGCACAAGCTAGTTGCTTAAACGTGCAATTACGTAGGAATCAGTTCTCACGAAACTACAACAAAGTACACCCATTTCTCCTCTTTCTCGTCTCGAAAATTTTATCAAAAAAGACATGAGACTATAGTCGCACTCCCTCAATTAAATTACGCTAAAAAAAGTAATATATACACAATGTGGTGATTATTAGTATTTTGTTTTTACGATATTAATTTTCTCAAATATCATTGTATACGTGTGGATACTCTTCTCTCCTCATTCGCCAAACTTTACAGTCAGGTTAATCATGACATGTTGCTCTTATGTTTTATCCCTACATTAATTATCGCATTTATTAACATAATTTTTATGAATAAATAAACCAGTTCTTTATAAAATAATTTTATCGATAGAAAGTTAATACATAATGATGAATTTAATAATATTCTCACGGAACTACAATAATAAAGTATACCCCCATCTCTCCTCTTTCCCATCTTGAAAATTTTATCAAAAAAGACATGAGACTATAGTCGCACTCCCTCAATTAAATTATGCTAAAAAAGTAATATATACACAATGTGGTGATTATTAGTATTTTGTTTTTACGATATTAATTTTCTCAAATATCATTGTATACGTGTGGATACTCTTCTCTCCTCATTCGCCAAACTTTACAGTCAGGTTAATCATGACATGTTGCTCTTATGTTTTATCCCTACATTAATTATCGCATTTATTAACATAATTTTTATGAATAAATAAACCAGTTCTTTATAAAATAATTTTATCGATAGAAAGTTAATACATAATGATGAATTTAATAATATTCTCACGGAACTACAATAATAAAGTATACCCCCATCTCTCCTCTTTCCCATCTTGAAAATTTTATCAAAAAAGACATGAGACTATAATCTCGCACTCCCTCAATTAAATTACGCTAAAAAAAGTAATATATACACAATGTGGTGATTAGTATTTTGTTTTTACGATATTAATTTTCTCAAATATCATTGTATACGTGTCGATACTCTTCTCTCCTCATTCGCCAAACTTTACAGTCAGGTTAATCATGACATGTTGCTCTTATGTTTTATCCCTACATTAATTATCGCATTTATTAACATAATTTTTATGAATAAATGAACCAGTTCTTTATAAAATAATTTTATCGATAGAAAGTTAATACATAATGATGAATTTAATAATATTCTCACGGAACTACAATAATAAAGTATACCCCCATCTCTCCTCTTTCCCATCTTGAAAATTTTATCAAAAAAGACATGAGACTATAATCTCGCACTCCCTCAATTAAATTACGCTAAAAAAAGTAATATATACACAATGTGGTGATTAGTATTTTGTTTTTACGATATTAATTTTCTCAAATATCATTGTATACGTGTCGATACTCTTCTCTCCTCATTCGCCAAACTTTACAGTCAGGTTAATCATGACATGTTGCTCTTATGTTTTATCCCTACATTAATTATCGCATTTATTAACATAATTTTTATGAATAAATGAACCAGTTCTTTATAAAATAATTTTATCGATAGAAAGTTAATACATAATGATGAATTTAATAATATTCTCACGGAACTACAATAATAAAGTATACCCCCATCTCTCCTCTTTCCCATCTTGAAAATTTTATCAAAAAAGACATGAGACTATAATCTCGCACTCCCTCAATTAAATTACGCTAAAAAAAGTAATATATACACAATGTGGTGATTAGTATTTTGTTTTTACGATATTAATTTTCTCAAATATCATTGTATACGTGTCGATACTCTTCTCTCCTCATTCGCCAAACTTTACAGTCAGGTTAATCATGACATATTGCTCTTATGTTTTATCCCTGCATTAATTATCGCATTTATTAACATAATTTTTATGAATAAATGAACCAGTTCTTTATAAAGCAATTTTGTCGATAGAAAGTTAATACAAATAATGATTAATTTAATAATATTCGAAGCATCATGAATATGTTCAGCACGTTGCACGATGATGCGCTAATGATGTGCTGAATTATACATTGCTAACGTACATCGCAATATAATGTACTATTAACATTGAAATGTATCCCTATCACGCCACATTATCGCATGTACCTGACATGAAATTTTCACGGAATTAATAGATCTTATTAATCCAATTAGAAAAAGAATGCAATGAAATCTTATTAATATATAACATATATAAATGTAATCGCAAAAAAAATAATTATATATTATAATCACGATTCGATAAACAATATATGATAATCGATTCGAAAAACAATATTTTCACAATATAACACGCTTACATATTTTATCCTTTCTTAGACTATAAAAAATACGGAAAATACTTTTTAGCTACAGTATTTTCTTGTCGATTGCAAGATTGAAAAAGGAGTTCATTCAAAAGGAGTACGAATTGATTTTTCGATAGCTTAAATTAATGTTTCGCGCCGTTGCTGTATAATTAAACCGACTTGACGACACTCCTAGCAAGCAGTTTCTGAAGTATCGCGCGCACAAAGAACCAGTCGCTTTGAGATCACGAAGTGGCTCTCCCCCTCTCCCCGCCCCCGTCACCGATGATTAAGGATTCCCTTTCCGTAATTAGCGGATGCGCAACACGAGACACCCGCTATCTAAGTATCTTCGTGTATACGATTAACGCGGCTAGATAGATATGCGTACCATAGATTCGAGGAAGCGCGCGCCCAGTAACTTGGGATCCCTCCAAGGAGCTCCGCCAGGACCAGGACGTCCCCACGGCGTAGGATGCACCAGCTAAGCACACGGCGTCGTCGCATATTAAGCAGTTTCCAAGGCTTGTTTCCTTGATCTACGTATAACGCGGGCTCGTCGCGTCGTATCCGAACACGTGCCCACTCGCGCTCGCTTATCCCTTATACCGTACCCCTGCGCTGTCATCATACGCGGGATTCAACAGGGATTCTAAGACGCTCGCGGAATTTCGCGTTGGAATCTCATATGCATCCGATTAGCGGCGTAGTCTAATTTCTACAACTCCGGCACGTAATCTTGAAAATTACACCGCGACGAAAAGCGGTAGCACACGGTGTGTTTGCACACGTTTGTACACATTGTAGCTATTGTGCCAATCTCGCGAACTAACGTCTCCTCAATTTTGAAACGAGCATGAGATTGATTTTCTCTCGCCCGGTCTATTCGGATAAAATAATAATGCGAATAAATATTTCGTAAGTTTGCGTCTTCTTGAAATATCTGCTTCAAATTACGTTTCCGATACGGACTAGTACGGTAGACGTTAATAGTGTTTAATTTAATTTTTTTTTAAATCAAATTAACCAATTTTACACCTAATATATAATTGATTTTAAAAATCAAATTAATCAATTTTATACTTAATATATATAGTTTATTATCATAACCAATTTTATACTTAATATATAATTAATGTTTGCTATAATATTATAAAACGCGGATTAAATTTCATCTATCGATAAACGTATTTTGACAATCTATTGTAAAAGAAAAATATTCAAATCTATCTTCTCTCTATAACCAATTTTATACTTAATATATAATTAATGTTTGCTACAATGTTATAAAACGCGAATTAAATTTCATCTCTCGATAAACGTATTTTGACAATCTATTGTAAAAGAAAAATATTCAAATCTATCTTCTCTCTATAACCAATTTTATACTTAATATATAATTAATGTTTGCTATAATATTATAAAACGCGGATTAAATTTCATCTCTCGATAAACGTATTTTAACAATCTATTGTAAAAGAAAAATATTCAAATCTATCTTCTCTCTATAATAACTTTAAAAAAACTCGCATTTTAATTTGTCATTTAAATAAATGCATTTTTGTACACGATGCTGGACGACATCGTTAAAACGTTTCCGTTCGCAACTACATAAAGCGTCAAAAATTTCGCGGCGGCGGATCTGTAGGCGCTATAGGAGAATCGACTTTGTGGAAGTAACGTTTCTAGTTCTACGTGATTGGAGAAATCGACTATACGTCTCGAGAGTTCGAACGGATACGACGTGTTCGGCCCCGGCGGCACAGCCGCTTTCTCGAAATTATTGCCATGAGAAAAATGCCTCGTGTCCAACATACAAGGAAAGTCCATTACGAGATTTCTCGTATTTGCTGGCATGACGAGTCGATACCGTGTCCAACAATAAAGCTTAACTCATTTGAATATAACTGTGATTCCCAATAAAAGAATCGTCGTGTATCCTTTTCTGTAAATCCTTTCTGTAATTATTCTTTCCAAATATTTTTTAATTTTTTTAGACTAATTAAAAAAGCTTATGGATTATTTGCAGAGTATATAAAAAATTTAATTAAGATACTTTAATTAATTAAATCAAGAGTCATTAAAAACTAAGGATTTATTTAGATTTAAAAAAAGTTATTTTTTCCACATTAATTTACGAAATGTCAAAGAAATAATATCTTAATTAAATTTATGAAAGATATCATGATATTTAAAATAACAATATCACATTCGAGATAATAATTTTTGACACATCTTATGGATTAACAGTCTCCAAGGTGGTTCCAATGTATGTGTATAAAACAAGACCTGCTAAGTATTACACGCATCATCGCGTGTTCACGCGATGACATTGCAATACAAACTTCGTGTCTGTGGTATCGGAAAGGTATCGTGTGTACGAGGTCAAAGATGAGATATTAATGGAAACTTTTGGCGGCGATATCGTCACTTTCGTCTGACACGCGTCGGAAACGACAAAATTATAGGTCCGCTTGCGGATGAAAATCGCGTAAATCGCTATCGATTATACCGGCTTGCAGTCCTAGTTAATTTTTCATCAGTACGCTAATCAATGTAAATGTATGCAATAATTGTAAATCTTGTAAATTAGTCTATAATTTTTCGAAAAATTTAAAAAATATGATCGCAAGCGCATCTATAATTAAATTATCCAGACTCTATTAGACCCCATATAAATAAATATATATGCGATTCTTCTATTATATATATATATATATATATATATATATATATATATAAATTTATTTCTATTTATTATAAATCTTTTGCAATTTTTTACAGAAACTCCCGTGATGACTCTTTTAATTGCATCAATTCAAATTAATTAAATTAAATTATCATTCAACTGTCTTCAGATTATAGCTCTATTTAGAATATAGACAAAGGAAGTAAATTTAATCCCCAACTATATAAAGTAAATCTTGTCGGAATCTTTATCGCCATTTCTCGATCCAACTTAAATCTTTAATGTCGACTTAACATCGGGCGTTCTTCGCTTCTTCATGCATTTCTCCGACGTAGATGTCGGAAACCCCATACGTGCCGCTTTTGCAATATTCAAGGCAATAATACAGGTGACTTCCGGAACCATTATGCTATTCTCAAAGCAACGTGTCTACGAGGTGGATTGTGTCGTCGAGAATCAGGAGTAGTCGTATGTAAGTAATTTGCCTTTGTACGAAATTTTATGGAAGTATGCATCTTGTGTAGCGATAAATTTGCATACTAACGATATTATACGGTTATAATGATCGTAAGCGTATAAAGAAGTAGATCTAATTGGCGATGCATACACAGGCAAGCGAAAGCTCTCTTCAGTTACGTGGAAGAAAACGTTTAAGGCGAGTTCTAGAAAAGCAAAACTAACAGACGATAGAGACTGCCGCCTTCTATTTCCAATTATATTTTTAAAATGAAGCAAATTTTCTTGCTTTTATCCGTCGGGAAGAATGTCTCGAGATATGTGCAATTGGAATATTAATGCGCTCACTTAAATTCACTTTAGGCAATCCATGATTAAGAAACGAAAGAGAAAACGAAAATATAAACGGACGACTTCATATGAGTATGTATTCTGATATGTATTTTTATACGTATGTGTGTATGTCTTACTTTATCAAATGTTTTCTGTATTGTATGACGTATAAAATTATTATTAGAATTCCTGTCTTGAATTATGGGTCGTTTAAAGTAATTTCAAAATTGAAACCATTGCAGCAAATATCGTAAATACTTATGAATAATAAAATGCATTTCGTTGTCTGTCAAAACAAAAGTATCTCAATAATAATAATTCAATTCAATTCGTGATTCAATTTTAAATATAACGACAATTTCTAAAATTGGTGACAAGTAAGTTTACACATATATACATGTATATGCAAATGTATATGCAAATGTATATGCAAATTGTATTATCTACTAATAATTTTCCAAATCTCTAAACTTAGAAGAGATCCAGAAAATATTACATATACAAGACAATTAAATTTATTAGAAAAGTATGAAAATATATTTTGTGTACTTGTGTGCCTATGCGCTTACTCTTATTTAACATATGCTTAAGAAATCAAGGAAATATAAATGTATCTTTCATCCTTTGATAAATGTATATACCGAGCAAAAAAATTGTATACGGTCGTACATTCATGTCGCGGTAAAGAAAAGGTATGGAAATTTGCATGGAAATACGAAGCTCGTTTAATCAAAACAACAAGCGAGGTGAATTCCATGAAATTCCATTTTTGCTTTGTTCTGTCAGAGATTAATTCTATCTATATCTATATTGTCCATCTATGTAATATATGAACGTAATACGTAAATAAGTGTTGTTACCTTTTAAGATATGAGTTCAAAAATAGTTTGAATATAATTACAGGATATATAACTGCACTTTTTATTCATAGCGAACAGTTTCATTATGAAAAATTTTTTTAATTCTTTCTAATGTAAGAACGAAAAAAATATTTTATATAGCGATCAGGAATGATTTTATAAATCTATTGAAAACGATTGATAAATATCAGAAAAATTGCGACAATTGTTAAAATATGATAATTTTAAAACTAATTCGCAATAAGCGAAAATCAAGTTATCATACACATATTGAGAAAATGGCTGATAATGATTATCGACCGAACATAACGATTCTGTGTGTGTGTGTGTGTGTGTGTGTGTGTGTGTGTGTGTGTGTGTGTGTGTGTGTGTGATCTCTCTCTCTTTTATACTTTATAATAATTTTCTTGAACACTAAAATAACACTGTATGAAATAAGATCTTTTCCTTAATATTTCGAACTGATTGTACGATCCGTCGTTTCTTTAAAACAAAATAAACTACACTGCTACTACTACTATCTTAAAAATAATATATCACGCATTTTTCTCGTTTTTACTCTCATTATTCGGTCATCTTTATGTTTATTTAAAACAAAAAACCGCAGTTAATTCGCACTTTTTGAATTGTTGTTCGCTAAATTAAAATCTAAATTGGGAAAATTACAAAAACTTTTTAATTTGAAACAAAAATTATATCTCTCGTAATTCTATCTCTTTGTCAAAATAAAAATTCCAATCTGTATTTCACATCAAAACTAAAACGAGATTCATTCAATTTATAAAGAAATTCGTTTTGCAATTTGGGTTGTTTTAATATCGTTATAGTAATAACTTGATTATGAATGTTTGAGCAGTCTATTTCTCATGGTAATTACTGTAATAAACATGTATAAATATTATATAACTTTAAACGATGAAAGCAAAAAGGGATATCAATTTGAACACGCTGAAAAAATTTGCAGTATAAAAATATCAAATTGTAAACATATAAAAATATTTAGCAAAATGTTTAAAAGTGTTTAAAATGTTTAAAATTCTCTGCAATCTTTTAAGCAAGTAATGAAATATATTATTATTTAATGATACTTTAAAAACTTATCTCGTGAAAAAATCAAAATGAGAAATCTTGAATCTTAATAATATAATAGTTATATAATTTATAATGTGACTTGTAAAAAAATGAATAAAAATTTACATTATTATATATTAGGTATGTAAAGTTTAATTCTAGAAAATGTATCATCATTTGTCTCCAACTAAGAGAATAAATAAATTTATAACATAATTTGCACAAAATTCATCATTTGATGCATTAAGAATAATCATTCTGAGTGTAATTGTATTAAGCTTTTATTCCGATGATGGATATGAACACTGAAAATATCGAGTTGGTAGAAAATCTCGCCGTGCTTTTAGAGAATGTTGCAATAATAATCGTTACTTACGTTCGAGATATATAATAATACAGATGAATTATAATTATGCTTTAAAAAAGCTTCGAGATTCAGCAAATATTTACTAAATCATTTACAGATGCGTAGCTAAATAATTTTCAAAATGGAAAATTCAATTTAAACAATTATTATTGAAATATTGGTAAAATGTCTAAAAGAATCACTGAACTTTATATTTTAATGAATTAAGTTTAGAAACTGACAAAATTTATACCTTTTAATAATATTACTAAAATGATAATGTATCGATCAACATATATTTGCCTCGCATCATATATGCAATATATATTTGTGTTATTAATAAAAATTAATATAAATATTAACTTTTAATAAAAAGGAAAGAGAAGAATAAAAAATTATTAATATATTTATGACGGAAATGAATCGGATAAAGTGAAAATGCTGCTACTTGAAACTGTAGCTACTCTTTAAAGCTAATGTCAGATAGAGAATATTCTAATATGTGTTCCAACGCAATGTTGTATCACAAGCACCTGTGCTTGAAAATTTTGTGCGGTACACAGTGTTGCGTGATATTATTTCCTAGGGCTTGTATGCTTTCGTACATGGTCACATATGTTTATACACGTGCACGGATTTAATAACTCGATTTGTACGTAACCTCGACTATGCTTCGCAACCGAGGAGCATTGTAATTAAAGATACATAGTCTTCCTCTGGTCGCATATAATTTTTATAATAATTTTTCTACAGAAAATAGGTTCATTTGTTTAAAGTTTTTTTCCACGACGAAGATTTAATTAATTAGATATCAAAAAAATTTTGCATTGCAAAATTATAGTATAATTTCTATCCCTTTCTCTCTCTTATTTTAATTCGTATATTGAAAAAGTCCATGAAGACAAATAGATCTGTTCGCTTGCGCGACACGACCAGCTAAAACTCCGAGTTCTCTCAAACTATTTAACTTCCATTTTACTTCCAGGAAATTGTCGGCTCAGAAACTGATGCATAGAGCGGAAGCATTAAAAACGCGGCAACAAATCTTACCACACGTGTAACGCCGTTTTCGCATGCATCAGCGCGACGTGCGTAAGCAATAAACCTGAAAGTTTTCACTAACGTGCATGCGATTGTCGCTTACGGTCGAGTCGGACTTTTTATGGGGTAAAGTTTCGCAGCAAGATGCGCCGATAGTTTAGATGGGAAAAAAAGTGACGGCTACAGACGCAACAGTCTGTCCCGAGTGGTTTTACCTGACCGTAACTGTGACATCTTCTCGGCAGCTCAGGCGGATCCAGAGGTACGTTTTTCTTCCTTAAAGTCGCCGCGCAGGGCGCGCCGCCACCTGGTTTACCCCACGGCGAGTAACTGGTCAGAATTTTCTGCAACTGCAAGAAAAAAATTAAGGATATAAAGTCGTTGCGTATAAGTCGAGCTACATCAGCCGCAGCTGATCCAGACTGCCGTCCCTCTCATGTGAGTCATATGATTCGAACTTTTTTTTAAGTTTTCATTGCTGAGAGACAATATTGTAATAAAATGTCAAATTCCTTTTCACTTAAGTTTCGACTAATAATTTTTTTTCTTTTCACTTAAATTTCGACTATAATTTTTAGAAATTTCATACACAGGGTCATTGCGTAACTTGTATATATAAAAAGGAATTAAGAAAAGTACGACTTTGTCCGAAATATTTAACAAGATCTAATATATATAACAGTCTACAAATGGTTCTTAAAAAAATAAAAAATAACTTAATCCTTTTCCTAATTAGGGAATGTTTAAAGCTTGCATTGGTGTGGTTATATAGCGTGAACTCTGCGGGTAGAGATGGGATTAGCTCTGAACATATCGGTCCTCCTTGATAACATTGCTAACGCACTTACATTCGACCGCATGCACTTGCAGCAGACCGCGACTACACCAGATTCCCGTGTAATAAGAGAGGATAGGACCGCGAATAATCCCACGCCTGTCATTATTAGCATGCCGGTAACGCCAGTAAATCTCCCTATCCACATGCAGTAAATACAATTTAAATGCGGTCGATGTGTGTATATTAACGCGATACGAAATAATCACCGAAGCAATAATTACGCCGGGATTTTCATCGGCATAATTTCGACGTGTATATTAAGTGATTGGGGGGCGGTGAACAAAATACATGTGTGTAACGTGCGTTACGCCGAATTGAATCTTGTATATTTTTACATTACATTCCATGCGAATTGTTATTTTCACAAAGGACGATAATGAATGTAACGAACGTGCGTTCTGCAAATATTTAGGACCACAGCACGGTGATGATTGCGCATCATCGTTATGTTGCGTCAATATCAAAGTAAAATAGGGAACGAAGACTGGAAATAGGGAAATTTTAAATGCCGAATAAAATTGGCGTGAAGCTATGTTAAAAAAGAAACTTATAAAAACAATTTTCAAAAATTTGTTTTCCGTGTTTGTTAAAAAACTCTAACAAGACTAACATTGAGATAATATGAAGAAAAATTTGCACAATTCAAATCATTTTAGCGATGTTTGCAAATTGTTGTTCGTACAGATATTTTTTTAACAATTCGAGACAAACATCAATCTTATTTTCATTTGCCATTTATATTCACAATCACTTCTAGAAATCTCTATCAAAACGCGACCTCAATACACATCTTAACGGATTGTACAATGTTTGTTATAACAAGTTTATAACGAGCACAGGGAGATGAGAGCGTGAAGTTTATGTAAAGCGCAACGATAGAGACCGTGATAGATTATTGGGTTATCTTTTGCGGCTTGTTTCTTAGGGTAGTTAGGCAGGAGATTATGCAAATCCACTTTAATGGGATACTCGTAGCTTTATTACTGTTTGCTTGCACGTTTTCTCGTTCTAAATTCAACGACACGCCGCGTAAAACACTAAAATAAGCACAACTAGGTCAGTCACGTAGTCGAATGAAAGCGCTATCTTCAAAACACCTCTATAACAGGGATAAATATGAAGATCATCTGTATTCTATCATGATTCAATGTTCTCTTTCATTTTAAAAATACCATTTTAAAGTAATCTTCTCTATTAAGTATTATTGACTACATTTTATACATTTATTTACTTTTCGAAATTGTTGTTTCCGGCCTTTAATTAAATATACCTCAACTACAATTGTCGTTTATTCCATTATTATGTTTGATATCGGAAATAAAAGCTTTGAGATGTAAAAATAAAATTCTGGATTTAACGGACCTTTCCGGGATCAAATGTAACATTAAATTTGAATAATCCAGCTTTTCCAGTAAAAGAATCATTTTCAAAATCTGGGTATCCTTGCCTTAATTGACGTTCCGGTTCAACGAATACGCATTGGGGTCGTATCTTTCTCACGGTTGACCTTTATCCAATCGGTAACAATAGCAAGTGCGAGACAATGATGTTAAGGTACGGTTGCCTCTAGGGCAAGTGACATAAACGGCAGCAATGTGACCAAGTCAGAGAACGCCCATTTATGACACATACCTCACGTTGTTCACGATGCTTTTGACGTTGCAGCTCCTCCTTCCGTCGCCTCCACAACGCCGTACCCTCCTGAACGACCCGACGTTCGCGCTTTCTCCTCGCGTCCTCTTCGACTTCCGGCTCGTACGTCGTCTCAGGAATTTCCTGCGCCATTTACGTACCGTGCCCACCAGCCTGACGGGAGAAAAGAAAAAGAAGAATGGAACAAAGACGTGGTTGTGCACGATCACAATAGCGATTCGACGCGAACTCCTTAAAAACATGTCAGCTTTGAATATCGAATGCTAAAATAAGGACGACAGCGACTTGGTACAAGTCGCATGCCGCAGCACGTGGGTTCTGTCATCATTCGTTATCGATTTAACAGGATATTGCTCTCCTCTCTCGAGAGACACGCCGTCGTTGCACGTAGTCGACGATGTAATAGAAGTGCCAATGCTGGGACACCGATGTTGTAATCGCGAGACATTCGGTTTTATATATCGTTTCCCGATATAGAAACAAATCGTAAACTCACCTCCGGCTCCGTTTTGTCTGCCTCGTGCTTTGTCCATTTATCCTGAACTTATGATTTAATTTCATGTATCTTGTTGCAAAGCAAGAAATAAATATAATAACAGATTAGAATACCGAGATTTAAATCATGAGTATTGTATTAAATCTTGTGTTTTTTTAACATTCTTTTTTTATTCATCAATATGCCGAAAAATTATACTATATATATATATATATTCAAACTTTTGTTATTTAAAGGGAAAAGAATAAAAAAGAAGATGCAGAATATGCAATTGAAAACACAAGCTTATTGAATTCGACTGTTATAAATAACATTCGCTGAACTTTATATTCAGATCGCGTTTGATAAATCACTTTTATCTGTCACACGAATACAACCGTTATATAACTTTTATTGTATATTTTATTGCTTCGTCGTGCACATCAGATTGCTATCTAACCGTAATAACCGTAAAATGTATTTCCTTACTTTCCTTGTATTTCTTAAATGAGGTACTATTTTTCAACTTTAGAATGTCAAATTATCCAATATGCCGAATAAGTGTTTAGATCGTACAATTATATTTTAATTGGAATTAAATATATAAATTATACAATGAAACGTACGTAAAAATAAAATTATCAAAATGTCAAAAGTCGCAAAATCTACCGTGTGACTTATAATATTCACGTTTTTATTAAACAAACCAATTTATAATTAATAATCTAGATTGTTGAATTAGCAATTATTTGTTTCTAGACTGTCGTACAAAATATAATAAAAAAGAGCTATCTCGATCTGTTATTGGAAAAGTTATGCATGATTTGTACGAAAAGTTTATTTCGGTATTGAAAAAAGTTATTATCGATAAAAGTCATCATGTTATTAAAGCAAAATATTTCGAAAAGAGATGCATTTTGCCACTACATAATTACTAAAGCTACAGTCGCATTAACATTACACATTGCATTTAACATTAATAAATTAAAAAGAAATTTTGTTTTTATAAATGAATTAATTTATAAAGAGAAAGAGAGAGAAGACTGTTATAAAATCTATAGAGGAATTAATTTTAAATAAAATAAAAAGTTTGCGTTATTAAAATAAAATATCAATATAAATAAAGAGATAAATTTAAAAATTCGTAGACGATGTACAGGCCAAATTCAACTTGGACTATGTTATTATATATAGTTCAAATTTAATACCTCCAATGATCTATCGGGGTAGAAGACTGGTATTACGGACTACTAGACTGTAGAACAGAATAATAAAGCTTTGTTTTGTAATCCGTGCATTTAGATCGTGATCTATAAATTCACGTACACAAGCGCGATGCGCTATAACACTTCCCGCGACTCATAAATAAGCCGCGAAAATGCACTCAGTGGTACAATTGACCGTAAAGCCGACTTGTACATGCGAACCTCTGAGTACCATTGGTTGCATTCGAGATTGCCATACAAAAAAAAAGTTACAGGATTTTTAGAGAAAACATGGATTGTTTCTCTTTGCAAATAGCACTATTATACCGACAATACAGCACAATCTCTGTATTGTGTCCCGGTTAATGTCTAGTTAAACCAATGTCTTGATTCATACAGCGATCTTGCGACCTTTTAACTCGTTTTATATTTATCAGCCTTTTGTTTTTAGACTTCTGTTTTATAATGTAGCGATATTATTTTGTAGCAGTGAAGAAAAAAGAATGAAACCTAAGTATAGTGTTCTATAAATAAAAACTAGATCAATTTTAAAATAGAAAAACTGCAATTGTATTTAATTAAATATAAATGTAGCTATTTTTCGCTATTCCGTTTACAGGCATTCTTGCAAAAAAAGTACATGATAAAAAATGCAAGATACCAAGTGAACTATAAGGAAAATGCTAAAATGATATCTAAAACGGTATAGCTTTTCAAGTCATTATTGGCATCAAAAGATGTTCTTTTTCTCAAATAAAATGTCCTGTTATTCAATTTAAACTCGGCAAGCTGCGCAATAATAAAATTTAATCGGGCAAGCAAAATGGAGATTCGAGAGCATTCGTCACCAAATGTCACGTAGCGATGGAGTATAAATTTTATATCGGCACGCAAGAGACGAAATTGGAAGAGATGGATCGCGAGAGAGAGATTTTGTTTCGCTGCCAACCGGGATTCGATATACATATGATGCGTGTCACTCGACGAAGAAGCCGATCAATACCTTGTCTTACGGTCAATAACGAGTGAAACTGACCGAACAATCGAACCGTAATGCGGCTGGCATGAAAGGATCGATTCGTTTTTTACAATGGTACCGGTCGATCGGCACACCGTCGTTCTTGACGGCATCGTAAGACTAAAGCCGGCTAAAATAGAGACGTACTCTGTACTTGCACGTGCGTCTACCTCGTAGATCGTATACGTACTCACGACGTTAGGGTTTCTCGCGTGCCGTCATCGCGACAGGACGATGATGCAGAGCTATCGTGCGAGCTGATAAATACTTTTCGCGAGCCGCGATTACGTTCCTACAGTGCTTCTCTTCTTCGGCGGCTGGAGCACGCGACTGCCGACCCTCGTGAAGCCTCCGCGCCTTCGTCGGGGGTTTCACGGGGGTTGCGGTAGTCGCCGACGTCCCGGCGTTCGCCGACATACCGGCGCACGATTTTCGGGCTACGAATAGCCACGTACCTGCATGGCCTGTGTGTGTTGATGTATGTGTATGCGGGTATTATCTATACCGCTATATGCCTTTCACCTTCGACTTCCGACCTCCAATCAGGAACGTAATAGCCGCCAGATTGCCCCCGAACAATCGACGCGATGCTCGTGGATTACCGGAAGTGTTGCTCGATGCATAAAGGGAAGTTGTGAAGCTGTAATCATCGAGATTGTTGTAGGATAGATAAACAATGTGCTTGCTTGTTTGAATTATCCAGGACATTTTTACATTTGAATGTGTTTTATAAATTTAGCGCAGAATTAATTATGAATATATTGATAAATTTTGATTACTTTGATTAAAAATAAATTTTTTTTCTATTGCTATTTTTACGAAATATTGTATTTTGCTGATTTTGAGAATTTATACCAAAAACGTAGCGATATTCTAGACAAATTATGTAATATATTTACATGAATGGCTCGTGATAATTATCGATCTCGTTACTCGAAAATAACATAGTATGAAAATTCCAACGAATAGCAGATTATCTGATCTTGCATTTATCACATCAGCAATATATACAGGGTGTCCCAGGTATCTTCCGTCCAAAAAAAAAGGCAGATTCTCTGGCCAATTTAAAAACGATTTTTCCTCAGCGAAAATGTCGAGGGAGATCATTATTTTTTGCATATTCCCAATTTTTGTCATCATGTATCTTTCTAACTAAACCTTAAATTAAAATTCTATTAAAGTAAACTCTACCTAAAATTAACTAAAGAATGTGACTTTATTAATATTTTATTCCCATAAGCCTTAGTTTGCGAAAAACCCTTTATTTTCAATCGTTTATAACTCGAAAACTATTAGTGCCGCGACATTTTCGCTGAGGAAAAATCGTTTTTAAATTGGCCAGAGAATCTGCCTTTTTTTTTTTGGACAGAAGATACCTGGGACACCCTGTATACCTCCAGAAAAATCAGTTATAAAATATTTAAAAAATTAAAAATCTTTTTTGAACCAGCATATATAAATGCAACTTATTTGAGCATATGTGTACATTTATTATTAAAATAATAAATTATTAAGATAATAATTATTCATTTAAATTATAGTCCAAAAAAAGAAAAAATTTCATAACATAAAAATAAAATGTTATATTGAAAAGATAAAAAATTGCTCTGCTATGGACAAGCTATTTTTTATATTTTTATATTCCAAGCGGTCCACAAAATTCTACACGAGCAAGATAGTTATCAAGATCTATTGACTACAAATCATTGATATGCTTTTTCATACCGACAGTTTAGTGGACTATTGATTCATCAGCATACAAATCGTAAATATGCTATTGTATCAAATGCGCGCGCGTATCTTTCCGATTCTATCAACTTTTATTTAACCTGTGAACGATATTACTAAGTCGAACGATATTAATAAGTCGCGTTTCATTGTCAGCAATTTGTTATAAAATTGTGTATAGGAAAGTAATTTTATCTTTATATACACACAATTTCATCTTGACATGATTAAAATATATATTATAAGAGGACTAAATGTAAAATAATGCTTACCGATTCGCGTATAGAACGAAAAAGAACAATAGATTTCCGGCTGCATACATTAATAATTGAATCGCAGGGCAACTGCGCCACGTAAATATTTCAGTCATGCAAACGCGAGAAAAATAAAAGCAACTATATATCGGACTAGTTATTTATTTGCGATATGGCCAACTGTCATACGATGACAGGTGAGAGTTTCCTCTCTACATCGCTCTCATTTGTTTCATGAGCCAAGTTTGACGTGTACAGGTTATAGCGATTACAGATTGCCGGTGCAAGAACGTTTTTCATGTATCAATCTTTTTATTACGCGAATTAACAATGTTAACGCTATTAATCGCGATATGTATTTTTTCCACCGTACACGCCACGAGTCTGGAGACAGTTCACGATGACGAGCTCCTGAATCTCATAAAGACTGAAAAATATGTGGTAGTTCTATTTAGTAAGTTTGTTTTTTTTTCCTTAGTTATGTAGAGTATTTTCCAAAGAGGAACGAAAGAATAAAAGGAAATTATATTATAAATCAATAAACATACATTGAGAGATATTACATATTAATTATATATAATTTATTATTTACATATATATATTTTTTATATTAAAAATTAATTTGAGATTCTTTAATGGTTTTATCCTTCCTTTAATTTTGGTACAGTTTATTTTAGGCAATAATTCTAGAATTTTGCAATAATTAATTTCCCAATAAGATATAATGTTATTTTGACTATTTTTATAGACATATCATAAATTTCATGTTTTCATTTTTCTTTCAATAAATTTTTAATAATGTAAAATAGCAGAGTCGTAATTTTCATTCTTTATATTATTATATAATATCGTATAATTACTAATAGTTTCATTTCTATTCATGTAGCAAGACAAGATTGCCCCAAATGTGAAAACTATGAGAATGAACTGATTCAATTGCGCGAGGATTTAGTTGATTCATTGTCTGCATGGATTTTTAAAGCTGTGGATAGTCAATTACTTCAATTGTATAGTACTGATAAAGAACCAGTCATATTGTTTTTCCGACATGGGCTTCCTCTACTGTATGATGGTATGGATTTGGCAAGGAATATAAATTATACATATAACATATTTTGATTATTTTTAATTGTTTCATGACAATACATTGTTCCATCATTTCATATACATTGTGATATCACTAAATATATTTCCATTTTAAATGTGTGCTTATAAATTTATAGTTGTACTATGGATTTATGTTGTATTTTTCTTTTCTAGGACCTTTAAACGATGAAGAAATTTTAACTATGTTCACGGAAAATAAAGTACCTACAGTAAAGGAACTTACAGATGATACATTTGAGCATTTAACACAAGCAAGTAGCGGTGCTACAACTGGTGATTGGTTTGTTATGTTGTAAGTCTTAATTCTATTTGTGATTTAATAATTCTCTTATAAATAATGACAATCCATTATAATTGCGTCCAATATCAGTTACAGTACAGACTGTGTGCAATGCTTGCGTATGGTCGCAAGATGGGAAACAGTCGGTGCAAAGCTCAAGCAGAGAGTAAATGTAGCACTTATTAATAAATCCACAACTGGGGTTTCCACAGCCAGGAGATTCAATGTTTACGATACTCCGCAATTTATATTGTAAGTTTAGATATAAAAATCAGTATGTTATAAATATATATGTGAGCATGTGTGAGCGTGTGTGTAAAAGAGATAGATGCAAATTAAAAGAAATAGCCTGATATTAACACATATTAATTTGTGTTTATACAGCTTCAGACATGGCAAAATGTATCGTTATGATACAGGAAGATATGATATTAATTCCCTTGTATCATTTGCCAAAGAATGGTACAAAAATGTAAGAGCAGAGAAAGTACCTGTACCTCAAAGTCCCTTGTAAGTTTGAAGATATGTGTGTGGCTATTTTAAGATTTATAACTTATTTATAAGTTTATACATTAATGTGTATGATTTTGTATATTTTTTCAGCGATAATTTTACACAAATGATTGCAAATTTGCTTCATGATAATCCGTGGATACTGAAACTAACCAGCATTTGTATTGGAATACTAGTTGTTATTACAGCAGTGTCTAAATTTAAACATAAACCTGAAACTCCACAGAAAAAGGAAAAATAAATCTACTGAATTTGATTTGCCAAAGATGTAATATGGATATTTCTCTATTCCAACTATCATCTAGAACATTAAAAATAGTTTTTGATTGTACATTAGATGTTATTACAGATATTACATAAAATATGTATAATTTTAAATTTAATAATATGCATATTTTTACAAATTTCTGTCTTCTACAAGAGTTTGTTTCTAAATTGCAAGAAATTTGATCAAAATAATTGAGAAATTCAATTATTTTACCTAAATATACTTAAAATACATATAATTAATATTATATTAATTATGTTAATTAATATTATATTAATATAAAATTAAGTACACATTTAACATTTCTCTAAATATTATTGATTAATAATGAAATACGAATAATAATGTGTATAACAATCTAATGTACAAATATTTGTACTAATTCTAGCACAAGAAAATAGATATATTTTTTACTCAAACTATATTCAAGCAAATACATATTAAATAGTGATATAGAAAATGTTTACTTGATGATAGCAAAAAAAAAAAGACAAAAAGACAAAGCAGTATTAAAAAGTTACTTAATAATGCATAAATAATCTGCTTTGTCAAGAAAAAATGTTTATTGTCAAGCTATTACACACAATTACATCCCATCATTTGTTTATATGATATATACTTCTACGCTCCAGATATTATTGTTACTTTTTATTCAATTTTTTGTATGAGCAAAATTTGTAAATAATTATATTTCATTAAGAAGAAGATCAATAAGAAAAAAACAAAATTGTAATATTAGCAAGTGCAATATGTTGTATGTATACATTTTTTACAGAAATATATTTGATGTATGAAATCTGATGTCAATAAGATTTCAGCCTTTAAATTTAAATATAACCAATTTAACCAAATTCAATTTCTTATGTAACATTAATAAATAAGTTTTATTTTATAAGAAGACACTTTTATATCAAAATATTTGACAACCATTTGCCCTCTCATAATTATCCAAAAAATTATATTTCCTTTAAACGTTACATGTTACATCGCCCGATGCATGTATATGTTTTATATGTATTTAATTATTGTAGATTTGTAAAATCGACTTCGTTTCTTTTATAATGATCTATTTAGTTCAATATGTTTTCTTTAGATATATATAATACTCTGAATATAAATATGCTTCGGATTATTAGCGAATAAAATATGAGGCACATGTTGATAATGCCCACAAAATTATCAAGATATTTAGTGGCAAGTCTCTATTTTCGGCTTTAAAGCTAATATTTCTGCAAAATTTTTCTCTACAATTTAATTTTCAAATATATTTAACAAATATTTATTTATGTGTAAATAACAGATAAAAATAAAAAACCATATTATTTAAAATAAATATATGTATGTATTAATGGCACATAAAGAGATTATTTAACAGATTTTCAATTATTTTAATTGACATGATTATTTAAAAAAATAATTAATAAATATTAAAATAAACGAAAAGTATTTTTAGTTCGAGAAATTATATATATATATATATATATATATATATATATATATTCACAGCACATAATTCTATATATATGTACATGGATCTTCTTGATATCTCAAGACCAAAGCTTAAGCTTCAATTACATGATGCAACCACCAATAAAAAAATTAATATATATATATACATATACATATGTTGAATTTACTTTTCACAAAAATTATTTAATCAATATAAACTATGTTTATATACATAGTCTCTAATCTATGATATGCAGTTAAATTAAACAGAAGTGTTGGAATCTACTATTTGTTTTCACAAATAAAAAAACTCTTTCTTATACATCTATGTATAAAATTACATAAATTTGAGGAAAAAGCTAAATCTGTAATTATTTGCAAAAAATGCAATTATAAGAAAACACATATGACATCGAGACGTTTTAACTAAATTATACTAATTATACTAATAAAGGGAAAAAGATATTTATAGTACAGAAATCTATCTATTCGCTTAAATGCCATTTTAATATCACAACAAAGCTGAGATATTGTGAAGATATATAATAAAAAATAAATTTTATATATGCTAGCCCAAAAAAATTGTACTTATCATTCATGTACCTGTTTTGGTCTTGTCTTACATGTAAAAGGCATTTGTATTTGCATTAAATATTGTCAACTGCCACATTTATCCTAAAAACAGTTGATGGGTTAGCTAATGCCATTCTGATGCTATTTTCGAATTTCTCTTGTATTGATGAGAATTCCATCATATTACTAGGTTTAGACTCAATCCAAAATCCATCAAATTGATAAAATAAATAACAGTAAAACTGATGAAAGGCACGAATCATCGGCAGGGTTTTTGAAGAATTATATATATGAGTCTTAGCGCTACCATCTCTTAATAATTTAAGAGCCATGCTCGTGAGATTTATCCCAACAATAGCAAATGCGTAACCGTAACGTGGATGATTAGAATGAGACAACACATGTGTGGCTGTGCTGGGATATTCTTGAGCAAAATAAACGAGATTCTCCAATCCCAAGATCCCCATTCCACGAAAATCCGTCTTTGGATCATCCCCTTGAAAGCCAATCTTTTGCCATTGTTTAGTCACTCTCGCCTCCAGAGATTCATATGGCATTAATAGACTCCATAATTTTAGCAGCAACTGTTCATGATCCGGATTCTCCGGGCTGTACGAAGTCTTCCTGAGCTCCTCGCATTCGACGCACAGCTGACGATAACCCCAGATCAGCTCCACGCACTTGCCAAAAGATTTGGCAAAGGTTGGATGCGCAGTGGGATTGATGTTCTTGGTCACTAGCACAGTCTTGATAGCGTCCTCCAGGATCTTACGTTCCGTTTTCGTGGTTATTCTTCGTTGATCGGCGATGTCATTCAGATATGCAACAAGAGTCCTAATATTCGCGTTACGCGACTGCTTCAGGGACTCCTCGATGGCAAATGCACGCGGCGCCCCGGACGGCTGTCCGTAACAAATCCTCTGGAGTTCGCACATTTGCGTGGTATGACGTAGAAACCATTTTACAAAAGGCCTAAAGTACCAGTATATCAGAGTCCAGATATACTTGAACATTCTTGCCAACGATCAGGTCCCAGCTGATAACTGTCAAAAACACAAACGAGTCTTTCTAAACTACCACAAGTTGCACTTTGCCGTCAGACCTTGCCTCGCTATCATCTCGTCTTCATGACTGATTTTCATTATTATATAAAATAATAATGCATAAATAATATCCCGATTGATCTCGCCAATGTCGTCTCACCGTGCTCCCGTATTCTTCACCTGCGAATATAAATGTAATTTACATACACTATCACCATTATGTACTCGGCGTCATTTGTACCTTCGCGTTTAGTTGAGTACAAACAGTAATGTCAGACGGAAGAATTATCCTAACCTAACCTAACCTAGCTATTGAGCTCTATCTTGGAGTATATTGGAGCGAGTCTCCCCTATATTATCCTACAGAAAATTGAAGCTAGAAAGAAACATGTATATTTTATACCGGGAATGCCTCGTTTGACCACGTCGCGCCCACAGCCAATGGCTGCGTTCAGCAGAAAAAGCTGCTTTGCAACTGTTGTAAAATTCGTGAGCTTGATTGGTGTATGCTCTTAATTTTGACTGAATCTAAGAGCATGCACCAATCAGATTCACGAATTTTACAACAGTTGCAAAGCAGCTTTTTCTGCTGAACGCAGCCAATTATATCGACCTGTGCCTAGGGTAATCAGCAACTATTGACCAATCAGAGAGTCCTATTTTGAATTGGCCAATTGGCGACGTGGTCAATCGGGTGTCACCCTTTTATACCAGTCGCCGCATTCAGGACTGCGTTCGGAAACATCACCCAAGGCCGGTATTCATAGTCCGATCTTATATTTGAGATCGTCTTAAGTTCGAGCTTGAAATGCTACGCAGCCATTTGATTGGTTGAATGAGGTCTTAAGTCAACCTCGGACCAGACTTAAGGGCCATCACACAAATTCCATAAGCACGTAAGACGTAAACGTAAGGAAATCGACCAATCACGGTCAAGTATTAGCCCCTCCAAGGGGTCAAAACTCGACCGTGATTGGTCGATTTCCTTACGCTTATATCTTACGTGCTTATGGAATTTCATGTGCGAAAGCCTTAAGACCTTAAGACAATCTTAAATATAAGATCGGACTGTGAATACCGGCCCGAGTGTACCCGGGTATCATTTTATCCTTGTTTAACATTCGGTGAACAACAAGGATAAAATGATACCCGGGGGCACTCGGGTGATGTTTCCGAACGCAGCCCTGTGGACCGCTAAGTAGCATTCGAACATGATTGGTTCCTACTTTCAGATCCGACCAATCAGCGTCGAATTACATCGGAAAATCTAGTAATGTTGCCCTACTGTTGAGTCCGCTGAATGCGGCCAAACAAAAAATCTCTCTTTTCTGATTGGTCAATTACTTTACACCAAGGAGTAAATTTCGGAACGTAACTCTCCGGGTGCAGCTAAAAAGAACAGACTTACCACCAACCGGCTTTGCTGATCGACGACGCGATTTTATAGCTAGCTGCAGTTACGCCAACTGCGTCGAGTCGTGGTCGGATAGGACGATTACGCGAGACGCCATATTGAGGTGTTGAGAGAGGAGGTTGCGAGTGTTGATCGAATGCGCGGCCTAGTAGGTGTTTACACGGTTCCGTGGCAAAAACCGTGACTGCAAATCGTCGATCCTGCAATTGTTACTTGGCGGCGCGGACGATCGTGACACGTGTATGATATTTGACGCGTAGTGCTGACATGAGTGGCAGCGACGGCGAAGAGGGTCGACGCGAGAGGAACACCATCATCACCACCAGCATCACCGCTACCGCCACCGTCACCGGGGAAAAGGACACGGTTGTGATGGACGACGACGGTGCGTTGGCGGCAACAGCGGTGAAGCAACGCGTCGAGGACGCGCGTTTCCCGCGCTCCGTCAACCGCCGCAAGCACGATGACGGGAGACGGGATGATACCGCGCGGACGCTCTGCGACACCAACGACCACGAAGTCGAGAAAACGCGCGTGTTTCCCGGGAAAACGCGCGTCAAAGACCTCGACCCCGCCAAAGTACGTTTTTCGTCTATGTTGCTTATCGACGACGCGGCTGATCGTTTCAAATTATAGTGAAATAATCACTGCAATGAAGGGTTAAAAAGTTCTCTGTGGCATGAGATTTCTGCAATTCTGTAAAAAGGAGCAAATTGATTCTTCTAAATCGCTGTTAATTCTCTGGAAGCTAGAAATTCAATCTTAGACTAAACATGATGTCTATAATAATTTACCTATATTATATTGTGAAAATTTATAATGAGATTATGAATCTTTTATAATGTACTAATAGATAATGATACCATTATAGTGCTTTTCTTTCAAAACACGCGATTATATTTATTTGTATTGTAGAGATATATACGGAGCTATTTATCACATTGTATGACTATTTTGAAAATAACATGACAGACTCTACTATATTATTATTTGTTATATTAGATAAGACTTAAGTGCCTCAGGAATAATTGAAGAGGGATAAAAGATGAATGACACTTATAGTGATAGGTTTAATTAGTTATTTTTTTTAAGTGATAAAAATTATATATAACTATTATGACATTATTTTCAAATGACTTTTATAGACTCAATTTATTCAATAGTCTTCGAATTAAAAAACTACTATTCTGCAAAATTCATGTTATTAGAAACAACAACTTCAAGCAATTCTTTAGATTAGACAATTAGCTCTGTATATTAATGAATGTAAATTTAATACATTCAATACAACATATAGATGAACTTATTTAAGTAAATATTTTGATTCTTATAGTATGATACAGGCGATCAAAGCTTAATCGATGCAGTTATTAAGAAAGTGAGAGTGTCTGAAGAAGATCGACGTAATTCGCCTAGAATGAACACTGACACACTCACTAAAATGTACTCCTCTGCAGCAGCTGTAGATAGTTCATCACATTATGGGAAAGAATCTTGCTCTTGTAATTCTTATAAAGCTAAACAGTAAGGACAATAATTATGTATCTCTCAAGCTTAAAAAGTAGAAATACAATATTAATTAGAAATATTTGGTATGCATAGAGACGCATTCAGAACAACGGATCAGGGTGTGATCGACGCGTTTATCAGGGGTGCGAGAGCGGCTGAGGAAGATCGGCGTAATTCATCTAGAGTAAACACTGACGCGCTCGCCAAATTGTACTCCTCTGCAGCAACTGTTGATAGTTCGTCCCATCATGGGAAAGAGTCCTGCTCTTGTGATTCTTATAAAGCTAAACGGTAAGAGTAAAGGCAACAATTACAAGTCTCAAAGAGAAAAAACCAAGATATTAATTAGAATTTAATTTGTTATATATAGAGATATGTTTAGGGAGGAGCTACAAAAGGCTATGAAGTTCCAGAACCTATGGACTGAATTGCAGCAATATATACATGCTGTATTTAACATCGCTCTGGAAACGGCTCGTGTGTCCGACTCTTCGCAGTCTCAGTGCAGCAGACTACCTCCGATTGACATGCACGATACTGTTATTCAGTAAGAGACTCATTTATTTAAAATATCACTTTGCATCATTATCATTGATTTGATTATATAATATTATGATTTTTTTCTTTTCTGCTAAAGATTATGCAAAAGAGATCCTCACCAACTATTCATGAGGTTAGTAAGCCAGGCGCAAGAATTTGTGATAGAAGTAAAAGTTCGTTTGTTTGTTCTTCTACACGATCATAGTGTAAACAATTTAGCAGAAATTTTTCTTACTGGTTAGTACAACTTTCCAAGTAAATAAAAATTTTATTTTATAAAAAATATATATAAAGATAGATATATAAAATCTATAACTCTCTCATAATGTAGGTCTCTTGGATGACTATGATGCTCTTGTAGCGACAGCAATTTTGATTTCTGAGTTAGTAAAACCGTTAAAAGAATACCTCTTCAAATTTAATTTGACATGGGACTGTTTTATTAAAAAGTTATATCAAATTTATGTATATAATGATGCTTTGGTGCAAAATAATTTACCTACGTTTATTGGACAGGTAAGATAATATACTTTATCGAAAACAATCTGTGATGTGCAAAATTCAAGTGTATACATCATATTTGCAGCTGAGGAAACTTCTACCATTGAAAGGTTCCGAATACCAAGATCTTGTACATAGATATTTATTTTTTGATGACGAGATGACGAGAATTGGTAATTTATGGCCCGAGACCGAACCATGGATGGATAAATACAAGTAAGTTAAAAGATTATTTTGCCTACACAATTATTCGGAATAATTCGATGGAATTGAATTATGGAAAACTGTGAAAAAGGATTGTATAAGCAAAGTATGTTTCAGTGCAGAACAAGCAGTTCGTATGACAAGACTTAGACAAATTAGAGAAGCTTGGGAATTGTTCACAACAACACGTAAGCTTATGGAACACAGCATGTTAAGCAAGACACCGGATATTGGAAAGTAAGATATTATACATATATAAAAAAATCTTGATAAAATAACTTGGTAGAAAAATTTTTTCTAATTTTTATTATGATAATTATTTCAGTGATATGCGAGAAATCCATGGGCAGTTTTCTTCGCTCATTGCACATACATCTGGAAATGATAGTCGACCTTTAAGTCCACTATTAGACCTTAATTCGGATTCAATAGCTATACCATCGAGCATAGAGATAGTTCAAATATTGTTAGATGATTGGAACAAGGCCCAGCATCAAAAATTGGCAGACATAGCTGAGGCATTGACTGCTACTGAAATGGACGCAGTTGGACCAGCCGATTCCATCTGTTACGATTATGCGCGTGCAACATGCCGATTGGCGCAATATGCTATCAGATCAGTCAGGTATATTTTATTTCAGTGTGTTATTTGAAAAATCATATATATTAAATTTTTATTTGCTTTTATAATACAATAATGATTTTAACTTGTCTTAGGAGTCATAGTGATGATAGTGATAATGAGAATGGATTTGAGAATGGGAAAAAATGCGAATGTCATACGTGCAATGAAATAAGAGTAGACCATGTGGTAAAGAGATTACATTTTAAGCTTTATAGAAATATTCACAGCCAGTGTCTCACCTTCAAAAAGAATAAAAATTTTATTATGTATAAAATATACATTATTTTAGTGAAAAAGTAATGTTCCTTTAAACTTTTTAATATTCAATTTTCAGATACATATATTAAAGTAAAAATTACATATTTTAGTCATAGTTGGACAATATATAAACTTTTTAAAAAAATAATATAATTATATAACTAATAATATAATTACATAACTTTCACATTTTTTATATCTGTAATAAATTAAAATTTTCTTTAAAAATAATTTATATTCATCATTAATGATATATTTTTCTTGTAGAGTACACAACATAAAGTCGAAAACGTTGAGAAAAATGATACAAATTCATTCTTATCCAGTAATGGATTTATGGGTAAGTGATTGAAATGAGTTAATGACAAGTAGAAAAATTCTAATAAAAAAGGGATAAACATGTTTTTAGATGGATCCGTGAATTGTACAACACAAATTAAGAAAAAATTAGACAACTCAAATGATGAAGATAAGAAGAAGAAAGAATCGGTTACACATAGTGCTCTACGCAAAGATACCATGTCAAAGACATCTGAATTAGAACCTTGTTCATGTGTTTATCAACACGCGCGAGAAATAGCGGAAAGAAAAAAGGAGATTCTGGAAAATCCACCTTGTCCTTGTCTACTGAATTCGAGACGCAAATGGGATATGTGTCCTTGCTTGCCTACATGTAAATATGAGAAAATTTTTTTGTATTTTTATTATGATTTAACTTAGCCAACCACAATGAAATTCTGATTAATATACAACTTCAAAAGCAGCTATACCCGAAACATCCGTAACGAACGGTCGTCCCAAAGCAACATCGCCGACTTCTGTTACGAAGCCTAATCCAGAACCAAGCCAAAAACCCGCTGTAAAGACTGGTTCCACGCAATCTGCCCAAACTCAAACGAGGCATTCTATGACGCAAACGCCAAACGCGACTCACAATCATAATATTCATCATGGTAAGTGTGAGTAGTACGTCGTATTTACATATTATATTCCTTGTCATATATTGATCTTTTTGTTCCAACTTTATTACATTTTTAAATATCACGAGTTAATAAGAGCCAAACGTGGATGGTTGTGCATCTGTTTCACAGAAAATTAATTTTTCTTTACAACTGATACATGACTATCCGCTTATATTAGTCCGCAATATTTGAATTTATGTATTTCATATTCAGAGCCTTATTAATCTTATTAATTTATTACATTTATTCTTTATGTATCCTTTATCTATTTATGCATGCTTTATCTATTTATGCTATTTACACATATCTTTTTTTTATACAAAAATAGGTAATCCGCATGCTCACGGGCCACTACCAGATTTGGCGAAAAATCTGATGGGTCCATCTCACCCCAGACTTCATTCACTCAATCATACACCGCACGCATGTCACAAGCAAGCTAATGTCGAGCACATCAAGAGAGTGTCGTGTAATGATTGTTAGTATATGTATATTATATATATATATATATATATATATATATATATATATATATATTCTCTCAAAATTGTGCCGATCATTTGCGTACTTCATTACATATTAATCTGGCATTTTAGTGAGTTCCGGAGATGGAGACTGTTCGGATTCGGGGAGCAGTCAGGAGGATTCGTGTTCCACTAGTAGTTCTGCACAAAGGGATACCAATATGAGACATTGTGATTGTTGCTACTGTGAAGTCTTTGGCCATGGGATGGTAAGTCTATATATCTCAATATAATCTTTTATTTAAACAAAAAGAAGAAAGTTACGTAAGCATATATTCGATTTGAGATTATAGAAATTTTTAAGAAGATTATATATAACTATGTCATTTTTTATAGCCGGCAGTTGCACCGGTAAGTCGAAATTATAAGGAAATGCGAGAACGATTGCGACAACTCCTGACAAAAAAGAAAGCGAAAAAGTGCAAAGGTGTAGCAGCTGGCTGTAGTCCACCAAAAAGTCCATCAGAATCGTCAATTTCCAATATCAATTTCGAATCCAAAACCCTGACGAGTTCGGTTCTTAGATCGAATACTCCAATTTCGACGACTTCTACGATCCAGCATGATCAACGAGATCAGCGAGATTTAGAAGAATTGTTAGAATTTATCGAAGGTAATCAAAGCGGGAAAAAAGACAATAACAAGAAAGCCGAGAAGAAAGCAAGACAGAAACAACGAAAGGTTTGTTAAAATATAAATTATGTTGTACTACATGTATGAGTATACTATATAGTTTTTTTTTAATACTACTATATAGTACCTGTACTTTTTTTTACTGTTACTATATAATCTCTTTGATGTAGGACGTTAATTAATATTATTTTTTTGACAGCTTGAGGAAAAGTTAAAGAAAGATAGGCAAGAAACAGAAAGACAAAAATTAATTGAATTGCAGAAAAAGACACCGGAGGTTACGATCACTGTTGTCGATCCTCAAAAGCCTGTACCTCAAAGATCATTACCTCAATGTAATTTACCAGAAGTTTCTATTTTACCGACATCGTCATCCATATCTCTAGGTTTGATGAAGCAGTTAAACAATAGAAAAAAGGATAAGCAGGAAGTTTGTAGCAATAATAATAATAGCAGCAGTAATAATAGTATTATTAATTTAAATAACAAGATAAAAACGGCGTCTGCGAATTCAAATGCGAAAAATAAGAGTATTAATAGCACTGAAAAATGCGAAGTACGAAATGCGAATTCTAATCAAGTCAGTAAAAATAACGTGAAAAATGATAAAATCGAAAGCAATAAAGCTAACAAATCATTAGCGAATATTAGTACCACATGTACGAAGAACAATAATTCGAGTAATAGTACAGATAAGTTATCCGATATTGACTTAGTTGACAAGAAGTTGACAAAGAAAGAAAGAAAGAAATTGGAAAAAGAAATGAAGAAATTGGAAGAAGCAAAGATGAAGGAAACTGAGAATGTGACACAAACGGAATCTCAACCGCAAATAGTTACTATTAGAAGAGAAATAAATTCGAATAGCGCTGAACCTACGGTCACGATCACTCTGAAAGGTCAGACTCCGGCTGAGGATAAAGTTTTATTTACATTAGTAAATGGACAAACTAAAGAGCCTCCTCACAAGATGGAACAAGAACAAAACCAAAGTAATAGTGGAAAGAAGAAGAAAGCCAAAACGAATAATAATAATAATAATAATAATTCCCTGCAACAAGGAAATAAGTTGCAGCAACAGAATAATCCGAAAACATCACAAACTTCATCTAAGGCATGCGACAGTAAGAATTTGAAGCAACAAGCAAATAATGACAAGTCGAAAATTGGCAAACAAATAGATGAGAAAAAAGTTCAACAACAGAATGTCAATGAAGCTAAAAATTCTAAATCGAAAAAGGATAAAAGAAATACAGAGAATAAGGAAAACGTGCTGCAACAGCAAAATACGGTGAATAAGAATAAGAATCAACAAAACGCGACTAACAAGAAGCAGATTAAAACGAATACACCTCCTCAAACGCCAGTGTCGCAGAAACAGCAACAGCAGAATCAGAATATAACAAATGAATCTACAATTAATAAGAAAATAAAGAAACAACACCAACAACAAGACAAGAATGTACAATCTAACGCCAATAAGAGCAATAAAAATATTAATAGTAACAACGCCAACAATAGGAATGTAACAAATAAAAGCGAACCTCAAAAGAATGTAAATAAAACGAATTCAACTACCGCAAATAAGCAACAACGTGTGCCTACAGAGGTCCAAAATACATGTAATGAACGGGTAGGCTCGCCGTCTCTCAGTAGCCAGTTTAAAGACATTGGGCCGAATTCCAAGATTAATATCGAGAATCTCAAGTTACCGCCGGGCATTACGATCACAAAGGTCGACGCGCCGCCAAAACCACTACCGATCAAAACGGCTCCTTTGCCGAAACCAGTGAGTCCGCCCAAACAAACCACTATTATTGCCACGCCAATGAGCGGTGTTCAATCGAGCTATGCGAATCCACAAGCCGGAGGAAACGTCATTGTAGTAGACACGGGCAAGCTTAAGCAAGACTTGCTGCCGAAAGCCAATGAGAAAGGTAAGCAGAAATTATAATTGCAAATATATCGGAATAATAATATATATTATATATATAAGATTATAATATATATAAGAAGAAAATATTTTATACGATATAATTCTAAAGTTAAAGTTTTTATTTTATCTTGTAAATAATTATAATCCAATTATAATCGTTTATGCTCTATTAACAATGAATAAATTTCAAACAAAATTAAAAAGAGTTATTAAAACTATCAATTGTCATTGTCTTCAAAAATTTTATAAAATAATATTTCTCTAAACATCTTTCAATGCACAGTTTATATACATATATATATATATATGTCTTCTTTTAAATTATCTTATTTTATTATTATAATTCATATGTACAAAAGATTTTTTGAATATTTTCCCATATAGACTCGTCCAAGGATTCTCAGTCTCAAAGTACCAGCAAGAAAAAGAAAAAGAAAAACAAGAATTCGGCCAATTCGGGAAGCACGGCGTCTACGTCGCCACCGGTGCAAAACAGCGATACATTCGTAAATGATCATGTGATAGATGAACCTGCGAGAATATTGCACAATCCCGGCACGAACATGGTGACCATCAAGAATCCGTCGTTCGGACCAATGAAAGTACCACCGACGCAGCAGGCGGCCATCATCAAGGTGTCGGAGAATGGCATGGTGACGATCCGAAGTCCAGCCTTGCAGCAGGCTATCAACGCTGGTCTGACATCACCGCCTAAACCTGATTATATTGTCAAGGGTGATCTATCGTCGTCATCGTCGTCGACAGGCAGAATGACGACGACAACGACGACAGCCGATTGTAATACGTCGAACATGAAACACGCGAACGGCGTTATTCCGTCGAGTTTGGCGGAATTGCGTAGCCGATTGACCGCGCAACCAATAGACTGCGCCTCATCCTTGTCCGGGCTCGCCAACATACAAATCAGCAAGGTGACGAATGGCCAACCGATACCGGAGAACGGCATCAACCTCAAGGGTACTAGCGTCACCCTGACAAAGGTGAGACCCGAGACGACGAGCATGGAGGATGCGCGGCAAGCATCGGCGAACAATACCGCGGTGAAGGAAGCGGTGATAAGCGCCAACGGCGGTGGCAAGAACAAGAAAAAGAAAAAACGCGGAAATGGCACGAGACAATGCGGAGATGACTGGAACCTCGTTGGTGAGAAACAACAATAATCAGACTTTAACATGTAAATTTGCTTCTTTCATTTTGTTTGTTTTCTCTTTAACATATACACGATATGTGAGCATATTACACACACATCCTCGGGTTGTTTCTCACATGCTTTCAGCAATTACATTTCTTTTTCTTTTTTTTTTCATGACAGTAATTATCCATACATACATTTCTTGGACGTTGCTAGATTTATCATACTGACAATTTCTTTTTTTCCCTTCTATATAGTCAAGAAGACACTGCACTGTATTTAGGATACTTCGTCATCTCCTAGATTAAAAAACTTTTCGAATATCGGATAGAAAAAGAGGATGAGAGAAAAAGAGAAAAATAGAGAGAAATTGAAAAAGAAAAATATCTTCGAGAATTCTTTTAGTCTTTACAAGTTTTCTTGGAGATATCGTAAGATACAAATGGTCAGGGAGTACTATTTTTTTCCATTTTTTTTCACTTGTCTTACGCAAGATTTGTTTCTTCTGACTAAAATCATTTTTTCTTTTTCTTCTTACCACAAACGAATTGATTTGAAAGCGAATATAGCTAATAATAATCCCCAAATTTATAAATACGCGAATTCTTTCGATCTGCATTCTTTTTAAACGGATAAGCAAGGCAGTGTCATCTTGATAAATGCTATGCCAGTACATTAGGACGAATAGAACATCTGGTAACACAAAGAGGGGGATTCTAAAACCAATCTTAACTTTACACATATAGTATCGAATTATCTTAAACATTACAATCGATTGAAAAGAATAAGTAGACAAAACATTAGGTTTATATTGATCATGACAACGACAAATACATTATGTAGGTATAATTTAATCGTGATAGGTAAAACGCGAGTGTGATACTATAGTATACGATATATTTTTTAATCTGCTAATATTAAATAAAAAAGTAAGTTACTTTTTTCAATGTTATACTCTCTTTTCCCCTTTGTCGGAATGAAATTTCCCGAAATACTGCATGAGTAAGGATATAATAATTCTTGGTTTTTTTTTCTTCTTTCCTTTTCTTCATTCGACAAAAATTGCTATCACTGATAAACTGTAATAAGTTTAGAGACCATAAATAAATCTTACTTCCATAAGTATTTAAAAAAAAATTTTATTTAATCTTTTTCCAACAAATAACAAATTGATTGTTAGAAACTCGGAAAAATGCTATTAACAGCTATTTTTGTAGTGACATATGACGATACTGTATAATAATGGCTGTTTATGCAGATTATTCACATCGAGAATTTGAATGTTGACATGCGTATCGCTATATTATTATTTTATTATTATTATTATATTTCCGCATTTCAAAAAGATCACGCGTGTATCTTGATCCTTATTTGAACGATATGTAGCATATAAATCGGCATAATTCTCTTTTTTTTCTCTCGTTTTTCTCTCTCTATATATACACGATTACTTTTCTATCCATACTCATACAGTAAATAAAAGAAAGAAAAAAGAAAAATGCACGGCAGATTTTGTGGCATTCATTGCTGCGCTCTCAGGCGAACTGTCAGTGTATCCAGTATTTAGAACGTATCTTTTACAGAGAGCGTATTCACGCCCAAAGATATAGACGGGGACATGGACGACTTTGAGCGTGAATTGGAGGACTTCAAGAGGTTCTGCCAACAATCCGTGCCACCGCCGCACAAGGAGAAGGTCAATCTCAATATCAAGGATATCGTGTTGAAGAAGAAGTCATCGTCGTCAGCATCATCGTCATCGGCGGCGGCGGCAACCGGTCCTGCCACTGTGATAGCGGCTAATTGATTTGTCGATTAATCTCGCGTTATCATCCAAAGTGCGCGATTACTGCCATTGCGATGGTTCGATGTGTGGTCTTTTGGACGCGATCGCTTCGTGAACGATTCACCTCCGATCGTCATCGATGATTTCGCGTTTTCAAAGAAAGACGGATGTATAATGCCTTCGTAGCTGAATATAATCGTTAGTGATTCTAAATGAAAAAAAAAACGAAGAGAAAATTATTACTCTTGATAGAGTAATAATTAAACACAAACAAATGACATTATTATGTATGTATATCGTTAAATGTAATTAGAAAACAAATTTTCTCGCGGCGAAACGATGAATTCATCGTACGGGATGTCGCTTTAAAATATCCCGAAACGATATTAATGACAATTGTAAAAATTCGGCCCCGCCAACACTTATAATAATGAATGCGATTGTAAATCAACGTAAAAATGTCGTAAAAATGTCACTAGAAGCCACGCATTTGTTTTTGCAGCTCCAAGAGCTCTACATCAGTACCAGTTAGTAAACTTACGCTCCAAATACATTTGCAAGTGTAATCACGAGCAGATAGACGTAAACACACAGTATCTCTCTCTTTTACTTTTTTTTCAATAAATGTAAAAGCCTGTTTCTACCTATTTAGAATTGTCTATATCTCTATACATGTCTCTATCTACATTCTCCTTCTAGGTGTAGCCTGTACTGATATAAGTAGTCTATAGTATAATACATATATCGTAAAGGTTTATATATACATAATTCAACAAATGTACTCGCAATGTTTCTTATTGTATTGTAATTAAAATACTTTTTATACGGTAAATAAGATTAAAAATGCGTGACGCGACGGTCTGCTAATTTTTCAGTACATGTAAAAACTTTATATATATATATATATATATATATATATATATATATATATATATGTGTGTGTATATTGTGCACAGACTTAAAGAAATTAATATAAATATCAATAAATATTAATTAATATAATAATAATATTAATATTAATAATAATAATAATATTAATAATTATTAATAATATTAATTAATATTATATTAATTTATTTCTTTCGATTTCTTTAATTCTGTGATTATACATATGTATGTACACACCATTACTATGCTATACAATATCATTTATCATATTTTATTACACAATATCTCTCTCTTTACAGAATTTTTCAGTATTTCTTTTACGGAAATAGTATTATTATTAGAAATATACGAAACAATAATTTATCTACCATATATTATTATTGAAAAATTGCAATCAAGTTGAAAATTGATCGAAATTAATAGGATACAATGTGTAAATGTACTTTCAATTTTTAATATTAACTTCGTTAAACAAACATTAAACATAATAGTTTAACATAATAATCAAATGTAATATATTTGATTATTTAAACTAATCGAAATTATGTATATTGTTTATTTAATATGCCGTATATTAGAAAGTGAAAACTTTTTACGCGTATAATTTCTTCACGAAATGCGTGCTAATTATAGATATTATATCTATTATATAGAGCTTATATAATCATATCCTTTTATCTTTTAGTTTCAAAACGCATTAAATTTTTTTATTTTAAATTGAAAGAAATGGAAAATATACTTTAAAATGACGTTTTCTTTACGCGTTTTCTATAAATCATTTTTACATTCTTATCGATTACCGGTTAATAATCTTACTTATCGGTTGTTGTTTTTAATGTTTCTTTGTACCGTTAGATGTCTCGCGAGTAGAAAACGGGGTAATTTCGTAAAAATACGTTAACTTTTTTATAGCACGTAGGTATCTTGAATTATCTCTATTATTAGCATTTAAGCAACAATAATTACACTTATTATGAATAATAATAATTCTAACAAGAAATAATCTCCGTATCGAAGTCTTAAAGCCATTTCGATCAACTTGTGATTAACTTAATCGGCGTTTAACCTGTTTAAGAGTGTAATACCTGCGTATTGTTAACGTTATTAGTCGGGTAAAACATTAATTCTTTTGTTGCTTGATATGTGTGAAGAAAAGATTAAATTAAAGACGGTGAATTATATGCAAATTTTATTATAGGCAATTTTTTATAGTTCTAGTTGAATTAATTGCCGATTAAGTGAATCAGAATTTGATTCAACAGTGGTCATTAAGATAATATTTAACCTAATTGGTTCTTATTTGTTCTTTGTATAACATAGAAAACATCTTGACATATCTTTTAAATCGAATGTTGTAATTTCGATGATCTGTTATAGTGTGTCGTATTTAAACATAAGGATCATTTTCGCGCTAAACGAAATTACACGGATTTTAATATTCGCTTCAAATTTGAACATCTCTACACGCATTTCTGTTAGAAAAAAATTTACAAAATTAACAGTCTAAACTTGCGGTGGTGTGTGAAGGAGAGAGAGTTACAGGTGTCATCGAGGAAAGCGATCGTTCGATGGATTGTATCGCCGGGGCGTGTTGCTTAATTAACATATGTCGCAACGATTGCGCTTCCTCCCGAAGAGTCACTATCTGCGCCTTGAGAATCGCATTCTCGTGCTCCAGCATTGTCGCCCTTAAAGCAATCTGTAAGTATAAAAACGATACATATATAAATATAATGGAACTTCATATTTACATGCAAAAATTACATCGCTCGAAAATATTGATTTTATTATGTCGCACCTGCTACTGTTAATTTTAAATATATTAAGTTTGTTCTTTTCAGTTGAATTAGAATGTAATAGAATGAGATAGATAAATTATATTTAGAAGTTTTTGAAAGAGAAAAAAAGAAAAGATGAAAAATGCAAAAAATGTAATTAAAATGAATAAATTTATTGTTCTCTTTAAAACATATCGAAATTTGAAAGATCGTTTTATTTCGTTCTTACGTGATCTTCTCTGATCTTGCGGGCATCCCGTGACTTTTTCGCTGCCTGATTATTCCGT
The DNA here is from genome assembly GCF_025532165.1 of Camponotus vicinus. Classification (NCBI taxonomy): domain Eukaryota; kingdom Metazoa; phylum Arthropoda; class Insecta; order Hymenoptera; family Formicidae; genus Camponotus; species Camponotus vicinus. The sequence continues at coordinate 5,725,797 of NW_028141945.1, read as the reverse complement.
TTACGTCTCTCAAAATATTTTTCGTCTTTTTGATCGTCCGGGATCGGTTTCTTTTCGCTTCTAGGTCTTCTGTGGAGAGTGTTTATGCCGTTTGTATTGATGAAGTGACGGTTCATGGCACCTGTTTTGTTATCGATGATAAGATACACGTGTTTTTATCGCCATGTAATCGACATAATTTGTAACGAGATAAGAGGAAAAAAAATTGCCCCGGGTGAGGATCGAACTCACGACCTTAAGATTATGAGACTTACGCGCTGCCTACTGCGCTACCGAGGCTATCAATTTGGACTACTTAATTAATAAGTAAATAGTACGGTCTCTTTATTCAAACATTGAATATATTGAAAAATTATTTAAAAAGAAAACTGAACGTGCTAAGATAAAATTAGCTTACCCGAAGAGGAAGTCGAAAACGGTTGAGGTACGCTCAGAGATTGCATCAAGGGTGGCATCGCTAGAAAAGGTGGTTGAAGCAACGTTCCTGGAAGTGAAAATGTTGCCGACAAAGAAGAGGATGTTAACGGCGAGGATGAAGAATCCGCTGCCACGGAATTTGGTAAAATATCCGGTTCGATGAAATTATAATCCCGAGTCGGATATGCTTCATACCTACACAGATCTGCTAATGAAGACGAGAATTTTATCAATTTTATTCAGATATTGTGCATTCAATTAATTGTATTCGTTTATTTTGTATTGTTAAATGTAAAAAAGAAGAATCGACTCACTGGGAATAAAGACTAGAAAGTTTAGATAGAGTACTATCGACCGCCCCTGTGGCCTAATGGATAAGGCATCGGTCTCCTAAACCGGGGATTGTGGGTTCGAGTCCCACCAGGGGTACATTTATTTTTTTTTTTGTAAAATAAATAAAAGATATAAACTATTAACATTTTCGGAAAAATAAAAATATTATAAGAATATCTTCTGTAACAATACTTTTGCTATAGAAAATTAGAAAATTAATTTTTATATATGTATACTAACAAAAAAATATCACATATATACATACATGTGTACATATTTATACATATATATTTTTTTTTTTAAATAACATTAATATGATATTCAAAATGAAATTCGATAAACTAACCACTCATTTCTCTCTTTCTTCCAGGATTAATTAGCTTTACACGAGATATAGTTTGCTCACTCGCTTGATCGATGGAAAATTCATTTGACACTTGGAAATTTCGCCAGCGAGAGCTGAAACTTTTACTCCCGGCTATATACATCATGTCACGATTGTATATGTTACTGGACTGGATGAAACATGGGAATCCGAATGTCGTGATAATATAACGACTTGTCGAGGTTCGTGCGAAACTGTGCAAACGTTAACGTCTGTACAAATTGCCGTAGCTGTTATAGTTAAGTTGTAAAATTCGCTTAGACGTTAATTGCTCAAGCGGCAGTTACATTTTTAGGGAACGAGACCGATGTAATGGCGATGCTATAAATGAGACAATCGCTTGAAAAAAACGACCTTGCAAAAATCAAATAAACTTGAGATGAATGTAACTTATATATTTTAACATACGTATTTTTTTAAATGTACGTATAACATTATTTATAATTTATAATATAAACTGTGTGATTCTCTCTCTCTCTCTCTCTCTCTCTCTCTCTCTCTCTCTCTCTCTCTCTCTCTCTCATAAGAGGGAATTTTAATACAATTATTTAATTATTAATTACTCTCTACTATATGTAATATATAAATTACTTAATATTAAGGAATTATATAAGTAACATAATCAAATAATTTAAATAAATTTTATTATCTTAATCTTAATTATTTTCAAAAATTGCTATTATAGATGTAATTATTATAAATTTTAAAATATATATAGAGAAATTGAGTTAAAAAAAAAACCTCCACCGTGACAATGCTCTCGCATTGCCGTGACCAGGATTCGAACCTGGGTTACTACGGCCACAACGTAGGGTCCTAACCACTAGACGATCACGGCTACTGGAGGAGTTAAGACAGGATTGGAAATTGTCATAGATCAATCCAGATATCAGTCAACTTGCTCACTTGTGCATAACGAAAGCAAGCAAGTGACAAATAAAGAATATGTGACCCTATATTATATTTCAAATATTTTTCCATCTCATATAAAATAATAAAACAGACATAAAACATCATATAAATCGAAAGATAAAATACAAAATAATTTATTTCTATATATATAACATATAAAATTATAACATTTCTATTAATTTTTTATGCAATAAGTTAGTAGTATATAGATGATGCTTATGTGCAATTAAAAATGAAATTTTAATGAGCTCTATATAGGGTATTCCAAAATCATCAACTAAATCAATCCAAGCAAAGAATGATACATTATATACTCTTCCATAATTTATACACTGCGAGTATTTTTTAATTTGATACAACATAAAAACTAAAATTTAAAATATTTAATTTCAGAACATTCCAGAACCTTGAAAAAGCTGCGATGAAAAGAGCATGATTTTGGATCGCCAATGACTTATTTTTCAACCAAGGGACTTTAATACATCTTTTACGTACCTGAATTTGGAGCGAAGAGACTGTAACTTCGCAAGAGATGCAACGCAGAGAATGCGCCAGAGACTGCGTTTCCGGTGCACATCGTCCTCGCATGAGAGTGTGAACTCATTGCTTGAGAAATATTCTCTTCAATATTCAGAATTAAGATAAACTCCACACATCTTTCCGATCGAATAATGAATACTTATTTGCCCTGAGAGACGTAAACATCATAACATATCATCATAACATATAATGTCCGATCATATAATATATCCCATCTGCTTAAATCGTAAATAATGTTTCAAATTTTAAGAATCGTTTCAGACAAAAATCGTGACATAGTTGCCAACAATTCATCTTGCATTAAATCAAAAGGTTTCGTTATCAATGATTATCCATACTCGATCATATGAAAAGATCTATTCGTAATATTTTTTTTCTTCTTTTAGAATTTATTTCATTTTTGTACATATATGTGAAATATTAAATAATATCGGATTTTAGATTTAATAATTTATATATCTTTGATAGCTTTTTCTCTTCTTATCGATGCAAAGTTTTTTTCGGTGGCAAACTATTATTTGGCAATTGTATTATCTCCCTATTGAGATATATGCATTTCACACATGATTAAAACATGATTAAAAATAATTTAATAAATTTGTCGATAATATTTTGAATTCTATATTTCATCTATATTCTCTCAATGTTCACAGGTCACTTATGTCGCAAGTCAAAGAATATTACGAAAATTCACCAGAGGTTTAAGATTTAATATTCATCGATCGATACTACGAATTTTCTTTCGCGAAGATTCAAACGGACTTCTTCGAGAAAACTCCGAACTTTCGAAGAGTACTACGGATTCGTTACTGAGACGATCAGCTAACAACTCAGTCCGACTGCTTTGACGCGCCATATCATGTATCACATGTTGCAGCATCGCTAAAATGTACGCGCGAAGACCATTCGATTCGTCGGGGACGACGAATATCCCGCCTCCAGGTACATGCGCACTGACTGTGCCGTAGGTTGATTCGCTGCCGCGTCATTAGTGGCAACCAGCCAGACACAGCTCTCGATGGTCAAGGGAGAACGCGGACACGAGCGGTCTGACCAATCGCAATGTGCCATCTCTACGATCTTAAAGTGATTGTAGGTATCGCGAGTTCAATCTACAAACCGCAGCACATATATGTAATAGGTCGCGTGAATATTCCTGATAATGTGCGAAAAGACGCATCGAATAGATAGTTGACGACAAGAGCTTTATAATTCTTTCTCATTTTGCCATCAACATAAATATATATTATTTTTACTATATCATTTACTATTCCTTATTTATTTCGTATATTCTGAAGATGTTGAAATATTCAGAATCAATCATATCTGTGATTCATAAGACTCTATTAGACTCAGTCAATCTAATACTTAAAAAACTAATTTAATATATAAATAGTATTCATTATTTATAGATAATAGGAATATAATTTATATAAATGTGATATAAATTAATATCATACAATTTTTCTTCTGTCAAAATGAGTCAAGTCTATAAGTTGTAGAGAATCCTCATTTGAAATATAAAATCATATTTAAAAAGTGAACACTTTATGCAGGTTATATGAAAATGATATAATGATATATATGAAGTACTTTGGTGCGCTATAGCGCACAATATAAAATATTCATTGCCGCGGAAGAAAAACGATCAATCTCGCAATTTCAGGTAACTGGAGAGATTCTGATCTTCCAATCATTACGCCAGTATTATCTGCGATTCGTGTGGTTCATCGCTCGATGGTACACGTCGTGGCCTCGCGATGACTGATCGCCGACACTTATCGTACGTACACATCTACGGCCTCGATCTGTAATTCTTATGACATGTATAATTTTTAAAGTCACTTGCCACTTATTATTTCTCATCGTACATTTTATCATATTTAATATGAAAGAGAAGAGAAACGCTTTTTATATATTTTATATTTCTAGAATAAATTTGCCCTCAGGATAAAAAAACATAAATGTACATAATACACCACACATTAGCACATTGCATGCAATACAATAAGGTCACAGATTTAAGAATTATTAATATAAATTACCAAGAGTAAAGTAATATATTGCAGGTAATAAAAAAAATCTTTTATTATATCATTTATAGATAATACGAACTTCCTTATCTTGCTCCTTGCGGTGATGAAAAATCTCGAGAGCACGCTATTAAGAAGAAAGAAAAGCCGCGAGGGACTTAAGCGCGAGGTCGAACGAGCGGCATAAGTTTGATCGAATCGGTATGAAAATTTAGAAACTTTTGCAAGCAAACGAGTTAACGCGATTCTTCGGCCGCTCTATTTTCAGAAATTACGATCTTCTTCCTCCATCCTTCTGGGAGACTTCGGGCGGCGATGCAGGTGCGAGTCTTGCACATGCGAGGAGAACGCGTTTATACGTATATACACATCTCGCAGTCTCGCATAGACCACCACATAGGCATGCCACGTAGATACGTAGTACGTAGGTGCCTTCTAATGTGCCTCTGGGACAGTCAGCACCTGACACTTTCACGTTACCCACCTACGTACGAATGTTTAATGCGCCGTCCGTAATTATTATGAAGCAAATTAGCCCGCGGCGTGGTGTATTAGATCGCTCTCCTTCCTCCTTCTCTTTATCGTTCTCATTAATATTACAACTCATCCGTCCTGTAATTATCCTCTAGCCCACGATTAACGGTCAAGAGATCGATTACCTTTGTGTTTGCGATCATATTGCATGGATGTTCCAGGTGCGTCGCGTCCTTTGACCTTCACAATCGCATTGATGTATGTTATACATTATCGTCTTATATCTCTTGCGTTATGCGGACAAGTGTTTAAAAAATGTTATTAAGATCCTAACTCGACCATTTTTTTTAATTTTTGAGTTGCATTTTCCTATCCATTGTTAATTGTATTTTTTCAAATGAGAATATATATGTATATAATATTAACGATAATGAGAAGGATTGAGAATCACAAGCGATCGGTACACCTGTACGCCGTTCACGCAACAATATTGTAGATTCACATAAATTCAACTCCCGGGCAGGGGTCACACATGGGCGGGTTAAATAACATCATTTAGTATCGTAATATCTAATTTACTACAGAGAAAGAAAGACAGAGAAAAGAGCGGTGAGCTTTGAACGGAAGGAACCACGTGGTTGTAATCCCACGACGTCGCAATTACAGGCGCCTTTTGAAACAGTATATGTCCCTTCTTCGTGAGTTCAGCATGTGCGAAAGATTAAATACGCGTCCGACTTACTTCCTCTCTCTTCATCTATAAATTTATTACTTAATTTTTCTACTTTTTAAATATAATTTTTTTGTAAAAATTCTAATTTCTTTGTTATTTTTTTTCAGATATTTGATTAAATGTCTCTAGAAGAATTTGAAAAATTATATGCGTTCTTTTTTATAAAGTTCAACCCTTACGGAGATATCGATCGAAACGTATATATTATATGAGCGTGCTTCTTGTCACCCGCCTGTTTGAATCTGCTCGTTATCATTATGTGGCTGGATTTGTGCCGATAACACGGGCCGCGTACAATTCTTGCTCTGGGATCGGACCTGGTCGTGCGAACCCGAACACCTGTCGACGGCCACCAGGTAACGTGACATCACGTCACGTGATGAGCCGGCGAGCTGGCGAACGCACCGGGACCCACCCCCGACGACCCCGTGACGCGTCCCGACAGTAATCGGTCTAATCGACGTCCCGGAGACTTGTGCACAGGTATATGCATAAAGGATTCACGTGTGCGATGATTTTTCATTTCGCGAAGATCATTTATTCAAGTGTACTCGAGATGTTAATATTTCCTTTCGCCGAAGGGTCATTATTTCATTTCGTGTCATCTGATATCTATCGATTAATCATAAACTTTGAATCAATGATATAATACAAAGATAATATATTTAATTTATTGCAAACATTAATTAATTTCATATAATATAGTGACAACTTAGAGATGATAATACAAATATAATAACTATTCGGAGCCTAAGACTTATTAGTTTTTAAATTTCTAACAAGATTACATTATTTGAAGCATATTAATATATAAAACAATTGCATTATATTAATATATAAAACATAATTTTTAATGAGTGGAATTTCTGAACATAATTATTTTCTGTGAGACATTTTAACAGCTATAATTTCTATGTAAATTCGCGTTTTTTAATGTAACTATATATACAATAAGTCAATTATATGTTGTGAACATCTTATAAATCATGTATACGTGTTAAGAATGTTGCATTAATTCTTATTAATACTCGATGTGTCAACATTTGCAATAATGCTGTCCAAACTTTACGGAAATGTAGAGTGCTATCAACGTTCCGTATCAATCCTGAAGGATTAACGAGCGTTTTCGCACGCGGAAATGCGACTGCTTCTTCCTCGCACGAAAAGGAGGCCGCCTCTCACGCATCGAGCCTGCCGTTGTACACCACGGAACAGGACAGGACGGTACCCAAGAAGGTCGCGTGTCTACTTAGTCTCGTTCCACCGCTGCCACCCTTCACCCTCTCCCTCTACAGGAAGTACGAATTCTCCTTTCACCCTCGCACAAAGTCACGTATCGTGACGCCCGTTGTTTCACAACTTGGGCAAAGTTATCTCATCAAGTCGTCACGAGGACGCCCTTTCCTTCCCTACCTCTCTTTTTACCCCTCCTCTCTCCCGCTCCAAGTCCTGATTAAACTTTTCTTACTTTTGCGGCTCGAGGTATTTATAATCTCGCGCCGCTCCGCGCTCTCTCAGAACCGCAGAATCGTTATCAGGGTTTAACTAATTAGCGGCATTTCGGCGAAAAAATCATCGTCTTGCTCGTTTTGTATTTTTCGACTTATATCAAATAACTATAATATGATACAGTTGATTCGATTGATGTCTAATTTGGTGTTCAATTTTTAGAACAATAAATATATATATGTAATAAATAAATATAAATATATATTTCGCAAAAAAATAATATATTATCACAGAGAGATCTACAAATATCTAAGCGACCAAAATCTCGCGAGACAAAAAAATACTTCAATGTCATTCTCTCGTTTTTCTTTGATAAAAAAAAGAAAATTATCTTTTTAGTTGTAATTTTAGGTGAAGTTGGAGACATAGAGTTAAACATCGAGTAGACTTCAATGCCTGCGCTCAACGTATGGCAAGCACCTTACTTGCGATCGAAGAAAGAAGTACGCTTATGAAACGGGATATAATGCGATTCGGTCAGTGGTGAAAATCTAGATGAAAGCTGTACGATTTACAATTGATTCTCCAGTCACATTAAAAAAATCTTTTCCTAGATGAAAGCATTTGTAAAATGAGCTGAGTGGATGAGCAGATACGAAAGAGTATTAATGGACGAGAGAGAAATCGCCGCTCACAAGCGAACGACGTACTCCAAGCAATAGCCACACCAGAGGAAGGAGGGAGGAAGGGATGGAGAAGCTTAATCATTTAGACTATTTGCCCCCGTTGGAGCACGCCAGACCATCTACAGCCCTTCAGTTCCCAGGCTGTCGGCAAATTGCGGCTTACCGCGCCGGCACCGGTTTTTATCCTCGCGCTCACCTCGTCCAGGTAATTCTTGGCGGGCTCCGCTTCTCGTCGTTCTTATCGGAAACGGCGCGAAACAATAAAAACGAAATCGCTCACACCACCGTCGGCCGAACATGGCAAAAGTGGAGCGTGGTGCCTGTTAGAGCGCCATTCGCCGCGATTCGAGTCTTACCTCTTCTTTGACTCGTCTCCCCCCATCAGCCGCATAATCTTATTTTGTCATACTATTTTTACGAAGCACATTAGTAAATCTCATTAGCAACGAAGCCGTATAATTTGTATAATTTATTAACTTTTAATAATACCTTAAAATTGAGAATCGAAATAACTGTAAGGATAATACAAGTTAATTTTCTATAAATCAGAATCTCAATTTTTATTTTATCATAATTTGTTGCAATCATTTTGATCCATAATAATGTTAATTTAAAATAAATAATAATTAAATTATATAAATAATTAAATAATATTATGTAAGTTTTTTTCTATTGTCACGAGTTTTTTTTAATTCATTCGCTTCTCCAATGCATATTTCAAAGGAAGATCCGCAGACATCGCGATGATGGTACAACAATGTGCGTTGTGTGGATTGATGGAGCGAGGAAGAGAAATTTTTTTTCATGTATTTCCTGGGGAGAATCGCGATGAGTGCTTTGCAGATATTGCCATTATTATGAAAAAGCGATGTGTGTGTAATTTTATTATTATCGTATTGTCGGCGCGCTATGCTATTGCGTCTATGCCGTTCGTACATACAGAGCGGCAATAATTTTATCATAATTCATACACAATGCGAGGAGCTGTGTCTTTAGTCGAGGAAGCCCTCCGAGATACCGAGAATATAAAAGTACTTCCGTATATACTATACAGTCACGCGTTCACTGACTGCTCGCCCTATTAATATTTCACGTATACACTCGTCCCTGCCACCCACGTGCTCCTCCTACTTTTTCTCTCTACATCTACGCCTATTTACGCCCCTTGACCTCGCAGCACCTTTCTGTAGCGTTATTTCGATTGCAGATCGATACCAGGATTGCGAGTCATGGAGGACGATTCTCGTCGTGCTTTATCGAAATCTTTCAAATTTAATGGGACACATAAAACCGTCTTTTGTATCGGCATGACATATTTTTAACCCCATCATACATAATTCACATATTCGCATATTAAAAAAACAATGGTATTTTACGTTATTTAAATATTTAGCAAATAGTTTTTGAAATTTCCTTCCAAGAAACTTTAAAATAACTTAAAATTAAATATTTCTCAAAGCGGTCGTTTACAATTTTCAGGTATACACATTTCAATTTGTAAAAGTGACATTTTTGATTAACCTTTTAAATAAGAATTAAATCAACGATGAAAAACACTAAGAGAACGGAAGAAAAAGTCAACGCCATAATTAATGAAATTCTTGATGACGATCAAGGAAACAATTTCAGTGCGACGCAAACTGAAAATTGTTCAAGAGATTGCAAGGGACCAGATAATACGCCTAAAGAAGTATCAGAAATCTTCATTCATATAATAATAATTAAATGAATCTCAAATTTTGAATCTCAAATTTTTATTTATATAATATTCATACAATTATAATAATCAAGATTTTATTTATACATAAATCAAATTTAAAAATTGATAAACTTTAATCTTTTTTATGTTGTTAGATACACCAATTTAGAAAAACTTAACAATAATTTAATGATTTTAGCGCATTTTTTAATTATATTAATCAATTGGAAATTAATTTATTATATTCAGTAAAATTATAAAAAATAGTAATAAGATTATTAAGAATTATAAAAAAATGTCTTTGTTGAAAATAATAAATTTCAAGTGTTAAATAAAAATTTCTTTCGCCACAGACATCCCGACAATGCAAGTGTGGTGTGGAGAATTCGACGAGATTTTCGCTACGCGTTTTAGAGGCGATGCGCTTGTTGCAACGCGACGTGGACCAGCCATCCACTTCCAGCGTTGATGACATCGTCGATTATATCCGGACGAATTATCGCCATGATGGCGATCTTTATGCTCAGGTGCGGACCGCGCTGAGACAGGTCTGTTCTCAAGGGTTAGTTTTCGGCGAGAATTAACTCCATCAGAGACAGCCGAAGGTCAGAAAGGCGGAGAGGATGCGTCTCTCGCGTGCTGAGGACGCGATCGCGTTTCAAGGCAATTACCCCACTATTGCGCAGTCTATCTTGTTTCCAGGTTATGCATCTATCGACCGATTTCGTTTATGACGCTAATTACATACAGCAAACTCGTACTGTGCGATGCAAAATTATTTTGCAAAGTTTAAACCTCGAAAGATACAATCATAGAGAATTATGATAAAAATTTATCTATTTCATTAAATCACCGCGCCAAATATTACAAGTGTTATATACTTTAACAATATTAATTTAAAATTATCTGTGTATATTAGATTCGAAAATTTTAGTTTTTTTTCGCGCTTACAATCATAAAAAATAATTTGCCTATTTTACTCTACAATATTTAACTCATTTAAGATCGAAATGATGAAAGAAAAAAACAAATATCTTTTCTGCCATATTTTAAAATATTACATAATTAATAATATCCTTTTTTTAATAATATCTTTTTATTTAGAATTTATTTAGAGTTAACAGTTATGATCCTATAACAGATTCGTCATGGAATTGTTGGACAATGAATATCACTTGATTGGGCCTGTCGTTAGTGTGAAGCCGAATGACTGTTCCTTGGATTGCGAAGGAAAAGTGAAGGACCGAAAGGTCCGAAAAACATTTGTTGATCGCGATAAAAATTTGATAGGAGAACCAAGGTTTCATTCAACCAGAATATCAGCCAACGAGAGAAATAATGCGGATTATCGAGATACAGAAGAATTTGATACTGAGGAATTATTACCCTCTTGTGATTGCAATGATACTTCGGATATTCGAGACGACCGACAACAACGTATTCCTGAAATACGCGAGATACAACGACGTGATGAACGCGCAGAGCCGATTCCTGGACCTTCTAGAGATTTTGTGAGAACTGTTTCACCAATTAGAAGGGCAAAAGAACCACGATTAGAAGATCGAATAGTGCAACGTGCTGATGAAAATGGCGAAGAGACAACTACGGAGGAAGATATGGATTGCACTTGCGATACCAACGGAGTGACTCAGATTACCCGAGAGCCTTCGAGGAGACGACCTTTGGATCGTCCTCGCATAGTTAGGAACCAGCGGAATGGAGAGCGTCGCGAAAACGATGAAGACGAAGAGAATGAGGATGAAGAGGATGAACAAGTAGAAGAGGAAGACGAAGATACAGAAGATAGCGCGTACAGGGAATTGAGGGCGCGAGGTCCTCGTAGGAGGAGAAATGCGGCGCGCGAACGAGAATTGAAAAGATGGATCCGACGCTGTCGTCGAGAATGTGAACGAAGAGCACGATAAATCGTAAGTCAAAGTTAAGTATTCGTTAAATATATTTGCTTGATAAATGTACGAGCTTGAAAAATTTACCTAAGTGTTATTATATGTCGATATGTGTGTGTATATGTGAGTTATTTCTCATAAATTTTTAAAAGCACAATTCAAAATTAATTTTAAAATATTCTTTACGATTCTAATATTTCTAAATTTTTAAACAAATACTATAAATGAATACTATTATAACTATTACTTGAATTTTTAGTTTTACATAAAATATTGAATATTAATTATTAATATATAAAATTATGGATAAATAAATATATATTATTAATATATATTATAAATAAAATGCAAAAGATGTTATATAAATTTTGAATAAAATATATATAAAAGTCTTTTCTTTGCATTATTATTAACGAATATTTATTTAACGAATAATTTACACATATATATATTAAGTTAAGAAAACTCGTATTAAATAAAATAATATATAATATATAATATAAATATTATAAATGACTATGTTATAATTTCGATAATTTATTACAATTAAAATTTGTCAAAATATCGTACAAAATATTTTGATTTTACTGATGTCACTGATCGCGATACAGATTTTTTGCATTCTTTGGTGGAAAAACTCCTAATTTTTGTGAAACACACAATATGTTCCTATGTCGATTAATAGGAATTAACAATCCAGATTGTAAACCATATAAAAGTGCTTCCTGTACGTAAAATTTTGCGCGCCTCCGTCCTAAACAAAGAAATCAGTCTGCTAATGATGAAATAATTTCTAGCACAAGAATTCTTTTTATATATATTTCTTTTTTTCTCGCTTTCTTGGAAAATTTAATTTTATAATATTACATTTACTTTTTTTTCATATCAAAAGAGAGAAAAAGAAAGAGCAATTGTAAGTTATAGATAAATTGTAGATATTATCTAAAAAAATTATATATTTAATATATATATATATATATATATATATATATATAAATTATGTTTACTAATTATAAATTTATATTATAATTATATATTTATTAATTATAAATTTAAATAAAGAAATTATATATATATATATACCATCGCGGACAGCTTTCGTATATTCAGCGATATATTCTTTCGATAACGTCCTTTTACAAAGTTCAAATTTATTCGGCTTAAACTGTTCATCGAAGATTTCATCCTTGAAATTTGTCCCAAATATCGGTGCTTGTTCATGAATATTTTTTTTTCTCGCGTGTTGTTTATAAAATTTATTGCACGCGCAGTTTCGCCGCTTCCATTTCCTGTCCCTGTCGGCACATTTTTGCAAATATCTATACACTAAATCGAATACCGTCGATCTTTTAATATCCTGTTGCGGAAAGGTTTGTGCCGAGATAGCTGATCTATTTGCAGATGATATAAATCAAGATTATTTATCAATTTATTGTTTAATTTTACAGCTATTCAATACTATGCCAGGAATTAAAAGATTACTTATTTAGTATAAAAATTGCATATAAGAAAAAACAAAAGTATTTTTCAATATATTTTTTTATATAAAATAAAATTATATTTATTTTATATAAAATAAAATAAAAATTTTAGCATGATTAACCTGTATCCATGATTGAATTTAATACGACGACTGTGTACACTTTCAGGATAAGATTTCCAATCTCTGCTCATGATTAAATGATAAGAGTATAATCGTCATAAATTAAAAATTATTTTATATGAAAAATCCAGCGAAAAGAATTAAATCTGTCAAAAATTTAAATTCAATTTTTTTCAATAATGTCATGAAATCGTGCGTTTTTCTCTTTTTTCCTCTTTCTATTTTCAATTTATTTTCACTTTCTTCAATTTCTATTTTCACTTCACAACATCGTAGACGAATATGATAAAAAAAAAAGATAATGAATGAAGACAAAATAGAAAAGGCGCGAAATTTCAATGAATATATTTCGCTACAGAGGGTAAAATAGAAAAGCGATCATTTATCATTCAGTATTCGAGTCCAATAGGTAAAAACATTGTTGTTATCATTTATCGGTATCATTCGTCTGTAAACATCACTTGCGAAAAACGTGACGAAGCACTGTAGTCGCGTTAGTTTACATCATGGTTGCCTTATGACCGCTCGTAGTTGTCAACGCCGATCAATTTGCATAATGTCTAATAAAGTGAGTATGTCAAAAACTCTTATGTATTAGCAAAATTATCGAGTTTTGTATTAGATTCACAATAATAGTAAGAAATAGGAAAAGTGTGTTCTTTTGTGCGTTTTTAATTAACTGCGATCGTGCAAATTTGACGTTTTCAAGAATCCTCTTTGCACGTCAACCTCGAAATTATTGACATTTCTTTGCTATGAATGTCGGTAGAACGTCATTATGATAAGACGAAATATAGATTTTGTATTTACTGCCATTTTAAATTGCACTATGCACATCCTTCATCAACATAGAACGCGTGACTCATTGTTTTGACGTTTTATTCATGAGCATCAATGATGTAAAAATTAGGTCTAGAAACTAACGTCTAAAGTTCCTACAACAATTCTTTTCACATTTTATAAATATAAAAAAATATACAGAAATACATACATATTTGAAATAAAAACAAAATTTCTTTTTATTTCAAAATATAGTTTGAATAAATCATAGTTCATAGTTAAATCATTGCTATTATATATAAGATGTTATTGCAAAGAAACATTGTATTTATCAAATCTTATTCAATATCAACCTAGTGTTTTGTTATATATTTTATTAATAATACTTTATTTCTTTTTAGGGAACTATTAAGAAAACTGAACTTAAAGATGAAGTTAAGACACGTACACGGTCAAAATCAAAAATTCTATCAGGCAAGGAAGACAGTACGGAAACGTCGAAAAAATTGGAGTCTAATCTTTCAAGAAAATCTCGTACTGTTGAGCATAGAGGAGATGGGGATAAATCAAAACTATTAAAGAATTCCATAACAAATAGAACACAATCAATTAGAAGTACTAGTAAGCCATCTACTGGATCTTCTCAAGTTAAGACTGTCAAGCAAAGTTCTTCTTCTTCAACATTGAAATCTAGTCCGCATAATGCTTCATCTAGTCATTTGTTAAAAAGGAGTACAAATTCCAAGACGAAGTCTGAAAATGCTATTAAATCGAACGATGATAGTACAGTTAAAAAGAGGAAATCCAGAGAGCAAACGGGGTATTCAGAGAAAAGAGATCTTAGCACAGTATATATGCCAAAGCCAATCGCGAGCAAGCTTAAATCTAATGAGAAGACTGTGCATCGAACATCGAGAGATAAGGAAAAATTGCAAGATTCTTCTGATCAAGTTAAACCACAACTATCAACTAAAGAGCGTAGACAGTCTAGAACATTGAGTCCCAGTGAGATAAGAATGCTGCATAGTGCTGCAAAGAAACTAGAAAAAGCGGAGAAAATAGAGCAAAAGAAAAATATTACAACAGATGCACCTAATTATTCTGCACAAGCAGATTCGGATCAGGCAGACTACGATTATGAGGACGATTTTGAGGTAAAAAAGTATAAGAAAAAAAAAAGAATTGTATATAAGAATTATAACTTTAATAATCTCTTGAAATTATACATATTAACTTACTCAAAAAATTTCAAGATACTTGAAAGTGAATCAAGAGTTTAAAATCATTCTGCTTCTTTCAGGATTATGAATCAGACTTTCAAGAATGCACCGACAGTGATACTTCGTTAATTAGTGAAAAATCAGATAGTAGTAGAAGCAATTCCCATTTAGAACCTATCGAACTACGTTCTCAAGAAAAGGTATTATTTAATACTATATATAATTATATATATATGTTAAAATATATAATTTCAAAAAAATATTGCAGAAAAGCGCAGAACATGTAAAAGTGGAAGAGGAACGAATGCTCGATTCGGGACACTACGATCTCGCAGAAGCGAGGAAACGGGCGGCACGGGTAGAATCTATGCTCGTAAATCAATCCAACACGCCGCTGTTACCTGAATTAAGAGAGCCAGTTGGCAAAACGTTTAGGTTTGTAATAACTAAAATCAAATATCAAAAGACAAAATAAATGAATATTGATGTGCAAGCTTATTATTTGCTTCTTATTGCTGAGTGTTATTTATGTGCATTTTCATATAGCATTTTGTTGCATGTTTTTCTAAACTGTTCTGTTTTGAAAAAAATAAAAACGTGTGATCATTTGAACGCATTTGCATTTATTTTTGGAGCAGTGATGACAGACCAGTGGAAAATAAATCTTTGCCGTCGTCTACTGATGAAGGTTTCGAGGATAGTCGTTCCGGGGATTTTACTAGATCCCCGCCATTATCGCAAATACCATTTATCGATTTTCGTAAATCGAAAGAAAACCAACGCGAAGAGGTAATTACTTTTATAAGAATGAATTGTACAATTATTGTGCACTTTTCTGACAAATTTGTCTTTTTTTTTTTGTAGAATTTACAAAAGCCTCGAAGCAGAGGTGAGGAATTATTAGAAATGATAAAACTGGATTTTATGGAATGGTCGCTTTTAGAGTGCAGTCCTATACCTTATGATGAGTTTATAAGAAATTATGGAAAATTAAATACTCAACAAGTATGTAATGCATTGTATCATGATTGATAATTTGTTTCATATATTTTATCATATACATATATTACATATTACATACATATACATGTTACATATATATATATATATATATATATATATATATATATATATATATATATATAACATGTTACATATACATGTTACATATTACATATTATATTTCATACTTATTTAATGTTACATATTATCAGGTATTTACTCAAACTGGCGACGATAATATGGACATCGAGATACAAACGGATGAAGTACATAATAAGAATAAATGGACGCAATTCCCCGTAACTTGTAGAAAAGAATTACATGACAAACGGGATATAGATTTATTTAAAATGGTAATAATTTATCCTCTACTATTTAGAGAATTCGATAAATTCAATAAAACAAAATTATTATCCTAAATTTTTTATTAAATTTTGCAGGAACAAAATGGTGTCGGAAACGATTTGGACGAAACGGACGATATAAATCTTACATTACGGCCATCGTATGACGTATTACAATTGAATGAATTTCTTAATCGCGCGGGTGCAGTCGTCTTATCGTTACTGGAAGAGAAAGAACACGGTGGTACCGTTTTCCAAAACAATGTAGATGAATTATTGTTTAGTGATGGTTTCGTGAAGCTCTCTATAGATTCAGTGACATTCTTAGCTACCAGGCCGGTTAAGATTATACACTATTCGAACGTTTCAAATAAGATTCTGCTCACTATACATGCTCCTGTAGAAGAGGTAAATAAAACTATTAAACTATTAAGTCATTGTAGTTTAAAATAATTAAAAAAAAAACATTTTTTTTTTCTTTTACAGGAGATAGAAACAATAAGCAAACAAGATTACATCACCGATTGTTGCATCGGATGTGTTTGGAATATTTCCGAACCTTCGATGCCGAAAAAGTTATTCTATTCACAATGCTCCATTACTGCCTGTTGTTTTCATTTAACGAATTGCGACATGGTGTTCGCCGGCCTGGAGGATGGGTATGCGGTTTGAATCTTTTTCTAAACTTTTTCATTTTTTTCTATTAATATAAAAATGAGAAAATAAAAATATAGGTCATTGAGCCTCTGGGATCTGAAAGACGATGAGATGTGGCATCAAAAGATTACAGATAAAGCTAATGAGTTGGACTGGGTGATAAGAACCCCTACTTATACAACAACAGGAATTACAGAGTTAGATGCACACACGTCGCAAGTTGTTGCGATACGCGTGCAATCTAAGATTGAGACTACTTTTGCTAAAGAAAGAACCAACAAATTCGTTCCTATCCAGGTTGATAATCCGTCATTTATCATAGTATTAACATTTCTCTGTTAGAAACTGTATTGATAGAATTAATAATTCTATTAATTTTCTATTAATTCTCGTTTGTTCTTAAATAATTTAACAGATATGTAGTTTAGATGAGGATGGCTATCTTATAATATGGAGTATTGTACATAATATGGGTATAAATATCGATGACTTGGGCCTCTCTCACTGGGGCAACATAAGACTTGTAAAGAATCAGAAAATGTCTCTGACAAGAAGAGATAAGGAGATGTAAATATAATAAATATGTGAATCTTTTTGGGTATATATATATATGTCCAAAACTTCTAATTGTTCGACTTTCTTTTAGAATGAATACGTTTATTGATATGCATGTGGATAGCGCGAGTATAAATAATATTTATGTTGTGACTAACAGCACCAATGTTTTGCATGCTACTTGTATTGGTAACAAAACTAATCCATTAATGTACAAACCAACTGAAATAAGTGAGTCGCAATCTTGTCGTTGAATAGAATAACATCATGATAGAATTATCTTAGAATTATATTACATAATTAAATATTATAGGTGAATGCGGTAGTTCAACTTGCATCGATGTCTGTCCTTTTGGTCAATCATTTTTCTGGGTAAGACTTCTTTTGCTGCTTATAGTTTTGAAACTTTATTTAATTCTTATCAAATCTGATCTTTATGTCGATTAGATCGGTTGTAACGATGGAACGATTCGACTTCATTATTTGAATACAGAAAGACCGATTGTACAACTAAAAAATGAACAGTATGCGGACAAAATCAAAATTTTGCAATGGTCGAAAACGAAACCACTGACTGTATATATCTTGGACAATAATTCTCGGTAAGTTCTTTACACAAATAAAAAAGAACAGAGATTATAGATAAACGAATAAAATGGTGCAATAAACGAAAACTATAAAACCAACAGCATTCATGTATGGGACTTGAGTAAAAGTGACATCTGCCCTGTATATACATTGTCTATGCAAAAAGGAGGAAAAATAAGTAGCATGCAGTTATCCCCTTGCATAATGGATCAAGATATGATGAATCAATACTTGGTGAGTTTAAAGATATTTATACTTGAAAGAGATTTCTGTACATTTTATATTTCAAAATATGTCCTTTTAGGCGCTTGGTACAGAATCTGGGAACGTAGAGGTGCACAAATTGAAAAAAGATTTCTATTATTCGAAAAAAGAAGAATTTTTAGAAGAATTGAACGTCTTTTCGCGATACGTCTCAGTTCCATAAATAAAAACAAACATAGACTCATAAAGGAAGGTTTATATAAAAGGTCACCAGTAGAAAAAATCGCTTAGAATTACAATTATTATTAATACTTTTGAAGAATTGGATAGATTCATGGATTTATACTTCCAATGTACACATGCACTTAAAATATAGATGATTTATATATTAAATATGTGGTAAGTATCGATGTGAAACAAGTTGAAATTAACTTGTATTTTTAATTAATATTTTTAACTTAAGGGACAATCTCGTATATTTCGGAATTAAATATTTTACAATACAGTGTGTACTAATTATCTTTGGTATATCTATCTTCTAACGAAATTAAATTTTTTTAATATGTGTACTGAAGCACCGTTTGGAAACAATTAGAATTTTGTACACTCTACAGAAGCTAGTTGAATAGCGAGTGAGATTTTTGCACACATATCTTTATCGTAATTTCGTCCAGAAAAAATAAATACCGTCCAATGTAGATAATAGTATTTATAACACATTTATACATAAATTTATTTAGTATTGTATAAAATATATATAAATATAAGAAAAAAGAGAATATATAAAATAATAATATTGTACTATTGAGATATATGTAATATTTTATACATAGTCTAAATGAGATTTGATGTCACATTTTTGTTCATTACAAGTAATCTATTATTGATGGTATTATTGAAAAAGTGATAATTTTATCTATAAAAATAAGTTAGAAATATAGAATAAAATTTTTTCACATTTTATTTTTGAGAAAATTTATTTTAAAAATTGCACAGTTAATAATGTCTCTTATTATTTTTAAGCTTGAATAATTTCTATTTTTAACGTAAAATATATAATTTTATATATATATATCTGTAAGAATATATTTAAATTATATATTTTCTCAAGAGTTGTTTCACAACATCTAGACCATTAAAAGAATATATACTGTAAAACAAATTTTATATATTTGATGATAAAATTCACTGTTGATTTCCTTATGACATGCAATGTCATTAAAAATTATACAAACTTAAGATAGAGAAAAGATGTTACTAATCTCACATTTTTTTAAATTTTATTTTCTCAAAAATAAAACCGTGTAGAAAAAAATCTATTTTTTATGCAAATCCAGTTTCTTTTCGATTGCATCATCAATAATAAATTATTCCGTATTATATGACATTGTCTTGTTCCTGGAGAGCATATAGTTCATTGTCAGCAATTCAACAATCAACTTAAAATAATGACAACAATTATACATAGGGAAACAGTTCTCAGAAATGAGATCCACGTACTCGCGACACTACAAACTTTTTGCTTCACGAAATTTTCCACGATTTCGTTGTAATTAAATCCATTCAGCACCTGACGTCCATCTAACTCTAAATGATGCGTGCCATTCTGCAACAACAAAACTTATAATTATTATATCTATTTCAAATTTACAACTAGGTATCCTTTAGAATGCTTTTGATATCTTTTATTGCGGAAAAAAAAGAAAATAACATCGGCAATTTTTTTACTTATAAGTGACATATATATAAAAAGATGCACTTTTTGTATCTCAAACTGAAACAAAATTTATCGGTATTTGATTCACACATTTAATAGAGGCATCAGGAAAACTTTTTCATAGATAAAAATTTTAAAATCGTAAAGACACCATTACTGACATGATGTGCGATTATTGTTCCTGGATCAGAGAGATCTTAGCCAGAATTGATGCCGAAACACAGAAGAAGAAAAAAATAATGCCGCGGGTGGATCCAGTTATCATTGTTCACGGAGGTGCCGGAAAAATTCCTCGATACGCGCGAAAATTTATGCTCGACGAGGTTAAACTATTTGTTATCTACACCGAACAATGCATAAAAGTTTTATAAATTATGAGAAAAAAAATACGATATTCAACGAATGGATGTAGGTGAAAAATGCCGCTGTGGCAGCGTATCGCGATCTGATTAAAGGATGCTGTTCGCTGGACGCAGTCGAGCGTGCAATTTGCCACATGGAGAGCAAGAAGTATTTTAATTGCGCATACGGAGGTTCCTTAGACGCTAACGGGGAGGTCGTGATGGACGCTGCGATAATGACAAACGATTTACGCGTGGGTTGCGTAGGCGCCGTTCGAAATATAGCACATCCTATAACGTTAGGTTTGTCACAACAATTAAATATTATATTTATATTTATCCCTCTAAAGTGATCCGTCCAAAACGCTCAATGTTCTTACAGCCAAACTGGTCCTACAACAAACAGAACACGTGTTGATGGTTGAAGATGGAGCGCAAAAGTTGGCCTTGGAATCAAATCTTCCCATTTTGTCACCCGGTCAACTGATCGTAACGATTGATTCAAAGACATCGTTACATGAAGAAGATAATGGTAAAAATAAAGAACAATAAGAGGATATAACTATTTAAAAATATTAATTATAAAATTTATGATATCGAATGTAAGAAACATTGAACGATACAAGAAAAACACGACAGCTACGAGACGAAGAGAAGCAATCCGATGCGAAAGAATGTATACCGGGATGTGTAATCGAAAGACACGGAGAAGAGGAAAAAAGCGTTTCAGAAATCACAATTACCAAATCAGACGAATCTCTAACGATCGAACCTGATATTTTACAGGTAGATCAATTCACCCCTTTTTTTTAGATTTTTTCATAGATATTCTTTCATAGATTTTTTCATAGATATGATTGCAACAATTGATATGAGATGTTGAAGCAAAAGTAACAAATAGAATTTTTTTAAGGTTTCCTAAATTTAAAAAATTTACAAAATTTTAAATTTAAATTTCATCAATTTTAATATCTCAGAGACGCTTTACTAAATTATAAATTTAATCTTGTTTTAAACTATAAATCTATAATTTATTAAAAAAAATTTTTTTCTATCTACTTTAAATCGAAATCAAATCTTTTTTTTTGTCTTTCTTTAGACAAGTTATAAACTTAGAACATTTTTGTGCTCTATGTTTCATTCTAATTGTATGTACAGAAATATATTTTTATTTTATAATTATACTGCACAAATATATGTATCAGATATGATATTGGAAAGAACATTATTAGCTCGGTGCGGTCGGAGCAGTGGCATATGATCGTAAAAAACGTCTCGCCAGCGGGACTTCGACGGCTGGAGAAATGGGAAAGTTGTACGGAAGTGTGAGCGCCACCGGTACAGGGATCGGTTGCGGCATTTACGTCGATCAAAGTGGCTCGGTGTCCGTCTCGGGTTGCGATAAAGCTATCTACAAATACGCCCCAGCACAGCAAATCCTGCGA
Source organism: Camponotus vicinus (assembly GCF_025532165.1). Lineage (NCBI taxonomy): Eukaryota > Metazoa > Arthropoda > Insecta > Hymenoptera > Formicidae > Camponotus > Camponotus vicinus. The sequence continues at coordinate 5,703,773 of NW_028141945.1, read as the reverse complement.
CGATTGCGATGCAAGACAACATCGATTGATAAAGCGGTCACCGCGGTATTCCGGGATTTCGAGGAAAAAATGGACGTATCTTCACCGAAACCTGACCTAGGTGTAATCTTAGTGACCGCTGAAGGAATACCATTCGTGTCCTTCAAGTGTGCGCACTTTCCCTGGGCGTACTGTGACAAAGGCTACGTATATTATGGATGCGCGAGAAACGAAAGATTTTCGGAGAAATTTGACGTCCTCGAACGTCCATTAGACTGCATGTGCGAAGATTCTGATTAGTTGAAACGTTAAGTAGAAAATCTTATCAATGGCGATCAAAGTCAGAGTCGCGATAAACTCAATAGGTATAATTCCAAAATATTCCTTGTTTTGCTTCAACTTAATTGTTGTTTTTTTTTACCTCCAAAGCATAAGAACGAGTTTTAAAAAAATAAATGCAATTTGAAGCAATTTTCGAATGATCTTTTTATGACAATGTCAGTTTTGTCTTCTTAAGTTGCCAATATTAAATTATACAATTTTATATTTTAGTATTTTATGTTTAACTTACAGGAAATATAATGTTGAGATTGCCATCGTAAGGTTCGTATAACAAGAACGCAGGTAGTTGTCCTTTGATTTTCTTCCCAAACAATCTATCCATTTCAAGCAGCATGAAATAAATTTCTTGGCGTCTTAGATCCGTAATATTTTCATTTGATACTATCTATCAAGACAAAAGAAAAATTACAAGCTGAAAGAAGAGAAAAGAGAAGAGAAATCTATATTCACATAATGCATCTAAGTATTAAGTTATTAAAGAGGATGGAACTATACCGAACCAAGAGTTGTCCAAGCGAGCAAATATGGAATTCCTCGCGAAGTATCTGCCAAAGTCGGACCTAATATCCTATACTTGGGCATCCGATTGACGTGCTTATGATCAATTTTCTCGTGATAAAAATCACCTACGATATTACAAAAAGGTACGTGTAATACATAAAAGTAATATAGAAAACATTAGTAAACTGAAATAATCAGCGCAACTCACCAACATTTACATTCTTTTCTATGACCTTGAGATTGACGAAGGCAACGTCGACGATACCCGAAGTTAAATAATCGAAGGCATCTAAATCATCGTTCGCTCGCTTCATATCTGCAAAAAATCATATACATATAATCTTATTCTTTTTTACTCTATCGTCGGTATAATCGTCTTTATGTGATTACAGTGGATTTATTAACTTCAGAGAACAGTGTCAGTTTTATAACGCTCGATATTTATATCGCTCTTACGTCATTCTTAGCAAACCGTGCAAAATTTAGATATAATCTGCCACGTGTTTGTACATTATATCTCCGTATCTTTATCATCGATGCTCGTTTACGTTTTATCGCGATTGTACATCCATCATATTTTACCTTTTTTACATAAAGAGTGCAAATTAGCTGGAAGCTCTTTGTTGTTATTTGAGTCGAGAACGCAGCTGTTCTTGAAGAATTTTGCAACAACTTGCGCATCTGAACAATCCCAATTTCTGTCCGACATGTTTCTCATCAATGTCACAAAAGCATTCCAGCCTGGTAAAACATCAATAATTAAACAATCAAAAACAATTTGGCGATTAGTTAAATATAAAATTATATTCTAATTATAATGTTACACTAAAATTAGAATATAATTATAATTTTATTCGATATTATACACATATGCATGTATGTATGTAAGTACATATAAATATCTGTATAAAATCGCACCGACACTTCTGTAGCCCGTGAAGGACGCTCTGGCACCTTTGAGATCCTTTATGGTGAAGAATGCGGAATTAACTCTTACAACTGCCACGATTCTGTTCACATCCTCTTTTGCATTAGCCATGGCATGGACGATAGGTTTCAAACCTTTCCTACAAAAAAAGCAATCTAAAAATAAAGGAAAAATATTTTTTTCCTTTTCATCTATTGTATCTCTCTGTCGATATAATCTTTACTTACATCCTAGCTTCAAGAAGTTCTTCGGGTTGCACAAAAAAGATATCCATTAGGTTGTCCTGTATGGCTTTCAAGCACGATTCTCTGTTCTTTTCCTGGAAGCAGTATATTTTTGGTTGCACACCGTAAACGATAGAGGCGGCTCTCAATGAGTCGCATTTACGCGATTCTAGATCGGACACTACGCACCATCGCACGTCTCTTGAAGGCCGACAATCTGATTGAGCATAAGCGCTTACGAAACTTGGAACTGCAATCGGGATATAGGAAAAGCATTAGGACAAACAATATCAGGTATTTTATCTTTTCTAAATATATATAAAATATTTAGAAATATATATATATGTATATATATTTCCGAATATTTTTTGTAGAAAATTTTATACCATTAAAATATTCTTTAATTAATTTCTATTTTTCTGAACTTACTAAAATTTTCCTAAAATCTTAGTTAATAAACGTTAACTTAATAATTAACCGCTTCTAAATTGTTAATAAATTCTTAATAGTAGGAATTAATCGCTCGTGCACATTCGTACAGTTAAAAAAGAAATTTGCATTTAAAATTTTACATTAATTTAACATATGTTATCTAAAGCGCGAGGAAAACTGATATTGTTAAAACACATAAGTTAATTCTATTCGATGTATATATACATTACATCGGGATAAGTAATCGGATGGTATATCCAATGTGTCTATATCGGTCGAAGTTACATAATAATTTTCCATCAGCTGCAACACGTTGTTCCTCCAGCAAAATGTTGTGTTAGAAACCGATTTCATCATGTCGGCAATCTTTGCGGCGCTTTGCCTAACGAGAAGTAAAATAATTGATAATTGATTCTTCAATCTTGCATATGTTTGCAAAATGTCAAAGTGAATTAAAATTAGGAAAATATAAATTTTGCACTTGCGTTGTAGCTACGATAATCGGCCACGGTTTTGATATCCAAACGCACGGTTTATCGAATATAAGCGGTTTTGTGGTACCATCCGGGCACAGAAACTTGTAATCTTGCGTAACGATCATCTGCTCCTGCATCAAGCCACGGCAGATGTTAATACTGCATTAGAGAATCGCGCTACAATCCGTCATAGAATTTTAGATCAGCGGACGTGATCGATTCTTCCACAAGTTGTTATACGAATTTTTTTTTTTTGTTTCGGTCAAAATCAATGGAATTGAATATGAACGATAAGCTGATCTTTACCTTAAAGTGTGCGCGAGCGATGTCTAATCTGACCCAGGCAACATCTCCCACGTTATCGGTGAGACAAAATAAAACACCCTCTTCTCCATAATATTGATCAGTAATGTAACAACTAGATGGATTGTCGCATGCGGCGCAGAGATTCTTGTATTTCGACTCTGTAAACCATAATGAGATTTTATTTATGTATATATGAAAATGCATTATTAATTACATTTTTCACAATTTAATACATGCATTTATGTTTCCAGAATTGCGTACATACTCAGTTGATAATCAAATATCGTGTCCGATGACCAGGGACCAGCGATACAAGCCATTTCGAAGAATTTGGATAAAGCGTGCACTCTGTTCTCGAATAGCGTCATGTTGGAATCGCATTCTTTAGGAATTATCAAATTTTCCAAATACTGAAATATACGAGAGATCGATGATACATCAAGTAAGTGCAACAATTTTAATGTGCACACATAGAAAGAAAGACTCGCTAACCGTTGAAAAAACTGTAGACCAATTGTTGATAGCATTAAAGCCGGGATGACATAATCGCTTGCCTTTAATATCCCATATGCGTTGCACATTTTTATGCGCTATGGCCACTACTTGAAAACGCTCCGTTTCTGAAAAAAAACGCGTCTCACTTGAGAGATTACTGTGATTTTAACGATAGATCTTTTGGCAGCAAGTTGGTATTAATTAATTCTCTTTCGAAAATTCAAAATATAAATACTTTCAAGAGTGATAATCTGCATAATAATTATACAATAATTAATTTTTTCAGATATGTGTGAGAACAAATACATAAGAAAAGAATATAACTCTATTAAACTTGAGCAAACTTTATTTTTTAGCAAAGATTTTTAGGTTTTTTATGTGAGATTTAATTATAAAACTTGCAAATCGCATTCAACATTTTCATTAAGGAATAATAAGTCGGAAATTCGCCAAAAGGTGAATCGTTAAAATTTAAAATGAAAAAAAACTCCGCAATTTTATCTTAATTACCATATTGGGTGGGTTTTAATTCATTTGTGACTAGAACTTTGTATAAGTAGTAGTTTTTTATCGCTACAAGTTCTTCTGGTTCCAATACAGTGAAATCGACATTATTCTCGATCATGCGACGTACACAGCCAAACCTAAATTAGAATTATTTTTATATATTAGAAGTCTGTTTGCATAAAAAAATAAAATTAATCGAACCATGCAATAGATTTTGAAAATTACTGCAATAGATCTGAAAAAGTCATATCTCCATAGAAATCAATATACGAATAGAGAAAAATTGCGAAATATTTTCGATAATATTATATAATACATATTATTATCATATTTATTATTATTATTATTATTATAAGATATTATAAAATAAAATATTATATATATATATATATATATATATATATATATATATATTATATAGAGTATAATATTATATTTTCAGTATCTTTTAATTGGAAGAGAAATGTTTGAAAATAATAGTCGGAATTTTTGATAGGTGAAAAAATAATAAGAAGATATGGCTTTTTGAGAAGTAGAATTTTGAAATATTAAAACTAAGATTTTTAAAAATTCCTATGTGATTATCTATGTGATACTTGCCTATCGATTTCTATGATACATGTTATTGGACTCTCAGCCAGACGCGAACAAAGTGGAACAATTTTATGTGAATTGTACTCAGTTTTTACTATGCACAGTCTCCCTAAAACGATTACGTATTTTTAATTTACATATCATCATTTCTCAAAATAAATGGAAATTATTTATTATTATTTTTATTTTATTGATATTAATACAAATGCTTTTTTCCTTATGAATTAATATCTCGCATGTAAGAACTTAAAGATTTTCTACGAGTTTTTCGAGAAAAATATTTTTGTCGTAATTGCTTTGTGAGAAGGACGCAGAAGGCATCAACTAATAAGTTAGCCATACAATCTTTCAACTTCCTTTTATGATGAAACGATAACTCGCGTGACGCAATTAGCAATTTTACAGTTTAACAGTTTAACAATGAGACTTCTTCACAATCTTATTATTAATATTATTTTGTTGTAAATAGATAATTTTTCTTCTGCATAATCTTTCAAAAAATGATATATTTTTCTTTTTACGTAAACGTTGATGAAAAATATTTTTAAAAAATTTTTAGTATAATAATAAATATTATAATCTGATAGTATCGTTGGGATTTTAATTTTACTTACATTTTTTCTCAATATTGACAAATCCGTGGATGTTTGCAAAGATGACAAGCATGAAAATAAGCCAGTAAAACATACCTCGGATCGTCGCCATTCCTTTTGAGAATAAAAATCTTTTTGTTACATATTGCTTTAAATAGTTTTTCTAATTAACGAGTCTACATTCGCGAAATTCACTCAACATGCTATCATATAAAAGCTAACTATAGAATAATCACGTTATACTACGATAAACTTATCATCAGTTACATTTTCCCGAACCGACACGCATACAAATTTACTTATATATATTTGAGAAATGTCACATATAATTATAACAAATTATTATTTTACACATGCTTAAAATTATTTTATCTTATTTAGAAAGCTTTTACTATTCCTTTTTATATTAAAAAATAATTTCGTTCTAAAAATAATATCTATTTTCAATAATTTTTAGTTATATCTACGATTTGATCGGTAAATTTATAACTTACTATATTTTAAGTAGTTTTCGATTTAAAATATTGTAATCGTCTTTTCTTAAGGAAGATAGAAAAATTCGTCTTAATGAGATACTTTATATATTTTTTGCTCGTTGTAAAACTAAGTTATTGTAATTATTATTATTTAAGAAAATATTAACAATTTTTTATCAATAATGTTAATTATAAAGCAAGTAAGAACAGTAACGTGCTTTTGATATAAGAGCACGCATTTTGCCGATGCCAAATATACTGATGAAGTGTACACTTTCGCTTTTTAACCTTGAAAGTTTTTGCTGACAGAGAATGTCTTTTTATTGGCTGAACCAATCTAAATTTGCTAAACTTTAAAACCAATTTCAAAATTAAAATCAAATATCCATTTCGTTAGTTTCACTCCAACATGAGTATTTATATATTTTGCCATTAAACATTCACATTGAGATTTCTAAATTTCTAAAAATATATTCCTCGAAAGTATCTAATTGTTAAATATTTAAATTGTTCAAAATTCTCAAATGTAGTTTGAAATTTTTAAAAATATCGCATGATCCTCGATCTTGCGAAAGCAACTTTTTTTAAATGACATTTCGATTCGAAAAATCAACTTCACATTTTCACCAATTCTTTCACTGCATACCTTAATATCAAGATTCTTGTCATACATGCGGTAGGCTGCAATTTTTTACTCGTCTTGTTTTCAACGTCTTGGAAAAAATAGTTGTGATGCGTTCAACTGAAAGTATGCCTATAGAAGATAATCCGTCTTTGGGAATATCATCCAATACTTGAGCAAATGCGTAAAAAAAACTTGCACTGAACTGTAAAATCTTCAACACATGTTATGCGAAAACACGACCGGTCGAAACTTCCGACTGTCCAGCGACTTGGATTGCACACAGCTGATGATACCGCTGATCCGACTGATTTCGTCCAGTGTCTGAGCATGTGTGTGAGTGTGTAGCAAGCTGAAATCATATTAAATCTGGTGGGAGAGACAGAGAGATTGAGATGGGAGTCTCTCTCTCTTTTCTGTATAATGCGTACGACGCATGTTATATTATGAAAGTGACATTGCTCAAGAAAGAACGCTGTTTAGCGAGAAATACTTTGAAAGTTAAAAACTTATCTTTGAATGTTTTTTTTAATTTATATATTTCTGAAAAATTATAAAAGTGTTTTTATATGATAATACGTGTTTTCATGATTTTATAATTGCTATGATTTTTATGACACTCTGATTTTTGTATAACATATTGTATTTAAAATTACGGATTTTTAAAACACGTATATACAATAGCTTATGATACATTGTATATACAATTGCTAGAGATGAACTGGTACGTATTGTTATTATTATCCCATTATCGTATTATCAAAGCATGAGGAATTAAATTCTTAAACTTTGGATGAGAGAAAGAAATTGATTTATCACTCAAGATAATTTTGAATATATCGATGAATATCTAAATCTTAAAGAAAAAATTGCGTGTTATAAAAAACATTTCTTATGAAAGAGTTGTTTCATGTTTTTCCTGCCGCAATCGATTCATTTATAATTGAAGTATAATTTATGTCTGTGTTTTTCTTTCATATATTTTTTCAATGAATGAAACTACTTATTTAATCTCAATTTTTGTAGTTTATGTATATGATTCATTCTATTTATTAATAATATCGCGAATTTTATTTTTATTTGAAATTTATAAATTCAATTTCTCGTGCTTTAATAATACGAAATAATGAGAAATCAATAACATGCATTGTCATGCTTCTGAATTAATCGAAGAAAGTTTATTTACGTAATACAATTTTAAAATCCATATTTTAAGGATATTATAGAGAAATTAAAAAGAGAGAGAAAGAGAGAAAACATAGATATTACAAAAGCAAACATTTTTATAATCTATTAGAAATATACAGATTGTTTTTATTCCTTACTATTTTTATTTGCATAGCAATTTATCGATTTAATTAATTGTGAATATTATCAGACGTATATGTAGCACAAAAACTGATAATAAGACGAGTAGATGGGAAATTATGACAATTATAATGATGAGTCATGATAATTAGCAACAAGATAAGATTTCACTGTCCTTGATTCTGGCATTAGCTTTTGTACTCATATAAATGCGCCTTATTTGTGAGGAGAATGATTATTCGTAAATTGCAGTCTTAAACAAAATTTATTACTAGGTAGGATACATCATTCTACGATAATATATCATCCATTGTTAAAGAGTTAGAACATCGAAAAGCATCTCCATTCAGAATACAATCGTGTACTCCAAGAGATATTATTATTCAATCGTTTCTTGGTGCTAGTCATTGCGAAAATAACGTAAATATTCAATATGAGAATCGGAATTTTCTGCCTTGCAACGTGATTCTAACATACGAGGAAACATTAAAGGCCTTCGAGTGAATAAGAGGCAAGATAACAAAATATATAAAAATGCAATACGATAAAATCATCCTTTAAAAACTGATTTCACGCCGCATTATCGACAGAATAATATCGATAACAAACGAGTAGATTTTCTCGGTAGATTTCCGGTGTTTTGTCGCGATAAATATATAAAAATATAAATAAATAACTAATATTATAAATAAATATAAATAAATAACTAATATATTATATATATATATATATATATATATATATATATATATATATTTAATACATGATAAGTGTAGCATGATTCACATATGTGTGTATAAAATTTGAATTACATGATTTTCGATATTTTTTGCAAGATAAATTTATATAAAAATCACTATTATTATTGACGAAATAACTTGACTATTTTCGGAGAAGTTATCATATTTCCAGAGATAATGAATGACAACTGCTAGTTGTATACAAGATATCACAGATACAAGATATTTCAGTTACGAGCAAACGTCTTCAGTCGCAGTTCTTTTTCGAAAAATTTAGAATTGATCTTTATTAATTTTGTCTTTTTCATAATAATTTCACAATTTGGCGTATAAAGAATACATGCATAAAAATTGAACCGATATCATAAACGATAAGCAAGCCACATTTGACATTCATATTTTTTGTCAAACCCCATACAGCACAGAACATTGTAACAATATTGCAACAACATTGTGATATTGCTGCAATGTTCTGTGCCATATGGGACTTTGCAACAAATGTTTAATGAATCAAAAATGCGGCGTCAAATAGGAGTTTATTATTCAAACGCATGTTGCATGTGCAATTGTTTATTGAGATAAGACAATATTTTATGTAACAATTGCTACTTATAATGAGACAATCTCAAAATTGAACTTTAAAAGATCGTGCCGCTATACGTCAATATAATTATGTAATAGTACTTGTTCTACCGAAGCGTGATTTCGACACAATACATTAGCAAGTGTGATTTCGATACGATGCATCAGCAAGAAATGTGTCAAAATTAAAAAGGTGCTCATCTAATGAAAATTTACAACTTATTAAGTCAATATAAGAGAATTTGTTGAAACTGTACCTTCTGCTCTTTGCGTCTTTCGTCTTTATCCCGCCGAAGAATAAACACACGCATGTCTCGTCTTTTACGTGCAGCGAGTGCGACAAGTGTAGCTGGGATGACATAGATAGAGTAGCGTGTATTTTCGATCACGTACACATAGGTATTCTCCGACATATAACAACAGTCTCTTAGCATGTTTGTCAAGCGATTAAGATACGAAAAATTCGGGGACAAACTTCACGCGTTGGATGAACAGATAGTCTAAACACGTGAATTCATTAAATGACGAACAATTCGCCAGCTGGGAATTAATATATTCGAGCGACGATCGTGAGAGTGTACGACGAGCGAGCGAGTGCGTATAAACTGTTTCTAAAAAAAAAACGTCGCGTAACATGCGTGCGTAAAATACGTGCGTTAATGTTATGACAGCGAACAGCTGATTATAGTATCGTACGACGCCATTTCGGAAGTGTCTGAAGTTTGTAGAAAACGAAAGTTTCTTTTGAAGTTTTCAAAGTGTTCTCTTGAAATTTAAAATATATCGATTAAATGGCGACGATTCATATTCGAATTGCACACGCGATATTATACGAAATATAATTTTCACGGAATACCAAATACGCAAAATAACATTTATAACATTCTACGCTATTATGTATAATATATTTGTAAAAAATTTTAAATATTTAATTAAATAATAATTTGACGATATTTTTTCAGGTAACGTTATTTTGAAGCAATTCTGTTTTCATATCTGATACGGCTAGATTATAAACATGATTGCATTAATCGATTTAATATCTTTATTTACATAAAAGCATAAAGTACGAGAATACAAAATCTTTTGGGCAGTATCTATCTTTTTATTCGAAATCTTATCATGAAAATCAATTACATGCAACTGCCTGTAAAGGCACATTATTTCTTTTTCATGGCAGGTAAATATATATTATATACTAAGAATTCTTATCTAATTTGAAATGTATATCTTCTTTATATAATAAAATATAAAAAGAAACGTTTATATTTATATAATATGAGAAGATTGTAGAAATATATAAAATATAAATTTAATATATAATAAAAGATCTGTGTGTGCACACACACACACATATATAATATACCTTATATATAAATATAATTATTATAGAAAGAACATGTATTATATTTCTATATATATTATGGCAATGTTAAAGATGTTAATAATTAATTATTAATAATTTAATAATTAGTTTTTAATATATATATGCACAGTAAGAAAATAATATTTTTTTTATTTTATAGCAATGGGTCCTATTTTACCGTTCCTACCAGTTTATGGCAAGCAACTGGGTATCTCATCATTAGTTATGGGTAGCATTACCGCAGTTTTACCTATTCTATTTCTAATCTCGAAACCAGCATTCGGCTTTGTCGTAGACTATTTTCGCACCTGGAGAAAATTGATATTTATAATATTGCTGGCTACGACAAGTGGCTGTTACATTTTGATGTATTTTCTGCCAGTATTGCCGGGTCCGATGCTACCAGATCATCAGTTTCAAAACATCTCGTGCTCATCCTTGCCGTCTTGCGATATGGACTATGTAAATTTTTATTTTCTTACAATACAATATTTTGTTAATAATGCATTAATAGTAAAATTCATATATGAAATATATCACTAAAAATCACAAATTCATTTACAAGAATTTGTGTATTTATTTTTATAAATGTAAACGCGTTTTTCAGACATTTTGAGCTATATTTGAATGTATTATTTTTTGTTTATTTAAGCATACTTCAGCAATAGTATCATGTAACGGAACGAAAGATACTACATGTCATTGGATATGCAAGGATATGAATTTTTCCACGCGAGTGTCTTTTCATGCAGTTGAAGGAGAAGTACTTATTTCACCGGATACTACATGTCTCTTAAATATTAATGAAACGTCATCGTGTCAAGAAGGGATAACAAATAATTGCAATGTTACTTGTGATAATTTCGAGGATACTCATTGTCTGTATACTTCCATTACTTTCTGGGGATTTATTCTCTTAATGTCACTTGGCAACATCGGTTTTAATGTTTCCAATTGTATAAGCGATGCGATTTGTTTTGACATATTAGGTAAGTGTTTTTATATAATTTTTTATATTTTTATATTTTATATTTTTTAAGTCAAAATATAAAAATATTATCCACATTTTATGTAATTGGCAGTATTTAGATGTGCAGTTTTATATAGTATTACGAAAACGAGAGGGAAAAATGCTTTTCTCACTGAATTTATTTATTTGTTTAGGTGAAGGTGGACAAATGGGATACGGTAGGCAACGAGTATGGGGTACAGTCGGTTTTGGTATCGCCGCATTTCTAGCTGGCTACACAATAGATTTGTGGTCGCAAGGAGGAATCTATAAAACTTATACACCAGCGTTTCTTCTCGTGCTTACATTCACTTGTATGGATTTAATTTGCTGCCAAAAACTGGAGGTAATTATATTATAAATTAAAAAGAAAAAGAAATGGAAAAAAACAATAAAAATAAAAGAGAGAGATAGTTTTATTCATAATTATATTATTTTTATCTCTTATTCTATGTTTTTGTTACAGCTGCCACTTATGTCAGATTCGAAAAGTATATTAAAGGATGTATACGCGCTTTTAAAATTGAAACCTATCGTTATATTTTTGTGTTTTGCTACTCTCGCTGGCATTCTTGATAGCTTCATAATTTACTTTTTGTTTTGGTAAATTTTTATTTCTATCGATGCGTTTCATTGTATTTTCGGACATTTTTCCATCATTCGATATAAACACAAATAGAATTATTATTTAATGTTTTTTTTTTACTAGGTATTTAGAAGATCTTGCTATGACAACCGGTTATATGGGTGAAATTAAATTAATAGAGGGTTTAATAGTAGCCGCAGAAACTCTCGGTGGCGAGATAATATTCTTCTCATTGTCTGGTAAAAAGTATTCTTGTATCACAAAGTTTATGCGTTGAATAAATAACCACTGTAATTGAAAACGAAAACCATAATTGAAAACATGCCGGTCATAAATGTGTAATTTCTTCTTTCTTCAGGTAAAATATTAAAGAGGTTTGGATATGGTTACACCTTTACATTTTGCTTTGTATCCTACGCATTGCGTCTAGGATTAATATCTTTCGCGCCAACGCCATGGTGGGTACTTCCGATAGAATTTTTGCAAGGGCCAACATACGCGCTCTGCTACACGACAATAGTAGCGTACGCGAGCGCGGTATCACCACCTGGCACATCAGCCACTGTTCAAGGGATAGTAGCAGGAATGGACGATGGTTTCGGTAAGGATTCGTCATTTAGTTACACATCGAATTGTTTTGTAATAAAAATTGCTTTGCAAAAATATGAATTTATATTTTCGCAGTTAATAAAAATTCTTGAAATATATATTTTATATTTTTTCAGGATTTGCGCTTGGTAGTTTAATAGGAGGTATCTTGTACAACAAAGTGGGTGGTGTAATCACTTTAAGAATATTTTCAGTACTCGCAACATTTTCCGCATTAATGTATCTCATTCTTCACAATTTGTACTTAAAACATAAGACACCAGGTAAGGATTCACAAGTAATTTTTAAATCGCTAAAATTATGACTTCTTCAGAATTTTGCGAAAAAAAGCTCTTGTCTTTTATTGCAGATACACGAAATAATGTTGAATGGAAAAAACCTGAAGATGCACAGAGGCACTGTGTTGTAGCAGAAACGTAAATACAAGCGTTTTATACAATCTTTTTATAAATAATGATATAAAAAAATGAACATATTTTATTTTGTTACATATACATGTATATATGTAACAATAATGTACAATGTTCCTTAAAGTTTATTTTTTAAATTTTATATATAAGATCTACATATAACGATTATTAAAATAATATAAAACTATTTTTATAAAATTTGTTGTATAATATAAAATCTATTTTTTAACTCAATTGACAACATTATCTAAAAAACTCTGTCAATATCCAACCAGATTATCGATTTTTAAATGGCTTAAAAGAAAATGAAAATGTATTTAAGTATCTCATTTTTTTATTGAAATTGGAAGAAACGCACGGATGTAAAAAAATATGAATTTTGAATATAAAGATATATGAATTGTACATATATGTTTATTACATACATATATGTCATAATAATTAAACAATAATGTAATAATGTAATATAATAATAGTGATGACATAACGCGTGTGTGCCGCTTTTATCACGTGTGCCATGACGGGCCACGTGATAATACAAGGTCGAAGATACAGTTCAGGATGCGCTAGGTCAAAGGTATGGTCAGATAATTTGAGATACATTGGAGATATTTAAAAAAAATATAATTAAATCGTGGGCACTTCGTCTTAAAGTGGACGGAGATGTAATAAAACATAAAGAATATCGGAAACGTGTATAACGTGTACAAAGATGACAGATACTTTGCATTTGGATATTTTGCCGTATGAAGTACTATTAACGATCTTTGATTACTGTGATGCTTTCGATCTGGTGCGACTCAGCGAGGTTTGCAAGCGATTTTACGAGATTGTACGCTCGGATGCGGTCTGGATCAAAAAGAGCAGAGGATTGCTTGTCACGAATCAAGTATCAGAAAGATTTCGGAAGAGGTACGTTGTATGTACAGGTTACACGGTTAGGTTAAAAGGTTGTATGTTTAACACGTTTAACATGTGAAATAAAATTCATTAATAAAAAATAAAATAAAATAATTTTTTAAATTTAACGTTGATTATATTATATTCTCTTTTGTTATTGTTAATATAATAGTTCTTGACATATTGATATATTAAGCTCTATTTTTATTATGTATTTAATTTGATAACTAGATATTTATAAGATGTATTTAAATATTTAGTGATTTGGAAAGATATATAATTCTTGTGACCCTATGTAAGGATATCTTAAAAAATATGTTATTTTTCAGATGTAATCCAGTTTTGTTATCTCCACGCGCAATGTGGCTTGTATCTTACAATTGGCAATATGGAAGATATGAGAGGAAAACTTTAATATCGAATAAAGTAAAGGCAATGCCATGGCTGCAAATGACAAATGATACTCTCTGGTGGAGTGGTAGTAAATTGCTTTATGGCGTTAAACGCAGTTCAAAATATCTTAAAGATAAAGTCAACGTAGACATAAAATATAATAATTGCTTTTATAATAACATATGTGGAGCAGATATCTGTAAATTTGTCCTTTGTGGAAATTTTATTATAAGTGGTCATAGGTTTGTATCCAGTTATAAATATTATTCAAGCTTTATCTTTTCTTATGATAAAATTCTTTGAAAAAATGCTTCTTAGCAATGGTGATATACAATATTGGCTAGATAAATCACGCAAAGGTTATCCCTGTGTTGTAAAGATACTGCGATGTGTTCATTCTTGCGATATTGATGGCATAGATGCAACATCACAAAATATCATATCAGGTTCGGTTGATGGTATGATAAAGGTGAGGTGAAGATATGACTTGCCTATGATGCAATGATAATTTATGATGTAATGTGTTTATTTCTGTTTAGATACAAAAAAATATAGATATTGAAGAAGGCAACTTCGACAAAAATGAGATCAGTATAGATTTCATGGATAAAATAGATAGAGTGCAGTCACTCGTGATTGATCCCACAGGAACGCAATTCGCCGTCGGCTCATCTGGAACCACCATCATTCCACCACTTCATTTAATCAATATTGAAACACTTATACGGTAATATTGTATATTGATATAGCAAATTAATTGATCGTGTTACAAAATATATGATTGGATATGATTTTGGTGTATATAGCGAACAATTTACAACAAGCTAATAGAGAGATTTCAGTTATACGATGTTCGATGAAATACGGTACCCATGGAAACACGGTGCTGGAATATTAGACATGGTATGGGATAATCCGCAGACTTTGCTCACTTGTGGTTATGATACATTTGTCCGAAAATGGGATTTGAGGTAATATGTATATTTCAACTTTACTAGATTACTCAGCTTAGTTGCTCACAATTATATGACTAGATGTTAACAATTACATTTCAGAACCGAGAAGTGCGTTAGTTCATGGGCAGATCCAAATGATGCAGCATTATATTGTATTTCGTCCGATTATCAGTACAGTATAATTACAGGAACACAGCATGCTTGTGCGGCTGTTTTATGGGATCAAAGGATGTGTAATTTCGTCCAGGTTCTTATTTTTTAAATTGAAATCATATACATTTTATATTTTATATATCGTCATTATATACAAATTTCTTTTTTTTTTAAATTTCTAGTTATATTTTATAAATTCACAAACATTTCCTCTAAGAAGCCCGATTTATTCTCTACGATTTGATAGCAGTCATCTGTATTGTGCTCTGGATCGTCATTTAGTCAAATTAAATTTCTCAGGTCAATCATGCCAGAGGAATAATTACAAACAATTCTTAATTAATTATTGTAACTGATTTTGATTACATACTACTTGCACAATCTCTGAGATATAGAAAATACGAAAGATGAAATTGTTTTTCTAAGAATTAAATTTTATATTAAATTATATATTTCATAAAAAAATTATATAAAAAAGAAGTAATATCATTTCTGATGTAAAATTCTGTGATGACACATTTTGTATTTTCTTAGTATATATAATAAAAAATAAAGAGCAATTATAATGCAACAATTTTGCAACAATTTATTACTATTGTAATACATACACAAAAGCGAAGATAATTTCCCCCATGTAATATGTGTAGTATAACTATTATATAAAATAAATCCATTTTTCGAACAACGCGATTTACAATGATTTTTTCGAAGACAATTGTAATAATCTTCGCGCAGCGAATTTGACACTTCGAATATTAAACCAATAACAATAATTGATATTAATGAAAATTTAGCATGATCAATTTATGAAATAAATACGTTAACTATCATGCTGTAAAAAAATAATTACGTTGATCGTTTTGGATGGAAAAAAAGAATAGCCATTCGTTATAATAGCGCCTCTCTATAAATTATTGTACATTTATATCTATTTCCTTCACATTTATGAAATCTCTCAATCTTCCTTAAAAGAGATATATTTTATATCCCAAAAACCAATATTTTAAGTATCTCTCATTAAGTTATCTTCCAAAAAAGACATTTATGTTCTCTTTTAAAAATCTCATCAAATCATTGTTCTAATCATGTAATTGAGAATGCCGCCATGTTTGTAGTAAGTCAAGTCAACGTCTGTATCAAATCGTGCAATCACTTCGAACTTTTTGCCATCGTCAGTGCTCACAGTAATCTTTTCTCCGGGTTGATAATTCTCGGGAATCACGATGTCGTATTGTTCATAGCCTGTTAAACCTAAGGATTCTGCATTTTCTCCAGGAAGATACTGTAGTGGAACAATGCCCATACCCACAAGATTGGACCTATAAGTAAATAAATGATGTTAAACAAAAACGTTTAAGTCAAAATTAAGTAAATATATATTTAACGATTGAATAAAAATATATTTAAACTTCATCGGAATTAATATATTAAATTTGGAGACAAGACTTGCCTGTGTATTCTTTCATACGATTCGGCTATGACTGCTCGAATACCAAGTAGATACGGTCCTTTAGCGGCCCAATCTCTGGAAGATCCGGATCCGTATTCCTTACCGACTAGAGCAATCAAAGTCGTCCCATCTTTTCCGTATCTCTCAGCTGCGTCAAATATGTCCATCTAAATAACACCAATTCTTTATCAATCGTTCGTCTATCAGTGTATATTTTTAAAAAATCATACATGTTTAATATAATACATATTCTAATAATATAACAAATAATTCTAATGAATTGTATCTCACTTATTCGAATTGTCTAACGCTTATAAATTATGTATTGTTCTCACATTAAAAATTAAATGGCAAGAATAGTCAAGATAAATTGAAACTAAAAAGAGATATACCTCTTCATTAGTTGGAATGTAAATCGTTCGTGGTCCTGCTTTACCGATGAATTTGTTTACTAGCCGAATATTAGCGAATGTGCCTCGCGCCATCACGGCATCGTTTCCTCTGCGCGAACCATAAGAATTGAAATCTTTCGGCGTCAAGCTGAAAATAAAGATATGAAGATATAAAGATATGCTCTAAAAAATTCGGCTAATTTTCGAACATCTGTCGTGTACATCGTACGTCAAACTCACCCACGATTCGCCAGATATCTCGCCGCTGGTGAATTACGCGCGATACTACCCGCCGGGCTAATATGATCGGTCGTAACGGAATCTCCAAGATTCACGAGCACTCGTGCTCTTGTAATCGGTTTTATTAAAGGCAGCTCCTGTAAGTGATATATCTTTTTACTTCATAGATGTAGGAGATAGAAAATTATAATTATTTTAATATACATAAATCAAAGAAACGGTCCTCAAAGTCTCTACAATTGCATGTTATTAGTATATAAATTCGGATAGTTTTTATAATAACATTGGTATTTAAATAGTGCTCCAAATATGTGGGAATTGTTAAAAAATTAAGAAAGCTAGCCGCAAAGACTTAAAAAAGTTATTAATGTTATATAATAATTAAATTTAAATTCTTTCGTATTTTTTGAAGAAAGAGAATTGGACACTAAATTCACATGCAATAAATTATATAATTCTAATGACCTTCTGCAAGTTATCGAAATAAGGCGGGTTTTTAATATACGTTGAATTAACATCCCATGGGTATAATTTGCCACTCGGCGCTACCAAATTCGCCCAATTGCTGCTACCGTGTTCGATTTTACTATAAACTTCTTTGAACATAGCTGGAATGACATATTGCTGTTCTACAGCTTGAATTTCCGTCCTAGTCGGCCATATATCTCGCAAATATATCGGAGTGCCATTGGGCTTGTGACCTTAAACATATATGCACATATAAATACGCTCTATAAATTGTTTTCTTCTCGAAGTTTCTTTATGACTCGAAGATATTTTTATGACTTATTAAAGCAATTTACCTAATGGCTGTTTTTCAAAATCGAAATCGACAGTGCCGGCGATAGCATATGCTATTACCAAAAGCGGAGATGCTAGATAATTCGCTCGAGTGTTTGGATGAACTCTGCCTTCAAAGTTTCTGTTACCTGACAGAACTCCACAGCAGACTAGTTCATTCTGTAGACAAAACAAAGATTTAACAATAAGCGTTGCAAAAATGTTAATACTTGTAAAATAAATCAATTTGTTCGACGAGATGTTTTGATTGATTTCACAGATTCTTTTTAAACTAAATAATATTTTATGATTTTATTTGGCAATTTATAAAATTATTTTTATTTTTCGGTATTTTATTCTGCATTGAAAAGGAGAAAAACTGTCAACTTAATATTTTTAAGAAATTTAAATGAAATTATTCTCGAATATCTTACTTTTTCAATAGTTTCGACTATAGCATCAGGGAGTGGACCGCTGTTTCCGATACATGTCATACACCCATAACCCACGATATCGAAGCCCAACTTTATCAGATATGGGATTACTCCACTTTCTTCGAGATAATAAGTCACGACTCCAGAGCCAGGGGATAATGATGTTTTTATATATGGTTCAACATTTAAACCAGCTTCCACCGCCTTTTTAGCAAGAAGACCTGCATCAAATAAATGTATACCGATTTACATATGAGAAAGAATTTTTTTATTTTAAATTTTAGTCAAACTTCAAAATAAAAAATATTTTTTGTATATAATAAAAGAGTTTTTTAATGATTTTTAAAAATAATATTGCTACTAATGAGCTTTTACGTAAGATACGATAATGAATTAAATTTTTCTTCTATTTTTCTTTTTTTTCGGTTATATAGCAATATTTCTCGTTTAGTATCTAATCTTCTAATCTTCTAATCTGAACGTTCTATAAAGAGATATTCTCGAGGTACAAAAATTATATTAAAAAGTCACAAAATAAAGATTTTACATCAATGTAATAAATTATAAAATGTTAATTATCAATTGCATTAAATTTCTCATATTAAATTTTTCTGGTGGAATTCGTACAAAATTCACACCATACCTGCTCCAAGCATAACACTTGGATTGCTAGTATTCGTACAGCTGGTAATCGCTGCGATGACCACCGAACCATGTTTCAACTCGTAATCTTTTCCCTCGTATTGAAATTTTCGTACAGTATTCACTTTCGCCGGGGTTAAACCGTAGCCCTTGAAACCTACCTGTAATTTAAAAGATCACCCCTTTGTAAAGCATTTCAAGTTTTAAAAATAGAAAGTTTCATTTTAAGTTTCAAAGATAGAAAGTTTCAGTTGATTTTAGTTTCTATAGTCGGTAAATTTAAAGAGAAAATTCCATTTTGACGTATTAGTATCTTATCAGTTTCTCTAATGGGAAAACTCATTAGCAGCTAAATACACTTTGAGTTTAGAAATAAAAGAATGTCGCATTAAAGATATTGAACATCTGTTTTGATTTAACGCTTATTATTGTAATAAAATTAGATATGAAAATATTTGAACGTTTGTATTAAATTAAAATTGTGTTAAAATTACATGGCTATATTAAATTTTGAGCAAATATTCAAAGTAAAATAATACATTCATAATATAAGCACATTGTTAATTAACATAGAATATTAAATTTAAGAATATATTTTTATTTAATTAATTACCATTAATTAAATAAAGAATTTATTTTTTACATAAAATGATTAAATAATATTATAAATAAGAGACATAAATCTCTTTTTCTCTTTTTTTCATTAAAAGTATTTAATATTCTATCTCGTAATTCTTTTGTGTTTGTTTCTTAATTTATTCTTATTTATTATTAATATAATTATTTTCCTTTAAATGAATTCCTGAAAAGGTACGATCTGCAAACAATTATAAATCGCATATGAGCGATCTTTCTTGTGTTTAGTATGTTATTGTTCCTATTCTGATGATTTCAAATTCGGTAGAGTTCAATGAGCGAACTTAACGTTGTCATGTAGAAATTCATTGTCCGGTAAACGATTTGCTGAAGAAGCAATATGGGTTTGCAACGATCTTTAAGCAATCGCAAGGTCTACGACCGTATGCATATTTAATACATGTACGATTCAATAATAACGATCTTTGATGACTCTTAATTCCTTAAATATGAAAAAGAAATAATGAATAAAAAATGCTATTAAATATTACAACCGTAATAAGACAATCGTATTTCAGAACCTACCTATCTTGAGGTATCATTTGATATACATAATTATGAATTATGAAAAATAATCACTTATTCACATAATTACACTTTTTACATTCGTTATTATTAGTATATATAAAACTATGTTCCTATCTATCTTGAGGTAGGAACATACTTTTATATATATACCAATAACGAATGTAAAAAGTGTATGTAATTATGTGAATAAGTGAAGTTACTCTTCTAATTTATCAAACGATAATTGTTCATTATATATATATATATATATTATTTCTATTTTAGAAATTTTGGAAAATAGTCATAATGATTAAATTTTACGAAAACTTATTCTTTAAACAAAATTTTCTATCGGTTTTCGTAAATGTATCTCTTTCTTTATCGGCTCTAAGTATTGTGCTTTAATGAGAAATCCGAGCTATCTCTATATACCAGCATGTCAAACGATGGCTCGTTTGCAATGAAATGTGTGAGCTTTGCAAAACGAATGTAGTAGGATGTTGTATCAGCAATTTCAACGCGAGTTGGAATATACGTCTTTCAGAACTTATGCGAAGTACGATCAAAGACTCTTGTCTTCTCTGACGAAGCGGACGGATCGATCAATCAATGGTACGTGCACGAATTATCTTTTCCCTCATAAATTGTCAAGTGTCATTTTTGCACTCTCTTATGTTCCAAAGGATAAGAATAATGTGTTGTACAAGAAGAATCTAACAATCTGTATCAAAAATATTGAAAATTTCAACTTGCTGATTTCAACAAGCTGATTTTATTCCTGATGTGCAATTATTCCTTCATAATAGTAGAAAATCTCTTAAATCTGCATATAGAAATATCATATAGCCTGGTTATCAGGCTATATGATATTTATCAATGTTGTTCATTTTGGAAAAATAAAAATAAATTGTAATTTCTAGCTGTTGATTTTAGAAAATAATGATGACGCGGCTGTTAATAGCTAATCAGTTTTACCATAATGCGTATTTTATGTATATTTTATGTATACCGAAAATATAATCATTAGTATAATGAAAAATATAATAACATATTTCTATTAATGATTGGAAATGAATCATATTTTAAAACTACAAAATAAATAGTAAAACTATTTTTTTAATAATAAAAACATATAAAAGCACACACCCAATAAAAAGTCATGTATTTTTTAAATATTTATATATTCCTCTTAGGCTTTCCACTCGAAACAAATATTGTTTTTGGATACAATTAAAATTAATTTTTATTTGATTTTAAGTTTATATTTATCACATGACTCATATATCAGAGGCAAAAATCAAATTATGATGTGTCAGTTTCTTTGAAAGAATTTAGAAAATTTCTTTAATCGAGGAAAATCCGCCTGTAATACAAGTTTTCTAAAGTTTTTCAACATTAAATAGCTTTTAGCAAAATAATTTTCAATTTTTAAAATTTCATTAAAATAAAATTTAATTTCTATTTAATTGAGAAACAAACAATGTTTTTGATATTTAGAAAAAATGATAAACTTTCGTAAAGTTTAATTTTTTCTTTTGAGTTAAATTCAAATTCGATATTTCTGATATGGCAAAATCAATTTAAAAATCTGTCATTATTTCTATGTCATAATGTACTAACATATTTCGTGTATCGAAGAATATATATATCTCTTATCGATTTTTAATCAACCTCGATCGTTCTCAATCGTTAATTAAATCTAACTGTAAAGAAGAATTAAATTTCACATAGGAAAAGCGCATCAGCTTTATGATTCATATAGATAAGTTTCTTTAGCAAGTGTCCTGGCTATCATAGGCCAGGTAACGCGACGCCAATGTTGAACATTTTGAATAGAAATCGATCGACACGTTCTTAAACACTCGTAAACACGCATTGTTTCCATCCGTTGAACGATCATTCGTGGTTCATCATTAATCTGATCAAGACCATCTTTTTCAGCCTGATCGCGAGGTAAATATAATAAATTTTTCTAATAAATTCTTTGCACAACTATATATTATAAAGTTGTATTTTTACAAACGTTTTATCTAGAAAGGAAATTTAAAAATGGCTATACATAATATATAATGCAAAAAAATCGCGCGCGAAATAATATATAATTTAATATTAACATAATTTTTGAATTTAAACTTTCATTAAAACTGTGTAATTTTTTCTAATTCCCAGTAAAGATTTCTCAACAATTTAGTGAGTAATCAGCTTTTATGGGGCTGTAAAAGCTGCCTACCTTTTTGGTAGGGATATAGACCAATTGACAGTATAAAAGGACCTGAGGTATAGAGAAGTGAACAGTCGAACAAATGAATCGTCCACTACCAATTCACATATCGAACAATAGTACCTAAGTCCGAAGTAAGTTTATATTATTTGTGATTTTTTTTTAAATTAGTTCGAACTAATTTTGTTAAAAAAATATTATTGGGATTTTGTTTTACGCTTTTAAATACAAAAATTTCTCACACACAATGATCGTTACATATATATAAATTTCAAATTAATGATTTTTTTATAAACGAGAATTTAATGAAAACTATATAATTTTGTGATATCTATTTAAAACTTTATCGTGTATATGTGTAAAACAGTACCAGTTTGGGATATTTCTTCAAACTAAAGAAGAAAGTTGAAGAAATGCTTTTCTGTGGATTCTCGAGAAGAAAGTTGAAGAAATGCTTTTCTGTGGATTTTTGAAAGGGATTATATTGTTGGATGTGATTATATCCGGTAAAGATGCGATAAAAACTTCACCGGGTGATGATTGCATCCAATATTAGATCCCTATACTTCGATGCTCGGAATATCTCATCCGTATTGCTTTCTCAAGATTCTTCACATGGAGACGAATATAGGTCTAGTATACATATAGTGAAAATTTGTGACTAGATCTTATACTCGTCTTTAATGGCAAGAGATATCATCTCGTTATTGGGGAAATACGTCTTGTTCAATTATCTTTGGTGAACTAGCTATATGATGAATAACGAAAAACCATAAAGCTAGATCAACAAAGCTTAAATGTTCAAGATATAGAAACATGGAACATCAACGATTGTGTAATAATACGCTTCCGACAGAAATTTAATATTAATACCGCTTATTTATATAAAATAATATATATTTCTTTACCGCGAGTTTATTTATTATCGTATTATATATCAATATTTGTTGTATAAACTGATATGTAAAAGTTGTTAATATCTCCTTAAAATGAGCATGCGAAAGCAAACGCGATTCGATTATACTAAATTCTGTATTACTTCTATAGATTGTCCTGCGAATAATTAATTATTTTTATGCATTTTTAGATGACAGAGTTCAAAGGAACTTTTATTGTGATATGTTAAAATAAAATAATCATATCACAGTAAATGTTTCATTCTCTGTTAATCATTCATCTTCATTTGCAAATTTTTTTTGTCTAATAAGAGAAAATAAAGAATAGCGTTCTCATTATAATTGGCAGAATAAAGGTACAAAAGCGCGAGATGGATATAATCCAGTTTGACTTATATTTATACTGTCACTGGGTAATATTTGTCTCTTGCATGTATTAACTAATCATCTTTCTTGGAGCGTTATTGAGAATAATTTTCGTCGATTATTTGTAATATTGTATACAATAACATATTAAGCAAGAAAAAATATGTTTAAATATATAAGATAGAAATAATTTTAATTGACAGAGTGTAATATACACTTTCATGTAGAAATATTTGAAAACACTGACCTTGTTTACGAGGCAATTTCTGAAATCTATTTGCATGTCGGACACTGAAACTCTATCGTGCGGTCTTTTAGGTCCGCTGACGCTTGAAACTACAGTGCTCAAATCCAAAGTGACCACTTCGGAGAAAATTGGATCCTGGTTCGCGTCGTCGTAATTCCTCAGCATACGTACGCTTCTAAGATACTTCTCAATTCTATCGATATGTTCTTTGGATCGACCTGTTGTAAAGAAAATATGTAGACATATGCGAAAAATATTCTATAGGAATAATCGTTTTGCATAAAATAGATTTATATCAATATATAATCTTTCATGGATACAAAAAGATACCTGTTTGTTTGAGATATGCCAAACTTTGTTCATCTACTGCAAAAAAGCCTACTGTTGCGCCATATTCTGGACACATATTAGATATAGTAGCACGATCCGCGATACTTAATTGCGTCGCTCCTGGTCCAAAGAATTCAACAAATTTTCCAACCACTCCAACTTGCCGCAGGTTCTGCAAATATATATAAAGATATCATATATTTATTTTGATTACTTTGTCATCATGCCATTAATATTAAATATTCAATATTATAAATTATCTATTAAAAATTTGTTAAATTATAATGTTATAATATATAATGTGATGTAATATATAATATATAGTAAATATTAATGAAATTTTTGATATAAAATATATCAAAAATATATATTAAAACAAAAAAATTTTATGTAGTTAAATTAACTTAAATTTTAGCTAATTTTAAATAGTTCAAAATAATTTTAAGTAGTTCAAAATAAATCTTACTTTTGTGATTGTAAGAACAAGATCAGTAGATGTAGCGTATTGATTCAATGCACCTTCCAATTTATAGCCTACAACTTTTGGTATTAACATAGAAATCGCTTGACCAAGCATAACAGCTTCTGCTTCAATCCCACCAACTCCCCATCCAAGCACACCAAGACCATTGACCATTGTAGTGTGAGAATCAGTACCAACTACGCTGTCAGGATACAGAAGATTGTTGAAATCAAATACTACTCTTGCCAGATACTCCAAATTCACTTGATGCACGATGCCACTTCCAGGGGGTACAATTAACATATTTTCAAATGCTTTTGCACCCCATTTCAGAAACATAAAGCGTTCCTTGTTTCTTTCAAATTCAATTTCTTCATTCTTTTTTATGGCATCAGAACTAAAATATGCAATAATATTTAGATTTATTTTGCTCGAATTATCTAGTAATGTGTGAAATTTAATCCATGCTTTTTATTTCTCTTTTTTGTTATCAAATGTATTATGTAAAATCTTCTTGCTTACATAATGTCGTAGCAATATTAAACCTTTAAGCTCTTATATATGATAACCTCTTAGTCTTTGTAAAAACATTATCGTCAAAGATCAAAACATATTTGATAGAATTATACCTCCTTGTAAAATCGGCTTGTATAGAATGATCAATTACAAGATCCGATGGACAGATTGGATTAATCTTATCAGGATTACCACCAAGTCTCTTCACAGCATCTCTCATCGCAGCAAAATCCACAACTGCTGGTACTCCAGTGAAGTCCTATTTGCAATATAACAATAAGCCTTTATATAATAATGTAATAATATAATTATATAATATAATAATATAATAAATATATTCCTTATATACACTGCTGAATAAAAGCTAGAATTTGATCTTTACTTGTAATAGGACTCTCGCTGGCTTAAAAGCCACTTCAACTCCATCTTGAACAGCTTGATTATCTTCCCAATCCAAAATTTTCTCAACATCTCCTTTTGTTACTTGAAAACCATCACAATTACGCACAGCACTTTCCAAGAGAACTCGGATGGAAAATGGTAGTCTATCTGTACAGCAGAAATTGGAAATATACAATTTATTCAGTAGACATAAAACATTGCAAAGTAATAAATGAGAAATTTATTTTACCATATTTTGTGCCAAAATTGCCAATATCATAATATTGACACTCTTTTTGCCCGACTTTAATGGACTTTAGCAGATGCTTATAAGGATTTACCCCTGAAATAACAGAAGTATCATTATTTACATGTAGTTTTTCATTTAAAAAATTAACATATACAATTAGTGAGGAATATGGAATTAGGTAAAAAATATAAAATTTTTGTTATACTATTTTTTTATTAAAATAAATATTAAATTTAATATATTATTTAATATATATTATTATATATTATTATATATATTATTATAAATTTAATATATTATTATCATAAATTTAATATATTATTTAATATATTATTAAATTTAATGTAAAAAATAAAATGAAATAATTAAACTGTACATATTTAAAATATATTTAAAAATATATTCAATATATTAAAAATATATTAAAAACCATGTATGTATTTTTTGAATTTTTAACGTTGTATTTAATATTTATTTAATATATATAAAAATGTCAATTACTTATGTATAAACATATTCAAAATTCTAACAAACTTACACAGGGAAAAAACAAACTTTTTAAATTTTGAAACTTATATTATCACATGATGACATATGTAAATTTATTTTCCACTGAAATATTTAAATAACAAATTATAATATTTTAACGATACGAAATTTTCCAACTCTTTAAACAATCCTTTTTAATAAATTAAATTTTTTCACACACATGTTGCAACTTTTATCATCAATTAGAACATTGATAAGTTTAATTCTATTAAATTCGAATACCGTTAGTGAAAAAGTGCAAATTAATATTTTTCATGGCAAAAAATCGATTTAACATAATGATGCCGCGATAATAAACCTATCCTCTTCAATAGTTTATGTTTTTTCAACGAAATAATAGCAACAAATAAATTCGCATCTTCTCACTTACCAGCCATGATTGTCACTGCACAAGTCACGTCGGCCCCGCTGTATGACGCGTATATAACGAAGTATACCGGGTGTCCTACAAATACCTATGTTCCACAATGATAAAGACGAAATCGGTCGCGCGATGTAATCTTCTCGATAATTTTTATCGCGCAAACTTTTATTTTTTTTTTTCTTAACTTTATGGACAGATTTAATTGTCCTATTTTTCAAAACCGATCGAGCACCGGAATATAAGAATAAAGTCTGAAACGAGGCTTTTGTTACCGTACGCGATATATACGCTCCTCTCCTAAATGCTCCGAAATTAATTCAACATTCTTGCATAATTTATACATACGTACAATACGTTTTACAGTGCAATGAAGAAAAGGGTAAAGTTCAAATTACTATAGTAGCTTCTATAAACACTCTCGGTATATAAAATCGCCTGAGACCCATCACGTGGTACATATATTTGTGTGTTTATTGTGTGTTTGCGATATACGTATCGCGAGCTGTCATTGAAGGTTAGCTGAAACACATAAACGTACATAACGAGTGACTTCAAGCGAGATCTATGCGATAACGCTTTTATTTTTCAATGAAACGTGCTAATTTTTAACGGAAATTGTTACTTTTTTTTCACAAGTGTCGAGATAAAGTATTGAGAATGGAGCGGAATTTGGTTAAAACATTGGATGACATGTAAGTTGTATATTGCAACGTATATTGTAAGTTTATATTAAACGTAAATAACAATGTGAATTTCATAAATTATTTTCTTTTTTAGTCATTTAATGAATACTATATATTAATTTTTAGGTATACTAAGGAAGGCGTCATTGGCTGCATCTTAGTAGATCATTCTGGTCTCTGCCTGGGAGGTAATAAGTTATTTAAGATATTATATATAAGCGCAAAATTATATAAACATAATATCAAAGAAACTCTAGAAAATATTATAAATGTAAGATTTCCAAAATTAGAGTGTAACATTACAAGAAAAAATTTATGCAGTTAAAGGTGATGCATCAAGTGACAGCGCAGGGTTAATAGCAGCTATATCAGGCCTAGTTGCAAAATTAGAGCCTAAGTCTAAGGCACCAATCATATCACTTCAAAACGATAGCAGGTAAGCCAAACATTATAGTATTCACAACTTAAGACAAAAATTTATATCAATGAATATTACTACATCAATTATAAACCAATTTTAGGCAGTGCATTATACATCGTAAAGGTCCTGTTGTTGGTGCTATATATAAAGATATATCGACTTGAGATAATTACTGTTATTACATGCACATCTGAAACTTGTTTATATTTATAAAATAAGACGTCTAGAAATATTCTGTTTAATTATTAAAGATATGAATTATTAATAAAGAATTTTAATACATATAAATATGATTTTTGTTATGTATAGAGGGATATTAATTAATTATACATATACAACAATATATATACAACTATACAATTAGAAAATGTATATAATTTTAGATATTATAATTTTTAAACATTTACAATAAGCTCATCCAATCTGTTGAGTATTGCATTATAATGAGTTTATATAGTTGTGATATCACATATATAAATCCTAAAATTTTTTATTTCTGTATACATTTGTTCAATTTTGCAACAATATTAAAGATACACATACTAACTAGTTGTATAAAATATTGCAGCAATGAGCTGAACTGTATCAAATACAAGTAACATTGTCTGAATGATACGATGTTAATAAAACTAATGTCATAGTGTGAATAGCAATGGTTGTATCCAGAATTATCACAAAGATATCTCGAGGCATATGGATATTCTAAAAAACATTAATTAATCTGTGTAATTTTATTGAATAGGAATAATTAATGTATATGTGACAAACATGATAGCAACAACAAACTAATATTGACCAAAGTAAATTCAGAATTTAGCTTTATTTACGGGCTCTGCTGTATTAATAATTAGAGATGATACACTTTCATGAATGATTCTCATGATAACAGTACCATAAATTCCAGTAATAACAATCTCATGTTAATCATACTTAAGACAGCTCGACATGACAAATAGACTCAAAAGGAATGTGTGACAGCAAATATCTAAAAAGAATTTTAATCTGAAATTTTACACAATGTATTTGCATATAGTGTAATAATATCAAGAACATGGTTAAACTGTCAAGAAAGAGAAAATAAAGAAGAATTGTACATAAATATAATAAAATAAATTCTTGAAAAGGATTTGAGGACACATGTGTAACTTCCGCCGTACCTGAAATATAATACTGAAAGCATTTTTCTTTTCAAAATACTCGGTCATATTTTCATACTAATCTGATAAAAAAAACGAATATATGAATATAAAATTCAATTAAAATTTATATAATTCATACTAGATTATAATTATTTGAATAATATCGATGTGTGCTTCATGACACGACAAAATCGTGTGTATGTGTACATACATATACGAATACACCTAACGTTGAGGTTGAGAATTATTCTTCAGTGTTGGTAACCCTGAGAACAGAGTTTCGCACTGTCACCGCTCACCGCGCAAAGTCTCTCTGTCATTGGATATTGGGCATCGCATGTCGGATTGTGAATCCACATTTTTTATTGTGTGAATATCGATTTAAAAATGCTTACGCTTTCCGATCTCGACATTTCTAAATCGGACGCATCGTGTTTAAATTTCGCTTGATTTCAGCGACCAAAGTGACCTTCGAGAACCTCTCACGAATCTCACGCCGATCACGATCACGCTACCACCCGGTGTCTCCATCTTGTTTGTTTCTCTAAACGCGTAGAAGAATAGGACGAAATTTTACACCGCTCCGAGAATTACGTTACTTGGCGAGAATTCCTTCACGGTGTATACTTGGTATATACCGCACTACCTCAATACGGCGAGAAAGTAGACATGTCTCACGGCGGTAGAAATGAGTGTAGAATATACGTGGGAAATTTGCCACCCGATATTCGTACAAAGGACATACAAGATCTCTTCTACAAGTTTGGTAAAGTTACTTTCGTTGACTTGAAAAATCGTCGAGGGCCGCCGTTCGCTTTCGTTGAATTTGACGATCCAAGGTAAGTTTCTAGTGAAAATTATACACGCCGAAAACTCAACGTGTATATACACACACACACACACACACACAAAATAATATTTATATGTACATATATATTGATATATACATATAAATTTATATATATTCAAATATATATTTATATGTACATATAAATTACACATGAATATATATATATGTAATTTTTTATTATAATATTTATTTGATTCTCTTTTTATATCTATGATATTGAATTTGAGATGATATATTTTATTGCAGAGAAAGAAAGATAAAAATTACTCGTTTATGAAGCAATATATAATATGACTTAAATAAAGCGATTATTATTTTTTGTGAATTCAATAATTATTTCTGTAAGATGTCAAAAGATTCTGTTACAAGATTTCTCGTAGAAAGACATCATACTTATTTCTTTCATTATTTTCCAAAAGAGGATACTTTTATTGAGATTTATTTAAAAAAAAGTCTTTAAACATATATAAAATATTTTCTTGTTTTTACTTCCTGCATAGAATATAAATTCTAAGATTCAATACAATATAACTTATATTTTGTATGAATATAATTTCTCTTGTATGTTCATGATATTTATTACAATTATTATATTGTGTAAAAATTTACAAACATGCATTCTATCCTCAAGAGTTATATAAGCTTTATTAGAAGAAAGAAATTGTATCTAAGCATATGTATGTCTCTTTCAGAGATGCGGAGGATGCGGTACACGCGAGAGATGGTTACGACTATGATGGTTATAGATTAAGAGTCGAGTTTCCACGCGGTGGTGGTCCCAGCAATAATTTTCGCGGTGGACGCGGTGCTGGGGACAGCGGTAGAGGTGGCCGCGGTGAGATGAGCAATTCCCGCGGTCGGGGTCCTCCAGCGCGACGATCACAATACAGAGTGTTAGTAAGCGGTCTTCCACCAACTGGAAGCTGGCAGGATCTCAAGGATCACATGCGTGAGGCCGGTGACGTATGCTTTGCGGACGTTTACAAAGACGGTACTGGTGTCGTCGAATTTCTGCGGCATGACGACATGAAGTACGCCGTGAAGAAGTTAGATGATTCACGATTTAGATCCCACGAGGTACGATTTGCTGTTGTTATTTCTATTTCTATATATACTATATCCTAATTTTATGTTTACTGCTGCTTTCACATTGAAGTGATAATTTTAATAAGCAATTTTAATAGACGATATGCAATATGTATAAGTATATATAATACACACACACACACACACATATACATTATAGATAATATAATGTCATTTTTCGAATGCTTTCCTGCTTGTGTT
This sequence comes from Camponotus vicinus, assembly GCF_025532165.1. Taxonomy (NCBI): domain Eukaryota; kingdom Metazoa; phylum Arthropoda; class Insecta; order Hymenoptera; family Formicidae; genus Camponotus; species Camponotus vicinus. The sequence goes on along the minus strand of NW_028141945.1, from coordinate 5,672,242 downwards.
TATATACTTTAATATGTATAATCTATTATCAGATTCGTCTTTGATATTTGACCATTTGATTTAACATGATTTAGGGCGAAGTGGCTTACATTCGTGTGAGGGAAGATCATAACGGTGGCGATAGAGGACGCAGCGAAGACAGAGAAAGAGGCCGCAGTCGTTCTCGTAGCTACAGCCCACGGCGTCGTGGCTCTCCTACTTACTCGCCGTTACGGCGTAATTACTCGCGATCAAGATCTCGCTCCAGATCTCGCTCATACGACTAGTGTGTACGTATGTGTTTCACATGATAACATAAGTACAGGTTTATATTGACATTTGCTCCTTACCATGTTTCATTATTGCTGATTTAAATTCTATTCGATGAAATATTTTTCTTCGAATTCAAATAGATTTTGTAAAAAGATTCAAATTGATTTCTTTACATTGTTTAAATTAATTATTTACTCAATTAATTGTATTTAATACATAATTAGAGAGAAGCACATTGGTGTTTGTGTGTGTGTGTGGCATATATATGTATATATACATATATATATATGTATATATATATATATGCCATAATTATTCTTTACATTTCTTGTTTTTAAAGTGAATACATCATTCAGCTCAGAAGTTAATTCAATGATTTTACTTTTTGGTTATTATTTTAATGAAAGTTTTCTAACATTAAACTTTTAAAACTGATATTGCCTAATACAATAATTCTATTAAATTTTATTATCCTCATAAAAATGATATCATGCTTGTGAACATGTGTGACTGTTTTTATCCAAACTGTTAGAGAATTATTCTTCTACATTTAAAAATACATTCCTCCGCCTATTTGTTTTGTCATCACTACCACTTATGAATGAAATTATGTGTAACAATTTTGAAGTATTATTGAGACTTTCGGCAAAGAACTAGATCTAAAGCTTTAACATATCTACCGTATATTTTGGCTTAACTGTAATATAAACAGTACTTGTGTCATTGACATCTATTGTGAATATTTTTAATGGACAATAACATACTCTGAGTCACTTATCGCTAAGGTACATAATATAAAATAGTGGTTGATTGCATTGAAATCAGCGCATCCTGTAAAATATCTTGGTTTATTTGGGGTTTTGTATTTGGATAAAAAACTTGAAAACTTTGCATAGTGAAACATCATATTTTAAAACTTGCCTAACAAAGATCTTCTTATTTATAATCTTTTCTAATTACTGAATATGTATTATATGATACTTTTTTACCTTCTCTTTCTAATATCTTTTTATAATCGAACTTATAAGAAGATATCTGCATATGAATTAATTAGAAAAATGACATTCATCAGGCAAATATCAAATTTTATCATACAACAACAAATTTTTACAGGAATAAAATATATTGCAGACAAACTTTTTATGCATATACATATAAAACATACAAACATATACATATAAAACAGGGCTTAAAATAAGATACTCTATCTTCACTAAAGGGATGCCTTTCTCTCGTCATAAGTTTTTAAATTACTAATATTATAATAATGATAATTATACTAAAAAGGCTACTGTTTGTGTTCTTATATTGCTAAACTAACAGATATTATATATCTAATATTGCTTGTATTATTATAGTACTACATATGTAGTTAAATGACTCTTGCTAATATGCAGTTGAAAAAAATTGTGCACACATTTTATTTCTTAATTACAAATTGTTTGAAGATCTAGAGTTTTTTCTATAATATGAAAACTCAACTTTTAAATCTACCGACAAATTTGAAAAGATATACAACATTTAATCATCATATACATTATTATTTACATGCATCTTTGGCAATAACAAAAATACATAAATTTAAAAAATAGTATATTCTATTCACCATATGAAATATTTTTCCATCACTTAAATTATTGGCTCTAACAGATTCTTTAATAATTTCTGTACAGATAAATACCTCAGGATTGTTTACACCATTAATTTATTTTTTAAATTGAATCAAAATATTCCGGAATCGAATACGCGTAGTGATGACAATATATCGTGTATACATACTTTATAATGAAATATATAAACATGTGACAAAGCTTATATTATTATGTACTATATATATATAATTATATTGGCGTAAAATTTTCGCTATAATATCACATTTTTATACACAATCTAATTTGCTTTTCAAATAACACACATTTGATAGACTTGAGTAATCTTTAGTTAATAACGTTTTATATAGGTCATTTTTTTATTTTACGTTGAATATTATTTCAAATTATTACTTAGAACTCAAGAATTCTTTAACACTCGTCAATGTGAAAACATACGATATAATACATCCATTGAGTATAATCTGGACACATTAGCAATATATCCAAATCAAAATAGATATCAAGAAATATACAAGAAGAAATATACATATATAATATTTACAAAATAGAAAAAATGGACTAATTGAAGGCCAAGCGCGGTAATCAAATAATTATTTTTCTTATATATTAATACATTAATTATGAAAATTATATAAACTTTTTTGAATTGAACCGTGCCTCACATTCTCAAATAACTCTTAGCAGTTTCTACAAACAAATGTAAAAAGTCTCTTTTCGATTCCAATCGCTAAAAAAGGAAGAGTTGGAGAATATATAAAGCATTAGTGAATAAAAAAATGAAATCGAAATTGTAAAAGAAGGCAACTGACCAGTCATGGTGGACCATAAGTCATAACAGAGCACAGGAAGTCATAAGAGTCGAAACGCAATTATCGATTAATTAAAAGTTCGTTAACGATTGATTGCATGACATTAACGGTGACATGCCGATACAAAAACAAACATAAAATATTTAATGTCAACATTTTTAATGAAGAAATTTAGAAGACGTTAATAACACGCGTCAATTCTAGGAACCTTAGACAAATTTTTTATCATTATTATATACGTGGAAATATTGTGGAAATTTTATGTTGTTTTGGAGGGTCAAACTATTTCTTTTCGTTATGAATATTATCTCCGACATCAGTATCTTCGATCAATCTTTAACCAATTAATAAATTACAACTTGAAAAAAAATTATTTTGCGTCTTTAATTATCGCGCTTGTCTCTCAATTAGCACGATTTTTTATTCTGTGAATATTCTGTATCAGAGTTTCCAACTTCGTTTCGGATATATGAATTGCAATGAAATAACTATAAATTGATATATTGTCTTTCATATTTTTCTGTTTGCGTGTTTTCCTTTCTCGTACATTTCGGAATAATGTAATTAAAAGTATTTTTCAAAACTTTTATTATATCCTAAAATTGTACATTTGTGAAAGGAAAACATTTGATATATTATGTATTTTATGCTATTTTTGCAAATTAATCCTGTGATCTTGCTTTATTATGTACATTATTTTCTATTTTTCATTATTACACGAATGTTTATTCCTTGATGCAATGTTTAAAAAATCTTTGTCACAGAAAATCTGTATATGTTATATACAGGGTGGTCCACGTAAAGTGTTACAAATTTATATCTCGGAAACGAAACAATTTAGAGAAAAATGTTTCAGACAAAAGTTGTATGGTTTCAAAGGGGACATAAGATGGTGCCATTAGTTTGACCTTAAAGAGTCACCTGAAGGTCACGTGAAGGTCACCTCCAACTTTTTAAATGGGACACCCTATATGCTTTTGCATATTCTTGTAGCTCATCTCGGGAGTTTTTCAAAACACTATAATTAAGTTAGTTTTCATTAAGTAGTTTCCGAGTTATGAGACTTGAAATAATTTCTTAATTTTACATAAACCGTAAAATATCTTGTAAAATATTCATTTTTCGATTATCTTACCTTAATACTTTTATGTACAAAATAATGAGAGGAATCAATTGGTGTAAAGAAAACACATAATTGTTTCGAAAAAAAAAATGTAATTGTTAATTGCAAATTACATTTTTTCTTTTGAAACAATTATGTGTTTTCTTTACACCAATTGATTCCTCTTATTATTTTGTACATAAAAGTATTAAGGTAAGATAATCGAAAAATGAATATTTTACAAGATATTTTACAGTTTATGTAAAATTAAGAAATGATTTCAAGCCTCATAACTCGGAAAGTACTTAATGAAAACTAACTTAATTATAGTGTTTTGGAAAGCTCCCGAGATGAGCTACAAGAATATGCAAAAGCATATAGGATGTCCCATTTAAAAAGTTGGAGGTGACCTTCACGTGACCTTCAAGTGACTCTTCAAGGTCAAACTAATGGCACTATCTTATATCCCCCTTGAAACCATACAACTTTTGTCTGAAACATTTTTCTCTAAATTGCTTCGTTTCCGAGATATAAATTTGTAACACTTTACGTGGGCTACCCTGTATATATATATATATATATATATTATGTATATTATATACATCTCTTTACCCACATCACAAGGATTACATTTGCATTGATAAATTGTATATCTAACATTATAATTTACATCATATAAGAAACTAATGTATTTTTTCTTCTTTTGTATATTGGATTGGATTGTAACACAATGAATGAAAAACTGAAATCAACACGATCTTACTTCTTGGATGGATATAATACACATTCGCTTGACGTTGGGATGAGATGGATTGCGTTTTGGAGAACATAAATTATAAACATAAAAGGATTAAAAGACATAGATGAAAATGAGAATAGCGAAACAGGATACTTTCAAGAGGAAATTCAGGATCAGGAGAGAATTTTGGAGAGTGAGATGAAAAATGATTTGTTCAAGGATTATCGATTGCCGGATCAGGAAACGTTGGCAAGTCCATTACAAGGAGGCGAAAATCATTAATATTTCTTTTTGAAACTAGTAGAATCCCAGTTTGAAGCTCGACATTTTTGTGTGTCGCTGTTTTAAACGAGAAACATAACGAGAGTGGGATCATCATTATATTATGTGCTTATCCTGGTAAAGTGCTTCGCGCGCGTATTATTTCTGCGTAATTAACATATAAATATGCTGCGTTTATTAATTCATTTATAATCTGAACAGTCAAACTAGTAATGGATTGTCAACTGCAACTGGATTTGTTGGAAAGATTTTCTTTATAGTTTCAAAGTTTCTTGAACTTTGGTGAGAGAAGATTAATTTTTCGGATCACTCACATTGAGGATTTCGACATTTATCCTCTTATTGATGCAACAGATGCCTTCAATATTAGACTCGATTTTGTTAATAGTTTTTTTTGTTACATATGCATGTAAATAATTCGCATTTAGTGTTAATTTCAAAGGTGGAAGTGATTCTTTGAAAAGACTATTGCAAGTCTAATATCGTATATTTGATAATATCGGATTTAAAGTCCAATTGTCAAAATAAACGTGTTTCGCGATAACTACGATCGTTTTTCCGACCGATCGTTGAGTGTACTTCTTTTTGTCGCCTATTGTAAACACACAGTGCGAGTCTTCAGGATTTAACTGGCATAAACAAGAGGATGATGCGCGTTTGAGTATAAAGCAAACTCTCTGTCATCTTGCCGGGAACTGACTCCATAGTTTTAGAGGAACTTGATACGACGGACAGGATTCCGGATTAATGTCCGGATTAGGATGCTGACAGGATTCGGAAACGGGATAAATTATAGTATGCATGGACGGATATTTTTGGATAAGGATAAAAAAGTTGCCTACGCTGTATTCATCGGATCGTATCGAGGATCACTCGGATTCATTAAGATGAACGATATGCGCAATGTGGATAAGGATGTGGATTTGGATATATCATTCGCGCTTCATAGGGTTCACGGATTTCTCTCCTAGGTCGGATATGGAATTTGGACTCGTGTTTAGCGGGGAAACAAGATAGATTGGATGTGTCATTTTTCTCACGGAGAGATGAATCACATGGATGTGATGATGTGGCTTGCCATAAGGTATTTGTAAACAGCTTATACCTGAGATATACTATCGATATTTATTTCTCTGCATGCTCTCTTCGAAAATATTCTTATATTCGTATTTTCATTTTTGTCATCGACAAGGCAAACGCAATTTAGTAACACGCCTGTGCCTCGAAAAAGTCTTAAAATATGTTTGCATTTAATAATCGATCTTTTCTGTGTTCAGCTTCATGCACATTGTTATGAAATTTGTCATGCGTTACACAAGACAAATTTTGTAACAATAGCAATAACTAGTTGATAACAGTTTTGCATTTTTTGTTGAATTAACATGTTTCTTTTCTTATTTTCTTTATGTTATATATATATCGTTCTTCTATATTTAATTATTATATGTGAGATATAATTAATATACAGCAAGGAAATATAAATACAGCGTCTCGAATCTATAACGTTCTCGCATAGTGTGTATTTATCCACAAATAACCGATTGCCGAAATTGATAACAATTCCTATTGTTATCGTTATCCTTATACATATATATTACATACAAATTTCTCATCAATTGATTTTATTTATTATTCCGTATAATATCGTGTATCTAAATGTGTTACGTTATATAGGATTATTTCTTCACAATTAGGCACTAAATAACACCAATTGCTTCACACCTTTATTAAATAGAATTGTCCTAACGTTCGTATCGCTTTTTTTGCAATCCATTTCTTAACACAATACCAGATTTTGTAAATTATTTGACTGGTAAATGACTGGGAAATAATTGGAAATAAATACGTCCATATAAACATATGGCATTATTTTATATTATAATCTACCTTCAATCATTATTCATAAATATATAAGCAAATATATAAGCAATTTCCACAATCCATACATTCTTTCTAGAGTGTGTAAGAAATTTATTTAGTTAAATATCGCACATTTAAAATATGAATTGTTTTCATAGATTTTACACAAATAAAACAAATATTATAAATGTCCTCATATGTAAGCATTATGGCAAAAAATTTTGATCTTAAATTTAAATTATATCTGTTGCCTATTTGATTCGTTATCAGCAAGTTTTTTAAAAGTGTAAAACTACATAAAAGCATATAACAAGCAACATTTATATGGAAATTCAATGATGCTTCAATCAATGATGATTTATACGTATTATATAATAAATTATATAATAAATTTTAAAACGATGTGTGTGTGAAAAAGCATATGCTCTCTATAAAATATCAGTCTATTATTAAGAGGATTAGATTCATGTATGTTATACGAAAAGTGCAAGCGCTTTATTTGATTTATCACTGAATGTATACTAATTGTAAATGTTATAATATTCATCATAGGCAACGATTTCATCCGATATTTGCTCAAATAATCTCCTGTGAACGGATGTAATAATGAGATCCTTAATAAGCACTAATTATTAATTGTTGATAATATGACAGCAATTTCATAGACAGTTGGCTATCTGAACATTTTGTGCTAATACTAGAATTTCGAAAATAGAAATAAAATAATAGCGCTAATGCTTAAGAGACAACATTCAATGTTTAATTTAAAAATGAAGCTATTCAAATATAAAAACAGAATGAGATACACAAGGTGACGAAATTGATGCGGTTTCCAAAGAAGGAACGGTCACAGAAAACGATAAGACGATATTTTTGTTAAGAGTATTACATCAGAATTTTCAGAGAATGTGGAGGAGAAAGATCTCTTTACCTCAATCGATCGACAACCCATTCCATCGGCGAATCCATGCATTAAAGTAGTCGGCGTAATTCGTTGTTCGATGAAGAGATTCAAGTAAGTTAGCATTTTATGAGAGCGCATCTCTTCCATCGCAAATTCTCCAGAACTTTTTCGGTTTTACTAAATATTTTTTATATGACTCTTATATTAATTCACAAAACGTTTCACACGATTTGAAGTAGGAAAAAGAAGATATGAATGTAAATCTGCTTTTTTTATTAGTGCACTTTTGTAAACAGCAAACAAGATTGTTAGATTAAAATTAATATTTCATGTGTAATTCATTGTATAAAGCACATAATTGATTTGAAAATTGATTACCACGATTCGCCCAGAGGTCTCAGTACAATATCTTGTATCTGCAAGAAAAATATCATTCTTTTAGTTAATTTGCAAATTTTTAATGAATTTTAATAATTATTTTACACAATATAAGAAAAAGGAATGCTTTAAAAATGTGCACATATATAGATGACATACCAGAACGTGAGGAGGATTGGATAGCACGTAAATCGCCGCTGCCGCAACATCATCCGGATTCAAAGTCGGCATCGCCGCCATTGCTTCCGATGAGAATATGCTATAAGAGGTCATGAAATCGGTCGCGACTAAACCGGGACTGATGGTCTGTAATAGAGAAAAAAATGTAAGTAGAAACAAAGAAAGAGAGAGAAATCTGTCGATATTCAATTTTCTTTAAACAAATATTTTAAAATATTTGTACATGTAAAAAAGAATACAATTATATGATTAATATTATATGATTAATACATTTTGTTAATAATATATAATTATATTAATATATAATAAAAATTAATAAATATAAGACTCGAAATATAAAATTAAACAAAACAGTTATAATGGCAATACGAGTCGAGTGTCGATGTTATAACACATTTATTTATAATACAATCAAATAAATATTGATATTAAAGCATACAAAGAGAGGATAGCGAACGTTTCGACCCTATTTTTGGGTCATCTTCAGCGCGAAAGTATATAATAAAAGATAATATAATGAAAAAATATAATAACAAAGTGTTTTATATCGGAGTCTGTTACAAAGGGTGCTGTCTAAAGCGATAATAAATGTCTCGGTATCTCATTATCTTGACGATGCCTACGTAAAAACAAAGGACAAAAGTAAAATAAGTTAAATAAATAATGTAATTAATATGAACAAAGAAAGAAAAAGTACTAAATTAAACATGAAATTACGAGATTGAAATGTTAATTTATTAAAAATGAACTGAACTAAATATAAACTGAACATAAAGTCAAAGAAATAAAATAAATAAGTTATAAATAAGTTAAATAAATAATATGACTAATATGAACATAGAAAGAAAAAAGTACCAAGAATTAAACATGAAAACTACGAGACTGAAACCATTCTAATATCAATCTACTAAAAATGATCCAAATAAACTGAACATACAGTCAAGAAATAAAAATTAAAAGGTTAAAAAGATAAGAAGTTAAAACTACGGAAATAAGACTTACTTCCAGGCATCGAAGATAATGACGCGCCGAGGAGATGAATAGAGACAACTTAACATCTCCGAAGACAAAGATCGACTCGTCTTTAACGGATAAATGTGACTTATATATAAACGGTAAAGAGAGTCAAATAATGTATAAATGTACACATACGCAAAGTCGCAGACCTATTTGTTATGCTAGAAACTGTGTTAAATTTTTGGCAAGTTGTTGACAATATTTAAATAAATATCTGGTAAACGTTCAGTATCCGTTTGCAAATTGAGACCATTTTTTTGCCTCTTGATATATAGCATTTCGGAGATCAATCTTTTACTCAAATATGGTATATTTATTTGATTGTATTATAAATAAATGTGTTATAACATCGACACTCGACTCGTATTGCCATTATAACTGTTTTGTTTAATATATAATATTATTAATAGTATTAATTATTAAGTAATTATAATCAAATATATAATTATATTAATATATAATATTATTAATAGTATTAATTATTAAGTATTTATAATCAATTATTAAGTATGTCGAATATATTACCGTGACTCGTATATGCGTGCCTGCAAGCTCATGTCGCAAGGTCTGGGCGAGGCCGGTGACGGCTCGCTTCGATCCCGGATACACACTGAATCCTGGTACGAAGGGTATCCTCTCGGCGGCAAAGCTATTCACGTGGATCACTACGGCATCCTCGGCAGTTGTTTCACGCATCGTACGAACGGCTTCGCGTGTGCAGAGACAGAGTCCCAAAACATTCACGTTAAATACTGACTGCCACTCTTCTAAAGTGCCGTCTGTAAAAAATACATACATTTTTTTTTCTAGGACGTTGAAAAAAATTACAATTGCGATCACGTTCAAAAAATTCTTTTAAAATGCGTTTTTAATGTCATGTTGAAAAAATTTTTTTAAAGTGCGTTTTTAATATCTATAAAAAATAATTATTATATTCTTTGTCTATTAGTCGAACAAAACAGCTTTCATATTGAATATAATTTCTTGTTCGAGGACGGGATACATTATTTTATCGGATGTAAAATTTTGTTAAGATTTGTCAGGCACCTATGAGTGAAGATTCCTTCGTGATACCGGCGCTATTCACGAGAACACTTAACGGGCCAAGATCATCCTTCACTCGTGCGAAAGCCGCGATTACGCTGTCTTCCTTAGTGACATCGCATTCCACAGGATAAAGCTTTCCCAGGGAATCCTCCAAATTGTCAGCAATCTCCTTGATTCTCTCCACTCTCCTCGCGAAGCCCGCTACTATCATACCTGATACGATAAAACGATAAAAGGTACTTTAAAAAAATCAAAGACGATTAATCTTTTTTTTATAGGACAAATAGCGTTAGATAGCATTTTCTTATAGCGATTATAAGCGATTATTTTTCTATTAACGGATGATATTATTGACATCTTACGAACGGTAAGATGTCTCGTGTCGGCAAGATAAACGCTTGAAACTGCAAAGCATTTGATGAAATTCAAATCTGTCTCTCGATGGAAATAAATTTTAATGCAATATCTGTAAAATTCCAGCTTTTCCTTACCTTGTTTAACAAGACTTCGAGCAATCGCTGCGCCGATTCCGGCACTTGCTCCGGTAACCACAGCCACCTTTCCAATCCATCGCTCCATCCTCATACAATGAGATTCGAGACGCGACTGCAGACCACAAGCCTCGAGTAATAAGATCGCGCTTATGTGTTCCAGACATCAGTAAAAAAAATACAAGTATCCGGTCACGTATGAAATTCAATCCTCACAACTGACATTGTGGCTTCGATGAAATACGATTACGTCTGATTGTTAGATTAAGTCTCAACTTTTCCGATGAAATAAAAAATCGGTGATACTATTACTAAAAATATAAAACGAGAGTTCGATCTAATTGTGGGTAATGATTTATCATCTTTTTGTTTTATGTTGTCACGAGGGATAAGTAATTAATTTTATTTTTATACTTTTTAAAAATATATGTTTGGCCATTATTTGTATTGATGCATATGGGAATTTTATTCAACTTAATTTTATTTATTTATTTATTTATTTATATCAATTATTTCATAAATTGATATATTTATTTTTATTTGTCAGTTTATTGACCAACTTTTTTTAGATTTATTCATATTTATTAATATGTGTTATTAAATTTAAGAGAGATTAAAGATTAATTTCTCAATTATAATTAAGTTATACGTATAAGTTTCTTGTTTTGTCGATATATTGATTAGATTCATCTTAAATTCAATTGCAAAGATAATTATTGCGAAGATGACATAAACGTAATAAATGCAAACGTTTCTTGCCATCGCTTTAAATCTGTCTCGAGTGCATTTAGTAATTGAATTTAATGAACGGTTAACGACATAATTATTGAACCACGTGCATCCACATATGTGTAGCCTATTAGTCTCTATTGAATAATGACACAGAATCATTAAATTATAATCGAATTTAATCTTCATTTTCTCTTCTGGACGAGAAATTTGTATATTTATATGCTAAAAATTTAAATTATTTGTCAAATCTCGCAGAGTTAGGTGAAGGTAAATATAAATATTATTTAATATCGATTTGGCTACAAGTATATTTTGGGTATAAGGCGTCTACATGGATGAATACTATACAATGCGAGGTATTAATTTCTCTTCTAGAGGTCTAAAGTTCTTTTAACCGTGATATATCTCGGAATGACTATGATCGATCGACGTATCGTCTAAACGTGGCATCGACGACGGAACTTCTAAACATCGGGATTTAGACAAATTTGGTACCAAGGGTCGTGTACATATGCTTTTTTCAGATGTTTAGAAGAGAACATCTCTCTCACTTTCTCTCGCTCTCTCTTATTCTTAGAAATACACTTCTCTCCAATTCAGCTGATGAACGAGCTCTAATATGTATAATCGTATTAAAAAACAAGAAATAAAAAGAGATACTAGTCGTACCGTTTACTATATCGCCAATTATTATTTACAAATCCTATACCTTTTTACAAATATCTATACGCTTCTTATACGTTACAAGAAAATATATCATTTCTTCTGATATTTGTGTGTAACGTACGCTACGGTTATTTCACGCTGAGTTTGCGACTAGTGTACATATCCTTTTTCCTAGGCTGGTCGTTTGTTTCTTCTTATATTTGTCTTTTTACGCGTATATCTAACATAACAAATATTGAAAAATGCGGCAAAGAAAAAAATATAGTATTTATTTCCGTGAATTAGAAATATTTCGCACTCTTAGTGTCGATTCCGACTAGTGATTTGGAATCGCGATTTCATTGCTGATGCAATTTCTGATTGCCTAACTAACGAGTCGTAGGAAAACGCAGGATGTAAATCTTTACGGTATCAGAGATGTATCATCTTAGATTTCGAAAGCCTTCTTTTTACAGTTACATTATATTACATATAAGGCCTAGAACTTTGGAAACATTACATGTATCCTAAAATGAGCTCTACGAGCTACCGAGAAAGATTCTTTTCCTTCTTTATTCGAAACCGTATAAAAGAATGACCACCGTGCAAGTTATTCAAGATACAGAACGACAGTATGTTTTTCTACACATCTTACGCACAACAGTTTTTCTCTAACATTGCGATATTTCAGTACATTTCAATTTAAATAAAACGAGTATAAATCCGACTAAATTCGATTCGACAGACCTAACATAAAAAAAGAGAGATAGTGAACGGATAAAGCCACTTGTCTATGTTTCAATTATGAAGTTCAAGTACCCAAAAAACGATAGAATTAATTTCGTATGCGGTAACTAAAAAAGTTCGCGCAACGTTTATTAATTAACATCAACCATTCTCACTTCGATACGAGCTAAAATAAATATTTTTTTATCATCGCGAACGATCATAAGTACAATCTCTGTATGCGGCGTATTGTACAAAACTGTACCGCCAATTACGAATAATTATTGTATTGAATTGCTTTAGGTGACGCATATCGTGTATGCGAGTGAATACAAGAATACCATAGATATCACATTGACTACACAAGACTAACTTCGAATAAAAATTCGCACCGTAAGTCTGATATTAACGAATTAAACTAAGGGTAGATATGATTTTTTCATGTTCTTAGTTACTACAATTTTTCACAAAGTGATTTCAATTCCGGAAAGGAAGAGCGTTGCTACGGCGCATTTAAAGAAGAAAATATTTCTTCGAAAAAAATATAACATCACCGTTATTTTGCTCACATTCAATCGAATCTTCAAATAAATCTCTGAGAAGGATAGCGCACTTATACCCAGGGTAAACAGGCGTAAGGGGCGCAACTATTTTTGTCGTGAATGCTAACGAAGGGAAGCGAGTGTCTTTGCCTGCGTCAATGTTGACGAGGATAAGGGTCTAGTTGCATATTTTTGTGCATTTGGGTTGTTACATTGCTCGATTGGGGTTGCTCTTGTCTGTGTTGTTGGTAGGGATGCCGGGCTTGATAGTGCTGCTGCTGCTGCTGCTGCTGACGCTGTTCATTCGGATGCAAAGTGTGCTGTTGCTGCTGCTGCTGCTGCTGCTGCTGCTGCTGCTGCTGCTGCTGCTGCTGCTGCTGTTGTTGTTGTTGTTGTTGTTGTTGTTGTTGATGTTGATGTTGTTGTTGATGTTGTTGTTGATGTTGATGATGTTGATGTTGTTGTTGTTGATGTTGTTGTTGTTGGCGTTGTATGTGCATGTGCTGCTGTTGAGATGGTTGCTGTTGGCCTTGTTGTTGCTTTCGTTGCTCCGAACCAGCAGCCACGTAAGAAAATACGCACAAAACAGCATAGCAGATATCAGATGCCTATGGATGAGGAAAAATTTTACGTCATTATATAAATATTAAATTATTGCTTCATAAGGAATTTCGCGAAATTAATTTGTTTTCGGAAAAAAATTAAGAAAAATATATATTAAATTTTATTATTTAACTTTGAAACAAATGTTAAATCATCCAGAATCTTGTCGAGAAACGAAAAGTGATTTATAAAAAATTCCTTCTCAACGTAATTTGCAAAACTGTAAATTATAAGGATTTACTTAAAGCAATTGGAAAAGAACTTACGTGAGATATAAGAAATGATAAATAACTTAGAAATGAGAGAGCTTCATGCGGTGTCATTTTCGCGCTTATGTTTGTGATGACTCTCCAACGGGAGTTTATGAAGAGTAAATGCAACAGAAAATACTCTATGCAAGCAGCGAACCGCCTCTTCAGCCTGTCACACAATATACAGCTACAGATGTATGATAAATAAAAAAATTAAAATGTAACATAAAATCACTTAATTATTTTTCTAATGTTTCGCGATTTGAATATATTAATCAATTAAAAAATAAGTTCCTATATAACTTAATGATATTTTACGCATTTATCAAATGCTCTTTAACATGTAAAGTATTCTGAAATTATAAAATATTATTATATGCCATCGATAAAACAAATGTCGATTAATTCGGATAAAATAAATGCGACTCCAATATTAAATTGCAATTTTGTCTTAATAAAAATGCAAATATTTTATCCTATTTTGTTTTCCTTAAGAGCAAGTATTTTTCTTTATGTGAATTATTGTATGTTTTTGCAAAACAAGAAAATTATGAAATCTACTCACCATTTGCGACTTATATTTACGTTGAATTACTTGTCTAGTTTTAGGATCTGAAACAGAAAGGTATCTGATAACATATCGACGTATCGCGGCTAAAATTTAATTGCAGCGGAAGCGTGAATCGCTATCGTGAATCTCTATTTTTCACGAGGTATCTCTACGGCGTATATAAAAGCGTATGGTAATCGAAGCAATATTCGATGTATCACTTACTGAATTCTTCCAAAACAAAGATTCCATCCTTTTGAGTAAAGCACTTGCGGATATGATCGAGTCTTACAAAAAACTGCAAATAACACAATCGGTTTACGTTAGTGTTCTGCGCATCGCGCATTACGGATCTGGATCTACTCGATCATGCACACTGTGACGATTTTCTATGGCCTATTTTATTGTTATATGCGCCGATATAACGATATTAATTGTGTGTGCAAACAGCTCTTTAAAAGGCGTGACGACGATTATTGTAGAGATTGTGACGATAAGCTCATTCGACGACAAGTGTCTGTTTCACCCTTCGAGCGCTAATCTTTCGAATTAATTAACTATATAATCTATCCCAGCAAACACCAAGTAACAGTTATATAACTGTTAGTTATAATTTCCTACTCAACAATATAACTGTTACATGTTATATAACTGTTATGTGTTAGATAACAATTATATTGTTGAGTAGGAAATTATAACTAATAATTATATAACTGTTACTTGGTGTTTGCTAGGATTTTTTTAGCTTTGTATTTATAAATTTTTATAATTGAAAATTCTCTTCATTATACAATTTAACTTGGAATAATTTTTTTATTAAGAATTTATTAAGAATTTAGACGCGCTCGATGGATATTGCACAAAAAATATATTTCAGGTATTATCATATTGTTTGTCTTATTTGATGCACGTCACCATACAAATACTATATAAGCAGTTATGTATTAAAATTACATATCACTCTCGTATAACATAATTTTCTTAATTTAGAAAAATTATCTTATTCAATATATATCGTTCCTTTTTTTAATATAGTAGAACTTAAAATTGTCTTTTAGCTTTTAGTATATTGTGTATCACGTACGGTGATGTACATCGAAAAATTATTGATTGAATTTTAGTTGTAACACATCTAGAATAGTAATAATCACTGTTATTATACGTCGCTTACGAGATAATTAAGTGTGGCTTGCACAGATTACACGAGAAGCAATATATTCATACAGCATTATTACAAAGAGAAAAATAACTTTTTTCCGTTTTCCTAATGAGTATACGGATGTTTCATCTGAAATAAATTTAAACTCTTGCATAATTTTATTTTAAAGATATCATTTTCTCTCTGTGCGGAACGAATGGTTTAAATTTGAAAAAAACTCGCTTTTCTCTTACACGATATTATTCATTTCAAACAATCTAATTATTTCAATGTTTACGTTCTTGATTTCGAGCACACGTAACTTTATTTTCTCTAATAATCTATCTCCGTTATGAAATGTCTTTGTAAAAACGGAGAACGTTAAAAGATAATCTCTCGGCAACGACGGCCACGTGTAAATATCCAATCGCGTTTTATGTAGAAAATTGTAAATATTACATTTAATGCATAAAATCTAAAATCGAAATATATTCATTAGACGTGCAAAAATGTAAAAGTTCGAACTGTAAACGAAAGAAATAAAATTGAGCTGGAATCTTAAATATTTTTTTTACATGCAAACGTACATCTTCTTTTGTTAGCGGTAA
Source organism: Camponotus vicinus (assembly GCF_025532165.1). NCBI lineage: Eukaryota > Metazoa > Arthropoda > Insecta > Hymenoptera > Formicidae > Camponotus > Camponotus vicinus. The sequence continues at coordinate 5,655,773 of NW_028141945.1, read as the reverse complement.
AATCGCTTTATAACAGCATGCTCAATCTCACTACATTTTGATCGCAAATTTAGCAGCGAACAATAAATAATATTTCCTCACAAAACTCAGCTTTTGCATAAAAATCTCTAACAATCGAAAAATAGAATTTATGAATTATTATAAAATATTAGACATTATTAAAACTAAATTAATACACAATATTAGAAAAAAAGAGTCAAGTTTGAAGAAAAATACATTTAAAGATCCAAGTATTTTTCATAAAATAGGATAATCATGCCATATAAAAATATATTGAGACAGATGTGTATCTTTGTGTCAATTATTTCTACAAAAAATCTAATATATATTAATGAAGCAAACTAATACTACTAATACTAGAATTAAAATCCACAAGAAAATTTCGTAACTGCTGAGTTTTGCAAACATAACGCTTGGTGAAAGCGACCTAAGGTTTATAAGCAATCTAAGATTTATTCTATGACTAAAAATGTATCAAAAACATGCATGATTTAATAGTCGTGTCGTAATTTCGATTTGTAAGCGAGAAGCTAGCGGCAGAGCAGCGGCGACGACAAACAGCAGCAACAGCAGCAGCAGCAACAGGCGCAACATCAGCGAAATATAGCGGCAGGCAACTCTGGAGATGGCCTAAACTCAATCGTAAAATGTCACTGATTGCTTAGCGTCGATAACTTGCCAAATGTGCAATTGTATCATCTAATACAGACCGACGTGGACGTGGTTCGATCGACAATGATGCACGATCGTGATATACATATCGATCGTAGAGCGGGGGTGTCGGTAGAAATCGAGAAAAGGGGGTGAAGGGGATGACATAATGATGACGAATGTTCACTCTTGTCAGGGGGAATATATATCGGAAAATCTCTGTACAATGTCGTAAACAAGGAACATTATATTAGCAGTGCCATGCCAGAGGAGTGTAGTAATATCGTGGCGACAAGATTCAGGCTAGCGCGAGTTCTCATCACGATTATCTCGGAGATGATCCCCTTTCGACACGTAATACGGTGTTGAAACCACTATACAGCAAAGAAAAACCATTGCTCTACTATACATAACTAGCAGTGTGTAGATAGATTTCGAGAGATATACGACTGTATAAATCGGGTAGCATATTTTTTAGTACTAGTTTTCCACTGTCTTATTTATTTTTTATATGCTTGAAAAATATATATTTTAATCTAGAGTTTCAAAGAGCTGTTTTCAATTCTTTTATTACTATTTCTATAGCCATAATTTTGTTTAAGTCTGCGAAAAGGCAGATTATATCGCGAATTATTCAGTATTATGCAAGAATTATTTGTGATTTGAACATAATTTTTTTTAAATTAAACTTTTTTTTAAATCAAATTTGAAATCTTTTTTTTCGTGCACTTATTTATTTTTACTTCTAATAATTCATTTCTTCTAATTTTGTGGGTCAATTTAATTTTGCGTAACACTATCTCATTTCATCTCTTGAGAAATATCGCCCCCGATTCTACTGGTCTATTATGACATACGCAAGGGACAGTTGAGAGGTATATATTGCTACGGGTATATTGCTAAAGTGTATAGTTTACGGTTGCACTCCAAAATTTTACATAAAGAGTGGCTTTTATGGAGCATAAATTTTACAACATTCTAATCCTTCCGATCACACAGATCGACTCTTATATTTTATTCTTATATCTTATATTATTTTCTATTTGCGATCAACGTTTCGCTTATTTTCTGTTTCAACTTAAAATCGAAATAAAAAAAAGCAGAGGTTTGTCGAGCAGAATTATTTTCAGAAATTTGATAGAAGATCGGGATATAACTTTTGCATTATCGATCTTCAATAAACAGCATCGTATCGCGTCGAGCAATAACGATAACGAAGAATTCGAATCTTTTTTTTTTACGTATTTCACGATTACCGAAAGATACGGTGTGTAAAGATACGTGGAAGCTGTAATGATGATCGTGACGTAATGACTGTGTATACTTTCATGTACGAGTGATTAGGCTATATAGATATATATATAGTTGCATTGTGTGTGCAAATCGAACATCGCTCTACAAGTTGCACTAAACACTACTTACAAATATTTCATCTAAACGATATACAATATATAAAGTATATTATCGGACTTTTGATATATATATGCGACAAACACTGTTCTGCATTTCATTGTTTATTACTGAATACCTAGATTTAGGTATCAGCGCTTTACGATATATATATATATCGTAACGAAGATACATATACGTATATATATATATATATATATATTACAACTAACACCGATCGATCGTAGAAAAAACAGTAAAGATAGACAGAGCAGATCAGTGAATTCGAATGCATTTAAGAATGTAGGTAGATATATATAGTATATAATGATATAATAATAATAATAATAATAATATACGGCCAAAAGTAATGGTAAAAATAAATAAGCATCTCCGGAACACGGCCAACATTGAGTATATTAGTCATATATACTGAATTTATATAACAAACAATGACTTATATTGTGATTTGATACCTCGAAATCCTGTTTGCCCAGCCGCGCAGGGCAATGTCGATGGACGGGACAAGAAAACAGAAAACAGAAAAACAGAAAATTAAAACCCTTGATAACAGCAGTTATCCACTCAGTTAAGATATAGTTTATATATATATATGTAGTATAGAGAGATAGAGATAGAATAGATAGATAGAGCTGTACACGATGATATTACAGCTACATTTTATCACCTAACGTCATGGCCAATCGGATAAACAGCAAGGTATATTCATTGTTCAAGGACCATCTCAAAAGTTCCCCAAGCTGAGAAAAGTCTATCATCCCGATCATCTGGAGAATGGATATATACGGGATCCTGAGCGCATATTTTACGGATATTTCGCCATTTTTTCGCGCGAGATTCTGCCAATACATAAATATACATATAAATATATAAATATATTAATATATAAATTTATAAATATATTAAAATATTAATATATAAATTTATAAATATATAAATATATAAATATACAAATATATAAATATATAAATATACAAATATATAAATATATACACATACATACATATACATACATACATATATATATATATATATATATATATATATATGCATATGCATATAATGATCGGCGATCCGTTTATCGGTCGCGATAAAGTAAGCAGCCGAAATAAACAGCGATCTGTGTATGGTCGCGATACTTTTTGGTCGCATTTTACATCTTCTTCTCTTCTCTTCTTCTTCATTTTTCGTTCTCATCTCGAATAGACTTTCCTCGCGTATGACCACGACAGATAAAAGAATTGTTAGACTTATGGAAAAAATATAATAGCATCCAACATTCAATACAAATGATAAGATATAGGAGTATAGTGTGTTCAAAAAAGACAATCTTATATATATATCGCCCTATACCTTATTTCCTATATATATATAAATGTATATATAATGATATATAAATGTAATATAATATGTAATTATATATATATATATATATATATATATATATATATATATATAATATACAGATAAAAGAGTCTGCAACTGCACATCGAGCTTCCATGCAAGAAAACATTGATTATATAACGCCTGAACACAATATTATCCAGTAAAATAACCGAGAGGATATCAGTGATGTAATATCAATCGCGAGAGATTAATCAGATTATTCAAAACTTCCGAAATATTTAGCAACAAGAAGAACAATTTTTCTTTCCGTTGATTGTGAGGAGTTGCATATGTGTATATATGAGATGCGTTATGTGTGTGTAAATGTATGAATAATAACGAAGCCTGCAGGATCATCAGATTTCCAATTCCACTCGTTGTACATTATTCATGATTTTTCTGCTACGAGATAATCAATTATATTTCTCATCTGTATCATATAATTTGTTGAATATTTTTACTAAAAGCAAATAAAATAAATGCGTAAAGCTTAGATGGACCATATTCGTGTGAAGTACTTCGACATGCATATGCAGAGTGTCCCACATTAAGCGTGTTTTCTTTCAAAATTATGATTTCCTTGATCAATTTTGAATCAATTTTTTCTTTGACAATTCCTATTGATAATTTCTGGGATTGTTTTTATCTGTTCTTTTTCAAAACAGGTTAAATCTCATTATTAGCTTAAAAAAATAAGATTTTATATCCAAAAATTCATATTAATAGAGTCAAGACTTAATTTGCCATTCATTACATGTTCATTGTGTATAATTTAAAAACAGGTACATATATTTTTGTTATAGAGGAAAAATTGACTGAACTTAGTGATCGAAAAATCTGCAATTAAAAGAAAACACGCCATCGTTGTGCAACATTCGGTATATACACGCATTTATGATTGTGATGTCAGTTTCTCTTGTTGAAATGAGAAGTTGTTATCATTTTCTTCTATACAGCCACTCTAATTGTATCAATACAGATTTGTATTAATACGCGGGTACGTAATTTTTGAATTATCTCCTCGCGAGGTATATTGGTAAAAAGAAAAACAGTCCTAACATATGAACCTTTTTTTGACCAATTTGGGAATAAATAAGTAGATATTTACGGGCAAACTACCTTTTGATGAGTCCGATTTGTCCTATCATGGACCACGCGATAAATCACAGTACAGAGATACAAATTAATTAAGCAGATTATAGTGGGTAGCAGTGGGAGATAATATTGAGTGGTCCTTGCATCAATGCAATAACGAAAAAGAAACACAGAGAGAGAATATTCGATGATCGAGAGAATATGAATGGCAAAAAGAGTAGCAGAAACAACAACGAGATCTGTTCAATACGAGATTTAACATTGCCGCGTGTTTGCACATTTTTTCCCTTTAATAAAAAAATGTTTCATTTTTAAATATTTATTCAGCATCGAGCACAATGTTATATGTGATCGAGGTTACATTAATTGCTACCTCGTGATCGCGTTTATTGAGCCGGGACAAAGAATATTTTTTCTCTCTTTTTTTTTTAAACAAACAGCTCATAGTAACATAAAATATTCTCTGACATATATATATTTGATCTGGCTGAAATAAATATATCATATTATATGTATTTTGATAAAAAAGAGTAAAACGACAGAATCGGCCAGAGAAGAAACATTATATATATATGGTTAAAATCTGGTATTTTGTATAAGGCGCGAAAGATGATAACAATTATAATAATTATCAAATAAAAGATGATAATAATTATAATAATTATCAAATCATTGTTCTAAATAAATGTATATGATGTCAAATGCGGCTCAACATGACACAAACAATTAGACGTAAAATGTCAAAGAAGTATATATTTATATATTTATAAATAAATTTGCACAATCCTCGAGAGAAAGAGAAAGAGAGAGAGAGAAAAAAGAGAAAGAGAGAGAGACAGAGAGAACCGAATTTTCGATTCTTTTCGTACAGTTGTAAGAGGATTGTGCGACTTTTTACACGAATATGCGAGTCATACCTTGCTGTTCGCGAAGAGGAGACCGACGCCTTCCATGCAAACCTGCAGGAGTCCACCTTCGCCCGTTCGCATGTCCTGCACCGGAAACTCGCCGCCGAGTTCGCAGCCCACATTCGCGCCTCGTCCGCGAGCCGCCGCCTTTTCCATAGCGTCCTTTATGCAATAGTAGACATCCTTGCACTAAAAAATGATCGTTACATCCTCATTATATATCTGATATGATTTTGTAGATAATCCAGTCTTGAGAGAGAACAGACTTTTTCTTTTTTCATCTAACTTATTAAAGTATTATATGTATAATATTTTTTTCTTACTTATTTAGGGAAAAATATTCACATTTAGAGAGAAAATTTTCCAAAATTTTCAAAAAATAAATGTATTTTCTATATATTTTTTAAAACTGTCACAAATGAATATTTAAAATAATTAAGAAATGTTATATAGATAGAAATGTTATAAGATAGAAGAAAACATTACTTTCCTTCTTCGTGATTAATCTTTCTTTTCAGAGACATACCTTCTTAGTGTAATATTTGTGTAATTCCGTGTTGCCGCCGCTTCTCCTCCACAAGCACAAAATCTTATTCTTCGGGCTGTATGTCATATTGACCATGCGTTCGTACCACCAACGTTCAACTATCACGCCATTCACTGATCTCAGCACTAGACCGTCGTGGCGGACCTCCAGAAATCGTAGGTCACCTTCAGCGTCGATCCCCGAATGCACGGTAAAGGACTGCCGGTGCATTTGTCGTGATGTCAGAGGCTTCAGATCGATGTCGTTTCCGTGCTACAGAACAAGAAAAGCGCACGTTGATTGCAGGTTTTTGATAGTCGCTTACAGGACACTTACGAGATTACTTATTTGATCGAGAAGTAGATTTAATTCCTGGCTGTAGATGAGGCCAATGTGACTCTTGCCCAATAGTCTACGCACTTTTCGCTTCAGTTCGTTCTTATCAACGTTCAGCATCACCAGAACAGCGGTGAGATTGTGCAACAGAGTGCACAATAGTCTATCTTCCTCGTGCTCCAATCGTCGTCTTTCGCTTTCGCTTAAACTCTTATATCTGTGTCGAAAACATTTTTTGACAATACTTTTTTTATGTACATTTTTTTAAATATTACTTTTCATCTTTTTTGTTACACTATTATATTACATAAAAATTGAAACAAAGTCAATTTATCGCAATTATATAATTTCTAATTTTAAATTAATCGAAGAATGCAATCTTATTATTTATTTTTCAGAATATATTTGCGTTACCTAATTTTCATCAAATATTCTACGGTTACTTCTTACCTCTCCATCATCTCTCCAGGTCCTTGATCCATGCCCATCATGTCGCGTTCCTGCGATACAGCATCTAAAAAGGCATCCTCCCAGAATTGCATTTCGTCCCATAGAGATGACCTGTCTTTTCCAAGCAGACCTGAAGAAAATGCGATAACATTTTCTATTTCAAAGTTTAGATATGCGAAAAAATGATCTTTGTAAATATTTGCAGACAATTATGATCTCTGTTTCATCTGGGATACTTTTGTCTAATTAAAAAGAATGTATACCTTCGAAGAGATACGTTCTCGCAGTTCCTGGACTTGGTAGAGTTGTGGTAGGTATCAAACTTCCATCGTGATAACGGAATCCGGTACTCAGAGATGATTTGCTGGACCAAACACTGCCGGAACGTTGCTTTCCTTGCCGAGGAAACTAGAATCATAAAATCGGGTAAGAACGATATTAATAGCAGAGTAAAGACAAGAGTAAAGATTCTAATAAAAATCTATAGAAATTTTAATGAAGCAATAATATATTTCTCTTGAAATATATTAGAATGTTTTCTTTGTTCGACTTCTTTGTTTGATTGACATTCAAGCTAGAAATTCACAACTAATTGTGATATGATGCCATCTTTCTAAGGTCAAAGGGTAACTTGGTACGAAGAGATACTTGATTGTGCATCACGTATGCATGAAAATTTGTTTTTTAATATGATCGTAATTTAAATTGCAGCGATGTTACCATTACCCTTCGATTATAATTCTCTATGCGATCTATCAGCGTCCATTCGTGTTCCTAACGAATGTCTAGGTATTGATTCGATTCGAGTGTTCTATGGAATTATGAAAACTACGGGAAGCTCGTGTTGCGTCAAGTATCAACATCCGAGTTGGTCGAGTGTCAAAGGAACTCTATTTATACTTATTCCCTGAAGTGCTTAGGCATTCAAGTGTTATAAAAAAAATCATTAATTTCACTAACACAATCAACATACACATTCGAGACTTACGTTATATATGATCTAAATAATAGACATGTATTGAACTGAACTTTACCGATTGATTTTATGAGAATGGACGATGCTATTAGCGTTGTGTTTTGCATTGCGTTCTACGAGATACATGTATAACAATTATATATAAAAATGTACAACTATAGATAAAACTAATTCAGTAGATAATTTACATTGCCTTGCTCGACCTCGCTATCAGACACGGTGCTTCGGAAGGAAGCTTGGTGCGCTTGCCGAAAAGCAGGATTAGTGATAATGCTACCTCCGTCTGTGGATAAAGCTTCGCTGCTTCCCGTTCCACCACCCCGCCCACTCTAAAAAACACATGACACGTGTGCATTGCACGTTACAATCCAACGTTGAACATTTATTGTTTGTTTGTTTTTTCGTTACTGGTTGTAGGAGGAACCACACTAAAGAAGCTGTCAAGCCGATAGCGTATACATTAAAAAAATTAAAAAAAAAAGAATTACTCTTCTCGCCTGTGTTTTAAGAGGCATGTTACTAGTTTCAACATCGTGCCCTTGCGGTATTATTGTACCTATTATATAAAACAATCAATCAATTTGAAACTCCAGTTTAAAATATATAAGGATTAAAAGAATCATCTGAGTAGTTTGAAATATGGAAGATGCTGGAAATTTTCTTTCTACCTCCGAATCGAACGAAGTGAGTTTGCTTAGAAATTTCCCCTTCTTCGTAAACATGTCGAAAAACATATCCGTAGTCGATTGGCTCGTGTCCCCTGTCGGCGGTGCTTGTGGCGTGTCCAAATGCACCTGCGGCAGTTCTGATGTTTCCCGAAAAAATATTATAAATTATTAATTCGTTTAAAACATGCATTTGTTTAAGATACATATCAACTTTCAATTCGACAAACTGTTTATTTAAAAAATTTAATAAAAATTTTTTATTTAATTTTTATTTAGCAGTGCAATAAGAATTAATTTTCTGTGTTTAAAAGAGAGACAACTGCATTTAAAAAGAGAGACGTACCCGATTTTTGCGTAATATCCATAAAATCAGGTTGATTCGGAGATTGAGGTGATTTCAAGTTTTCTCTACTGCCGAACGGGCTAGATGCCTGCAAAACACAAGTGTATGCTTTCTCTCATTACCTTCTATTATGAAATATATATAAGCAAAAATTGAAATAAATATAAATTTAAAATTGTTCTATACGTATAGAAATATATTCAAAATTTTTATACCTGCGACATCAAAGAACTGTCGAAATCACTTTCGGACAGATCCTTGCTCCAGTAATGCGTGTGAGCAATTTCCATCAGTTGGAAGACAGAGGCCATCCCGCCTAATCCGAAATTATTATACGTATGCGCAAGACCATGCGTTACTGCTTGAAGGCACTTTAACATCCCCTTATACACGGGTTTCGATATGGGCTATAAAAGATTAAAGTAAATCAAATAATATTTGATTGCGTGTTTAATAAGAACAAGTTTAGTACGAGAACAAATTTAGCAAACGATATTCTGAAATAATTTGTGCGTTAAAATTAAGAGAAATTAAAAATTTACCACATCATCAATATGATCATCTGGACTAATCTTTCTATTTAAACCCTTATTTAGCTTCGTCACGACCAAATCTCTATAATTTTCATCCTCCATTAGCTTCTTCAATCTGTTCAGTTTGAGCCAACCAACACCTTCGCCGGCCAACACTTGCGTCACCACCTGAAAGATATTGGAAGAAAATTAAAATTGAGTAAAATTGTTATGCGAGATGATTAAGATGACATTTACGGATACTTGCATCGTTCAAAAAGGCTTGATTGTCGCTATTTGTACTAGAACGTTCCGCATTTTGCATTCTCTGCGCGTCTTCCTGATTAACTTTGTGCGAAGAATGTTTTATTAACGAAGAACGTTCTACCAATCCCGTCTTTCCTGCAACTGTCAATACACATATTTATATTACGCTGAATTTTATTTTCAAATTCGAAAAATTAATTAGAAACATATAACTCGTACCTTTAGGAAATGGTGCAAGAATCGGATTTATCTTCTCTTTCGATTTCTGATTCTGCGGAAAGAAGCTACTACCTCGATTAGAATTATTTTTGCTACCTGTAAGTTAGATATAACTTTATTATTCTTTTTCCCCGATGTATTAAATCATTAATGATTATTATAAAATTAAAGATAAAATTTATAGACACATGAAAGAAAGTCTCAAAGAATACAGATAGTAACAACATTTTATTTTTTTTCTCAGAAAACATATATACTTTTTTCTTCTTCTAGATTCTTATTGTATATCTATTCAGGCAGAATATATGATATTATTTAAATTCTTAATTATTAACGTATAAAAAAAAATACCGGACGTACCAAATAGATCGCTGAACATACTGCTGGTCTGCGCGGCAAAGCCGTTCAGATCGCTACTAATATTGCTGAAAAAATCTCGCCCGACACCGCTTCGCGTATCCGACGCGACCAGCTGATTGCTAACTGAATCCTTTCGCTGCTGCGTCATATTGGGAGACGATGGTGCATGTACTGGCGATTGTTGCGTTTCTCCGAGACCCTAAATACAAGCAAAGCGGTGGACAGATGTCTTAGATAAATCTTTTAATTTCTCTTTTTACACGATATCTTTTAATGTTAAAAATGCGAGTCTAAATTTTTAGATTTTTTTCGTTACTTACCTTGAGCAAACCCTTCTTTGTGGCGACTTCTTTGGCACTTTTCGTAAAATCTCCAAATGTGCTCTTGCCAACATACGTTAAATCATCCAAAGTATTTTTACTAACACCTGCAGCAGTTTTGCTTGCCTCTAGCGCAGTCTTGGATGCTTCTTGCACCGACTTGGTGGCCTCGCCCATCGCTTTCTTAGTTTGTTGCGTTAACTAATTAGAATATTTAAAAAATCATAATTAAGTGTATATTAATTTTGCCAACGCGTTGCATATACAATATTATAAGAAAACATACTTGTTCCAGCGGCGCGAATAGACTATCCTCGCCTGCCTCCGTAATTTTTTCTTTCGCCTGATGCTTCAGCTAGATAAAGAGTAAATTAATAAATAAATAACATCAAGAAAAAAATATATGACGCAATCATCCGTTTGACAGATTTCTAGAAAATGAATGCAAATGAATACTATTGTGCCAGGATATATCATCATTATCACACTTGTAAGTACCTTGTCCATGTGCGCGAGTAGTCCGTCCTGACTGCTCTGTCTCGTGGTCTCGCGTACCAAATCCTTGGCTTGGCTGGCGATTTGCTCGAATAGAGAGCTCTGCGAACCCTGTCGAAGAACACCGTTTCCGGTGTTGGTGTTGGTGCTAGAACTGCTGCCGCCGCTATTCTGCCGTTGCACCGAGCTACCGTCGTTCTGTTTCGGCGAGATCGGCGATCCCGCCGATGTCTGACGTTGAAGTTGAATCGTCGTCGTCGACGCTTCATGATGGTCGGAGACGGCGCTTATCTGCCGCGGCAGAAGAGGCCCGCCAGTAGTGCTGAAGCTGGAGGCCCTTGCCAGGACATTGCCGACGCTCGGTTGACGTTGTAGACCTGGTCCGGTGGGTGGTACCTGGAAAAAAACACGCGAGCATTCACGACTATTCTCTCGAAAAAATATTTTTTCCAAAAAATCGAATACGCGAGTCTTCTTGCCTCATATAACTGGAAAATTTTTATATTGTCAATACGAAAGAGAATGCAAATCAATAGTTAAATATATGTATAATATATCCTAAAAATTTTGTTATTAATAAATTAATAATATATATTAATGTATATAGATTGTATTATAAAATGTTTTAAATAAACAAGATTGTATAATAGGGAAATAAGTTAATATGGAATATATTAATAGAAAAAGTTTTAAGTAAGCAAAATTTTATAATAGGAAAGACTCGAAAATTTTTATAATAGAAACAAATGCTTTCTTTCTTTCTCTGAAATGTTACGTATTAATTGCCACTTTTATAATTATTATACGTGATATTTTAAGATTTAAAGTACGAGGCAATAAAATTTAATCATGCTTCAACAAGAAATGTCATGTTAAAACGTATAAGTTTAGATAGAAAAATATATTACATTTAAAGTGATACAACTTAGATCTACAGAGAAAGGTATCATATTTTTAAGTGTGGTTTAAATAGTGCATATTTGTATGCGTATGTATATATCGATCGATTTCAGAAGATTATCATTTAACTCATAATAATCGAATTTACACATAACAGTCGTTTAAATTCGTAAACCTGTGTCGTTAGAGGAAAGATGAGAAAATATGTATGTAAATGTATCTGTATATTTTATGTGTAGATGAGAGAGACAATGAAAGAATATGTAATATTATACATTTCAATATGCAATAATACATCTGAAGAAATAAAAATATGTGCAGTACAGTAAATTGTGTTCAGGCTGAGAAGGAAAATGGTGCGATACACAAATTAGAAATCAGAGATAATTCAAATTTACAAAACTACATTGAGTGCCGAATATGATATATGAATAGGATCTGGTATTCGTATCTCAAGAGATGAGCGTGCAGGAAATAAATACGATAGAGATGTCTAGAAAAAGGTTTAAAACAAATGTAAAAATGAGGTCACAAACGATACTTTGAAAATAAAACGCAAATCAAGGATAGAGAAGCCAACATTCTCTTCAAACAGTATCCTTGACGAAAAATACATAAGAAGAAGAAGAAGAGATGACGAAGACAAACATTCCACATACTTTCACAAACTCCCCCCGTTCAATTCATCTATCATGCATCAGCCCGAAGTGTAACATTCGAACGTAGAGACATTCGAATGACAGAGTAGTTAAAGGTAACATGGAGATGAGACTCACAGGAGTGACATATCTACTGACACGCGAGGTCCTGTGAGGAGCGGCAGGACGTTCAGTGTCGTTGAGCGAAGATTGAGTGCTTAAAGATCCCATCCCTGTGAATTGTCCTACCGAACTTTGTGCGCTCAGGATTGTGCGCGGTGTTATTGTCGACGCGGAGTCTGACTCAAAGCTACCACCTTCCTCTTTATCCTATGATCAAGTAATTCGTTAGCGTACTAATCCGGCGCTATTTCGTAAATCATCGTAACGCTATGTATTTTTTTAGTCATGGTATATACACAGCAGGAACCACCTATTAAGTACGCCAATTTAGTGAAATAAAAAAAATTTAACACACACATTTACTTTCGATGCAAATTATTCCGAATCAATCTTAATACGATGAATATTATCAATCTTAAAAATCACTAATGATATAAAATTACTGTTATGTGTTTCTTAATTAACAATAATCAAGGAAATAGATTATTTTTAATTTTTAGATTTTTAGATTTGTCGCGCGTGTGTATATATAATATATATGATTGCACAATGTATAAAAGAAATTCGTGATTACATATATAAGTTTTCCTTAAGCATATAAAAAGTAGTGCATATAGCGAAAGGAAGAAAGAGGCAAAAGACATTACGAAAAAAAGCTCATATACTTACGTTAGTAGACTGCGAGCCTTCGTGAACTTTCGGATTTAATTCAAGTTCGGAATCCCTGTTAAAGCTCGGACTGCTTAAATCGCTGTGACTAGAAGAAGTGCTCGGTGGACTCTCGGGTCGTACCGGAGAATCTTCTTCCACTCCCGGATATTGCAGAGAACTCGGAGGATTGTAGACATTTTTCGGATCTACTGAGAGTGACATTTGTTGGGGCTGGCTCACTTGCGGACAATTGTAACCTACATGCAAAAAGTAATCAAACATATGTATTAAAATACGAAATAATTATAATAATAAAGAATATTAAAATATTTAATCATACAATTTTCAAACATTTATATCAATACAATCACATGTATAAATATATATATATTTTTTTTTTAAATATTATAATATTAAAAAAAATTTTGTTTATAAATTTTATTATAGGAGAAATAGAACTTTTATCATCCAGATTTTAAGATACTCACCTGGTGATAGATCAGACGATGCCATTTCAGAGACAAAATCACTCAAAGAGGAATAGGAGGAACTCGTACTCTCAGCACCCTCCGAATCGGAGCCACTCTCGTCCGTAGGTTGGCTCTCGTGCTCCTTCATCGCCTTCAAGGCATTCGCTAGGGAGCTACCGGAGTCCCAGACAGGAAAGTAGATCGGCTCGAGATTGGTGGCATACCAGCGTGGCTTATCGCCGATCTGCGCGGGATCAAACACTCCTGTCTGTACCCGGAGAAAGGCCACGTTGCTCGGAGTTAGAGACCACTCGGCCAGGAACTCGACCGCCTGCGTGCGCGCAAACCTGTTAAGGAAACTGCTCTTCCTGGGTCGCGAGCGAAGAAACGAGTTGATCTGGAAGGCGACCACTGGCCGGGGATACAGCCTTAGGGTGCGCGTATGTTCGGTGAAGTTGGCCAGCAGATTCTGCGAATTGAAGAATCGCACCATGGCGACTCGCGTGGCAATGTCCACCGAGTCCACATCGTTTCCGTAGATGAACGGATTGAAGGGCGCCGAACTTTGTCCGGTCGCCTTCAGCGGATATGAACCGGTCAGCCCGGATCCTCCGACTGTTTGTGACATCGACGGCCGACGAGGAGGACTCGATGACGAGCTCACGCTTGGCAAATTCAGCGGAGTGTGCTGAAGATGCGCGCACTGATCGACGTTTGGCCTGTGCTTCGTCGAAGCTACACTGTAAGGCAATCGATTTTATTAACATCGAACGTTAGTAATTGCGCTGTCAAAATATTCTAGACTACAAGTAGTAATGCATGGCATTTTTTGCCCTAGTTAAAAATAATTTTTGTATATATTAACAATTTCTATTTGAAAAGGATACAAATTCTCATCGAGAATTCAAATTTGTTAACAGTCAGAATTTTATGCTTATCATTAATAATATTATTGTTAGTTTAATAAAAATTTTAAGCAAATGAGGAAATTAAATCGTACCTTAAAGTGGAATGATGCGATGCCATGCTTTCTCTTCTACTTGGTGTCTGAAAAGAGAGACGTGACGAGATGTCCTGCGGGAGCAATGGTGGGCCTGTCAAACTGGCCATCGCCTGAAAATTTATTAAATAGTCAATAAATTGTATTAATAAGGTTGTGCAGTTCGTTGCATCACCCGTTGCTTTATTGCGGTTTTATTTCTACTGCTCTAAATCTACTTTCACTCTACGAACAAAAAGCAATAAGGACGATTACGAAGTAATTGTTTTTATCTACGACTAAAGATTTTCAACTTTTAACAAAAAGAGAAACTATAAATCTTTTTTCTACGGTTGCTATTTCTATTTGCTATTTATAATTTTTATTCTTAGTACTTTGGTAAATGCGTGTGGCGCTACAAGAGTCAATTTGACTCTTTATGTGATAAATCATGCATGCCGCTAACTACGAAATAAAGGATATGCCACCAAGCGGACTGAGTATTGTAATAAATATTTACACTAGAGCCCACTTGATCCATCAGTTGCATTGCCTGCGATGAGGATAATGAGTCATTAAACACGTTTCATTCTTGATCGGTTAATTTTTTACGAAAGTTTACGAGCTTATCATCAATGGCTGCCGATATTATATTACCTGTTTTAGATGATTCTTCAAGATGGTACCCTCCGGTTCCGGCAGCGGCGGCAAACCGTCATCGTTCAAAGGGCTGGGCGCCGTTATTTTATTGCTATCCAAATCCACGAGCCAGATATCGTCGGGCATCTTGAAGTTCTTCTTGTACAGCAGGAAGGACGCGGGTATCCCGATCACGAAAGGCGTCGGGGCGAGCAGTAATTGTTCCGCGCAACTCATACATGTGGGTAACAAGGGTATCGCGGGAAACATGTATTCCAATGGATAGATCATCGTGACGAACGCCATGACTGACATGGACAGAGCATTGTAATCTCGAGACTGAAGTACAATCTGAAAATGAAGTTTTCTTTCTTCAATCGTGATTCTGTATTAGTATTTCTGGTGAGTATCCTCTCATTAAGTATGCAATAATCTATAATAGTGTAATGTTCAAAGTATATATTTGATTAGACATTCAATATATTCTCAACATTTATATCTGTGTGTTCGCACCTTATTCTCCAAAAGGATCAGCGTGAGAACCTTCAGACATATGTCGACGCCGAGCAGCTCTAATGGTAGATGCAGAGGAAAATCGACCAGGGTGAACCTGGTGTGATCCGGCAAGGCGAAACACAACGGAGGCTGCACATTGGGTGATATTATTTCGACCTCGACGCGTGTCTTCGCCGGAACCGGAACGGGGCTACTGAGCAAGCGCAATATCCATGTCTCAATTTCGCGAACGTCGTGAAGCACGATGGATGGCGTATCTCCCAGAGCCTGGCCCGTAATAACGCTCCACACTGTGTCTCTGTGAGGAAGAATTTAGCGTTTTAATGAGATATGAATACTTTTATAAATTGTCACAAAATATTATACATAAAATGAGATCTTGGTGCACCTGTTGGTCTGTCGAGAAGCTCCCACTTTTTGTGGTGAGAAACTTTCGTTGCATGCGTCGATGATCTTCTTCAAAACGAAAAGACATTCCCGGAACATCGAGAAGAATGGATGATGCGAAATGATGCAGAGCGAAGTCAAGGAGTGATTGCGAACTCTCTGTCGAAAGCATTATAAAATAATAATTATTAAACATTATATTGACGAATGTTAATATAGCTTTTATAAAAAGTGATTGATGATAATGCGTTATATCTGTGCATTCCTGAGAGCACCAATTAAACAAAAATAAAAAATTTTTCTTTTAAGATGATAAAATTGCTCGATAAATTAATTAGAGAATTATTAATATATTGATAATAAAAATTATTTCGAGCGCAAGGTACATTAATCGATAGTCATATTGACCTGACGTCTTCGAGAAGCGCGTGGCGATGGGGAATGACTGCCGCCGCTTTCGCTGTCTCCGCTCGGTGCGATGAATTCCAATCTCGGAGCGTGAGGGACTTGCGGGGTATCTGAATCCCTTCTGCTGCTGGAGCAATCTCTCTCAGAATCACTAGGACCTACCGCACTGCTCCTATAGTCGCTATAACGAACGGCTAGAGATACAGTCTTATAAATGAAACTCTGTATCGAGTATATCGTATATGCAAATCATTTAAATCATTTTTTAAATATATGACGACAATCTTCAGAAGATTACAGGTTTTAAATTCGTAATTTTAGGAGAGAACAGGGCATTTTTCTTGTCTGTTTTATTGTTATAATGTGTCAAAGATATAGCAGATTCTTTATACTTTATTTTTTATAATTAAAAGATAATTTAATTTTTTTTTGTCAATCGAAACAGAAATTAAATTGAGAAGGGACAAATAATTATAAGCCATTTCACCTAGAAAAAGCAGAGTCGGTGCTTCTCTCCATGCTCTTCCTCCAGCTCTCCCTTCGAAACGTGGTGTTGTATTTTTCCCTCTTGAGCGAAATCCCTCCGCCAGCCACGATCCCCGCTCTCTCCATAGGTCGATAGAAATTCACGCAGATCCCGTAACGCGTTTTTCCTGCATTTTTTTCAAATAATCTCCACAATATATAGATTTTCACAATTTTGCAATGTATATATGTGTGTATGAAAGAGATACTGAACCTGAATCTTTGTCAGTGAGAGTGAAGGTGAAGGATGTTGCCTCTCGTAAGGCCGTGCGTTTCGGTCCTACGTTACTACAACCTTCCGGTTGACAGAAATACACCATATCCAGAGGCAGAGGAAAATCTTTGTGATCCTCCACCGGATATCTGCGTAGCAATTCCGGGACCTATCGCAAAGAAATGAGATTATTATATATTATCTTTTCCTTTTAATCAAATTCTTTTTATAATTAAAAAATATAAATATATAGATTTATTGTAAACTTTATACATTCATCGCGATTTCTTGTAAATAAAATAAAATTTTGCGAATGAATACTTATTCCCCTAAGTATTATTATACCTGTACGGGCTGACGAGAGGCTGCGGGCGTTCTGGCCCCCACGATGGCGAGATAATCCACCAAACGGGGGCACAGAAACTTCTTCTGTATATCCATGATTGTAATTTATGTATATACAGCTGTGTCACCGCTGTATAGAGCGTATACAGGACATCCGAGCCGCTGAACTCTCTTCAGGATCGTTTTCAACTTGAATCATGATTGCATCATTATCTCGCTTACTTATTCCACCTGCGAATAAATAAATCGAGAGTTTGCACATTTAAATAACGCTCTCTTCCGTCTCTCTTGTTTGCCGAACATTTCCGATTAATTAAACTCAACCACTCCCGGAGACAAGCGGGTCGAATTTATAGGTATGCTCCACTTTTTTATCTCATTATTTTTAATGGCAGACCTCTCGATTAAAGTGGCAATAATTTCTTAGGAGAATTCCTTGCCGGGGTGATCATTATTCATATAATTAAATTCCATACTTGATGTACAATTTTCTTAAAATAATATCGAGATTAATTATACAATATAATTATGTAGAATAATTATTTTAGAATTGTGGGCCACGTTAATGAGTTAACTTTCTTAACGAAGCAAACTTTTCCGAAGAGGCAGATGACGAAGAGGGAGACGCAGAGCGACGAAAGGGCTGAAGCACAGCAGTTGAAACGAGAATTCCGAGAGATCGATGATTCCGAAGACCCAAAAGGATATCTGTGTCACCGTGTCGAGAGCGAGAGCGGGAATTACATGCGCGCGGTGGTCGGTGCTCCGTTTAATTCGGTCGCGATATCGAGCTCCTTCTCGTATTTCGCGCCGGCATAACGCGAGGAAGAGAAACGTCATGTCGTGTGCGCACCAAGCCACGTACTTCCGTATGATTACATCGTGCCGTCGCACGACAGGCGATTAACGGCAGGAACAATACGTGGACTCGACGTAGAGTCTGTTTGGCAACGCAAAATCTCCGAAGAACCTTCCGATCTCTCGAGAGTTCGAATGAGTGAATTACACTCGACTGAGAAGTTTGCTAAAGATTAATGTTAGATTTTTTTCTTTCAGTTTTTTTCGTTATTTAAATACTTCTCAGACGTTTCTCTGCGCTATGTGTCTCGGTGCACAAGAGGCGATCGATTTGATAATTCAGTGTGATAGTGGGTTAATTTTTTTCTTTATATATATTTAAGAGACTTAAAAGAGTCGAAAGTTACGTTTAAAATCTGCTTTTTGAGTTTCTAAAGGTGAACTGCATCATTGTAGCAATAGATCTCTCAGTTTTAGAATAACGTATTGAACAATAAAGAACTTGAGAAAGTCAATTTTTAAAGTTCAAATCTCGTCAAAACACTGAATTTTTCACATTTGTGTACGGAGTTTTATTGGCTTTCGCGTATATAAATTTATTCGCAATATTCGAAATCGATATACGTATAAAAAAGTTTCCAATCTTATGATTAAAAGTGGATTACAAGCTTTTACACATTAATCAGAAAGATTATGCAACACTACGAAAATTCTACGAGCGAAATCGATATGTTGACGCGAAGAAAATGTTTTAAATATGACAATAAAACTGATCGAGGTAAAAAATCTCAAAAAGATTCTCAGAAAGTTATTAAATCGAAGATCGCATTGAACAATTCACATTCAACATTTCGCAAAATTTTCCAACTTCTCGAGAGCATTTCAATTACAATTACTCGATCCACGTTTCTGAATGGAATTACCGAGAGATCGAAGATATCGGGGAATAATGACATTCGGAATTATTTCCCGGAGATCGGAAAGTTGTGCTCAGCTGCGATATTAAATAATACCATCTGCGGCCAACCTGTTTTGATAAGACACACACGATAGTATTGACCTTGTCGAGCTGCTACTCCGAAGTGAATTCGATCGTAATATTGACTCAGTGCACATCGATCTTAATAAATTTAAAGTCGCAATCTATGAAACGAAAATTCGATTAATTAATGTGGAAAAATCTGCATAATTTTTGAAAAAGCAAGAAAAGCATTGTTTCGAACTTTTAAAATCGCAATTATAATGAAAGATGATTTCTTACCTCGCGATCCGAAGAGAAAAATACATATTGATCGTTTTGGAGAATTTAACTTAGTAATGCGGGCTTAATATAAGAGCGAGAATAAAAAACCTTTTAAAGAATAAAAATAGTTATTTTTCTTTTAAACGGTTCGATCTTTTTCGGGCCATCTTCAGTAAGACTGTTAACATAAACAATAGAAAAAACGAGCTTAATGTATATTAATAATAATATGCATAAAGTGGAAAAATTAAGCAATACAAAAAAATAAACAATAAAACATAAATAAAGAATAAAAATTGATAAAGTTCCTTTTATGAGCAACCATAATCTATATCCTACATAATTGTGTTTATTGTCAACTCCGATCACTTGCGCGCAATAAAATTCAATTAATTATTTGCGGAAAATTAGCGGAAAACACGATGCCGCATCGATCCTAAACTACGAACGAGTTCTATCTCGGGAGTAGTTTTACCTGATGCGTTTATCCTCGAGAAAGCTCTTCTAAAACGCAAGTCGCGTACAGAAATTTCAATCAATTTCGAATACGAGAGAAAAAAGAGACATGTCAAATTTGGAGGAAAAGAAAGAGATTGCCTAAGATTCTTTGAGTCGAGCTCTGCTCCATCTTTCTCGATCGAAAAATAATCGTAGCGGAGAGGAAGAGTTTTCTCGGTCGCTTGCACTTACATTTTTGGGGTACACGTTAACGTGGAGAACACCGTGGACCGCACGTCCTCGTTTGATCGCCATGCGAACGACAGGCCAACGACGACGTCCCGCCCGTATCAGCCGAATGACGATATCGCACTGGCCGACGCGCCCCGGACATCCCGCAGCCGTCTCGACGTCGGCGCCGTCGCTGATCGTTCGCCAGAGCAGGCGCAGACGTCTCCGGTCTCCAGTAACGGCGCTAAGCGTCCCGATTCCGCTCCTCCAAAAGTGAATTTCTGTCCTCGATTTTTTCCTTTTTCTTTTCTCGCCGGAACGCACTATCCTCGCGTATCCTCTTCCGTTTTGTCTCCTGAGCCCGTCGATGATGCGCGGTTGATTAATGAACAGGGCACGTTGGCTCCAGCCAACGCTTTGAGCTCTGAATTGCCTTGAACTCTCTTCTACGTATATAGACCGAATTAGACCATATTGATTTTTTCGTATATGATATATAGAATGCATAATATGCAGACCGTATATTTCTTCGTAATATGTAGAAAATATTTATCACATCGTGTCCTTTTATACACGTTTTAAATTATGCTCATATTTCTTTTTCAAATAAAGGATATAAAGAACGTGGTTTTAATCAATTTGTTGGTGATATTAAAGATTTAAAAAACAGTTTTGTTATATGATCCTAGCTTGCTAATACATCCTTAGTTTTTGTATTTATATACATATAATTATCTAAAAAAAATTAAAAAATTATCCATGCAAGATTAATTACAAGTAGAATAATTTAAGTTTATATTATTTTCACAAAGAAACAGAAATATAATTTTATTTTTCGTTTTTTATTATTGTTATTTTTATTAAGAATATTCTATCTCGATGCAGTCATAAGATCAAATAAAATCGACAAATCATTATTTCTCGTGTCTCTTATATTGATAGCTAACATTTCATATCATCTTTTTATTTGATATCTTAAGAACTTTTCACATTGAACAAAATGACATCCTAACAAAATTTTTAAATCAATAAATAATTTTTTACTTCTGTTCCCCTTATTCTTAAAATCATTCCTTAAATCTATGTTAGATCCAATTCATTTGAAAAAAAGAACAAAAATTACATTTATATACTTATATACTACACATGTCAGAAGATTCATAATGAGTTGGGAAAAAAACGCGTCATTTCTTTTTTTTCGATATCGCTTTAAATCTCTTCAATTATAAGAGCTTAAGAGCTTAAAGCTCTCCAACTCTCTGCGTATCGAGAAGTACGTCCCTTGGCCCGGTTGGCGTACTCGCACGGCGTCACCAGCCGGATCAATAACGTCGGGTTCAGCTGAATGTCTGGGGGTGCGTTGAGGAAGACGGGCGGGGATGAGAACGGGGCCGGAACCTTGAGGGCGTCGTCGACTAGGTCGAATTCGACGATAGAAGCGACCGACCGAAGGCAGGACGAAGGACAAGGTTGTCGTTTTTGATGTTTGTTTTCGACCATGTCCAGAATACTCCACGTGGAAATTCTTTGATGAAGGGTCATAGATGATCTATAGGAGGCTCGTGGCTTCATTTCGAAACCCGCAGCTTATGCAAATAACGCGGACGAGTAATAACAGTCCACTTATTCCTGCCACAAGTGGCAAACATGTATTGACAGACATTTATGTAATATTGATGGCTCCGTTTTAATTTAACATATTCAAATATATCATTCCATGTAACGCATAATATAAAAAGAGATGAAAGTACACGTGTCGAAAGAGTGGAATAAAATATTTCTCTGTACGAGATTTTTTTTTTAATTTTTCGAGGAAAATAATATTGGAAATTAATAAAAAATTAATATATTCTTCCGCTTTCTCTTCACATAAGTTGGGATAATATTCTTTAGGAAAATTCTTAAAAGAAAATTCGTTATTACGTTCGTACAAATTTTATTAAATAGCGTATCAATAATAAATTACGATTGCTAAGATAAAAATATCTTAATGCCTGTATTTACAGCGTGAGCAAATTATTTTACGCTGTGCGAACACCACAGATTAAACCGCAGATTAAACCACAAGTATTTTATTACCTTCACGAAGAATAACGATTTGCCTTAAACATTCATGAAAAATAAATAAAAGCCTAATATTCATTCGCTAGATTTAATTTTTGTGACTAAAGCAAACGTTTTCACATGCAAGCAATCAACATCGAGATAAATATATCTGTATATATAGTTAAAGATGCACAAAAGAGAATTAAAACACTATATAATTAACATTTATAATACTGTAGTGTTCGTTCATTTACTACTAGCTTATACATATATTTAACAATGTTTTGCAAGCTTTCGGAATTATTTCTCCTTACGTATAAATAATTCTATTTTTATATAAAATATATATCTGATTCTCTTTGATAGTTCTATCTCTCTATATTGCTGCGTAAAAAAAATTAATCCTGCATTACGAGCGATATTAAAACGGCGAGCCACTAGATCCAGTATTATTTTAATATTTAATCAAATATTATTTCCATTATTTCTAGTCTTATATTTTATCAGACTTAATTAATACTTATTAATTCACCTAAGAAATTAAACATATCAATGTCTTATCTCGAAGATTCAAATATTTTCTTTCGACAAAATATCGACGCGACAATTCATTTATATTCATTCATATCAAAGTACAAAGAATTTCCGTCAGAATACAACTATAGCATTTTTACAAGTATCTTCAAATTCGCTATTTCAAAGATTGAATCTCTTTGAAAGAACGAGAGGGCGAAATATATCTTTTCGCTCCTATACAACTGTTTAAATAGTATCCTTTAGTATAATACCGATGTAACAAGCTTACGTATAATATTACGTAATTAAAAAAAATGATGTTACTCGTAAATGCAGCTCGATAATTATTACAAACACATCGAATCTTTGTCATCGACGGCAATTCAATTGTATCGCTAACACTTTTGTACCGTTTTTTTTTCATTCTTTGCATATATACATATTCGACCGCATTATTAAAATAATATTAATAATTACCTTATAAAAAGAATGCGAGAGATACCTCTTTTTTTATACGCAAGCACGTCAACAAGATATCCTCGTGCATTCGAGACAGACAAATTACTACTCCTCATGTATCGCCACGTATATATCCGCAGTTGTTGTTTGTAATATTATCGGACGATAATTAACGCGATGCTTTATTATCTCGCCTATTACAACCAATTTGGCGTTAAGGCGTTTTGAGTCGTGGAGTATAAGGCTGATCTAACAATATTAATATTATCGCTAATATCAGAGGTCGACAGTCGCATCAGATCCGTTATGATGTTCCTCATCTAACAGCGGCTCTTCCTCCACCATCATGTGAACTGTGAACAAAACTTGTCATGCATACCAACGAATACAAACATACGACACATATGTTCTAATGCTCTCTATACCTAATACCTTTAACAGCATTTTTTGGATTTTTAAATTTAAATTGATTTGAGAACTTTCACATATGATAAAATTGAAGAGTACAGAAAAGAAACTCATGTTCTCCAGTTTTCATGTTCATGAAAAAATTGCAAATTGTTTTCACATGTGCAAAAATTTTTTTCTTATATGATAATAAATGAATAATCAGCTCGTTTTGCAAAAAATATAAAATAATACAGATAAGAGGAAACATATTTTTAAATGCAATGAAATCGGAGAAAACAAATTCCTTTCTTAAGCGTTTCTAAATTTCTTACTTCCAGATATGTCCATCTAATTAAATGTTCAATTTCTTTACGAAAAACACGATAATATATATATTATAGAAAATATATATACTTTACTGCCAATCAATAATATATATTATTTCTGGAATCTTTTATGTATTGTTCTTGCAATAACTTAGACAAAATTCAAGCAGCAGGCAGAAAAACATGCGAAAAATAATTCTGACATATGCTATATAAATAAAAAAAGCCATACAAAAATCCTTCGTGCATCTTTATATGAAGTATAAATTTGCAATTTATTCGTAATACTAAAAAAAAAACTCTTCTGATCAAAGAATTGAAAAAAAAAAAACTTTGTCATATAACTATTATACTATCATTATATAATCGCGTTTAAAGAAATTGCCATATACACATTGTTCATTTTACAAGATTAAAACTGCACAAACATAAAATTTAAAATACAATATTTTTAATTTGAAATTTGTTTTAGTATTTTTTTCCTATTGAACAAATATTAATATCTATTAAACATAAAAAGCTGTATGCAAAAGCTGTATAATTTTTGCAGATGTATGAATGAATTGAATCTAATCCTTCAGAAATAAATTTAAAAATACTAAACAGCACATGCAACTGCGACGCTTTGGAAACGTGCAAGAAACTAGTAACAGTTTACTTGTTTGTAACATGCACACGTAATATATAACGATATTACATCAATATACAAGATATTTATATTAGTGATGCATTTTCTTATAGTAGAAAACATTTATATTTAAATCGATCGATCCCAATATAGATTCTCATGATCACATTACCTTCTCATGTTACGTCTTAAGCAAGTTTTGCACAAATAACAAGGACTTTAGATGAAGCAGAAACGCAGAAGACATGCACACATTAACTTTTCACGTGAAATTTTGCAAATAATTTTACATTCGTTTTTTTATTTTTATTAATTCGTTCTTTTTCTAAAGCATGGAATGTATCGCAATATATAACTTTTTTTTTGTTGATATTCTTCCATCAAATAAATTTAAAAATTTATTCTAAATAACAATTTTCTGAATATGATGCAATACACCTATTGGATGTGTCGAGATTTGAATAAATTGATTCTTTTAAAAACACTTCTAATGAATCTGGTTAAAATAAAGAATAATGTATCACAGTATAAATTCATTTATCCAGAATATATAATACAATGAAGAAACAAAACTCGAGAAATATGGTACAGATAGAAGATAGAATTACACTTCATTTAAAATAACATTTACAGTACTGCCTTCAAAGAAATATAATTACAATTAGAATAATCTAAAGTTTATCTGCTCTACTTCATCCATTTACAATAACATAATTCTTTTAAATGGAAAGTAATTTTAAAATTATTTTTGACCGCGTATTTTATTAGGATTTAAAAAAAAATTTAATGTATCCCGAAAAAAGTTATACTGCAATTGAAACATTGTGTCAATAAGAAAATGTTCCTTTTGTTATATTACGTCCTCCTACATCAACATTCCTTTAAGAATAGTACAATAGAAAAATTATGAATATTAACACTCTAAATATCTATTATGTACTAAGTTTTTGCAGTTTATATCTAATAAATTTAATAGTGTATTATAAAAATTTAATTACTTATTATTTATATAAGAGGAAACATTATTCTAATAAAATTACACATATAATGTAATGTACAAATAATAATTAAGCATGTATCTGCCATTTGCTTGTAACATTTCGTGTAAAATGTATATACGTAATATATTTAAAATATACATGTATATATATACGCGCGTATCTCAGAATGTGTCACGTATACTTACATAAAGAACTTCTTAATAAAATATTTATCTTAATCATATCTATTGTCGTACGATGTAGAAGTAAACAAACGTATCTAGTACAAAGCTATCTGTCTGTAGCCTCTTTGTATATTCTGACGTATCTCATATAATTCAATTTATCCTATCTTCATTTTAAATTCCTTTTATCAAATACACAGACACACACACATGAAAGCAGAAATAGAAAATGTTCATGACACACATTCCATGTTATCAAGATATAGATTTTGAAAGAAAATTCATACAGTTCATTATGTCCTGGTAAACATATTTTGGAAAGAAAAATTCTTTTTTCTGTAGACTTTTACAACTTTTGTTAATAAATACAAATAAATTTATATCCTTAAATATATTAATTGCATTCTTTAATAAACTGAAATAAAAAATGTATCAAGATATTTTTAAAAACGCATTATATAAAATTGTTATGATGAAAATAATTCCATAAATCCCATTATATTGTAAAAAAATCTGAATTATCGATTTAAATTATCGATCTAAATTATCGATTCAAAAAAACAATCCTTAACTTTTCCAACGACTAGAGTTATTTATGAACCATGATTTATTCATTTCGTTTCTTCATTTTGATTCTTAATCGTGCATTTGATGCATAATTCCTATTATGCTATAACTAAAGCACCCTACAGCAATGAAGAAAGGACATATCGAAATCAGAAATTATCGATGTTAAAAAATTTTAGATTAATAATTAATAATGCAATTGATATAAAAAAAACCCCATAACATCCTCATATAAACATCATCTAGATGTACATCGTGCTTCTCTTCCTGCACAATGGATTATATAATTTATCACTTTCTTGTCTTATATGAGTACCGAATGCTATTCTTATTATACGCTCGAGCGACGTTTTCTTATTTTGATGTACAGTACACTATACTGAAAGTTCATGATAATTGCTCTAGTCAGTTCAATCAAGACTTAAATATTATTCATACTAGTTTATGAAACGCGACAGATTATGAATTAAACGTGATAATAAATGAGCTGTACTATTCGAATATCTATATACACGGAACTCGTCGGATACTTTTTTTATACTTTGTTACAATACGATTTCTTTATACAATACGCGCATCAGACGAATTACATACAGAGCATTCATTATCACCAATTGACTCTAGTGATGTTTCTTATGCAATCTGTTACGTTGTGACCTATTAGTACCATTTTTCTCGGTGGCGTTAGAAATCTGAGTAGTGATTGTATGATGGTCGCATGGTATCCTGAATAACTTGATCTTCATGTGATCACATATTTCAAGGCATACTTGAGCACTATATCGGAAGAAATCCAAAGTAACCCAGATCTAAACATATATTACATAGTACATTACTTAAAAATCGAGATCTCGTGTAGAATCGAATCATTAACAAATATGAAAAGCGCGCGACTTACGAAACACATCCAAAGAACGTAATACTCCTTGATGAAAAAATTGAAATATTGATTAAGGAACAGCATAGCTGGGCCAAACAGAGAACTGTCCAAATATTGCATCTCATTTTTGGTCATATGAGCAACCTGATAAAAGAATAAGTTATATATGAGATATGATATTCATATGAATATTTATTCACAAAAGTTTGATATATAATATCAATATATATATATATATACCACTAATCTGTTGGTAACTTTGGCTGCAACCATCCCAAATGCAACTATATACAAGGATGGATGATTTTCATAGACGTGCTCAGCGCTTTTTCTATATATTATAAAAGCTGGCACTATCACGAAACTAAATGGTATAATTGGCGATAAGACAGATGTTCCCTGAAATAAAATCGATCTTATGCAGAAAAATTCTAAAGCAGATTATATTTATATACAGAGATTATATTTGATATTCATAAAAAACGACAACAAAATATATGTTTTAATCAAATAAACTTATTAATTAAAAATGTCTTTACAGTTAACATCTAGTGGTATATTATCTATATCTATACATAAATAAATAAATAATAATAAATAAATAAATAAATATATATATATTTTTAATAATTATATATATTATATTATATTATATAGATATTATATATTATATTATATAGATACGAAAATTATCTTATACATTGTTTAAATATATATTTGTAAAATGTATTAATTGAGGAAAAATATACATATCTACATA
Organism: Camponotus vicinus; assembly: GCF_025532165.1. Lineage (NCBI taxonomy): Eukaryota > Metazoa > Arthropoda > Insecta > Hymenoptera > Formicidae > Camponotus > Camponotus vicinus. The sequence goes on along the minus strand of NW_028141945.1, from coordinate 5,627,609 downwards.
TAATATTACTTTATATTCCAAAAAATTTTTTCATAAAATGTAATGTAACACATTAATGCTATACAATTGATACAATAATATTGTCAGCACAAATACACTACTATTGCATTCAACGAGAAAAAATGTTGCAAATATAAAGAAAATAAAATGTGTTAAATAATATTAAATCTAAAAAAATTAATATGTATTTACTTATATTAGTGCAATAAATAAATCAATCTAGGTAAATATTTAAGAAAAAGATGGATCAAGTACAATATAGGAAAAACATAGTTTCAGGTATCATTACAATATAAGAAATCAGCTTCATCCGATATACATGCAATATAATATTAAAAATAAAACTTGCAATATCCAAATATTATGAGATTAATATTTTAATAGTAAAAAATATAAAGTTCTATTATACCCAAGCGTTACAATTTTAATTATCAGTTTTTCTCATCTATTTTTTTCTACAGCTTTATAACATATACATGCAAGAGAAGTAGGCCTGGAATAAAACTTGGAGACACAATAAAATTAGATATATGTATAGTCTAATATAACTGCAAAATATGATGAACGAAGACAGGTAGGTGTGTATGTGAGGATATCTGTGTAAGGAAGTATGTAGTATAAAAAATATCAACGCAAGTGTGAAAATAAAAATAATTAATGAATAATTTTATACGACGCTGTTAGATTTAGGCCCATCGTGATACACATCTACAAGAATGAAATTCTACTGTTATTTTCAAGTTATACAATTTGTCACATACTAATAAAAAAATATATAAATACATTAATTTAAATGGACCTAAATCACATACTGAATGAAAAAAAAGTGCACTACACAATGTGATCCTATTACTTTTTCAGCTGACTTACTGCGACGGTGGAGCCATTTTTTCCGACACCACCGGCGAGAATGACGGATATGCTGCTCTGTGCAAGTAAAATAGCGATGCCCACAGCAGCCCATAACGGAAACACCTTCACCTCTGTGCCAGTGTATGGCAACTGTATAAACGACACGAAAGATCTTTTGATTAGAACTGTCAAAGAGACCACCCTCATACCAAGGACTGTCTAATACTCCGCATAATTCTTGACATGTTAGTTTATTAATAATTGACATGTTACAAATCAAGAATTATATAATGTTCGCTTTTGAAACAATTTCATATTTTGTTTTTAAACATATTGTTTACTAATCAACTCACAATTTATAATGTTATCACAAAACACAACAGAAATATTCACGAATAATTAAAATTTCTATAAAAAAATTCCATATTTAAAATATATTAACTGAACATGTCGATACACCCTTGTTACTTCCCTCATTTCTAATTTTGTTTTGCATACGCAATAAAGTATTCATATAAATACTTATAAATCCCTTTTATTTGTTATTCAAAAAACGTAGAGTAACAAGCCATCTGTGGAAAATTTATATAATAGAAACTTAAAAAGAGCTTTCTTTCTGTTATATCAAAAGAAATATGCTACATAGGGTAATCTTTTATAATTCTCTCAATCGAATATGAAAAGAAAATATAATATTTTTCAACTATTATTTATAAAAATTAAAGATGTTAAATAATGAAAAAGTCCGCTGTTGTTTCAGGAATATGTAAGACATGATAAGTGCGAGGAACAATATACGGTGGCGCGAGACCCAAATTCTGCGCGTGATTCAACAAGAGAATCGAAGAGAAATTCTATTATTGTGCGACATTCGATCATTCACAACGTGTGTTTGCTATCTTCTTGTTTTACATATAATACACACATCATACGTTCCTTTGCAAGCATCGCTACTCTCGGGAAAAAATACATATAGCAGATTCCAATAAACTATTAACATTTGTGAACTATTCATATTTTTGCTTAGACGTGATAATTTATCTATTCATTCAAATGCTTTAAATGATTTAAGAAGTCTGTTTAACATATAATTAAATGTAACATAAAGTTTCACAAAAATTAGTAACTTAAAATTTTTATGCAGATTAAAATTATTTTTTTGCATTAGTGGTATGTTTAACAACGGAGAACAATAAATAACATTAAATTTCTTGAGGAAAAAAAATTATTTAAAGAGTTAATTATATATATGTTAAGCTTTTAATATATTAAATAAAAAAAGCGTTTAAGTAAATTGCACAAGATATCACTCTGATAGCTTAATATGCAAATGGGGTATACATCGATATTTCAGTAATAATAACCGTACAAGATATCACTCTGATAGCTTAATATGCAAATGGGGTATACATCGATATTTCAGTAATAATAACCGTACATCCGGCGTGTAAGTTTCCCAAGTACAAGAAATCGATAGATAGAACAGCAAGCAAGAAGAGAAAAATGTAGGAAACAGATAATATTTCTACTGTATATAAAATGGCAAAAGATATAAGAATGTATTGTTGTATATTATGAATGCCATTTTTTGGGGACTTACTGCAATTGTGGAACCATTTTTTCCAATCCCACCAGATTCAAAGACTTTACAGAATTCAAGGAACACCTTAATGAAGCCTGCATAAAAGAGCACTGCTATGTAGTTATTGAGTGTGCCTACACCGAGCACAGGGATCTAAACAAAGCCATAAGATCTTCATTCGTGATGAAAATTGTTCGTTACATTGTTTTCTCGTGTGTGTATACATATATAATATAAACCTTTACAAGTTATATCTCTCGATAGTAGATTGCTGCAATAATCCTGCTATGGATGGGCTTAGTTCTATCTGTGGTCGTACACATTTACTGTATATAATATATAAATAAAACATGTTTTTTTTATTATTGATAAGAGATTATAAGGCACGAGGAAGCAGCTGATTATTGCACAATGATTATTGCAAATGAATGTCTCACTTTTTCAATGCACACCACAATATCCATCATAAAGAAAAATTAGTTCTTCTTTGCATCATACTTAAGTTCCACAGAATTCAGTATATTATCTATACTATATATACATGCACATACATATACAGGGTGTCCCTGAGCATGTGCTCACGCACTTGTGAGGAGGTAGAGCGCAGTAAATTAAATAAAGAAATGATGATATTTTCAACTTTTGATTCCGACCGGAAATACGCCATCCGGATCGGAAGTTGAATTTTTTTAGGGGAATATGGTACTTTTTATTACAGATTCGAATTGTACGTGAAAAAATAAGAAACTTTTGTATCAAACGTTTTTTCTGAAAGTGCCTCTGTCAATCTTAAAATTGATCTTGAAAGTAACTATGATGAACTTTCAATAATTAATATTTTTATTATTATTACAAAAATCGTTACATGGAATAGGATTTCTTTATTTAATTTACTGCGCTCTACCTCCTCACGAGTGCGTGAGAACATGCTCAGGGACACCCTGTATATACATATACATATATATATATATATATATATATATATATATATATATATATATATATATATATATATAGAAATACACTTACTACATTTCTTTTTAAAAAATATGAAAAAAATGTAATGTATATTTGTTATAAATCATTATTGAAAATATAAAAATTTTTGCACAATGTGCATTTAAATATCTTTTTTTCAATAATCATCAATAAATGATGGTTGTAATAAAAAAAATAATAAATAAATAAGATAATAAATATATATATATATTTTTTATATAGAAATACATAAATTATTTATTGTGATCATGTAATGCAAACAAATATTGCAAAATCGGTCTTATTAATTGTCTCATAAATCTTTTAAGTAATATCACACTATATTTATATAAATATTTATGTAAATATAGTGATATAAATATTCATTTAAATTAATATAAATATTTATATCATATAAATATTTATATAAATTATAATTTTGCTAAGATTTTTAAAATATACTCCATGTAATTTTTGAAATTGTTTCAAAAGAGCATTGTGTTATGCATTTATAAAGAAATCTATTAATACCACGAGATTTTTTACCATAAAGAAAACATCAAAATAATTATAGAGACTTGAGTTTACTTTTTATATTGAAAAATAAAAAGGATTTGCATTATTGAAAGTTATTCCATATATCGGTCATATAATGGCACATACAGTCCGTTATAAAAATTGCAGAAGATGTAGGAGTTATCAAAAACGAAGGTGAAGAGGGAAATATAATTTAGTAAGGAATATGAAAGTAAAAATGCATGTTAAAAATCAGTAGATATTTTGCAGTAAAGAAGTAATTTTAGCGCCGCTCCTCATGCCATGCTGTTCCCATTTCTGCATGTTCAACAAAAGATCAATCTAATTAACGAACTTACAGCCACAGTGGAACCATTCTTGCCCACTCCTCCGGTGAAAATCACCGAAAATATGGAATACAAATTTGCCAGTGCACACACCACTGTTATAACTCCTAATAAATATATAAATATAAAGCCATCTACTAAAAATGGTATCTGCAAAAAATACCCTCATTAAACTCGTGTAAAAAAATGATGCTTAACAATTTCATTATAATTTTAACATGTGTATCATAGGTAGATTTCAATATAAAATCTTTTGATCAAGAAAAAATTTCTCTTTTAAAGCAGCACAAATTATAATTTGCTAATATTATCCTATTTGAACCTTGTACATGTATGAGAAAGAGATATTATGAGATGTAAAGTATGAGAAATCAAATTCAGAGTATATAAACGATCTTATTATAAACAATGAAATATTTTTCATTGTAGATTTTTATGTTAATAGAAAGTTAAATAGAAAGAGAATGATTAGATTGAATAGAAAAAAATAATTTTCCATATTATTCATATGGAATCAACAAATATAATAAAAATTTGAATGAAATTTTGAGAGAATTATATTATTATTTTTATATATATTCTATAATAAAATAAATATATTATGAACATCAATATAAGCTATTTAGAGCTTACTTACCAGGAATGTGAAACCCATGATATATATACATATATATATATGTAACAAAATTAAAATTTTATGCTCTCATTTTGTACCATGAGTTACACTTTTTAAAAGAATATACAGGACTATTCAATTGTCGATTTATTCAATTTTCGATAAAAAATATTACTATACAAATCATTTTGTAAAAATTGAATCATCCTATATATTGCAAGCAGCTATAACAGTTTGATTGTGAAAAATTTAACAGATACTTTGTGTTAGTAATAATTTACAAGTGTATAAGAAATAATGATTTTCTGATTATGCTTTGAAAGAGCAAAATACATGGAATAAATTGGTAAGCTATAACCATGTAGAATGCTAAAAAGTTATAAATGTGATCTACCAACTATTACATAAGATATTCTTGCCATATAGAAGCGTAATTAATATAGAAAGCATAATTAAAAATGATACAACCTCCAGCATCCAGATCTGTGGGCCAAAGATAGCAGAAATCAGATGAATAGCTATGATAGTAAATTGTGCTTCTGTTACATCCACCTTACCAAATCTTAAGGAACCTATTTAAAAATGAAGCAATAAAGTTTTACATTACTGAATCCATTATGCAAAAGCTTTAACAACTACATCACTTTATTGTTTTAAGTACCTGAAACATAAGTTTGCCAATGGGCACAGTAGAACAGCGTCATTGCGCAGAAACACTGGAAAAACATCCACGTTGGGTAGTATCCTAATTGTACTGCTATACATGCTGACAAAGCAACAAACACTGAAAAAATATAATAAACAATATTTATTTAAATATTTTGGATGAAACAAAGAAATAATGTAACAATGTAACAATGTTATCTACCTGTTGATATTGAATCACATCCATGATCAAACAGTTCACCCAATGGTGTAGATGTTCCAGTTCTCCTGGCCTGTTTACCATCAATAGCATCTAAACTCTGATATACAAACAGACCAAGAGCACATAAAAAACATGCCCATCTAGGAGGCTAAAAAAATAATACAATGTCAGTCAATTGCTATTACCAAATTTTAGGTATATATTATATGAATTATTCAATATTCGACATACTTCTTCAATGATTTTAAGATTAAAATATGTTTGAAAACTCATATATACATATATATATACATATACATACATACATACATACATACATATATATATATATATATATATATATATATATATATATATATATATATATATAGAGAGAGAGAGAGAGAGAGAGAGAGAGAGAGAGAGAGAAGAAGAAGAAGAAGAATGACTTAATTCTATAGTATAGTATAATATAGTCAGATAGTTATATAACAAGCCGCAAATATATGTCCACTACAATAATAATTGATGAATCATTATATATTCACGTGTTTTCCATTTAGCATATTCACTCGAGTTAAAATGTTAGTACCGTTGCAAATTGTTTTGTATAATATTTGTAAGGAAATAAAGTGAGCTAATTCTGCACAAACATCATAAAACATACATATTTATTTATCTCTTTTTTTATACGCTTTATATTTTCAATTGAAAAAATTAAAATATTCCTGACAGCATAAAGTATAAGTAACTTTACTGAACTAACTTTTGCGAATATATTAGCAAAATACTATTATTGTTCAATTGTTGATAAAATTTAATGTGTATAAAAAAAAAGATAAAAAAGATATTCACACAATATTTGACATTCGACATAATAATACATAATTGATGAAGTATAGAAGATACGGCGCTTTGAAGATAAAAAAAATTCCGTTATAGAAATACGTAACGCTTCAGGGGACATCACGAAACACGGGATGTAGTTCCAGTGAACTACAAAAAAAACTAATTTTTTATGCACGTTCCCTCGAATAAAGTCTCGGTGCGTTAAGCAGGTTAGACTCGACCTACCTCTGCCCTCGCGTCCGGACTGTAGTAGACGAGGATCAGAGTGGTGACGATGTTGACGATGAGCCCGAGTACGGTGATGAGGTTGGGCGCGAGCCAGAGCGGCACTTTGCTGACCAGCCAGTTCCACCAGGGCTGCAGGAGGCTGTCCAGGATGCTCTTGCTCGTGCAACTGTACTTGTGCTCGCTCAACCGTTTCAGCTGGCCGGGCGACAGCACCTTTTTATAAAACTGCATGCCTGCGGATTGCGCGAGCACCTTCAGCACCGCAGGAACCGAAGAGCGCGACGGATCGGACGGTGGGATCGGTCCTGCGAGGATACGCGACGGTACCCTATCACCGGATCGTGCACGCAACTGCGGCGATACGGTCAAACATGACAAGCGATCGTCATCGCGTACACGTACGACATCTCTGCGCGCTCCGGGCCCCGGTCTCTGCCACACCGGAAACTGGCCACGCTAGCCGTTCCGGTCTCTGCGCGTGCGCGAGCGTACGACGTGAAATCGGGCGATGTGTCATATGTCGTCTACGCACAAAGGAAGAAGAAGACAATAGCTCTCACAGATTTTTATATAAAAAAAAAAATTATGATATGTATTGATATGTAGAATACTGCCAATTAATTACTATTAATTACTATTATTAATTAATTAATTCTCGTAATAAAGATTTATCATCGCAGTCCAATTTCATGTCGTTTAATAATTATTAAAAATTAATTATTGTAATAATTATAAAGATATACGTTTCGATATTAATTATGATCGCGTTTAGAGAAAGAATTCGATGGTATATGAAGCGTTTCAAATTACTATTTTATTGTTCAAGTATATCGCCGTGCGAATGACGTAACAAGACCGTAAAATGTAAACAATAGCGCGCTGTTTACGTCGTCAAAATCGGACACCGTGTTGACACTGTTGATAATTTATTGTCGAAATAATTTATTATAATTTATACTTGTATGTACATATGTGGAAAGTTCTAAATTATAAAAGTATTTTAATTTATAAATTAGTTAAAATTTATGAGAGAAACGATTGATATATCACGGAGCTTTCTTTGGTTAATTACTTGGACCTACAATTCGATTGTTTTATTGCGCTTTTCCAAAGTTAAATTCTATACAAAAAATAAATAAATAATGATATTGAGAAGAAGAAAAAGAATACATAAACGAAAACGAAAATCGAAAATAATGGTTTGAATATTCCCGCCAATTGGATTAACATCCGCGAGTTAAAACGCATCGTCCCTTGTGTTTACTGATTTATGATAATTTTTATTTAACTATTACTTTTTGATCGGATAACGAATCGTTTTGTCTGAGAGATCGATTATTAATATATATTTTACTTGTAAATTAAATGTGAAAAAAAAAGAATTACTTGCACGTTAATTTCAAACAGTTTTTGCGTGCACGATGGCAACTCTATTTAGTTTTTCGAGGCTTTTTCAATTCGCAGCGAGTAATTGTTTAAGGAGAATGACACCGATCGCAGTTTGCAAGCAATATTATCCGGGTATGTAATTTCGATATAAATTATATCTGTCAACTTTGTAAAAATAGAGCAGCCGGATTTAGTAAACATAACCTCTCTCCTCGCATTCGCTCTCTATAATATTTTTAATATCTATATATTATTTATTTAATATCTATATATTATCTATATATTTTTAAAAAATCTTCAATTGTGAGTCTCGATATTAATATCGATGTGTAACTTTTTACTCTAATATAATTTATTGTAATAAAATTTCTACATACAAGAAGTATAAGAAGTTTTTCAGTGAAATTTTGCATGGTATAAAGTTAATTATAAGTGTTTATTAATTTATATATAAAGAAACAATAAAATTCTTCAATTTTTTGTTTTAGGATTAAGATTATGGGAGATACCAGTAGCAGAATATCGGACGGCTAAACTACCATGGATGAAAAAAATCCCAGATTATCAAACAGAGGTGCAGGAATGGGATGAAGAGAAAGACAAAATATGCGCTGGTTGTTAACATAAATTATTATAGTTATTATATTTATATACATAAAAATTTATATGACTTATATATTCTTTCTTAGATTTCTTTAGGATAAATCTTAATTGGATGGTATTTTATTTATTTATTTTTTTTTACTAACAGATGTGACAAATGAAATCAATAATCAAATAGCAATGGATAGAACTGGTCGAATGTTTGCGGTTGTACAAGTATGTGGAAAACAGTTTAAAGTGACAGAAAATGACATTATTATTATTGAGGGATTCTGGCCACCAAATATAGGCGATCGTCTAAAACTGGAGAAGGTATTGCTCGTCGGCAGCACCGATTTCACTCTTGTAGGGAGGCCGATCTTAAACAGAGAATTGGTCTCAGTCGATGTGACAGTTATAGAGAAAACTCTTTCCCACACAAAAACTCGCTTTAGGTTTCGAAAGAGGAAACAATATCGCCGTATAAATTGTAAGATATTTAAAGTAATGAAAGTTGCTATTTATCTAAAAATTTTGCTATTTATATTAATACACTTAATTTCTTTTCTTTCAGTTTGCAGAATACAGCATACAATGCTGCGTATTAATTGTATAAATATAAATGGAAACATCGATGAAAAGAAAGAAGTAGAAGGATTAGACAGAGTGTATTAATAATATAATATGTATACATATATATATAAATAAAAAATATATATAAATATTATATATCTTCTATACTAAGAAAAAAAGGTAAAGATTATTTAATCTAAATTATATATCAAATCAAAAATGCTATCAAAAACTATAGTTTGAAAAAATAGGATATGTTCTTTTTCCATGAATTTTAAAATATTTTATACAATTCGTTAATTGTATAAAAAGTATAAAAATTTTTCTTAGTAGTCTTATTTAATCTTATTTAGTAGTCTTATTTAGTCTTATTTAATTTCTCTTATATAGTTTCTATATTTTTGTCCTGAAATTACTTTTCATTTACTATAATTAAAATGGCAATCAATTGTTTATATAAACTTAAGATTCCTTTATGATCTGTCAATTCATCGTTCATGTAAAAACACATATCCATGTGATTCCGTCGAATAGACGATCCCTTGTAATTTTTCATTGACATTTGACATTTCATGGAAAATGTGCGCCCGCAGACGCGCGACATCTAGTATACGCTAGAATGGAGCGAAGAGAAATCAATGTTGCTAGAATGTACACGCGTATCTGTACACGATTTTCGCTTGTGTGCTTGCCCCCTCCATTATGTTGCCGGTTGCCAGCGTATCCATATCCATTCTGGCATCACTGAGAGAAATAAGTGGAGGTGGAAGAAAATGCCAAAGCAGTGACAAGGACAACGTCGCGCGGTGCGGTCGATATTTCTCTTTTGCTCCGCCGATCGGCAATTATTGCTGCCGATCTCTTGTCACAGCTGGACTCACCATACTCCGTTCGGGGAGACAATTTCTCTCACGGAATTTTTGTAAATCGCGTGAAAATATTTTTCATCATCGACACATACGCCGGACACTAAAATTTTCAATCTGCGGCGCCTTAGAAAGAACGGGAATTTTGTAAGTTAGTAGACTCGGAGTCGTTGTTGAAAGAATAGAAAGTGGCCTGGACGAGATTTCCGATCGTATTTGCAAATTGGTTTTAAGGACACGTGATTTTTCTCGGATTTTGTTAAATACTTTTCGCCAAGCTTGACCAATCTGTTTTATTGAAATAAATCGAAAAAAAAAGTTCCATGGAAATTATTTCAACTTATATATATATATACAGGGTGTTTCATTTTAATCCGACCAGTCGAATATCTCGAAAACCAAACCCGGGAGAGAAAAATATTTCAGACAAAAGTTGTTTGGTTTCGAGGGGGCCATAAGATGGTGACAATGATTTGACCTTGAAGAGTCATTTGAAGGTCACATAAAGGTCACCTTAAATTTCTTAAATGGAATACCCTATATATTTTTGCACATTCTTGTAGCTGACATCGAGAGCTTTCCAAAACACTATAATTAAGTACCTTTTCGTTAAGTACTTTTTGAGTTATGAGGCTTGAAATAATTTCTTAATTCTACATAAACCGTAAAATATCTAGTAAAATATTCATTTTTCGATTATCTTACCTTAATACTTTTACGTACAAAATAATGAGAGGAATCAATTGGTGTAAAGAAAACACATAGTTGTTTTGAAGAAAAAATATGTAATTTGCAATTAACAATTCCATATTTTTTCTTAAAAACAACTATGTGTTTTTTTTACACCAATTGATTCCTCTCATTATTTTGTACATAAAAGTATTAAGGTAAGATAATCGAAAAGTGAATATTTTACAAGATATTTTACGGTTTATGTAAAATTAAGAAATTATTTCAACCCTCATAACTCAAAAAGTACTTAACGAAAAGGTACTTAATGATAGTGTTTTGGAAAGCTCTCGAGATAAGCTACAAGAATGTGCAAAAATATATAGGGTGTTCCATTTAAAGAAATTGAAGTGACCTTCACGTGACCTTCAAATGACTCTTCAAGGTCAAACCAATGATAACATCTTATGGCCCCCTAGAAACCAAACAACTTTTGTCTGAAATATTTTTCTCTCCCGGGCTTGGTTTTCGAGATATTCGACTGGTCGGATTAAAATGAAACACCCTGTATATATACAGGGTGTTAGAAAAGTCTGGAAACGGTACAAATATCTCGAAAACGAAACGTTTCTGAGAAAAATGTTTCGTACCAAAGTTGTAGGATTTCAAAAGATCTATTTACTGGCGCTATGAGTTTAACCTTGGGTGGCGTCGCCAAGGTCAGAGCAAGGTCACCTAGAATTTTTTAAATGGGACTCTCTATTTTTTATTACTTATTCTTGTAGCTTATCTCGAGAGCTTTCTAAAACACTATAATAAAGTATTTCTTCATTGAGTACTTTTCGAGTTATGAGGATTGAAATAATTTCTGAATTTTATATAAACCATAAAATATCTAGTAAAATATTCATTTTTCGATTATCTTACCTTAATACTTTTATGTACAAAATAATGAGAGTAACCAATTGGTGTAAAGAAAAAAACATAGTTGTTTTTAAGAAAAAATATGTAATTTGCAATTAACAATTCCATATTTTTTCTTAAAAACAACTGTATGTTTTCTTTACACCAATTGATTACTCTGTATTATTACTTACATGTATTAATAATACTTGTAGTATTACTTACATGTATATGTGTGTGTGTATATATATATATATATATATATATATATATATATATATATATATATATATATATACAGGGTGACCCATTTTAACTTAGGCAGCCAAATAACTCGAAAAATAAGCAAGATAGAGAAAAATGTTTTAGACAAAAGTTGTATGGTTTCGAGGGGGCCATAAGATGGTATCATTGGTTTGACCTTGAAGAGTCATTTGAAGGTCACGTGAAGGTCACTTCAATTTTTTTAAATGGAACACCCTATATATTTTTGCACACTTGTAGCTTATCTCGAGAGCTTTCCAAAACACTATAATTAAGTACCTTTTCGTTAAGTACTTTTTGAGTTATGAGGCTTGAAATAATTTCTTAATTTTACATAAACCGTAAAATATCTTGTAAAACATTCTTTTTTCGATTATCTTACCTTAATACTTTTATGTACAAAATAATGAGAGGAATCAATTGGTGTAAAGAAAACACATAGTTGTTTTTAAGAAAAAATATGGAATTGTTAATTGCAAATTATATATTTTTTCTTCAAAACAACTATGTGTTTTTTTTACACCAGTTGATTCCTCTCATTATTTTGTACGTAAAAGTATTAAGGTAAGATAATCGAAAAATGAATATTTTACAAGATATTTTACGGTTTATGTAAAATTAAGAAATTATTTCAAGCCTCATAACTCAAAAAGTACTTAACGAAAAGGTACTTAATTATAGTGTTTTGGAAAGCTCTCGAGATAAGCTACAAGTGTGCAAAAATATATAGGGTGTTCCATTTAAAAAAATTGAAGTGACCTTCACGTGACCTTCAAATGACTCTTCAGTGTCAAACCAATGATACCATCTTATGGCCCCCTCGAAACCATAAAACTTTTGTCTGAAACATTTTTCTCTAAAATGCTTTGTTTCCGAAATAATTGCGTGCGTTAATTAAAATGGCTCACCCTGTGTATATATATATATATATATATATATATATATATATATATATATATATATATATTCCAATATAAGTTGAAATAATTTCTATGGAAATTTTAATATATATATATATATATATATATACATATATATATATATATATTCCAATATAAGTTGAAATAATTTCTATGGAAATTTTAATATATATATATATAACGAAAAATGATGTATATATACATATATAATTGTAGAATATAGATATACATATATATATATATATATATATATATATATATATATATCTACATATAGATATATCTCCTGTAGATATGTGTATATATATATATATATATATATATATATATATATATATATACACATATACATATATCTACAGGATGTTTGATAAAGAATTAACATACATCATTTCTCGTTAATCTTATATAAAGTTTGAGGATAACTTAATTGTCACACATGCATATGATAGCCGCTGAAGTGCGCTTTTGTCAAATTACATATATGTGCGAATTTCACGTGGAAAAAAATCGATTAAAGACTTTTTAGATTTTAAAATTTTATTGTAAACATATGCATAATTACGAGATTTATCTTTGTACGGTAGAGTTTCCTTAAATTTAGTCTCATTTCCTTAAATTTAATCGTTAATTTTGACCTTGTATATCCTTCCACACCTATTTTTATAAACACTAATCGGTCGCACCTCTTCATGTAATAATGGTCCGTTAGATGATTGTACACGCATCTGTAATGATTTGCATTTAACATTTAACTTTAAAGATGGGAAGAATTATTTAGTTCTGTGAACTACTCAATTATTTCTGTAGCTCCAGAATTGGAATCAGTCTTACAAGAAAAGCAGTTTTGCGATATCCGATAATTTTTCTTTTCCAGCAGTTTACCGCTCTTTTCTCTACAGAATTAAAATTAATGAAATTCTACAATATTTTTTACCTCAACTATATACAACAGAAATTTATCAGCGAAATGTTATCTCAGAAGATTATTTGATTTGTTTTTCAAATGACAATATATGAATCAGCAAATTTGAACAATTGATTAACTAGATAAATTTCGTGCTTATATATTTTCTGAAATTATCCCGCATTATCCTATTTCATCCAGATCCTGCCGAATCCTTACAAAACATCCAGAAATAGTTTCAAAGTTCTTGCCGAACGGATTTGACAAAAACCGATTTTGAAAAATGGCAGGAAAAAGGAAGACTAAGAAGACGAAGAAGCAGAAGAAGATCGTAGACGAATATCAATTACGCAGAGATCTAAGAGAACAGATGAAGATGATGGAAACCGCGGATCTAGTGCAGGAAACTGCGGTACATGCGAAGGACCAAGCACAATACTCCGAGGATATTAGAATCGGTGGTATAGAGGGGTAAGTTTGATTCATATAATCAATCAAACATTAATGGACACATACACAAGAGACACCCTGAAATTAATTAAAATAATTCGAACAAAAAATCATGTGATCAATTATTCACGACATACTAAAAGCCTTCGCGATATATTAAAAGATTGTGATTCGTAACAATGTTTTTATAACATTATCACAAATCATTTGGGTACTTAGCTTCCCCTTCAGAGTAAATCTTCCAGGTACTACAACCCCCCTTAATTGTGTGTAATATAATTTATAATTTATCTTAGTAAAGGATTATCTAAGTAAAGGATTATATCTATACATTGTATACATTGAATACATCGTATTTTAACATAAGTAAATAAATATGCAAGTTAAAATTAAAAATAAATATTCGCAGATTTTAATATTCGAAAATATAATTAGATTTGCCAATTGTTCACATGATCGATTTCGAACGAACAAATCTCGAGAAATAAACAATATCGTAAAAAATGAGCACTAAACATCATGTAAAGTAACTGAATTCATTACCGCTACGACATATTTAAAGCGATATAAAATAAATTTACACGAATTTATTTCTGTTATTTGTATTTGAAATTAATTATTAATTAAGCGAATGATATATTATTGCTTTCATTATTTTAATTTGCACGTTTAATTTAATTATTTTAATTGATTTTGACTGATCGTTTTATTATGTGATTGCAATCCGAATGACAAATTAATGACATTTAAATCGCCAAAAAATATAAAATGTCCAAATATATTCCAAGTGTCGATAGAGAGACTCAATTACTGTCTGTAAAGATTGCAACGAAACAATAATTTATAAATTTTATCTTGTTTCCTTGATTCTTATTTGACATAAATGATCACATGATATACACGCTTCGACAAAGGCCATCGCGATATATTCGATCGTGATAGTGCATAATATTTACCAAAAGTTTATTATTCGTTAGTATAATGATAATAGCGTGTTATTTTTTTTTATGTTTATTGCGATCGCGCTTTGATAAGGAATTCCACAATATACAATATTTCAGAATAGCTCTGCACTAATACAGAATATACAGAATTTATCTGCATCTGCAATTTTTCGCTCCGTTCGAATGACAATTGCATATCTTAATAATAATCTTTAGACGAGAAAAATGATAACTAAATAACATATGATAATTATTTAATTTGTTACCTCTAAATATTTAATATTTTATAAATTTAATAATTAATATAAATTTAAACTGAATAGTTTCCTATCTTTTTGCATTTTAAATTAATTTCAATAATTGAGCCAATACCACATAAAGTTTAATGTTTATTTGAAAAATATAATTTATTTTAATTTGATCAAAATAAATTTATGTATTAATATGATGTTATTATTATATTAAATTTCAGAGTTGGGAAGTAACGCGTTTCTTGTAACGTCGTTACCGTTACCGTTACTTTTTTTCGGTAACGATCGTTACTTTTTTCTGTCTATAACGGTAACGGTAACGTCGTTACAGTAACGGTAATTTTTACAGTAACGGTAACAAATTTAACCGTTACTTTTATCGTTACTTTAATTTTGTAATCCTGGATAGTATCCCCTTAGTAATTGAAAAATCTATTCTTATTACAAAACAGTTTGCAAATATTTTGGAAAATTATATACATGCATGATGTTTTTCTCTGTATTAAATCTAAAATTTCTAAATTACAATAAATGAAAAATTGAATATGAAGAACATCAATGATGGAATAATTTATAATTATCGAATATATAAAAGTAATAATTATATTTTAAAATCAACTATAATAAATACTATAAAATAATAATTATATTTTAAAATAAATTAATTTAATTTTTGTATTATAAAAAGTAACGAAAAAGTAACGAATCGTTATTTTCTTAGTAACAGTAACGGTAACGAGTTACTTTTCAAAATTAGTAACGAGTAATGGTAACGAGTTACTTTTCACGAAAAGTAACGGTAACGGTAACGCGTTACTTTTTTGAAGTAACGTTCCCAACTCTGTTAAATTTTCATATTTCAAGGAGACATTATCTTATCGTAACACGATTATATAAATTTAAAACGTCCGTTTCCACTTATGTTGAGAAACAAAAAAAACATATAGGGTGTTTCTTAATAAGTGCGAAAAATTTTAGATGATATTATTTGTCGAAAATTAAGGGGGGTTTTTCATTCATATAAACATATACTCCTACTGATTTATTTAGAAACTCTTTTATTTCTTTTATTTTTTTCATAAAATCAGTAGTTTTCAAGAAAAAAATAAAATACGTTATCGTATATGTTTCGAATTACGAGAAGTTAAATTTTAAAATAAAAATAAAATTAGAGTAAATGTTGAGAAAATTGGAACAAAAATAAAATTATAATAAAAACGTAAAAACCTAATTTTTACCCCCATTTTTAGAGGAGTGTAACTCTACAGAGAGAGATGTAGGAGTATATGTCTATATGAAAAACCCCCTTTAATTTTCGACAAAGAATCATCTAAAGTTTTTCGCACTTATTAAGAAATACCCTATATATATATATATATATATATATATATATATATATATATATATATATATATTCGCAAAATTTTCATTATGAGAATTATTACTTTTCAATATTATTTTCGCGATTATTAAAATAAGAATCAAAATATAACAAATTTGCAATGGATAATCTGTAAAATAAAAGTGAAATTATATATCAACATATATCGAAACATTAAAAAATATAAAATACAAATTCGATATCTTATCTAATATAAAATAAAATATTTTACATTAAATTAGATATCTGACTTTAAAACAAGTAAAAAAGTATTTTCTAGTGACAAATATATTTTGAATTTATTATTTTTCATTACATAATATTTCATGATTTTACAATTCGCAATAAAAAGTAATTTCTATAATGAGATAAATAGGATATGTGCAATTGATATCAATCATAAGAATTGGTGACACTTAATATTTATTGAGAGTCGCAAGCTTAACTTTGATGAGTCACATGCATCTGCTTAAACGATAGCTGTTAATACGTAGTTTTATTCACTAGGATTGAGTCATTCAATAATAAAAAAAAATATAAATGATCACGCTATACACGTAGAGTGATCGAAAAAAAATGGGAGGGAAGATAGATTTAGAGAAAGAATATTTAATTTTTGATGAGAGAGAGAGAGAGAGAAATATATTCAATTAGGATTTGCAAACTATTTTATGTCTAAGAGATATCTTATGTATATACATAGATCTCATTATAATATAATTTTCAGAGGTGGGACCCATTCTACACTTGTAATAATCGATGGAAAAGGTACGCGACTAACGGAAATTGAAGGACCGCTAACTAATTATTGGGTAATTAAAAATTGTTTAAAATTATATAAAATTAACCATTTATTTTATTTTTAAAGTACTGCATGAATCTAGTTAAAACAAATTATGAATTTCGATGAGACACGCGAAAAAGAACGGAAAATTTAAAAATTTTTAAAGCTGAACTCATAGCGTTTTCAAGATAAAAGATTATGAATAATTAAACAAATACAATTTTGCTCTTACTAGAAAATATTCATTTGAAAAATTTGCTTCTCCTAGGCAATTGGCATAGATGAGACAGCTGCCAGACTCAGTGCGATGATCGAGAAGGGTAAACAAACATTAAATATACCAGAATCCGTCCCTTTAGATTGCGTAGTGAGTTTATATAGATAATTATATAGATAATTATTTTTGTTACATATACTATCATATTAAAATGTATACTTTTTAATTATGAATATAAATAAAATGATAATAATGAAGTAAGCGTGCCATAATGATGATTTTGAAATAAATGAGCTTTCATTTTATGATACTTTTTTAGCCTGTTTCTAAATTTTAAATCTTTGATTATATTTGAAATTGACGTGCTTTAACATTGAAATGTTTTGCAAAAGAAAAATTATTTGACAGGGGTTCAGTTTAAGTGGTTGTAAGGAGGAATCTACTGATCGTCAGCTTAAGGAAACTTTCCTGCAAAAATATCCACACTCTGCTAAGGATTGTGTGATCACCTCGGATGCTGTTGGTGCTCTCCGAACTGGCTTGGAATCAGGCGGAATTGTATTGATTAGTGGAACTGGTAGTAATGGTATGCTCATCAATCCCGATGGAGAGATTCTCGGATGCGGAGGCTGGGGGCATATGTTGGGCGATGAGGGAGGTGGTACGTATTTTTAGTGGTATGTATTCTTACTGCAAAAAGAACAGGAATGTGAAAAATAAATTTCAAAATTAACCGTTTTAAATCAACAAATAGCCTTATTACTTTAATTGATCTTTATTTTATAAATAAAAAATTTTTGAATATAATTTTATTTCTTTCAGAATTCTCCGAGTATAGTTAAAAATTTTTTAAATAAATTAAATGAGTTTTCTCTCTTTTGTTAAAATGTAATATTATTATCTACAATTAACATTGGCTTATCAGTTATTTCTTTTTTATGATTCTGATTAGTTATTTAAATCTTTATCTCTTCTTTGGAAAAGTTAAGATATTTTTTGACATACTTATCTCTATATACAATAAAGTAATGATAAAATCTATTCCTATATCACTAGCATCCCAGATAAGCTTGTTTACCTTTCTCTTTTTTTTTAATTTTTTATTTTAAAAACATTTAATAGTTGTGTATTGCTTTGTATTTGAGGGAATTTATTTCAAAGTAAATCATGCTTAATAATTATAATAATAAATTTTTAAATTAAATCTATTATAGAAATAAACATTGCCATATATATAATTAGGCTTATCTTAAATGTAGATAAATTTAAAGTTAAATTTACAATTAAATTCCTTATAAGCTACAATTATTCACTTTCTCTTGTTAATTTGACAAGCTTACTGGATCGCCCATCGTGCCTGCAAATATGTATATGATGATATCGATGGTTTCACGGAGGCACCGGAATCCATAAACTATCTATGGCCGGCGATCAGAAGATATTTCAACATAACTGATAGACGCGGTATATTACCATATTTCTATACGAATTTCGACAAGAGCATCATCGCAGGTTTCACCAAAGAGATCGCGATCGGTTGCGAGAAGGACGATCCACTATGCCTGAGGATTTTTAAAGAAGCTGGATGTGTATTGGCAAAGCACGTTAATGTTCTCTGGAAAAAGGCGCACAACGTTAGTGCTTCAATTTCAATAGTTAAATGATTCATTTTTCATATGTAAAATTTCACAATGATTTCATCAAATAAAATTGATTTACTAACAATTTGTTCAATTTTTCTTATCAGGATCTTAAGTTGGCTCATGGCGGATTAAAAGTGATCTGCGTCGGATCTGTGTGGGAATCGTGGAAATTCATGAAGAATGGTTTCGTGAATGAAATTCATAACAGACATATTGTGGACGAGTTGAATCTATTGCGGTTAACGACAACGTCGGCGTTGGGCGCGTGCTACCTGGCCGCGGAGAAAATCGATTGTTCATTCGTCAAATCATACGACAGCAACGTCGAAATCTTCTTCCATTATAAGCGCGATAATTATCCGGCGTGAATAATTAAACGTAAACGATAGAATTAAAAAAATAATAATTTCCGATAACGCTCATATTCATAAAAATAGGAAGAATATGTAAAATATAAATAATATTTTTATTTTTATTATAAATAAATATTTTATATTATACTAAAGAATATTTTTATTCAGCGCTGAAACAAACGCTTATTTATCTCCAATATCGCCCAAAAATGACAAGTAAATTATCTCTGAGTAATTGATAATTTAAAGGACTCAAATTCTTAATTGATGATTATACATACACATATAGCAAATAAATATAAGATAATACATACATAATACATACACAAATAGCAGATAAATATATGATAAATAATGATAAAGAAATCTACAAAAATATGATAATAAAAATATCGATTTAATGTATATATGTATATGTATATATATATATATATAAATTAAAAAAAAAACAGTATAATAAATCATATGAATATAAATTTTTCTTATAGATGATAATTTTTCTACACTAAAACTAAAACAAATTTTTTTACACATAGTATATTAAAGATGAGTTTGTTTCCCTTCAAAACTTCACAGTGTACAAAGAATGGGATTGAAAGCAATCTGGGATACGGCATGGGGCTGCATATTCTGGGTCCTCTCTCTAATCATTAAAATTGTGTTATATTTATTTATATCTCTCTTCAGCCTAATAATTTTAGGAGGTTGTGCTTTTGCAATAATAATCCTTATTTTATATGCTCTTGACCTTCTACCAATGAACGAACACAGATGATTAATGGATCCGAAAATGTCGCGTATCTGGTAAGTGACGCAATAATTATCATTGTCATAAATTTAACAGATTATATAATATGAGAAAAACTTTATTTGGAGATCCCAAGGAATTCATTGTCAACATGAAATTACATATGGCACGCAATATATCTTTGAAAAATATATTTATATCAGGATGTATCACAATATTTATCTCATGTACATTGCAACAGTAACATGCGTACACACAACACTTGCACACAAATATAATAGTATTCCTCTTATTCTCGTTTATGGCTAAAATTTATAATCACCACAATTCATATAGTCAGATTTGCATTGAAATCTCATTTTCTCAATACATCCTTTAAAGCACAAACTTTTAACAACACTTATAATCTTATATATACATATATAGATTTGTGAGAATTCACAGGCCTTGTCATATAAATAACGTATAATTATTTAAAATGTAAAATTTGACATTGTTAAAAAAAATATATATTTTTAATATAGATTTAACTATCCCCCGAGAAAAAACATGCGTCAAACAGCCACCTAGGAATTATTATGCTGTCGTTGTACACTTATTCTCAGTATGCGAAGAGAATGATATAAAATTTAAAGGATATTCTGTGGAATATGTTTACTGATATAACATTACATATCTAATATGAAGCGAAATATTGCTATCATTAAATATGATATTTTTACCCCAGCATTTATCTTAGCATTCAATCAACATTATATGTTCAAATTGATTTGCAATGAGAACTATTATTAAATTGTCATTCATATTGTTATCACTACTTTTCACTTATCGTCATGTGAGATGTCTACATTATATATTTGCTTGATTTTTTCTGTTGTAATTTCTACATATTCTTGATACTGTATCAAACTATTTTTATATTCTCTATATTTTTTATATGTGTATGAAGTCTTTTTGTTCCATCACGCAAACATTTAAAATTGTATTGCTATGTATATTTATACAGAGGCAGAGAAATTCAATTTTACTTATCATAATCAGATTTTTGTGAATTTTTGCAACAATGATATAACTATCGATTTTTTTTACTTACAATACTACTACAAATATATTTTAGCACAAGAAGTGCAGTTTTCTTAGTTTTTTAGTTTGTTTTCTTATTATATAGACAAAATGAAAATGCATGACTCTATAAATTAATCATCAGTGCTTTAAGTCGAATATTTCTATAAGCAGTGGCTCTACGCTGGATGGATTGACGTTTAAATAAACTCCCACAACTTCGTCATTTAATTTATGGAGTTCAGAAATCTTCTGTATTAACTTGAGAAATGTGGACTTGGCTTCACAACCAGGATAAACACTTTCCAGATATCGTCTGAGAAGATAATAGTATGAATTCTAGAAAAAAGAAAAGTATTGTAGTGAAAAATCTGATGCAAACGCGAAATCTTTTAAATTTTGCTTTATATCTCAAGAAATATAAGAAAAATCTACTAATATTTAATAAACTGTGAGAATTTACAGGTCTTAATTATTGATTTTTGTTTTAACTCAATCATATATATTTATAGTGATACATAGATGCCTCAAAATTCTAGGAGAGTCATAGAGAGAGTGTTTTATAAATTATGAGCACCTATAGTGCGCTATAAATAATCGTACCATAAATTGATACAAACATTTTCGAACTTGAAGATTTTACTGACCTGCTCCAATTTAATAACATCACTGTGCACGACTCTCGGTCTATCGGGAGTAAACAAAGTGATAGCGCTTAAAATTAGAATAATGTTTTCATCCCGCCATCGGGGATCGAATGTTCTAACGAATCTGGCGTGCTCCGCATACAAATTTCCCTTTGCTTCCTTCAAAACGTCAACTTTGATATTGGACATGCTCTCTTGGCTATGAGGTATTTTCCACATATCTTTATCTGGATCATAATTAATGGCTGATCTTAGAATCAACATTTCCGTGCAACCGCCTTTCAGTAAAGCTAACTGATCCTCTTGACACATATTTTTGAAGGCGTTTATTTTCTTGGACATTTTTATCAAGCGTCTAATCGCTATCGCTGTTAAATTTATAACATCCAATAACATTGGATCAGATTGTCCAGAATTATTCTGCAAACAGATATTTCCCATTATATACCTTATTCATCTTTATCAAATGCAATTCTACATAAAAAACCTAAAATTTCAAAAAAAGTAAGATTATACCTTAAATTTACATTCTTCGCCAACCAAATTTGTTATGTCATCATCTAGTGGAGCTAATAACGCTTTATTGGCAACTATCAATTCGTTTAATTTCGCTCTTTCAGCGTCATTCAATTCCCTACTGATTTGATTACCCCCGAAACTAGAAAATGCTGAATATTCCAACTTGATGGCTTCGCATAAGATAGACTCTATAGAATTGGCAGCAATAGGTATCCTGAAACAAATATCCAACTTTAACAGTGAGTTTCATAGCATTTTGTAAATATAATATTAATATATATTGAATATAGTCTTATACCTTTGAACATCTTGAAGAATATCTCTGGTAACATCGGCTGTATTTTTATTCCAATCTGTACTTATGCTAGGTTCTACATTTTGATTTTTGCATTCGTCCGTGTTGGGATTAATTAAACCTGTCAGGATCGGATTTTCGACGTGACTACTTTTGGATTTTGGCGTATATCTGGTGATATTGCTCGAGCTATCATTATTCCGCGAAATTTCTTTCTGAAACTGACTTCCTGTTTTGTTGTCACCACGCCCGTTACTCGCATCAGTTGCATCATTTTCCTCTAAAAATTGCATGATATGCGGATCCGTTGCCAAACACGTGGCCATATCAGGGTCCGTCATAATCTTCATTACTACCCTTTGATCCTGAAGTATCTTGGCGATTAAATTTGGATTATTGACGAACTTTGTAAACAGATTGGGATTTTGCTTGAACTTGGCGGCTAAATTGTTTCCGCTCGAACACATCTCCTTCGGCTTCTGACATATTGTTACGTCTTCCTTCACGAGTTGTGCCTGTGAACTCGAATCAGGTCGACTTGTTCCACTGTTCGATGCGCAATCAACGTACACCAAGGAGTTTTGCTCGTTACTTTGCTCAAATTTGGAGTAATTGGGCGCATTTTCGTCAAACGGAGGACTGTAACTCGATAGTTCGCTATTAACATTTACAAATTCGGAACTTAATTCTAGCGAATTTTGCTCGTATTCCGCTGAATTTGATGGTGTATTCTTATTATTTCCTGTATCCGGAGGTGCCATATTGAAATCGGTAAATGATTTCACGCGGCTATGAACAAACAATTTTGATTCAGTTTTTATTGATTCTTATTTTGTTTTCTACTATATAAAATTGATTGTACCTTGCAAGATTAGGCTTTGTACCATGAGTAGAATCCTTCAGCATGTCCAATGTCTTCGTTTCAGCGATATTCGTACTCTCCGGTGGACTCGAAGGACTAGGTACGCTAGCTGCTGTCACTGGGCTCATACTCTCGACAACATTCTGCCTGTTACCATCTAGATCTGTGTATTTTCTGTCTGATTCCCAAAAATACGTCTCTGTTGATGCGACTGAATTAACCGATATCGACGTGTCTTCAAACGTACAGTCATCCACAGAATCTTTTTTGATCTTTGATGCTTTGGCATTATCGGATTGAGATCGTTTCGTCGCGCGATTTTTCTCGATCTTCTTACGCTTTAGGACTTTGTCCTCTTCAGACATAATATAATCCTTGCGCATACCAATACTGAAGCATTTGTCCAAACGGCATTTTTGACAAAAGCGTCTGGTTACAGGTGTAATGTTACAGTTTTGCATAAAAGGGCATCTAAAGTCCTACAAAGAGAAAATATATATATATATTTTTAATATCATTTAAAATATTCAATTCACACAATTTTATATACTTACTGTGACAATACTATTATAAATTGAAAAATTTTGCATAAATAAGAGAACTCTTTATATCGATATGTTTTTACTCATTTTGATTAATCTTATGAATAAAGTACCACAATCT
Organism: Camponotus vicinus; assembly: GCF_025532165.1. Lineage (NCBI taxonomy): Eukaryota > Metazoa > Arthropoda > Insecta > Hymenoptera > Formicidae > Camponotus > Camponotus vicinus. The sequence continues at coordinate 5,602,902 of NW_028141945.1, read as the reverse complement.
TTTCTATTAAATAAATGGAAAGTTTCAAGAAAATTGAAAACATCAATATCTTATCTAACATTCTTAACAGTCTTTTCAATCAAAACTTCAAGTAAGAATCCAGCTTTAAATCTAAAAGCAATCAATTATACATAATTGAGAGACTCAATAATAGTAGCCTCATGTTTTTAACAACTTTTATAAGAATTAGATCCAAATTCAAAGTTTCTCATGTTAGAACTGTAAGATTGAGATCAACTTCTTCTTAAAAAAAACTCTTAGGAAGAGAGCGCAGAAGTTACAAACAAAGAGCTCAGTGCAACGGTCTGCTTTAATCCTCTAAAAATTCGAAAAGAATTAGATTTATAAATTGAAGCTTTCTCGCATTAATTATAATCAATCTTTCCGAGTCTCCTCGAGGAGCGGATCAATCTGTTACTCCAAATCGAGGCAGAGGAGTGAAAATTCACCTTATTCTTCAGCGCATTCCTCCTGAAGAAGGCCTTGCAGCTCTCGCAGGAGACGGCGTTGAAGTTGTAGCCGAGCGCGCGGTCGCCGCAGACACCGCAGATCTTGGTGGCCTCCCTCGCCGGCTGTTCATCGTCCATTGCTCCTGGGGCGGCGTTCTGGCGAGCGGCGATTAGCACGTCTTATCTAACGCACAGGCTGAGTAACATCGTTCTCCTGTATCTCTCACTCGCTCACCCGTCCCGAGAACGCGCGACTAATTGCGCTTTCGCCGTGATTCACGTCAACATTGTTTATCTGCATTCGTGGACAGTTCGCCTGGGGACCGAGTCGCGACTATTTATCGTCCGCGGCATCACCATCACCATCATCATCATCATCACCTCTTTCTCACCGCAACCTCACGACGACCTCCTCTCCGCGTCCAACGCCCCTTCGCGGGGATCCGAGCGTACAAAAGCTCCTTAAGTGACCACCAGATCGTGTTCAATTGACGGCTCGGTCAATTGGCGACAGTTGACGAGGCGCGATGCGCGTACAAATTCGTTGTAAAACCCGTTCATACCGCAGTCCCTCTCCCTCCCCTCCCCCCGCTCACCCGCCACCCGCCCCGTCACCTTCCGTCACCGAGAAGATAGAGATACTACGACGCCGCGATGTAACTAGGGATCGCGCTCTCTCGTCCACGTAACCACAAAGAGAACTCCCGCGCGCGTCCACGTGTCTTCAAACGCGTTTGGGAGATTAATAAAAAATTGTGCGATGAATTCCAAGTCGATTTCTGTCTTTATCTGCTAACGGCATCGAAGCGTCGATAGGTTTCGAGATAGAATATATATTCTTCAGATATTGAATAATTAATTTCAGGAATTTTGCTGAACTTGAAGCATTGTTATATATCGAAAATTTGCAATAAATGATGCAATATCTTCGCTAAAATCGACCGCGAATTAGTCAGATAAGTTCTGTCGATTTTTAAATTAAGCTCGTGATTCCATGTATGTGATAAAAGGTGATTTTTGGCGTCACTGTGGTATATCAACCAAAGTATACCAGATTCTACCAGAACATTTTCGCGCGTTTGGTAGTTTGTGGCAGAGGTGTGGCTAGTCGTTTTGGTATCTAGCTGGTTGATACCACGCTATACCAAAAATGAAGCAGGGTACAAGATGTTATGTACCAGAATAAGCTCCGCCTCTACCAAAAACAACCTTGGTACATGTACCAAACTATCGCCAAAAATCGCCTAAATTAACAGATATAACAATAGGAGCGGCTGAATTTTTACGTTATCGAACAGAAATTATCAAGTAATATTTGTGATATTCTAATCGAACACTCGATAACTGATTACATAATTTTCCAATAATTTCTTTGTAAGAGAAACTTTTTACTAACAAATGTACTATATCTAGTTTACTATAAATGTCTTCTTTTCGAGCTTATTCAAGCTTTAAATAATTCGATTAAATATATATTGAGCTGTTACATATTGTGTGTGCTGAAGACAACATTAAAATATAAAACGAGAAAAATATTAACAAACTTACAATATATAATATCATTATGTAAAAAAATATTCGATTTGATTTTTATCAATTAATAGTTTGGTTCAAAGAGCAGCCACATAATTACAATTGCAATCGTCGTGAGAACAAAATTTGCATATTACACAACAAATGCAGGATCGATCATAAAATTATTTTTACATAGCACAGAGATTAAATTTGCATATGTCACCATTGCTGGAGACAGCTGGAGATGTCGCGGTTATGACTTTGGAAATCACTTATCAATTTGATTGGCTGGTCAGTCGACATTATCACTTCTATTCTCAGCGCGTATAAGATAACCATATTAAGATATACATATGTGCGTATTCATTCATGTTTACAAAATTAAATCACGCATAAACTTGATTAACGTAGCTGAAAGGGAGAAAAGCGCAACTGAGAAATATAAACATATCTCGCATAAGGAGAAAGCGATAAGATTCGTAAATTACGCGTTTCATGGGTATGTGTGAGAAAAGACAAATCTCTCCTCTTAAAAAAAATTTAATTAAGTTTTGCAATATATGTATACATATCATTACATTGATCCTTTGATGCCAAAAGGCTCATAAAGATAATCTAAATGGATCACTAGTCCATTTGATGTCATAGATTAAAAAACGATATATTAATTACAATTTTTGTGAACATAAATACTGATATAGAAGACATATAACAATACATAATAATATCTTTGCTTAAAGATATATTCTGTCCTATCATATAAGATTATTCTCTTAAAACTATAAATCAGCCCTAAATATATGTCCTACATTAATAAAAAATTGAGATATATGTATATTTATATATACATATATATTAAAAAATATGTATATATTTTCCGCAAGAGAGATCCATTGCTCAATAATCGAGCTTATTCATATCACTTTATCAAAGGCACACATAATTGTTAAAAAAAATCGTAGACGAATAGAGATTGAACCAGAAAATTTGTCTTAGCAAGAAGAATAATAATGTCTCGCGCAAAATGCGATTAACATCGATTTAAATATATATATAATATTTTAAATTTTGCATATTATTTTAAACATAAAGACACTAAAGAGGCACTGTGTAAAATTTTGTTTATCAGTTCATTAATCGAGCTATCTACGATTTGGAGATTGTTGCGATGTCTTATAAATGTTTGCCCGGCAGTGTTAACATATGTATAAAATTCTTATACATATCGAGATTATTGACAAGTATTTCTTGTTCCCATTTACAGCAGGATTGATCATAGCGGAAATTATTTTGGTGGAGTGTCAGTCAATCTCGTGCTTCCAATCTGCACACCGCCGCTGTAGAGCATCAGTTCCTCCTTCAAGTAAAACGCCACGATCTCGTCGATCGTCGAAAAAGACAGTTCATTCACTTTCGCAGAGCCCAGTGCGTATCTACACAATTTAAAAAATATTTTTCATATCAAACTTTATTAATGAGTTAATAAAAAGTATTTTTCCATACAAGTTATTCTTTCATATTTTCTTTTTATTAATGAAATAGATAAAAATAAGCAGGACTATTAATTTTCCAATCCTATAAAATGTTGATCACATAAGAATTTATATCAATCATTTAAGAGAGGAAAGGAAATTAATATAATATTTATCTCATATACATATAACACATGGAACTAATAAGAAATTATAGTCCAGTACTTGTGAGTAAACAAACTATATGGACAAAAGATATTTTACAAAGTGATTAAGTTCAATAACCAAAATGTATACCTATTGTCAGTTCTCTTTCTAACTGGAACATTATAAACCCTATCTTTATACCAAAGCACCAAGGCTAAGGGATTGCCAATGTTCGTTGTCGATGGTCTTAATAAAAAATATCCATCTTGTGGGTTACTGTAAGTACCTTCTGAAAACATAGAGTATTATATACAGGGTGACCCATTTTAACTTAGGCAGCCAAATAACTCGAAAAATAAGCAAGATAGAGAAAAATGTTTTAGACAAAAGTTGTATGGTTTCGAGGGTGCCATAAGATGGTATCATTGGTTTGACCTTGAAGAGTCATTTGAAGGTCACGTGAAGGTCACTTCAATTTTTTTAAATGGAACACCCTATATATTTTTACACATTCTTGTAGCTTATCTCGAGAGCTTTCCAAAACACTATAATTAAGTACCTTTTCGTTAAGTACTTTTTGAGTTATGAGGCTTGAAATAATTTCTTAATTTTACATAAACCGTAAAATATCTTGTAAAATATTCATTTTTCGATTATTTTACCTTAGTACTTTTACGTACAAAATAATGAGAGGAATCAATTCGTGTAAAGAAAACACATAGTTGTTTTGAAGAAAAAATATGTAATTTGCAATTAAGAATTCCATATTTTTTCTTCAAAACAACTATGTGTTTTCTTTACACCAATTGATTCCTCTCATTATTTTGTACGTAAAAGTATTATGGTAAGATAATCGAAAAATGAATATTTTACAAGATATTTTACGGTTTATGTAAAATTAAGAAATTATTTCAAGCCTAATAACTCAAAAAGTACTTAACGAAAAGGTACTTAATTATAGTGTTTTGGAAAGCTCTCGAGGTCGGCTACAAGAATGTGTAAAAATATATAGGGTGTTCCATTTAAAAAAATTGAAGTGACCTTCACGTGACCTTCAAATGACTCTTCAAGGTCAAATCAATGGCACCGTCTTATGGCCCCCTCGAAACCATACAACTTTTGTCTAAAACATTTTTCTCTATCTTGCTTATTTTTCGAGTTATTTGGCTGCCTAAGTTAAAATGGGTCACCCTGTATATTTAACAGTTACTTCACAACACAAATTATATTTGAACTTTATATCTTTCCATAATTAAGAAAAATATCTTGATAAGAAATATTTCTAGTTTTATGATACTCATATTTAAATTAAATATGCAATTTTACATAGATGCAGAATGTTTTGTAACCACAGAAATTTTTCTTAATATTAATAATTCGATCTTTACTAAAGCTTAAAATCAATTTTTTTTCGTAGCAACGAGAAAATTAATTTTTCATTATTAAATATAGCTTTTATTTACAAAAATTGTCTAATACATACGCTCTTCGATGAGCGCAGCCGCCTGTTCCCTCGTTACATTATGATACCACGGTTTGTCTATTAAAGATTGTTTATCGGGCGGCGGCGGTAGCGGTCGCGTGGCTCTCTCGGTTGACAGCGAAGTGTTACTGTCAGTATGAGGTAATGTGGCTGATTTTTTATCCGGTGATCGTTCTGTAAATATGTAAGAAAATCAAGATTAATATACATACAAATGAATGTTATATAAATTGATATAATATATCAATCTTTCCAACGGCTATTTATCAATAAATTTTTACATTCATTAAAAAATAATTCTAAACATTTTATATGTAATCGAAACACAATATTACAAATTGATGTAAAAAGAAATATAATTCAATATTATAATATTATAAAAATATTAATTTGTAAATAAGAGAAAGGGATGCGCACGATAAAATATACAATTCTAAATTGTTATTGTAGAGATAATTTTTCTTTTATTAAAACACAGCTCAGTCGCGTTACTAACTTGCTAAGTTAAGTCGAGCTTGTGTAAGGGCTGCTTGTGTTAAACATTCCGAGAGACTTGCTTGCCGGCGTATCGCTGTATTAAGCGACATATTCCGCTTCGTATCACTCATTAAACTTGCCATTATCGCGAATTCGTCACGTATTCCTCGGCGGATCGCGAATATGTCTATCGAGAATACAAAATCGTATAATATATCGTCACTGAGTTTTTTTATAATTAATATTTCCAACTGTCGTCTGACAACAATATTATATCGCAACTATCACAAAATTCGAATGCAAATAAATTTTTTTGTTTCATTTAATCAATGTTTATCCTTCCGAATTTGTGATCTTATTAAAACACACAACTGCAAGCCTCTGGAGCCACCCTAATCTGAGGAACGCGATGCAATCATCGCAAAGATCCTGACGAAACTGAGATTTAACTCTCTGGGGGCGAGCCCTTTAAAGGTCTATTTACACATATCCATGTGATGTGTCAGTATTGTACCAGTGCCGTGTCAGTAACATCCATGATGTATCAGTGATGATTATTTACATATATCCGTATAGTTTGATTAATTTGAACTCAGTATTTTTTGAGAATAGCTTATGGACAATAAATTAGCAATAATTGCTATAATTTTGGACGAAGAAAAAACAAATGAGACGAAGAAACGGAAGTAGATGCACGAAGTTATAGACTTGGATGCAAATAAAATATTATATTAAGTATAGTTTTACTGTAAAATTTTGCAGTAAAATTACACAATGAATATAATATTTCACTTTCATCCAAATCCATGAATTGAGCAAAGAAAAGTGACCTGCTTGACATCAAATACTTTACAAGTAAATTTACTGATCTCTATAATGTATCCATGAAAAAGCAAAAATATCGTTTGCAATATAATATCACTGTGGATACTGAACTAAGACTGATCGATTCAAATACGATGCTGCATCGGATGTGTGTGAACACATCCATCCAAAAATAAAAGAACAATATTTATTATCACTAATACCGATAGAAAATTACGGAACTGAATAGATACGGCACTTACACGTCACAAATATGTGAAATAGACTTAAATCATCGCGAAAAAAGAAGAGCGTTGGTCAATCCGTTGGTCTCTCGGCATGAGACATAGATGCATCCGAATAGCACATTTAAGAATATCTCCCATAAATTCGATCCAAAGAGTCAATGATTTCTTATAAACAACAAAGAAAACCTGATAAAAGGAAAATGAAATTTTCAGTATAGTCTAGTATTTTTATAAAATGATGAAATTATTACTTTCTATTACAATTCTTTATCCAACCTTTATCTACTAATTCTTCATAAAGAGCAAAAATGACAAAAACAACAATTGTCAATAATATGACTGATTATCAAAATAAACAAGAAAGATTAAAATTATGCATAGTTTTTTCTTATTCTAAACATCGTGAAAATACTAAGTATGTGTTTCCAGATTGGATATAACATACATATTTAATAATTTAACATAAAATTTCTATATAAATCTTATAAAAAATATTAATTAATAAAAATTAATAAAAAGTATTAATTATAATAACGTTAATTTACTATTAGATAAATATTTTGTACATAAATATTTTAAATATTTGAATAATAAATTATATTGCATATATATACATATATACACATTAACATATATATACATTAACGTTATATTAACATTAACATATATATACGTTCATATTATAATATTAACATATATATACATAAATTATATTGCATATATATACATATATACATATTAACATATATATACATTATGATATTAAAAATATGATATTAAAAATTGATATATTGTGAAAAGTAGAGAAAGCAAAGGATTTATTTCCCAAATCTATTCCCGTCTCTCAACAGAGTTCGACGACCTTCAATGAACCAAAAAGGAACAGATGTTCTATTAATGTACACTCATGTGTTGAGCCACACATAATCGCATATCGTATCAGAGTAAATACAATATATCACAGAATAATGCGTTATTCAATCCTTTTATATGTACCTGGCGGCTCAGGTGGCTGTGAATAACAACACGTAGATAGACCTCTCTTGATTCGCACTATCATATCGGCGACTTCATCGACTAGACGTATTCCTAGACCGCCTAGGAGCTGTTTGCTCAGCCGTAGATAAAAACAGGAACACATTCCATTACCTGATTTCGTTCTTTATCTTTCTTTTAACGATTACCGTTATCATATCCTTCCACACATGGGCTTTATCTTTTGATACATCTGAATCGTTGAAAATAGTGTATTCGGTATAAAAATTTATATTCCAGTTTATCGTTCCAGTTTATCCTTACGTTTTGTCTCTTCTTCTCATAAAATTCTGTAAGAGATATAAATATATTATACCAATCGTGAATGCGATATTCGTTTTTCCGTTTGCCGCGACACTTCACCGATGAAATCGATTCTATTTCTTTTCATTCATCGAAAATCAGTCGAAAATCTCCCGCGATTTATTTCTTCGATCTCTTCAGAAACCTTTTATTCATATCGACGAAAGGTCTCGCTCCAACTGCCGCATATGAAAAATACTGCGAGCATCATGAGAAATTGCGACAATGTCGATAACATATTGCGACAGCAATGGAACACTGTTTGAATCTATTGCGATCTTGATATCCAACAATTTATGAGAATCGTGCATCAATGACGGTGGTTGGTTCGCAACTACACGCGATATCGTGGCAATGCGCATCAGGTTGCTTGAGAACCAACGATAAGCAACATTTGCCAAACACATGTTCGTGAGAAGTTCCTACAAGTGATTCTGCACTTGTCATAAGCCCATAGCAACTTGCACTTTTTTCATTCATTGGACCGCATGTTTAGCAATGTCTAGTTTCGTTTAAATATCCATCTGTTTGATAGATAGGACTAATCACGTCCGCGCAAATAGTTCATATGTTCTAATTGCTTTTCGTTCTTCCCTTCTTTGAGCGGAGTATCCAGTAAAAATAGTTTTCCAATCCATTTTAAAATTAAATCAATAATTGTAAGAATTTGATGTAATAAATAATATATCCATATCCAATAATTAAGATTGTATCCTTATACATATTACATTATGTAATATTTTCTAATAATTGCGCATGGCAGATTATAAGGTGTGATATCCAGTTATCATAATGCTAAAAATAACACATACCTTGGTGTTTCTCCAATCCGGTTCTATTAGGAGGAGTTGGCGACAATTTGGCGGGTAAAGGAGGCGGTTCTTGTTGAACATTGTTTGTCCTTTGAATAGGGCTCAAGTAACCATTATCCTCCGGCTAACGTGTGATGGCGATATCATAAATAAATCACCAAGTCTTTCTCACAATTAATTACAATTCCAAAGTTGTATTTATCGAGAAAAACTCACCGTTTCCGTAATAGATTCATAAATCTCGTAGTCCTCCCCCTCTTCCTCGTGGCTCGTGGCACTGGGCGGTTGATAAACGCTCTCGATCGATCCCTGACGACCGCTGTGCAACGATTGCTTGCTGTCGACCCGCGAAATCTGCTGTACTTGCTCAATGATGTTTTCGTCGAATGTTTCATATTCATCCTCGCTCTCCTCCGTTCGCGCCGGCAAATTCGCCACGAGATCGAAATTTCTTATGGTGGCCGGTGGCGGTTTCGGTAATTCCTTATCGGATCCTTTCTTGATATCCACGGACGAGTAGTCCTTATTCTTCTTAGGCTCCGGCGGTGGTGGCACGGTCATCCTCCCTAGAGACACATATGATTCATAATATATACTCAGATATCGCCATTTGTTTAATCCTTTCGTTGCAAAGGAATTCGAGCAATGCAATATTTATTAACATCATGTTATTATCGATAAGAGAATTGCGCGCGATCTATGCAGAAAGGATTAACACGTAAACGCAACATGTTAATTTGATCAACTAACTTTGCGTTTTGCTTTGATCATTAGGAATATGTTGGTGCGTCTTCGGCGCATTATGTAGAAAGGATTTCTGCGGGAGCCTTTTGCCAGAATCTGTCATCGGGATTTTCCGCGATGGCAGTGCCTCAGGTTTCGGGCCAATCGCTGGTTTTTTTATCGGTTGGTTGTTCCTGCGCTTCAACTCTTCCTTCAGTTTCTCAGCTAAACTTTTCTCTAACTGGCTGTGCAACCTCGAGATATTTCTTGTCGGCGGTAATTTTGTCTCCTGGAAATTCGCATATATATTTTCCTCTTCATCTTGACAGGAAGATTCGCAATTGGCATAAGTCTCTTCCTCTTTCGGTTGTGTTATTTTCTTCGACGATCGCATCGGTATCCTACTAATCGGTATCCTATTATTCTGCAAAAACAGAATCTGTTTATTTTTAATTAGACTCGGTTTTATAGTTTCTTGCATATCGTCAAAGGAACTGGTTTCTTCCGTCGCTTCATCATCAAAATCGGTTCCCCAAGAACCGCTGTCGCTCAAGTGATCATCGTTCTGTTGCGCTTCTATAATTTTATTCGATAGATATTTTTCCGGAAATTTATTCAGTTCTTGCACAAAAGTCCATAATTTTCTGTAACAAATTTATTTTTAATATGAATAATTATATTTAATATTAATAATTATATTTAATATTAATATTAATATTAATAATTAACTAAAAATCATTATAAAAAAAATGTTAACCTTATAATAAATTGTTAACTGTTTTTATGACAGAAGAATAAATTATAATAAGTAGTATTTTGCATGAAATATGATGCAATATTAAATCGTAACGCGGCTACAGTGAAATGATCAAACGCAACCTACGCGGTAAAATTATGCACAACATGCAGTCATCGAGTAATCAAGTAGTCGCGCGAAACAAATATTCTCGCGAACAAAACTCTTATAATGGTATCTTTATAAAATATAAAGTTCAAATTATTAGCCACGTAATACATTCTTGGTTTCATCATTGATATATCAGCAGTTTTTTTAGCAGAAATTTATTTCGTGAAGTACTAAGATTTTCCAAAAAATATAAAGTGATTTAATAAAAAAACAAGACAATGTGTAATTATAAAAAAATAATGTGTAATTATAAAAAATGTATAATTATAAAAAAAACCGTTGCTTCTTGTATGACGCGATACTTTTCATTTACCTGACATTACACGAACACAACGAGCTATTGGCATACTGAATAATCAGATACCGTTAAGAATATGCTATGAGAAGCACGAGACACGATTCCACGAAGAGAAGTAGAAAGAACAGAAGGAATATACATATAGTTTAATGCGGACAGAAATAAAGCTGTTCTCTCACCCTATCTGCGGACGCGTGAGGTCACTCTTCCAGAGAGCCAGCTTCCCATCCGTCAAGTGCTGGAATAATTACAATTAATTAAGGCACAGTTAAGAGCGCACGCGCCGCCCTCGGTCGCCTCGAAATATTGCTATTGTAGCCGGAAAAAAGCAACCGGCAGCGTGTTATCAATGGAAGTGAACAGATAATTATTGCTGGTGTGTCAGCGTGTACTCTCTTATTACAATCGAGTCAGCGATTTCGAAAACACATTAGGCGGATGACATATATGCTTTTAATAACTCGATAGAAATTTCTTCTTTCAATCGTAAAGAGAATGCATAAATAAATTATGTAAAAACGGAAATATATGTGTGTGAAATTTGATAAGTACACGTAGCTATAATTTAGAAATCTTCTAGATCAAAATATATTTATTTAAAAAATTAAATAATTAGTTAAGCAATTAGTCTGAATATTAGTTTGAATGATATAATAATCAATGTGCAAAAAAATCGCGTGTATTATTTATAGTGGAAAAAAGTTATTTTAATTATAGTTAATATAGCTTCCTTAGTTGACCAAATTGACCGATTACGTCGCGAATGACGTGAAACGCGAGATTCTACTACAGCTCCATTTTTAGAACACCCTGTACATTCGGAGCGACTCAGGGGTCATCGACAGGAACACCAGTGAGGCATCGCGAGCCAACAAATGAGACGTAACCGGGAAATCGCTCGCGCTCCGACGTCTTTGTAATAATAATTCACTCACTAGCAACTCATCGCCGTCGATTTGCCGTTTCACCACTGCGTTGCAACATTCCTCCAGTCCATTCTGTAAAACGGGGAAATATTTTTAGTCGACAGGATGTGTATGGTGCGCTGATAACGTGTAAACACATACAGAGAAGTTGATATCTCTCACGTGTTAAGAAAGAATGTGCGTGACAATTGATAAAAAAAAAGGAAACGACTAAGTTATTAGTAATGATGTGTCAGCACAAACTTAATATTTAGATATCACTTTATTTTTCTGTCATTTTATTTTCCCCATTAATTTTCAAAAGTCACATGTGAAAAATATTACATCAACTCAAATCTCTAAAACAATATTATATAATATTGTTGATTTATTTATCGAGCTTATAAATATTTCCTTCTCGGTGTAACAAAAGTGAGATAAACTAAAAGCCTTAGACTAGGTTACACATATTTTTTATTTTAGATTTAAGACATTTTTAAATATGTGTCTATCTTTATCTTTCTTTCTAAATGAATAAAGACAGGCATTTATTTAAGTCTCGCTTAAAGTTAAAATAATGTTAGTGCAATCGGGTCTTAATAGGACAAAATTAAACAATAGTCGTTTAAATAATTGTATAAATAATTGTTTTAGAGATTTAATGCATTTTTAATGTATAATCTTCTTGTGCCTCGAAAATTAGTGAGGAAAATAAAATAATAATTAAGAAACGATAGAGTCGAAAAGCGATATTTAATCGCGATGCTGAGGAATTCGAGAAAGTTACGTAGAATCCGGAGCGTGCACGAAGAAATGCAAACGTCCCTTTCGCCGGCCGCGTTTTCGGAAAATAAATCTCCTTAACTCTCGATAATCCGGAACAAACTGCTTTCTTTATATTATAATATAAACATTACATTATAATTAAAATGTATTATATAAAATTAGATTTTTATATGTTCATGTATCAGAAAATTTTTTTAATATATATATATATACAATATATTTAAAAAAAATATATATATATATAATCCCCTCTTATAATTATATATTTTTAAATTTTTATATTAAAGTATAACTGTCTTGTAATTATATATTATTTTATAGCGAGAGGAAATTACAAGATGCTTTTAAATATTTCGTTATAATTTAAAACTTATTAAAAACAGAGAAACGTTAAATTTTTCACCCAAAAATTGATCATTAATTGCGGCTCAGTTCTTATTTTCTATGTAAAATAAATATATTGCAATGAATTGGATAATAAATAGATCCCTACTTTGGAGAATAAATAAAAAGGAAGTTATTGACGTGGAGGAAAATGTAGAGACTGCACATTAGAAGGACGAGGATGAAAGCTGGAAATCCTAGAAATCCTAGAAATCGTCCGCGCTTTTTCGTCAGTTCTCCTGACTATAACACGCTGCGCTATAAATACACGCACGTCGCGCAATTTATCGCTAATACACGCACGTGCGGCTCGCGTCTTTCGTGCCGTGTCTAGGTGTTCCCAGGCATTCACCGCGGTGCGCCTTTGACAGTCAGTGGTCGCCGCGAAACTGTCCTTGTTTACACTCTACACTCTCTAAATCCTGCGTATTTTTCCGTGCACTTCTATTTATATTGCTCGTCTCGCGCGTAGATATTTGAACCTTGTCAAAGTACGATAACAATGTACCTAGATGAAAGATGTAACAAGTTGTGATAAGACGCGCGATCATCGATTATGACTCACGACGCTACGAATTTGGCTCACCTTGCGCAGCAGGCACAGCACTTCTTCCGTGTCCCAGGCGGAGATATCGTCGAGGGCTTCCCTCCGCGACGGCCTCTTGGACATTGCAGCCGAGAGGAGAAAAAAAAAGGGAAAAAAAAACCGTCGCACGTGCACGTTCGCCGCCTGGCGGCATCTGTATCGGCTGTTTTTGCGGCCGTGCACAGCCGTCTGACAAACGGCCCCCCTATCGTTCCTCCCCCCATCCTCCTGGCAGCCACCACCCTCGCGAGAGTTGACGGCCATCCGCGCGATTGGTCACTTTCTCATCGTGCACCTGAGCGCCAGGTCTCGGATTAGACGAGAAGCTCACATTTCACATTCCTGTAAAAACGATAATCTATGTCAGCGCGTTGCAAATTTTCCATAAAATTGCAATAAAACGTATGCTTTATTTTATGATTTATATAAAGGATATTCCATCCAATTACTTTAATCTCGATGACAGATTTGTTGATCAATTTGGAGTCGATTTTTTCTTTAATAAAGATATGGAATTGAATATAACATGGAATTTAATACAGAATAAATAGGATGTTATTTTATAGGAGTGAATTGTCGAAAAATTAAATTTTGTTTTGTAATATTTGCATGTTATTTTTTTTCAACTACGGAAAACAAAGAAAAAAGAACGAGTTATGTACTATTATTATGTATTATATTATTACCTCTAACATTAAGAAATTATTTTAAATTATTAATATTCATGAGAGAATAATCGTATAGCATCTTAATCTTTTATAATAAAAACTCAAATTATATATATAGTTTCATAAAATGAAATTAAATATATACTCCTGGACAAAATTAATGCATAATTTTTTTTTCACTTTTTCTTTAAAATTTAAATATCAGCTTTTAAAGAAAAAGTGAAAAAAAATATGCGTTAATTTTGTCCAGGAGTATATATATAGTTATATAAAATAAAATTAAGTAACATAAAATACATTTCATATAATACTCACAATTAATATAGAAATAAAAGAGATATATATTCATTTTACTCCAAAACTTTAAGTCCATTAATCTTAACCTATAACTTAAGAAATCTCCATTTTAAATGAAATTTTATATTCGGCACAAATAGATTTTTGACAGATGATGAATATGCGATTCAACCTCAAGTATTGCGAATAATTGCGGCAAACATTTTCTCTCTAATCTTCGTTAAATTCCTCCACATCGTAAGATTCATATTCCTCCGGCGTCTCCCTCCACGAGACTCCGATCCGATGACACGAATGCGACTGCGCCGAGAGGAGATGGAAAAATCCTGCAGCCATGAGCGCAACAACGGAGGTCGCGTAGACGCCAGCGTTCGCTGCACATCTACACGACGATAGTCTGTCGCGGATCATTTTCCAGTCTCATATCATAGTAGAACGGTTCGCGAGAAAAGGGTGACGCGATGACTGTCACCGAGCTGACCACGCAGCAAGAATTTGACAACTTTGTCAAGTGAGTAGTCGAAAATACCGCGAGAAAGTTTATAACCTCCTTTCATGTGTTGCTGCCAAAACTACATTTCATGCAGATTTCTCTAAAAATTTTAATCATTAGGAAAGCTCAGATTGCTAGCAATTGTTGTATCTGCATAGTTTTCTAAAAGAAAAATTTTTTGATTTCAAAATAATACATTTTTCTTTGATGATGTCACAATATATCGTAATTTTTTTTTACTTTGTTTATCTTTATCAAAATTCAAAATTAATATACTTTCACATTCACTGTTGCATAATTTTAATGATATGAATGTAACAGTTGTTCTCTGGTGTTTCATAATTTTTACAAGTACATTTTTATGCAAGGTCCAAGGAACTTAGCGTTGTTCACTTTTACGCACCATGGGCACAGCAATGTTCCCAAGTGAACGACGTACTCGAAGAGATGACTAATTTGGAACAATACAAGGATGTCAAGTTTGCTAAAGTCGAAGCAGAGAACTTGCCCGAGGTGTCTGTAAAGTCTGGAGTAGCTGTTGTACCTACCATTCTTCTATTGAAGGACAGCAACATTATAGATAGAGTGGACGGTGCCAATGCTCCTGCACTGACAGAGAAGATCAAACAGCATTTGAAAAACAAGGATCCTCTGTTGCTAGTGATCAAAACAAAGGAATCCCTTGAAGAGAGACTGAAGAAATTGATAAATCAAGCACCCTGCATGCTCTTCATGAAAGGAAATCCTGCTAATCCACGATGTGGTTTCTCCAGAACAATTGTTTCCATCCTAGATAATTATAAAACAGATTATAAGTCCTTTGATATATTACAAGACAATGATGTTAGGGAAGGACTTAAAAAATTTAGTAATTGGCCAACATACCCGCAATTGTATCTAAATGGAGAACTAATCGGTGGATTAGACATAATGAAAGAAATGGATGAGTCGGGCGAGCTTGAGAGTATGCTACCGAAGAAAAATAGTGCGGAAACTAAGTGAATTGATAAATATAATTATAAAAAAAGAAAAAAAAAGAAATGTTTAAGTTATCTTTCTTAGACGTTGCGTGTTAATTATGGAATATATATCCTACATGGAAACAAAAGCTATTTTCCGTAGGAATATATCATTTGTGAAATATGTGATTAAATATATTATGTATTTATAATGATTTTGAAACAATGGGTTTTATTTACAAATCATTAATTAAATTTCATGCAAATATCACTAAAAATTTTTATTGCAAATAGTATAATTAATATCTTGCTATTATACGGAATGTAGAAAGTGTGGATGTGCTCAACAGAAAAATAAACTAAAAAAATTTATAAAGTGTTTGTATAAATTTTGCATAGAAGAGTTACAATGTATTGTTGAAATTACAAATAGAGTGAGAGGGGGAGTCTTTGATTATATAAAATTACTTTTTTTTCTTGATATCTAATTCCTGTTTAAATACTTTTCTTTTATTTACATAACCTGTTACCTTTAACCCATGATATCGATAATATTGATAATATTAAACTTATCACATGTCAAACGTATGTTGACACAGAGAGAAGACTGAGAGATGTCATGGCCTGCTTTTAGGTGATCCCTGAAAGCGATACTCCCTCTATGGACATTGAAAACGTGGACATGAACTACAAAGCCAATGTCCATGTTTTCAGAGGGTAATATATAATGTGCACAATTTCTGGTTTTGTTCCGTGCTATGTGGACGAAATGCCGGTAGCACCCAGTGCTGTATAACAAGATACTCATGTATGTAAATTGATAGTAAATAAATTATTCAATCGCGAAAGATACTGTAATATTCAAAGATGAAATAAATATTTTTCTATATTCATTATCATATTTATATCTTTTTATTTACAAAACACAAAATGCCTGCTGTGGGATAAAAACATTTTTAACCGTATTTCTATAAATCTTTTTAATTAGCAGTAAACTGATCTTTGATATTTATTAATCATTGTTTTAATTATTTAAAAATTTAATTATTAATACATGTATAGAATTTCTCAAATTAATCACTGATTCTTCTGAAGTTTTTATAATTAAGACTCGAAAAATATAAATGTTGCAAAATATTTTAAGTCTCTTTCTTTATATAAAATATAAAGAATTCATATGTTTCATTTTAATATAGCTAACATTATTTTTATATATTTTTATTATAATTATCATACCAGCATAATATTTTTATGCTTAATACTTTATATAATACAATGTACTAAATTATAAAATTTAATATAATTACAAAATAGTATTACTATTAATAAATAGGTTGTATGCATACTGTCTTTTAGTTTCTAATCATTTCCAATCACTATACATTTCTATCCAATATATTCTCTTCTTCGAGTTCTTGGATTATTATGGTTTATTGTATTCCTTTGTGTTAACATCATAAAGATTACCATCACTTGTCATGCTTATTCCTTCCTATGGAGTCCATTGGAATACTTTCTTTATTCTCAGGTATAGATATTCAAATCACTGTAGTTGCCTTTTTCTATTTTCTCGATGATTGTCTCTTTTTCTTTCATTTTATTCAAAAATATTATAATAATATAATATATATTTATATAATTTTGGTATTTCGATTAATCTGACTCTTATAATATACATATAATATAATATATATATAAAATATATATTACATAATTATAATATATGCAACGTAAATTACAATTAATTTGCAATTACATAAAAAACACATTACAAAATAAATTACAAATTAAATTACTAACATAAAAAATATTAACAAACATACTAACATAAACGTATTAAATTATTAATTAAAAATAATTACATTATAAATATATATATTACAAAATATATGACAAAATATAATACAAATTTAATATAAAATATAATTCGAAATTTAATACAAAATAATTTATTACATGGAATAATTTATTATACGAAAATGTCCAAAATATACGTATAATATAAAATTTACTAAAAATTTTTACATAGTCCAGACGAGACTGATCAGCGAAGATTAATTACGCGACATTTATTATTAATAATAGATATGCAATAATAGAATTTAATAAGTTTTATATAACGTAAATAATCGTAATCAAAAGAATCACTAATAAAATTATTGATCGTCTCTTCGATTGTAAAAGAAAGTATTTGCATTACTGGCGCATTTTGTATAGATTAGGAAATATTCAAAATGAAAAGGAAATATTCAAAATGAAAAGATAGAATGAACTTCGAAATCAACAATTAAATTACTAAATAAATCGCGATTTAAAATTCGCGAGAAAACGCGACGAATAAATAAATCGACAATAATCGGAATATTCGATTGCGAGATACGCATAATTCTTATAATATGATAATCGAAACCATCAATAGACACGCATGCGATATAATTATTATCACACAAATGATGAC
This sequence comes from Camponotus vicinus, assembly GCF_025532165.1. Classification (NCBI taxonomy): domain Eukaryota; kingdom Metazoa; phylum Arthropoda; class Insecta; order Hymenoptera; family Formicidae; genus Camponotus; species Camponotus vicinus. Next base: position 5,584,693 of record NW_028141945.1, on the reverse strand, counting down.
AGACGAAGATATTTTGGCAAACATTTGTGATCCGTATTGTTTATGACCATAAAATTCACTGTCCGATTTATTTGCGATTGTTACGTCCGGTGGACTCCACGATTCTTTTCTTTCCTCGAAACGATTTCGTGGAAGAAAGAAATCGACTTGCATCGAGGATCGACTTGCATTTGGAATGTAAATCGATTCTTCTTAGGAATAATGATAACGCGTAGAAGAACGCAACCTAATCCGCGTGTATCGCTATTAAACTTTAACAAATCTAATTCAGGGAATGGCCAGTCGAGATAGCGTTAACGAAACTCTAAATAAATTCGTGAATTATGAGATGAAAAATTGTTACGGGAATCTCTGTAAGGCGATTCGCGAACAATTCCCCGTTCGCTGGGAATCTCCGTAAGGCGATTCGCGAACAATTCCCCGTTCGCCGGGAATCTCCGTAAGGCGATTCGCGAACAATTCCCCGTTCGCCGGGAATCTCCGTAAGGCGATTCGCGAACAATTCCTTATTTCTCTTTATTAGCTCTTTCTGATTTATTTACCGAGAATTTATATTGTTTTCTATCTTTATATCTCGTTTCAGCCCTTCTTTATATATATCTTTTCATTTCTATTTTTTCTTGACTCCCTTTCGTTTTCTTTTAATTTCCCATCCTCATATTATTATTATTATTATGTTTTCCTTTCTCTTCATATTATTTTCCTTTGAATTATCATTACTTTTGGGAGAAGCCGTTGAAATAGATGAATAATTTTCGAACTTAGACTTGGCGAATCTCTTATCTTAATTTTATTATTGTATTTTAATTTAGACCTGTGTTTCAGCGAATTTAGAAAATTTTAATTCTAACTATAACACATATGCGCAAGCGACGAATTCTATACTTCTTCTAATGAGTAAGCGTTATTCATAGTTTTATTACACATTCACTTTTTATTTTGTTTTATTTCTTATATTATATTAATTATATGTATATTGTATTAACCAGTCAGAATTTAATTCTTAACGTAAATTCTTCCCTGTATATTCTGACTGATAACCTCCGAACGATTGTAACACCCGCGAGAATATATACATACACACACAGATACCCACTCACGCATACCTACAACTGCTAAGATGTATTTTTCTTTCATTATTTTTTTTTTATAATATATGTATTTTTAATTTAATGTATAATTTAATTATTTAAACCGTTCTCTTCCCTAAATCCCGAGATCGCACTAGGTCCCATCCCACGTAACAAGGATTAAATTCCTTTACCGAAAAGGGGCCATCGAACGAATAGGCTTAAAAACGCAGCGTTAAAGAGACCTTCAGTCGCTGACCTGTGTCAGGCCCTTCACATTCGTTCGACCCGATCCATACACACGCCCGAATAAAGTGTGTCACGAGGTAAGTAAGTTACGTCCTTCCATACGGCCCATCCATTCCAGGGTCTGGACGTAACACGATTAATACGCGACTTTATACGAATTTCACGATTGAGAATAAAATACATATCCTATTTCGCGCATGATTAGCTGAATAAGATGAAATGAGCTCTATAAGCTTTAAAATATAATTAAAAATCGCGTTGTGGCCACGTATAATAGAAAATAACAGAACGAATGATTTTCAAAGTCCCTCTAATAATCGATGTAATTGTAGAGTTTAATAAGATTTAAATAATGTAAAGAATCAAGTTTAAAACAGTCATTAATAAAGTTATCGATCGTCTTTTAAATTATAGAAGAAAATATTTGCACTACCAGCATTTTGCACGAACTATTAAAAACAATATTCAAAGACGTGGAAAGATAAATAAAGCTTCAATGTATAAGTCAACGATTAAATTATAAGATAAATCGCGATTTAAAATTCCCGAGAAAACGCGACGAATAAATAAATCGATAATATTCGGAATATCCGATTGTGATATGTATACTTTTTATAATATAATAATCGAAGCGCCTCAATAGACATTATAATCGCGCGTGATATAATTATCACATAAATGCGAAGATATTTTGACAGACAATTTGATGTCTGTAATATTTACGAATACAGTACTCACTGTCCGAATCAATTGCGAATCTTTATAAGATAAATCGCGACTCGAATTCACGGGAAAACGAGACGAATAAATAAGTCCATAATATGCGGAATATTTGATCGCGATACGTATAATTTTTATAATATAATAATCGAAGCTCTCAATAGACACGAGCGCGATATAATTATTATCACGTAAATATAGAAAATCAAAAATATTTCGACAATCATTTGAGGTCTGTAATGTTTGCGAATATACAAGTCACCGACCGATTTACTTGCGAATTTTTATAAGATAAATCGCGATTTAAAATTCGCGATAAAACGCGACGAATAAATAAATCGATAATATTCAAAATATTCAATTGCAGATACGCGAATGACATATCAGTAATATCCGATAAAAAGAGGAGCGATCTTAAAAATGGAGAACGATTAACATCTTGTGTCTACATCAGATTTCGCAAGATCAATCTGCGAAGAAAAGTTAAGTGATCCATTGAACGTCGGGAACTTCACTGTAGGAGGGAACGAATCCTGGATCTTCCGGACTATTCTCGATAGCAATAATTTCAGTAATAAATCAACGACAATTATCCCTTGTCCATTATCTTCAATTCACGAAATTGATATGCACATCAAAAAACATGTTCTTCCATTATTAAGAAACATATTTCTTTATTGAAAATTAAATGGATATAACCTTTTTTATTGAAATGTGATTACGAACGATTATATTTATAAATAATAAAATACATGCATTATTGGAGTTTGTGTTAAATGTGCGAACACATATAATTTGGGATACCGTTCGCGCGCGCGAGACGAATCGAACCCGATATCAGCAAGATTTAAAAAATTTCAATTCGAACAGTGTGCAAAATAAAATAAATCAAATAATTTTAAACAATTAATTCTAGATTAATTCTCTAGATGCTTATTCTTATAACGTTTAAATTAATAATTTCTTTTCTTTTAATCAATATCTTACTGATATAGGGGTACCCATTCGATTTGTCTCGAAATTTTTAAGTATTCGCACATTTTATGTAACATTCATGTATAATTTCGCGTATATATAATATATAACATTATTAAAAATTATAAAAATATTTTGGATACGTGAATTTGTGCATGTATTTTATTATACATATATATAAAATGGTATATACCTAAAAACTAATATTTCAAAATGGCGGTGGATGTCCAATACCTGCAAATAGTTTCTTAAAAGAAACTAAAAATTAATGTTAATATCCCCAGCACCTAGAAATAATTTTTCAAAAGAGACAAATTATATTAATTAAAAATATATTCGTTCGTAATCATTTTTATCAAAAAATTTATACAAATTAATTACAATATGAAATTACTTGAAAAACTAAAATTTATACACAACGCTATATCCATATTTAATCTACTATTAAATCTTTCTGGCATTATATATATAGACAATAATAATACCAATCCTAGTAATGATAGAACATTTTTAACGAAGAAAAGAAGAGATACATTTCTCTCATCTAAATATATATTATTTAAATTAATTCGATGTTAAAGAAGCGTATCGTCGTTGAATTACTACCGAAATCATTGCTTTCGGAAATTGCCAGGAAACCCTGAGATTAGTTCCTTCAATCTTACAATAAAAATTCCCAATTTTTAACAGGGCACCGAACTAGACGTCGCGAATGGATCTCACAAGAACCGGTGAGAAATAATTCTCCATGATGAAAATCGTTTGGACTCCTCGGGGGTACGAGCCACGCAACTTTCATTAAAGTTTATTTAACGGAAGGAACAATGATAACTCTTTTATTAAAACGACAATCTCGTCTAAGAACGCGAAAAAGAACGCGAGAAAAACACGGCGTTTTTGCAACGGTAATTTATTAATTTATTTATGAATATTTTCCGATACGAAAAAAAAAATTCGTAAATACAAATATAACTGAAAAAATAAATTATTAAATTCATAATAATTAACTCGCGATTCTATAATATCGAAGGTGATCGTTAAATTTTGTGAAGTTTTGTGAAGTTTACACGAATTTTATCGAATCTTCACTCTCTTATTCGACATTTCTTTATATTTAATTAGCAATATTTAGGAATACTATCTGACGAGAGGGACAGCGATAAAATTCTTCTGTTAAAATGATAATCTTGTATAAGGACGCGAAGAGAACGCGGAAAGAACACGGTATTTTCGCAATCATAATTTAATAATTTATTTTAAGAATATTCAGTTCCGCGCGATATGGAATTCATAAATAAATAAAGCTAACGGAAAGCATATCATTAAATTTATAATAATTGACTCGCGATTCTGTAACGAAGGTGTCCGTCAAATTTTATAATGCTTATATTTAATCATTAATTTAGCATCGAATTTTTACATTTTATATAAAAATTTTCCGAATTTATTAATGACTCTTTGACATGAAAATACAAACAGTTACTCTTTTATGAATATTCCAAAAATATATACTACAGAAACAAATACTTTAATTTAATGAATTACTATTATGTTAATTACTATTATGTAATCATTATACGTACTTATACTTTCGATAATTTTTCGTGTAATTTACATAAAAATTTACAATTGTAAATACAATTTCATATAATATAATTATAATCATAATTGTATTGCATTTTACAATTAAAATATCAATGTTAAATTATAATTAAAATACAATTATAACTATTTATAATTTACAATTCATAATTTACAAATTTATGATGCTATCAATATCAAATAATAATATTCCATTTATTAAAATATTTAATAACATCGATACAATAATTTGATATTGATAGCATTAACATTTGGATTTAATATTATATTTGATTTAATACACATATATTTTTAAGTTTTAAAATAAAATATAACATGTTAAGATTTCTTAAACGTTAATAATTATGCAATTTCTTTAATATTTCTGAAGATAATTTTGATAATTTAAATTTCACTTTTAAAACATTTTTATTTTTAAAATATGTTATATTTATTTTTACGTCTTTAAAAATAAATTCAACTTAATTAAAATAATTTTAATTTACCCCTAGGATTATTGGAATATTAAAAGAAAGAATGAATCTTACTTAATAGCCCTAACAACCCTATTATTAAAGGATTCTAATAATTTTAATAGCTCTAACAATCCTATTATTACAGAATTCTAATGATCTTAAGAGCCCTAACAACCCTAATATTAATAGAAGAATTCTAATGATCTCTTTTACTTAATAGCCTTAACAATCCTACTTCCTGATTAACTAAAATTATTCGAGATTAGAGGAACCTATCTCTAATCATTACCTCACCTAATCATGTATACATATATTTTAGTCACGTGCCCTAACCGCGTGTCCTAACCGCGTATCCTAACCGTAGTTTTCAGGCCAGTTGAACCTACCTTTCGTTGATCCTGGCCACTTTCTTTCTCGATCTTTAATCAGAGATAGAAGAAGGAGATAATTACTCCTTCTTTTGCCGAATAATTACCGGCAAAAGAGCGTGAAATATTTACGCTCATTTAGTAACGATCGTTCGATTTCACGATCGTTCGTTAAATATTGAATATAACTTTATTTTAACTGAAATAAAATCAAATTACTACAAATTTCTATAAATTATATTTTATAATAAAATATAAAATTAATGTGTGTATTTATCATATTACAAATTATTTAATTAATTAATCATTTGGCTTTATATTAAGTTAAAGTAAAGTTTAAAAACAATATCTACAAACAAATTCTACGATGGACGAGCTATGAGCAATTAGAAGATAAGTGCGTATTATAAGAATAAATTAGCATCAAAAATTGATAAAATTGATAATTGTTAATGCGTATCCTTTATTTAATAAATTAGACAAAATCTTTACAAAAAAATCTTTTCTTGAGATCTCTTCTTTTTTTAATTAATATTTCAATATATTTTCGCAATAGATGCAAAGCATAAGTTCGAAAGAACTTATTAAAATTATTTAATTTAATTGAATTAATTTAATTTAATTATTTTATTTAATTTATTTAATTTAATCCATGCTAGCTCATCCATTTTAAGGCAACGGATTTATCTACAATCTACAATCTATATCTACATCTACATCTTCAATCTCTACGAATCCGTTACCTTAAAGTTAAATAAAAGTTTTTTTCACTCACCGGCACTGATGCGCAACAGCGGAGTTGTTGTTATCGAAGCTAGTTGTCTGTAACATACAAATATAAAATTCATTTATAATAATGCTCACAAAATGCAATTAATATTTAAAAAAATTTTTATCGCGTAGAATTTTATATCCGATGTGTAAAATAATAAGCAGATAAACACGTATGGAAAAATTTTATAAACTTTTGAAACTGTTTTTTAATAGAAAATTTTATATGACTTTTATAAAAATCTTTCTCTTTAATTCATTTAAATAATAAGATCGAATTATTGTTCGTTTATAACAAGTTAACGATTTATAACAATTAATATATAAATAATAGATATTCACCATCAGGTTGCTCCGCTGATGTAAGATGCCTCTCCCAGGCCTCCTCCTCCTCTCATGTTGTTGGCGCGCGATACTTTTAACGACACTCCCGCACTCGCGAGCGATATTTTTATATCGCTATTTCCACTATTTTACGCGCGATACTTAACGGTGTCCGCACTATTTCGGTACGACAAAAAATTTTCTATTTGATCGTGCGATGTATATACTTAATATGTATATACTTTGAACGGCACTCGCGGTTTCGGTACGAGCGAAAATCCCATTTCACTTACGAGAATCAACTTCGAGTCAACAAGTCGGGAATGCAACGATACAACGAATAAGGACTAAGCCCAAACCGGAAAGAAGACGAAACGATTGACGGAAATAGAGAAAAATGAAGTTCACCAACTCTTTTTCGCGCATAATTATCCTATCTCGTATCGAACCTGGACCCGCTAAGCACGATTTCAGGTGTTCTGCCCGGACATACTATGCCTCCCGCGGTTGCTATATGCTACACCAGGCTGGTAGACGGCAAAAGAAGAGGATACCCACATTTTTTAAATGCTAACATTCAGCAATTTAGAAAATGGGGAGGCAACCCCTTTTACCGAGCGAAAATCGTGCCTAGGGGAATCCACTCGACTCCTCGACAGGGTTAACACACGCAGTGCGTGTGGCTGTAGACGAGCAAAGAAAAGGGACTCATTGACGACCATTCCGAGCAATCGATCGAGTTCTAACTAATTCGGGCCGAATCACTTGACGAAGCACGAAGCACGAAGCGCGAGTGTACGTTGCATAACAACGTGTGCAAACTCGAAACATCCCAGTTAGTTGGCATCGGAAGTAGAGACTCGTGACAATAAATGAAATTAGGATTTTATATGAAAAAGTCCAAAAGGTCCGCGAAAACGCGACGACGCGAGAATACTACAAACGGTAACGAAGCGCTTGCCGTCCGCGGCACGTTGACGGCACCGACGACACGAAAGGGTACTTAGCTTCCCAGGCATCTTAAGATTTATCATAAATAGAAAAATTTAAGATGAACCTCAAGGCACCATCCAAGTACTAAGCCCTCCCACCGCGACAAGGTGTACCCCATGGGAGGGTTATATTATATATAATTTTATATACATAATTTGAAATTTATTTTGTAATATAATACATAAATTTAAATCCGCAAATATAAACGATAAATAAAAATATAAAAGATAAAAGAAAATCTATTATATAAATCAATGTTCAAAATAATTGCTTTTGAAACTAATTATTGCGCGCAATTAATTTTTACTTTTAAATAGATATATTTTAATGTTATAAATCGAGTAATTACAAAATAATTTATATTTCTTATAAATATAAACTTTTAAAAATATGATAAATAAAAAAATTTCTATTTTTTTATATATGAAATATTTAAATAAATATATTAATATGAAATGTTTTATAAAATATAAGAAGTATCTGAAAATATTAATTAATAAAAAATTTTATAAATGTTTTAATTATTTTAAAATAAAATGAAATATTTTTTATAAATATATGTATTATATATGTTACAATTTAAAATCATTATTGAATCACTATCAAAGAAATAAATCGAAACGAGAAATATGTATATTTTGAATATACTATTGATAAATAATTTATATATTATTGCGTCCGCGGAACGATATATATCGAATGCGCGCGACACAATCGGCATACGCTGACGTTCGTGCACTCGTAAATAATAACGCGATTTAAGGTGCACAAGAATTTTAATAAACGCGAGTAACATACAAGAATTCAGAATAATCGTAAAATGGATCACAAATAGACGCGCGTCCGCACAGCTTGACAGCTGAACTCAGACTCTTTGACAGTCGTTGTTTATAACAATATCTTGACATCGCGCGCGGAAACGATCTTCTTCGAAAGAATTCAACGGGTATTCGTAAGAATACAGCGGGACGGGATGCGGGGACGCAACAATATAATAAATAATGAATGTGATAAATAATTTATATTAATTTATATTAAATGACTTACATCATATTTCATTGGTCCATCCATTTCCAAAATCTCCTTTTTTCTTTTGCTTTCTTCGCTTTGTCCTCGTAGCACTACAATCCTCGTTGCACTCATTTGAATTCTTCGTTGCACTTACATTCATTCACGAAAAGTTCCTCGTTGCACTTGCAATTGTGTTCAGAGAAAGAATTTGATAATATATGATACGTCTCACATCACTACTTCACTGCTCAAGAGCCACTGAGCGAATGATCGTAAGTCAGAAACATTACCGCGGTACTGTTTATATCGCCAAGGTTGACTATGTAAAGAAAGAATTTGATAATATGTGAACCGTCTCTCACGTCACTACTCAAGATCACTGTACGAATGATAATAAAGCCATGTAACATATTAACAATAGCTATACTGTTTATCAAGGTCGAACACGGTGTTATTGATAATTCTCTCATTGCCGAAATATTTTCTGTAATATAAAATATTTGCGCGAGGAATATTAAATTATAAAAGTATTTTAATTTATTGATTAAGATTAATTGATTATTTATTAAACTATTCATCATGAAGTCTTTCATTATGTTAATTATTTGCATCTATTCGATTGTTTTACTTCGTGTTCTCTTACAATCCCCCCCCCCCAAATTATATTTAGATTGTCAAGTAGAGTGATAAAGTAACACGGATGGAATATATTTGTGACTCTAAGTATTAAAATAATAATTATTGTCCGTAAAGAAAATTGCAAACATCGATGTGATTATTTAATATGTTGAATTCCTATCACATTAAATTGATTTTCGATTAAATTGTATATTGTTTAATTAACCAGGATTGAGAAAATTTAAAGCATTGGTCGAAATATTTAATTCTGATATTGTTAAAGAAATATTATAATATGCATCAATATGATTGAAAGGTCATAACATAATTAATTTTCTTATGCCCTTTTATGTATCCCCTGTTTCAATTTTTATTCACAGTAATGAATGAATGCGATTCGATAAAGATTTATCATTGCGATACAGTTTTATGTCGTTAATTATTTTTTAATTAATTAATACTTATTAATATTTATAGCAAATTATGTTTCGATACTAATCGTAATCGTGTGTAGTACAAAAATTACAATATACGAAGCGTTTCTCATCACTACTTTATTACTCGAGAGTCACCGTGCGAATGATGACAAAGCCGTGATATGTATAGCGCGCTTGCTATACGTCGCCAAGGCCAAACATGATATTATTGATAATTCTCTGCCGAAATATTTTACGTACTACATATGTATACACGCGGAATTTTAAATTATAGAGGTATATTTTATTTTAAATTATTATTAAACGATTGATGTATCACGGAACCTTTTGTTATGCTAATGATTTGAATTTATTCGGTTGTTTTACCGCGCTTTTCCGAAGTCAAATTTTATAATATTTAGTTTTGCATTTTAAAAGACTGACTTAGAGCGAACTAAATAAATAAATAAATAAATAAATGATGTTGAGAAAAAGAAAAAGAAGACACATAAATAAATAAATAAATAATAGCGTGAAAAGAGAGAACATACTAATATTTTTATATAATAAATTATTATTAATTAAATTATTTATATTTTTATTTATATTATTTATATTATCAGAGGATGTGTTACCCTCTGAGAACATTCGTGGACATTGGTTTTGTAGTTCATGTCCACGTTTTTAATGTCCACAGAGGGAGTATCGCTTCCAGGAATCACCTAAAAGCGGGCCATGACATCTTTCAGTCTTCTCTCTGGTTGACATGTATCAAAGTATCAAAATACCATGTATAATAAATGTCTAGATACGTATGATGCGTATTCTCAAATATACCTAACTTTACATGATGACTTCAACGCCATCTTTTTTCTCTATTATAATATATCTCTATTATAATATATTTCTTAATAACTTTGAAATACGCCAGATAGATGTCGCTGAAAGTCAACATTTGTAACAATCTTTTCTATGTTGTCATCTATACTCTCATGCATTTTTTAAACTACTGTTAACGTAATTTTTTAATAGTGTGTGTAAACGATGTAGATACCGAAAGAATCTATTAAGAAATCCTTAAGGTAAGATTATTTCACAATGTTTTTTTTCTTATCGAATTACAAAAAATTTTTCTTATCACACAATGTTATAACATGTATAATGAATTAAATCGTATAAATTTGAAAAACAAACTATTTTATTTAAGCAATTTACTAATTTTATAAATTGTACATATTAAATCTATCTCGCACATTTGCGTGTATATCATTGATCAATTTTATGATGACATAATAATTATAAAATATAATATGTAATAAATATGGAAACATAATGTTATATTGTTAGAAGAAGAATCAATAATACGAGTAGAAAGGATTATGATTAATATCTCTTGATTAATCAATTCGCCAAGAAACAAATACAGAAATAGACGGAATGTAACTAGAAAAGATAGTTTATCTCTCGCGTTACATTAATCTATTTATATCGTTGATCCCGCCGCATGGCTTTTATGAAAAATAAAATTATCATATGCGGTAGTGAACTGAATTTCTCGATTCACAGGAGACGAAATGCGCGGGAATGATAGCATTAAATTCCCGTCAATAGCCGCGCGAAGGATGTTCTTCTATAAGTTAAAATAGACGCAATTTTACGAAGCAAAAATTAGCACTTGAAATTACCTCACAAAGCATTAAACATGAAAAAATGTTGAGTTATGTTAGTAAAAATTTAAATTATAAAAAATAAAATTATATTTTATTTATATAAATTCTAAAATCACATATACACACAAAGGTATAGGCAACAAATTCAACATTTAATACGCGTAAATTTAGCAAATTAAAAAAATATAGATATTAATTTTATTAGATAGATTAAATTCAGAATATATATAATGCAGATATTAAATATTAAATACACATCAAATATCAAAATAAAAGAATCGATTTAGAAACAGGAATTTTTATATATAATATATATATATATATATATATATATATATATATATATATATAAATATATTTTTGAGAATTAGATATTAATTAATAAGATTATATACATATATTATATATTTCGGGGATGATTAAAATTCTTTTCGTAAAGATACATTACAAAAATAATTATGTAGGTGTCCTTCATAAAAAATATATAATTTTTGATAATATTTAATGTGAAAGTTTTGATCATTTTTAAATGTGCAAAATCTCTTACATCATATTTTGCATAATCTTGTGCGTCGCGTACTTTAATGATAACGACATAATTACATTGCTGCCCCTATTTGAGAGAATTCAACCTTTACCATAAATTGGAAAATTGTCGCATCATGAGGAAGACGGAAGTCATTCACGTGTCGGTCGAATATATTTTATAAACCGTCGAAAAGCTAGTAATTTCATTCTATCATGTTTCATATTTAATTATTCTTCATTAAAACATAATCTTTTTCTCTCGATTTTATGAAAAACTTAAATCAGTTCAAGAATTAATATAATTGATTCATAATGTTTGATCGTTTTATTACGCCGTTGTGTAGATTTATCCGGTATCAACCGACTTTTCTCGGTTGTTTACCCCTCGAATTGCGCAATTATTTGTTATCGTTCGATAGAACGTATGTAGGAGATCGACCATCGCTTCTTAATTATCATCTTATGCCTAGTTCGAGCTCGCTGGATGGCTCTGCATTTGTTTAGTTATTACATTATCGGCAATCGACGAGTAACTGTTAAGATTTATCGCCGTTTAAATGTAAAGTATGACATCACGATGATCACAGGCATCATATGAGCTGACCAATATTATTTCAAATTTGTTACAATTAACATCCAAGCATATTAATTTACATTTCTTCTAATCAACATAAAAAATATCAATATATAAAACTAATTTAGATAATTTCTAAATAGATAAAAGAGAAATCAGTTTTAAAAAGTTATAATCCTAAAAGATAACATGTTGTTTTTTTGAAAGTTATATATATATATATATATTTATTTATTTATTTATTTATAATATTATTATTATCATCATCATGTAGATAGTATCAAAAATTATTATTTAATATAATTATTATTAAAATTATTAATTTAGCAAAAAGTATAAGTAAATAAATTTTCGCTTAAAGAGGAACATTTCTCCGAGAAATAATTTTTATCGACATGGTAGCCTGATTCTCCCTTTTATTTGCATTTCTCGAAGAAAGAGAGGAAGAGATAGAGGGAGGAAGAGATGCTATGTCATCACGATGACGCAAGTATATTTCACCTCCGCTTTTCACTATTGATTCCCTGACGTCACTGAAGGACATTTTACGTAACAGAAGTCCTTAATCCTGCAAGGGGTTACTCTAAATTCTGTTCTCACATACAGAACGCTCCGAAGAATTCGAATCATGATAGCGACGACATTTAGGTCTTTTATCTAGAACACATACTTCGCATATGTTTATTTTAAAAATCAACTAACTTGTTAGTATAATTCTTATTAATGCAATTATGTGTTCGTTAAAACATAGATATCGTTATCATTCTGAAAGGCAATATTTGTTTATGTGATACGTAATTAACCAACGTATATAAAAATTTACATAATAATACGTTTCTGATCGAAACGATATCAAAGCACCTCGAGAATGCTTATTATCACATTTCTTTTCTTTCATCGCTAATATCACCGTGTATATTTCCATATTCAATGATCCGTTCCAATGCTTGCAAAAACGATATAATCTTTAGCGACTTGACTCGCTTAGGCATTACATTATTGCTATGGCACAAACGGATAATTATATTATTATTGATATTGATTTTATCTTATACTCTTGTGTTTCGTATCTTACGAATTTTGAAATAATATTTCGTCATCTATCCGTTCGATTTACTTTCTTGCAAAGTACAATTCATCCAATTACTATAACAACATCAATTTATATTTATATGATCATGTTAAACATCCTTATCAATACAAAAATCAAGTCATCTTTGCTTATATACATTGTCTTTTTAATTTAATTAAGTAAATAATAATATGCAGAATTAAGAAATAAAAATCAAAACTGTCTAAGAAAAAACTAGAATTGTGTAAAAGAAAATTTCTTATTAATCTGTTTAATTTATTATATGTATAATAGTTATATTATAAATTAAATTAATTTTCATGTAATTTATATCATCGTAATAGTTGCAGATTAATCACTTACTTTTTACGTAAATATTAAATTGTTTTAATATCGCAAAAGCATTCTAATATCAATTCGCAAAGGTATTCTAATATCAATTAATTTTTGAAAAATGGGAATATTTTACTAATAATCGGCTTCTCTGACAATAATATTTTCTTGTCCCTCTTCGAACATAATATTTCAACTTTGATCAGTGTCAGTTCTATTTTTATGTTGCTCCACGATGTTTTGAGAATGTAGTTGACAAATTATTTTTGCTTAACAATAGTTGTTATGTTCATAATTTATAATTTATTCCGCAAAAATAATTTGTCAATTACCATTCACAAAACATCGTGGAGCAACATAAAAATAAAACTGACATTGATCAAAATTGAAATAATATGTTCACAGAGGGATAAGAAAAGGTTACACAATTTAAAAACAACTTTTTCTTTCTGTCAGTATATTTTGTTTCTCTTTGTTTTATCTACTTATTGATAATTTTTCGGATCAATTTTAAATGTACGAACTTTTATATTTAATCAATTTAAACCATTTTTTGTACTATTGCAATCTGTAATAAAATATACCGTTCTCTTATTTTTATTACAAATAATTAATGATAAGCAACTTTTTAATAGTAAAGTCTTTTTTACATTAAAAAAACTTATTTTTCTTAGTTGCCTAATTTATACTTAGACTATTTATATAAATAATTGATTATCAAAAACGCAACAAAAAAATATATGAATTAGCATTAAATAATATTACATGGGTTAGCAAAACGTTGATTGACCTTTCTATTATATAATAAAATATATAGCGCTCTCTCTCTCTCTCTCTCTGCCTCTCTCTCTCTTTCTCTCTGTCCTTGTCTTTCTTTCGGAATGCATTTCGTAAAATATTTATATAATACTTGAAAGCGAAACTAACAACATCTTGAACAAAAATGCTCCGAAAAAATGTATATTAAATATCTTATTGCAAAATCTCTCTGACGTTTGCAAGGGAATTATTGATAGAATGATGAAACTGATGGAACGAGATTGTACAACTTGTGAATAAGTTGTTTGTTTGTGGTATGAAAGATAAGAACGATAGATTATGCTCGCGATTACTATTTGATTATCATAGGAGTTTTTTAATTGTTTGATCTGTAGACATCTCTCCATTCTCTCTCGAGACTAGTTATTTAAATAAAATCACGTTAACAAGTCGATCGGCGATTCGAGGACTATTTAATCGACAACTAAAGGTGGAATATATTAGAAAGGTAAGCGATTATGTATTAGCACCGGAAGAAGGATCGCTCCCCAGCAAGGTAAAAAGATCATATCGCTCTGACAATGAGTGGAGTCGATCTTTTCATTTTTTATTGTTAGATTAATTATGATATTGCAGCGGTTACGAAGTATCTAATAACGATAATAATTTAATCTTTGATGTGCGATTTTTATCACTGTCGCAAAAATGAAGAACAGAGATATTATGTAAAACACATAAAATTGACTTGTATTTAATAATAAAAAATGACACAGAAAATAATAAAAGCAGTACATCTTTGCCGAAATAAAAACAAAATTATTAATTGCAAATTGTATCTTAAAAAAAATCAAATAACATGGATATATCTTCTATTTGTTATCTCATAATTATATGTATAGTTAAAGTGATACAATTTATATATTATATATTACTATTATATATCATATACCAAAATAAAATGGTGTATTACTTCTTCAAAGTATGTGTAATGCGTATATTTTCCATATATATCTATATATCACACCATGATTGTGAAAATGTGGATTGTGTTAAAATGCATGCAATAATCCATGTGACGAAACGCGATATTTAACATCATGTGAATACATATAAGAATATACAAGAAAATACAACATAACAATATACATATTTTATCATCGAATAGAATAAGTTTTAATGGAACCTAGAAGAAGAGGAAGAAATTGGAGAGATGATTCCTTGCGAAAAGAAGGTACGTATCGTTCACATCCTTAACGATGTCAATTTTTGATTTTTCTTTCGAAGAACTTTCCAGTCTCGTTATTCGCAAATTGTGTTAATGTAGTTTCGAACGCGCAGTGAACTGACAATACGTCAGCAAAATATGAATGACGTCGTTCGCCTGTAAATTATTATTTTCTCGAAGAATTTGAATTTATGTCATAATATTTTATCTTTAAAGAAACAAAACACACGAGTTTAATGAACTATAGAGTTAATGAACTATGAAGGAATCATCAAACTAGAGAGAAATGCACGTTGACTACTCCTCGTTACTCACTGTCGCATTGAATTTTGCGCTAAATAATTCGCGTTAATTGTAATTTTCAAAGACAAACATCAAGTCGACTTTTTATTAAGTGACATAAAATAACTAAACAAACGCGCGCGCGAGCAATATAAACAGACGTAGATATTATTATACATATTTTGTAAAGACTTATTTTTTATTCTCGAAGTTTATGTTTATAATAAAATAGAGATGCTTTCTCTAGATATAAATTAAAGTATTAATTTTTATGTATATTTATTAAAGTAATTTTCAAGAATCAAAATATATAAAATATATTTACAATAAATACATTTAATTGCACGAAATTATAAATTATAACTTTATCTAAAAAATAATTAAAATGAAAAAATATAGATGCCATAAAAATTTTGACAAAAATTTCGACGTGTATCTTTGATGAAAGAATTGTATAAATAAGTCTTATTTTCTACGTGAAAAGATTTATCTCACGGCAGACAAAATTAAACTGAATGATGAAAGAAGCCACTTGTCACGCACGTTATCGCTATTTCCACTAATTATCATCTTATTTTCGAAATACGTTGACCCAACGAATTATAATGTCAACGTTAATGTTATCAAATTCGACAACAACATGTACACATGACAACTATAATGTTACACGTCTAATAATATACTTGTTATTTACACAGAGATAAGATGCACAACTGCAACTTTGCATTTTAATGAAGTACAAACAATTGACTTCGGTAAACAATCCGGTTACAAAGAAATCCAATTAAATGTACAGAAATTAAAAGCATCAACTTATTATCAATCAAGATATTTTTTACTTGAAATAAACAAATAAAAATTCTAAAAATTGAGATGTTTTATTGTTTCTAGTTTTCTTCAAATTTCAACTAGCAAATTGTAAAATACTCATTTGTTTCACATTAAAGAGAAAAATATTCGCTGCTATCATCAAATAATAAAAAACATTTCATTATTTTTCTATTTTTTTCAATTAAGTTTAAAATACGTTAAATATGATTATTTAAAAAATATAATTTACATTTCCTTCTGATCGATTATGAACCTTTTTCACAATTTGTTTATCTTAATGGAATATCTCTTTAAAATTTTTTTATTTAACAACATTCAATTTATACTTTCACATTTATCCTCATTTATTTTCCTTAGTTACTTCTAAAGTCGGAGGAAGAGAACGACGCGTCAGGGGCAGCCGATAGGCCGCTCGATACGTCGTCCGGGGGTGGCACCGTCTGGATTTCCCTCACGCTCGTGCACGCACACATATATTCGCGGCGAGTAAGCGCAGGGCTACGCATCGGAGCAAACGAAGAGCGGCGGTCATTCAGAGCCCGACCAGCGTGCCGTGCACACTTCCATCCCGGTTCGGTTTCGCGCTCACTTCTCGCGCGAGATCACTGTTAAAACGACGATAAAATAACGAGAAGCAGTATATTCGGCGGTTGTGCTACAATTTAATCAAAGAGCGGAAAAAGAGAGGGAAACAGCGACTCCGGAAGAGGAATTCGCGCCATGGCCGGCGTCTGAGATCGATCCTCCGAGTGCCTAGTGACATAAGGCGCGAATTTTTCCCTCTTTCCAGTTCTCTTCGACCTACATCTCGGTGATCTGCAGCGAGGAGCCGTGAAACAGGTAAGAAGTGACACTACGAGAAACGCAGAATTGTATCACGCCACATACTTCGCACCCCGATGTTGAATGAAAAGTCTCGCGGAATGTCTCGCCACCAGAGAGAACGTTGGACTACAGGATGAGATACGTGGATACGGTCGCAAAATTCGCGATATTCAATCGGTGGAATATAAACAAAGATGTGACGTAATACTCGAGCTTGACAGTTCCATGCTCGCAGTATGGCCGTCCTCGGAGGGCGCGTTTTGCAAGGGCGGGTTTCGCTCGTGCATGCTAAAATAGAGAGAATTAAAGGGTGACTCTGTTGTCGAATCAGGCGAAGTGATAGATACCATAGACAATGTGTATGTGCATGTGCGAGACACGAAAACTGCGAATACAAATTCTTTATTAAGAAAATTATTTATTTTAATTATTTCAATAATATATTTGAATCAGTTATATGAAGTATAAAAAGTCACATACATCAATTTTTTTTTAATATTTTCTTCTGGAAGCTTGTTTATCAAGTGTGTTAACGAAAGCACAACACACACTTATATACACACTTATATGTATATCATATGTATTGAAAATGAAATTAAGTAGCTAGCAATTTTATGCTAATTAAAAGGATGTTATCTAGTTAATTTGATAATAAAATATAAAATATAAATATAAAATATATATAAATTTTTTTATATTTAAATTTTTGGTGCAAATTTGATAAAACGAAATACTTTTGAAAACTTTTGAAAATTGTGAGTAACTTTCGTTAATATTTTTGCAAGCCGATTTTTGTTTCAATGAACCGTGTTAACTACGTGTTAACTACGTTATATCGATCGTATATTATAAATAGTGAACTTCGCAGGGGCAGCGTCAAATATTTACGTTATCTTCTATGTGGAAGATAATATGTATAGCGCTTATTATAACACGTAATTACTACTGAATTAAAAATTAAATTTTTTTGATTTTAAAGTCTCTGGCAGGATGTAATTTTATTAATTATTTCCTTTTTTTATAAATATTATATTTTCTATAAATATTAACAAGCTCTTAAATTGAAGAACTCAAAAATTCTTCGAATTATCTTTCCATCTTAAAAGTTTTTAAAATTAAACAAGTTTTTAAGAACAAAGATACATTTCTTGGTACATTTATTAATTTAAAATGCGACGAGAAAATAAATTTTAAATTTACGAAAATGTAAATCTCTTAGAAAGTATTCAAGAAATATTTAGAGAGTAAATTATTCACATTGTTATTAAAAATAAGAAAAAAATTTGTCAATTAGAAGTCGGTCAGAGAGCAATGATAAAAATGATGATTAGCGTTTAACGATTTTCTTTAAACAGAATTTCGCAAACTCAAATCTTCGTAACTGACAAAAAATTTATCTATTGTTTGCTTTTTTCACATTCGATTATTTTCGCAATATATCTGTGATATCACGAATTCCTTATCAAATAACGAGCATTCTCTTCTATTTGGTCGATTCGGTGCAGTTATCTTGCGGCATTATCGCAGGAGCGAAAATTGGGTTCGGAAACCCGGTCGGTGACCCACGTGGCTTATTGATTTTCTCGTCGTTTGCGGCCGCTGCTGTAAACTGGCCCTTACGTTTAAATGTCGCGCGAATATCGCGCACTCGAGTATGCGAGATTCGATAGTACTCGAGAAGCAAGAGCGAACAGGAAGTTCATCGTGCGTTTAATATCGCTTATTAAATCGCGTACAAAGAGAATTGCTTGCTCTCTTGCATTTCATGCCCGTAATTTTTTCTGACAAATTCAACTCATCGTCTTGTTTTAAATTTTGTGAAACTTTATCACGATTTTATGATATATAAACGTTGTTCAGAATTTCTCTCATAAAGAGAGAATATTTAACATTTATTTATATAATTACAAATGTCAATAATATTTAATAGCTGTATATAGAGGTAGATTTAACCATTTATATTTGATACAATATATTTCTATCATAATGGCAAAAATTAAAAATTGATTTTTATGTATTATATATAGATATTAACATTTATTAATAGCGAGATAATTCAATTTTTAGTTTTACGCGAGAGACCTGTTATAATAACTTTTTAGTTACAATTACATAATATCCAGCAATTCTAAAAACGCACACTTTACAAATATTTTTAAAAATCTCTCTCTTCGCCAATAATTATAAAATCGAAAAAAGCATATATGTTCAATATATGTTGCTTTAAGTATATCAAAATTTTATTTAGAAACTCTTTCTAATAATATCCTTTCTAATAATAATGAGTTTTTTTTAATGACCTGATAATACTCTCGAAAATACAAAATACTATAATTGGTTTCAATAGAAATTTTATGCAAAAATCAAAAGCTGTAAAAATAAAAATTGACTACAATTTGATGAGAGTCAAATTGAAGTTAATTTTTTTATTTTAAGATGAGTTTATATATTTCTAGGATGAGTTACAAAAATTGACATACATATATAAATTTTTTTAGACTCTTTACATAAAAATAATATCAGAGATAAATTAATAGGGAACGAGGTGATTCATCATTCTTAAATTACAATATCGTTATATCATTGTCTTTTATGAGAGACAAATCGATGATATCGGTGTCTTTACTCTTGTGGCAGGTGCCGTTAACTACAGTTCATTTTAGAGCCACGCGCAACCAGACACGGAGGTTTAGGATCGATATAAAGCAATGATGCAACATTTGCGCGACTTTCATGGGCACCATAATACCTCATCGCGAGTTTAGTCAGCACGTGTCAAAATTGCAACTGAAATATTTTGCGTCTGATGAAACCGGATGATTTTTTATATTTTTGTTCGCGCGAGACTTTATATTTCCTTTCCTACAATGCAATCTAAAATTTTTAAATATAAAATGCGCGAAAAAAACAATCTATTAAAAATACAATACAAAACATACAGAATATTAAAAATTATGATAAATTAATAATAATTAATATTAATAAAATAAACTAATAAAATAAAAAAAATATATAAGAAGATATGACGACTAGATAATACTACATTGCATTTTACAATTTTTTTAAATTTTAATAAATTAGATTATTAAGAGAAAATGACAAACTATAGTATTCAATAACTGAAAATTACGTGCAAGGTAAGACGACGGTTTTTGCAGAACGTTGTCTGGTTCAAGCCAACAGGCCATTAGGAACCGGTATTGGAGGAAGGGCCCTAAAATGATGCCTCTAAGACTTGGACAAAAGAACCTTTTCGAACGTTTGTTCGTGAATCCCGTTTGTTTGTGAACCCACACGTACACACGAGCGAGAAACGGAGCGGGAATTGTCGGCAGATTGTGTATATATACGCGACTTTGATATGTCTGTCGCGTGTGCGTTTCGAACAGCTGAAGCGGTACGAATGCTAACGCAAAAGATTAATGGGGATTCGGACTAAGGGGTTCTATGATGCATGGAATCGTGCGTAGAACCATCGCAATAGAATTACGTATGCAAAAAAAAAATCACGCAGTTGGTATATTTATATAAGAGCGAAAACCTTCTCTTCTATAGATGTTGATACAAAATTATTCGCGGGAAAAAATTATTTTATTACATAATTACATGGTGATTTTATTTTTAGCGAGACATCTAATTATCAAGAAAATTAGACAAAAATCACTTTAAATATCTTATATTTTTTGTCGTGTATCATAATTGCATTATATTTTTCTTCATAATTCACTTTTCATGTTCACATTTCACGTTTCCATTAAGAAGATTTTCTGAGAAAAAATAGAACATGCAAAATGTGTTCATGCAAGATTTATTTGCATTGTAATTGACACTCGATATGATAGACTATGACTCGATATGATACTTGATACTAGACACATATCGCGGGTGAGACGAAACATATGATGTGATTAAAGCCACGTGCTGACCTCGGAGATGAGAATGAATTGTTTTTCCGGCTTAATTCTCATTATTGATATATTAGAATTGCAAATATATTTACTTTAAAATTAACAAGTATTATCAAGTTTGAATTTATCAATTCTAAAAATAATATTATATTAAGAAAGCTTTAATTAGCCTTTCCTTTTACTAATTGATTGTTATCACTTCTGTTTTAAGGGCAGTTGAATATTTATCTAATTAGTCGTATATACATAATTTTTTGACATGCATATTTACATTACAATCAAAAAATATGTGTGTGATTCTTATAAGTTTATTAATAAATCTTCAATTCTTTCTCGATTATCTCTCAGATTATTTCGCTTATTAATTTTTTATAATCTTATTTTTAGTAAAAGGAGAGAAAATTTGATATATATTAAGAAAGTTAACAATTTGTTTGAACAATTTATAACTAGAATGAATGTATCGCGTATATCGAGATAATATATTACGATTTGTTTATATAACATGCTAATTGATGTATTTGCGTACATGGTTTTATTTTAAAAAAGAGATTCCTGGGAATAAAAACTGAAATACATATTCTTAGCTTGCGTACAAATGTGCTGGGCATCTACGGAAAAAGAAGTTTTGTAATCTTTTTCGCGAGTTCGTTATTTTATTCGTTTTAGTAATTTAAGCTTATTTTCTGTCACTATATTTCCGCTGCGTAAATTTGCACAACGCATTTTTCGCAGTTGCTAGAGTTCGTATAGTTTTTGGTTCGTATAGTTTATTATTTCTTTCGTGAAACAGTATCCAATGAAATCTATAAAATATCTGTGAATATATCTATCTTAATTGTTAATTGATAAGTGTTAACAATAAATATAATTTCTGGAACACAAAATATATCTAGAATAGACTATAAAATATTTAAAAATACGTATCAGGACATGTGCATACGTTAAACCATGAACATAAAATTATACCTAACCTAAATAGTAGAATCCTGTAAATATTGACGAAAAATTTTAAGAAAAACATTAAGCGTGATTTCTTGTGATATTTACTTTATGTAAAGTTAGAAAATTAAAAACAAATAATTGTTAAGATAACTATTGGTTAATTCTTAATGAAATTAAGCTAATCTTATCTTACCTCACATAAAGTAAATATCACAAGAAATCACGCTGAATGTTTTTCTTAAATCTTTTCAATATTCATAAAATTTTAAATATCATTTTATATTCATGATCTAACGTATGCACGTGTCCTGATACGTTTTTATATATATTTATATATATTTTACTTTTTCTGTATAACATGACACATAAAAGTATAAATAAGTTTTTGCAAATTATAAACCTTAAAACAGGTTTAAGAATATAACTTAGATTTAAAACTGATCAAGTTTTATCTGGATAAATATAATATTTAATGAACACAGTTGGAGCAGAGACAAGAAGAGATTGATAAACATTGGAAATTAAGGTGTGGACTGAAATGATATCACTATAGGCTGACACGATAAACGATCACTAAATCAAACATAAAGATAAATATGATATTGATTTTCTCAGCATTTTATTACTAATAAGAGGCAATTAAAGAGCGTGCACGAGCTGACATCGAGAACAGATCGGTCACCGTCTCGAAATGTACCAGGTGATTGTAAGGCGTGTCATGTCGTACGATTGGTCGGGATCACGTCCTCGAAAGGCCGTGATAGCGTGACGTAGAATCCGAATTAATTCAATCTTCCAAACTCACCTTTCTCGTCAGTCTCGCAACTGCAACTCGGCGACGTAACATTGATTGACTGATCGAATGAGACGGGGCATGTGTGTAAATAAATAATAAAGTTGCATCCACAGGGAAGTGTAATAACGATACGGTCAATTTCTATTTTTATAGTGATACAGAGTTACGCAAGATTTGTAAGTAAGAATGATCGATGAATGAATCGTAATGAAAATAATTTTGTTATGTAATAACAAGAAACATCAAGAAAATTATAATTCTGAGTATGATTTTTGCGCACAAGATGATAATGATATATAATTAATACAACGAAATAGTAATAAATATTTTAACACGTAGTGATGTCATTATACAGAGAATTTTTTTCATAGCTCCCCATTTCTTCTTTATATATCTAGTTCCTTTATCGCATTATTTCTTACATATTGCTATTTTCGTAGATCGCACACTTTTTTACGACCATTTAATGACGCGCGAAAGACTAAATGCATTTTAATTAACGGATTAATCACTCTCCTCTGATATCGGTGGGAAAATCTAGTGAATTCTATCGCAAGCCTGTTGCCGGCAAATGAAAAACATCTGATGCGCGCTAGAAGAGTCACCAGTTTTCTGAAAAATGAGGAGTAAAAGCGATGTTCCTCCGACGCAAGAATACTTATCCTCCTCGATGTACTCCCCCGCATGGAAAGAGCTTTTTCCCCCGAGATAAATCAATGCCGTTAGCTCCGATAAGGCGTTCACTTTACGCGATTGTTGAATGCATTATTCAAGACAAGAATAGAGAATTCTTCAGGAGAGAGCGCCGGCAAAACGCAAAATCACAATTTATACATTCGTTTCGCTTTTCTCGTATCATTTAGAACTGATGAGAAGGAACGCGAGGATACAGAGAATAGAGAGAATAGAGAGAAAGATTTTCTCTGTGCTTTATGGCCGCACTAATATCGTAAATCTCTATCGCATTCTCTTGATTTTACGAGAATCGTCCTGTAAAACCTGTTGATCTTCAAATATGATGTTTTAGATACAAATTATACCGACAAATTTTTTTATTTGAATTTTATTTCAAAATTTTTTAAATATTTTTATGAAAGCAGAATCTTAATTTTTATTTACTAACATTAAAATCTGTTGAGAGTCAATTATGTAAAAGTTATTTGATATTAAAATAAAAATTAAACAATCGTAACGAATTAAATTTCAACAGTAAAAAAAGAAATTAAATCTTATTTTAAATAAACTAAATGGACTTTATAAAGTATAATTTCTAATAATACTTAACAATATAATTATTGTCGAAACTTTGCATACACGAAATAATTGATTAAAATAAGAGAGTAAGTGAGTCCATGAGATATATTAGATTAAAAATACATTCTTTTGAAAAAATAACTTTCTCTCAAAAATAATATTTGCTTTATGGTAAGATCATAAAGCAAATACATGTATGTAAATACATAAAAGCATACAAAAAATATTCAAGAAAGAGGAAGAATTTTATAGAAATTTATGATTATTGCGTGACTAGATGTAACTGCTTCAATATGATCATCAATTTACTATTCTTGGTGAATTTCAATAACAAAACTACACGAATCACATAGATGCACATATTTCGTGCATATGAATGGTTTTCTTGCATGATTATTTTGCTGCAATATCGAAAAAATTGAGTCGATAAGATACATTGGCATATTTATGCAAGTATAAATATACTGCGATATATTGCGATTATTTCGCTACAGTGGTTTTCAAATCGTTCATATATATATATCAGTCACATACATGTACATGAGTCCATCAACTCGATAAATGTTTCGCCACCACAGCAAAATAATTGTATGGCGATGAAACGACGCTTACGAAAATGCAATAAAATCTATTATACAAGTCCTTTTATAATCTTATCTTTATCATACATGTTCACTCGTAAATATGTATGTAATAATAATATAATAGTTGCGAGTTAATAACAAAAAAAAATATATATATACAGGGTGTCCTAGACCACCCGTACACCCCTTTTCTTTCAAAAACTAAGCATTTTAGAGAAAAACGTTTTCGACAAAAATTGTATGGTTTTGAGGGGAACATAAGATGGTGTCATTGGTTTGACCTTGGATGGCATCGTTAAGGTGAGGTCAAGGACACCTTTAATTTCTTAAATGGAACCACCTATTTTTTATTGCATATTCTTATAGCTTATGTCGAGAGCTTTCCAAAACACTATAATAAAGTATTTTTTCATCAAGTACTTTTCGAGTTATAAGGCTTGAAATAATTTCTTAATTTTACATAAACCATAAAATATCTAGTAAAATATTTATTTTTCGATTATCTTACCTTAATACTTTTATGTACAAAATAATGAGAGAAATCGATTGGTGTAAAGAAAACACATAATTGTTTCGAAAAAAAAAATGTAATTGTTAATTGCAAATTACATTTTTTTTCGAAACAATTTTGGGATATAGAAAAATTAACACGAATATCTTGTAATAATGGATTTTCGAATTAATGACAATATAATAAAGATTTAACAAACATTATATGTTCGTTATTATATCATTCGAATTAATGACAATATAATAAAGATTTAACAAATATTATATGTTCGTTATTATATCAATATTAATTTAACATGGCAATGAGATGAGAAGTTATTAGCGGCCGTTTTGTTTAGCAACAGAAAACATCAATTTTATTATAAAAACTAGTATTTTTTTTGCATACAGAAACTTTAAAATAAATTAATACAAATGTAAAAAAATATTTGATAAATTAATAGTAAAAAAGTTATTTTATTTTAATAATGAATTTTTATTTTAGTAATAAATTATCTTTTGTTGTGTATTTCAGAAAGAATGTCAAAGTCAGGAAGCATCAAAGATGGTGAGAAGGGTCCTTACGACCCGATTCCTAGCAGCGAAAAGGACAATGACGAGATCAAACTGGAAGCAAAAATGTCGCTTCTCAACGGCGTCACCGTCATTGTCGGTTCCATCATCGGTTCCGGCATTTTTGTCAGTCCTACGGGCGTACTCAAATACACCGGAAGTGTGAACGCGAGTCTTCTCGTATGGACGGCATCCGGAATTTACTCCATGGTATCTTTAATTTTTTCCTCATTATTTGATCAAAAGATAGATTTCTGACCGATTTTCTTGGTTAATGTTATAAGAAATTAATTTATTTCATTATATCAGATATAATCAAAGCTGTAATAAAAAATTGCAACAGAAAGCAATTGTATTTTTTAAATGCAAAAGATATAATTTATATCGAAAGCACGAATCAATAAATGTGATGGGATTTTACACAGAAGCACAAATGTCTTATTTATCTTCTTATCTGTATACCTAATATTAATTTCTTATCCTTTTCTCTCTTATATTTTTCAATAGATAGGAGCTTACTGCTACGCCGAGCTTGGCTGCATGATAAGGAAGTCAGGAGCGGATTATGCGTACATCATGGAAACCTTCGGGCCTTTTCTGGCGTTTGTTAGACTATGGGTTGAGTGTATGATAGTACGTCCTTGCAGCCAGGCCATCGTGGCCTTGACTTTCAGTGTCTACGTCCTCAAACCGCTCTTCCCGGATTGCACGCCACCGGATGATTCTGTAAGAATGCTCGCCGCTTGCTGCATATGTAAGTAGATGACGAAAAATCGTATCTCGATTGAAGCTTCGTATGAATCGAACAAACGACTTAAAACAGTACATTCAAAAATTCTGAAAATATTAATTACTATTACATTGATATATAAAGTACAAACATATAAAAAGTAAAATATAAGAGAATTATATTTCTTTAAATTCGTGTGTAGAAAAGGAATTAAAAATTTTAATCTATACTTTATTAAAAAAAAAAATATATATATATATATATATATATATATATATTTTATGCATAATTTTTAATTTAACAAATATTTAACAAATATATACATATTATATATTTTATTTAATTATTAATTATGTATATATATATATATATATATATATATATATATATATATACATAATTTTATATATACATAATTTAGATGTGAAAGAAGATAATTAATTTAATTTTATATTAAATAATTATGCATAATTTTTAATTTAACAAATACTTACTATTAATTATGTATATATATATACATAATTAATAGTAAGTATTTGTTAAATTAAAAATTATGCATAATTATTTAATATAAAATTAAATTAATTATCTTCTTTCACATCTAAAAATGGAGAAACATTTATACATTAATATTACTTGTTAGCATTTATTAATTGCATAAATCAAGTATGATATATATATATATATATATATATATATATATATATGTATAGAAACTTTCTCTGAGATTAATGTATTAATCGAGATGCTTCGTTAATCGCACGATTATACAAGGATTTCGTGGTCTGCATGTAAAGAAACAAAATGTAACAGCAATTAAGCTTATATCCGCCGAGACATTTATTGTACGCAATTACAATCAAACAGGACCACTGTCACGATCCTCTATAACGAATAATCGTGATACAATACTAAGACCGAGAGAATTAAACTTCATTGGCTCGCCTGCCATCATATACTAACAATTTCAAACGGGCCGACAATGTGACCCGTACGCAGAAAATTCGTCTTTCTCACAGTAATCGTGTCTTGTAGAATATCATTTCCAATGACTTTCGTCTTGATATTTCTCTAAGGTGATAATATGATACGATAGATATTTTAGCGTAATCACGAACGAACAGAATGTTCTTTCTCTCTTTTATTAAATATATAAAAAAGTCATGTTAAAAATAAAAATAATTATAGACCCTGCAGTCCTTTCTTGATTTGTCTCTAGCAAAAGATTTTGTAAGAAATGCAATTGAGCGTCTTGTTGCAAGAAAAGCGTTCTTTCTCATGCGGAAAGAAAAATAATTTCTTATCAGAAATATTCTCTTTGCTCGCGCGGCTACTGCACTTGTTATGGAATTCCCAGAGTAGATCGACAATAATCTAACAGCCACGAGCTTTCCTATGCCATATTTTAACGTTTTGTTTCCTCTGTGCCAATCTTCTAAGAGGCTTCAGCTATTCTTTCCTCTTGGCAAACGCTCGCAATTATTAGCCTAATAAGTTACTAACAAGATGGTTAAAAAAAGTCTTCGTGAGAAATAATCTCCTTTTTAAAAATATAATAATGAAAAAAGGAATATAAAACTGAAAAAATAGAAATAAAATTATATTAAATTAAAAATAATTATTGATTTAAAGGATGTAGAAATTTTCATGATTTTTAAGCGGAATTAATAATTTTATAGGAGAAGCACATATTTTTTTATCTAATATATTTACACAATGTAGATTTCTTTAGCAAATAATGAAAAGCAAACGTCACATCAACATTAAGAATTTAAAAGAATGAAAAACAATCTTTAAATTGATATATTTTTTTATTTAATGTTTCGATAGCTCGAGTATTCCGAGTATTTCATCGACGCTTTTTATCGATGTGCCACTATAATGATGTTTTACATTTCCCTTCCATCTATACGACAAGAAAATTATGGACGATTATACCTGCATCGTGATTTTCAATTTCCATCGATCTATGAAGTTGAAGAAATCGCTGTGCGGTTGAATGCCTATGTTAATAACGAAAAAATTCGTTCATGGTCATCGATAGAAATAAATAGCTAGCAATCTTGTCACGGGATAGGGCGTATTCTTGTAGAAATTCGAGGACGCACGCAATTTTTCACGTGCTTTCCGCAATGTAACATTCAACGTGTTTGTCGCGTTTTCGCCGAGCTTGATAAAATGCGCACTTTGATAGAGTAATGTACACATATAAAGTGTCCTCAATATATATAAATGTTATCAAGAACAGAAAAAGAGAGAAAAAAATAATATAAGAGAGAAATACAGCAAATATGTAATTATTTAATGTATTATGATAACAATTTTTTAAATATATATTGATACACACACACAATAATATATGAAAATATCAATAAATAATAATAATAATTACTAATAATGTTGATCAATGAGCTTTTTTAATTAATTATCAGATACGATTGCTTTATGTAGGATAGATACACATTACGTGTTGCACGTGAAAGAAAGTTTATTTTTGGCAAACCCAACTGCAGACAAGGATGTAACCGCGAACAGGCATATCGCCTTCTTGCGGTTTAACTGTATACTTTTTTTTGCTTCGATATCACTTCTGCGTGCAACGGATCGTTTTACGTAAATGCAATCACATTTCAGCTGTCACCCTTTTTTCTCAAGACACTATTGATGAAGTACCGTCCGCTTAAATATTTACGCAAAAGATATGATTTCATTCTTTTCCCGCAAAATGTGTGGCAAAAATAATATCTCGAATTAAAATTATAAAAATCTCGAAAAAAATTATAAAAATTAAATATTAAATATATAATTCACATCAGTTTTCGAATTAAATATTGTTGTCACAGCATAGGCGTAGTGCGTAAAAATATAGTCCGTTTGTTGAACCATGAAAATCAATTTACGATAACATTAATTAGCATAAGATATTTATGCACGCGTCTCAAGAATTTAATATTATTCATGTTAAGATATAAGCACAATATGGTTTCAAGGTACTAGACCGTAATGCAAAAAAATCAATAATAATCAAAATTAATTGTGAACGAATACTTCTATCCTACAAGAAACTAGTTTTCCAATCCTACAAGAAACAGATTGCATTTATTTTTAATTCGACGCGAGAAAAATACTGCGAGACGCAAAGCGGCGAATAGTCGTCGGTGACATTTCATAAAACTCATCTGTCATTTGAAATAAGATTTCGCCGTATGTAGAGCTCCATTTACTTTCCGATAAATCGTACGAGAAACCGGGAATAGGTTTTCCTGCGAAGGAAAATGAAGCGCGAACACATTCGATCGATGAGGATGTCATTTGCGAATAAGTGAGCATCGCGTTTGCAATATTCACCAGGATTTATCGGGTCATAAAGAAAATTATAAATTAGTAATAGCGATTCCTATTTTTTCAAAATAATTTACTATTCCTTAAAAGAAATTTCTCGATTCATATATTATTTTAATCAATATCATATCAAAAACTAAATTTCAAGATAAATGTTTCAAATAGAAAGAAATTTTTCTTCCGATTCATTCATCATTATCATAATCACTTAATATTGATGATAAAATTTTAAAGTAAATTTTTTAATAGAATTCAAAAATGTTTCAATAATTCTAATTATTCAATTATTTGTTTCGCGCGGCTCATTAATTAAACTGGCGATTGAAATATTTACAGAAATATAGAATGCAAATTGTAAAATCCTGCCATGCATATTTATGCAGAATATATTCGATTTAATTTTGTTATATAAATCAATAGCAATCCGTTTCATTTCCACTCTAACAAGTGATAGAGATCAACGACCAGGGCGTTCACGAGCGAATCCATTTTTTCGTACCGGATGCAATGCGATCGGCGTTGCATTTCATGAACTAATTATTATTCTTCTAGTTATTATGACCAATAAACCACAGATTACGTTATGAAGCTTTCTGTAGCTTTTATATAATCGTCATTTTTTAAATTAATACTGATTTAAATCTGTATTAAAAATGTTTCAATCTTAAGAGAAACCGCTTAAACAGCTTTTATACTTTATTTGAAAAGAACTCAGTTATATGTACATATGAGATGCACACATTATCCGATACGTGATCACATGGATGGTCATGCGACACACGGACGGTCAGTGGAAAGTGACGATCGACAGAGACCGACTGAAAATGTCGATGCGAGACGCGCGTGAAGTCCCGCTAGTCAAAAGCCCGATGGCAATCACGTCTCATTGTGAACAAATGTAATTTAATAACGTGACAATTGGCCACAACAGCATAATTCGCCGGTAGGGGGGAAATGACGACGCGAAAAGGAAGGATAAAACGAGTGAACGAAAGGAGAAAGAAAAGGAGGAGGAGAGACCCCTGAGGAAGGCACGCAAAGGGGAAAGGGCATGGAGTCTCGGAAAGTCTCGCGATATTTCTGTAAGATGTTGCATCAGTCTCTCCACTTCTCTTTCTATCTCTTTCTACTTCTCTCTATCCATCTCGATTTCTTCTTCCTTTTCGTTACCACCAAGGACGCCGAAGTGACGCCATGGCGTCAAAGGTTAATCAGAATTTTTTTCTTTTACAAAAAATTTTTATCTAATCTCAATATTTAAACAAGTACTGAAAGAAAACGTAATGACAGAAAATGAAACGTCCAATTTATCTTATTAAAGCGCTTCTGTAAAGTATAATATTAATATCGAAAATTTCTAAAATATTATACTGGATTATTATATTTTTTCTAGCGCAATTTTATTAATTCCGTTGCAATCATCCTGATCTATTTTTTTGGAATGAATTATTTATTTTTTACTTAATTTTTTGCTGTCGTTATCATGCTAATAGCAAATAACGATCAATGAAAACGTACGTAGAACACATTGTAGGCTCCCAACAATTATCCTGTTAAAATACTATGGCTTCACGTGATCGTAAAGCAAATTACATTTTTTTCTATTTTACTATTGATGTAAAGTCACACATATATTAAAGTTATTAAGCTTCGTTATTAAGAAAGCATTATCGTGACAATTTTCATTTTTGTAAAATCCTCAATGGAATCGAGATTATCAACTATCGCAAATCATAAATTTTCCTCGTAAATTACAGAAACATTTTTTTCCAAGAGATCGATAAAGCGACGTGTTTCTACCCTCTCTGTCCTAATGACTAGGTTGTTGAATTGGTGCCAGTTAGTCTGAAATCGCGCATGCAACCGGTTCCATTGAAGTCGGCATGTTAGAAGACTATAACGGACTTTAATTATCATAAAATTATGGCAGAATGTCGACACATTTCAAAGTAAACAACACACATGGGATCACAGGTGGGATCCAGTGGCACGTGCGACTGTGCATTAATTAATTAGAATGACTTGATGTCATTCATGCGAATCGTAATGCATAAAAATATTACAACTGTAGTTGATGTAATATATTACCAAGTTAAAAAAATTATTTGAATTTATCCTTTTTATCAATTACAAAAACAATCGCAAATTTTCCAAATTTCTATAAAAAGATTCTATATATACATTCTAATTGCACGATTATTAACAACGTTATTCACATTGACGTTGCAGGTGTTCTCGCTTTCATAAATTGCTGGGACGTCAAATGGGCGACGAGAGTGCAAGATATTTTCACATATGCGAAACTGTTCGCGCTTTTTATTATAATCTTCACGGGAGCCTATCAGCTTTGCACTGGTAAGTTTTACTGTCGAATATTTTAAATTATCATATCGACAAACAAAAGAAAATTTCGCTAGGTCTAACCGAGTATACAAATTCGAAAAAATGGAGAAGCGTAGAAAGAAAAAAAATATGTAAAAAAAACTATACATCTATAAATATTAATATAAAAAAATAAGAAAAAATATGGATATAAAAAAATATTCTTCAACAAAAATATATATACATATGTAATACACAAAATAAAAATTAAAAATAATATAATGCATAAAACTTTTTACACTTTCAAAAGCTATAATTTAGAATAGAATGTTATATCTATTTTAATATTATAAAATATTCTTACAAAGAGAGAAAATAACATTTTTGTTAATCTGATATCTCCGAAGTGGTATACGCGGTAATTTAATTATACAAAACAGATAATCTTGCTTAGACGTTGTTAAGGGTTAATGACACCGATGTAAAAGAGAACGATCGCGTGCAGTTTGTATGCGGCTTCCAACAATCTCAACATCGCGTTAATCGACACCGCGTGATTGCACCCTGTCTTTTTTGTACCATAATTTTTTTATTTCGTATAACACGAACGATTTCACAAAACACCAAAGTTTTCATGTACTTTCATTCAAGTAAAAAGATCTTGCATCAGAAGACTTTCTCTCTGAATTCAATCGATCGTTCGATTTTGTTCAGTACACCAACCGTATTTTTTGTCATTCCTTTCTACTTGCCATGTCACAGCATTGGATTATATTGAAAGATAAAATTACGAAAGACATAAAAGAGAACTAGGAAACGAATCTTTATATTGTCGCAGTGATATCGCAAAAAAATCAATCGTAAAGAAAAAAATTTAAGATAATTTAAGATAAAGACCAAAATTTCAAAAAATATTCTGAAAATATTTTGAAAATAAAATAAATTAAATGTGAATTTAAAAAATTGAATATTCTCTCATCAATTTCGCAAAGAAATTTTTTAAATCTTTTGTAAAAAAGATAGTTTCGAATCAATTTTTGTTTGAAGTGAATCAATATCTCGAATCGCTCGAGAAACAAAACTTTGTTGTCCGTTTATATGAGTGAAAATGGAGAAGAAGAGAATCGACCGTCCAACCGGAAGTTGGACGTCTTTTCAGCATTGCACATTGTGCCGGACGAGACAATTTACCCAATCAAAAAGGTGGGTTAAATACGCAAGCGATGCGACGTATAGTCAGTGTGCATGCAAGGAATAACTTAAATTAGGCTATTCAGCGAACCAAATGGTTCCTTGACCGCAGCGTGTATACGATAATCATCTCGATTCTGATGAAACATTTCATCGATCTTGCGCAAAATTGTGCATTCGTCTTGAAGTTAACATTTCGTTCAAAGCTCTTTCTAAAAAAACGTTGATTAATAAAATAGATTAATAAAATAAAGAAATAAAATGTCAGTTAATAAAACATTTTATCGAGACAAATAAATTCTTGATAATAATCGAATATCATAGTCGTTTGCATTTTTTTATGCAAAGTAAAAATAAATTAAATTGAATAATAAAGAAGAAATATTACAAAAAATATATTGATACCGAAAATATTAATATAGAAATACTGAAAATTATAATTATAATTATCGCGTTTTACGTCCTAATTAATGAAACAATAATTTACATAGGCGATATCCTCTCAGGCGTTTCCTTTTCTCAGGACACACGCAGTATTTCACGTTCGAGAACACAAACACGGAAGTCACATCTATAGCCCTTAGCTTTTATTCAGGCTTGTTCGCTTACAATGGCTGGAACTACTTGAACTTCATAATCGAGGAATTAAAGGATCCCGTTAGGTGAGAGAATATCGCGCAGGAAATTAATACGCAAAGCAAATTATAATTAAACAATAACCTAGATATAATAATTACGAAATCATTATACAATTGTGTATCTATTTAGAAATCTACCGAAGGCGATTGGCATTTCGTGTGCTCTGGTTACGATTGTCTACGTCCTCACGAACATGGCCTTCTATACGACGCTGAGCCCTGTCGAAGTGCTCGGCAGCGAAGCTGTGGCAGTGGTAATTAATCGCAAATATACTTTTCTAATAAATTTGAGACGGAATCTCTTAACTTTCGTCGAAAGAAATAAAATATCACGCGGGAAACTAGATTTTACTTTTTAATTATAATAATTCATTCATCTATTATATATTTTAATCACTATATTATATCATATAATCTATATAATTTCTTTCTTTTTTTAAAGAAGAAATATTTCTGTCTTTTTTATTATTGATTATTTATTTACTCTATATTGATTATTTATTTGCTCTATATACATTATTATCATATACTTTATATGGACCGATATAATTTTTTTCAAATAATTCTCTTATTCTCCAAAATTTCTGAACTGCTCTTGTTATTCGCAGGCATACGCAAACAGATTGTTCGGTGTAATGGCATGGATAATACCAGTTTTTGTGGCTCTATCTACGTTCGGTGCGGTCAATGGTATTTTACTCACATCCTCGCGACTCTTTTATGCGGGTGCTTGCGAAGGTCAGATGCCGGAGATATTGACGATGATCCAAATTTCCAGGCTGACGCCCACTCCTGCCGTACTATGCATGGTAAAGATCGCCTTTTCTCTAATCCATAAATATCATCTTTCCTCTTCGTCCTTTGAGATGGCTAAACTTGCTAATTATAAGATATAAATCGGTCGAAGACCAGGATAGTAATTACGCCGATCGTTATCACGTTGATAACATATTAATAATATAAATTTTTCAATAATATGTAGACAACAATGTTACATAATATGATGGAAACCGAAATTTTCATGTTAGTAGATAAGAGAGATTAAATCATTTTTCAAGGAACTTAGTGCGAAAAGTGTTAATCCTTGTTGAAAATTATGTCATTAATTTTTCTATTAATACATCGGATCTTTCGATTCTTCTTTATATCTTAAGATTATAAAACAACGTAAATTCCGTGTCGCGAAAATTTTCGTGTCTGTGTAAATCACAAGAGAACCTTCTCGTATTGACCAACATGATTGCTTCCAGAGTTGACAAACAAAAAAACAATGTAACTAGTAGTAGATTGCTTCGAACCTGTTGCTATATGGTTAAACCAATTCTGTCAGAATTCAAGATAGCTACAGACATCGCACAGACATCAAACAGCATTAATTGAAAACTCATTCGAAATCTTTTCTAGGCACTGCTCTCCATGCTGTATCTATGCTCTTCCAACATCTCCGCTCTTATCAATTACGTCGGCTTCGCCACTTGGGTAAGTACAATAAATTTCGTTAATCACATTCTGCTCTATCTTTTAGAAAATAGTGCACATATAAAATTCCAACAAATAATTTCGAAAAAATGACTATCTTATTGCGACCATAAAATTTGTACGTTTGAATTTTATTTCTCCATAAATGTTAATGCGAAGCAGCAGGTCGATCTTTCTCCCATTCATTATGCAAAGTACTCAATGACATTTTGTCACGAAGGTCTTCCAATGCGCATCATCACGATCGCATGATCATCATCGCGTGTTTGTTTATCTGTTCGCTACGAAACATTAGCTTGATCGGACGAATAATAATTTTCCAATTAGCTGCTATTAACATAGCACTCGGGGTAATTGGCTTTGACTCATCGTCAAAACGACATCTTATTGTGTATACAAACTTGTCTATTAAAAAATAACTACTTTGTAACGCCAGACCGATACAAATTGACAAATGGATATATTTCAACAATTCTCTTACTATATCAATTGTTGCGCAATGTACTTTTTTTCAATAATTTCCTTATGCATGTATCTTTATCTTAAATATAAACTTTTATCTTTAATCTCGAGACATATTTAGATTAATAAATTTAATACATTTAGATTAATAAATTTTTTAGTTTAAAAAAACATTACATTGGATTCTTATAAAGAATTATTATTATCATTATCATTCTTAAATGTTTAATTGCGAAATATATTAAATTTTTAATTAGTTATATTTCAAGAAGTTTGATCTTTTTATCATCGAAATCATGAAATTTTTTTAATTAATAGTTTAAACCATCTATATTTTTTCAATCTCTGAGATTTTCAATTTAAATAAATAATTATTTATTTGATTTATAGTTGAGTATAGGCGTATCTGTGCTATGCCTTCCATGGCTCAGATGGAGCCAGCCGAATTTGCTGAGGCCAATCAAGGTGAACCTCATCTTTCCGGTCTTCTATATCTTAGCTACTCTCTTCGTTACCATAGTTCCGATGTATGCCAGTCCCGTTGAAACAGGTAAAGTTTCATCGACGAATCGCTTCGTAATTGCGTCATAAGAAACATCTCGCGAAAATTTTCTATCTTTCAGGATACGGTTGTCTGATGATACTTTCCTCAGTACCTGTCTACTTCGTATTTATCGCGTGGAAGAACAAGCCGAAATGCTTCCAAAAAGCAGTTGGTGAGTCCAATAAACATAATATGATTGCACGATAAATCATTTGTAGAAATACGTTGGATTAATTGATACGTCGGACGTTATAACAGATGACGTGATATTCAATAGAAATTTTCAGTTTTTGGGAACTATAATAAATATCAGATAATTTTCTTTGCTGTACTTCTGTGAGAGATTTTAAAAGAATAAAACTAGAAAGAAATAGAAGGAGGGAAAATATCGTATTGGTCATTATGGCTCTCTTGTTCTCGTTGATTAAACATTTCAGAAGAACGTTTTCTTTGTAGAATTTAAGCAATATTTCGTCGAGTTTGCGATTTTGTAATTTTTCATTTTCCTACGTTTCTGTTTAATTAATTTATTCCCACAGGGATCATCACCAAAACTTTGCAGAAGCTAATGATAGTCGTGGGGCCACAAAAGACAAAGGTTCAAAACACGCTGTAACATAATTTTACTCTTATCATATGTCACGCATGTTTAGCACTCATCTATTTTCGTTGCTTCGTGCTTTTCATCTTACCTAACAGGAACGTTTTCTCTCTCGTCTTTTTAAATCATTCTCAATACATCATGCATGTCTTAATCATGATTTTTTCTCTTTCTATGCATCTATATTTTATTGCACAATATCTTTATATCCACCGTTCCAATCCAATTCTTCCCTTTTCCTCTAAATATTAAAAAAAAAAAACTTTTCGAGAAATATATTTGCTTGCGATCTATTCATCCCGCTTTTCATTTCTTCAGTTTAGAATATGACTCAATTTTTTAAGATATCCCTGCACAATTGCAACATTCTTATCCAATCGGAAAATTCGTTGATAAAAACATAACATTTCATGTATATAATATTTTCCTGAATTTTTAAAAATAAATTCTGAGTGATTTAAAAATAATAAAATAATTTTTTTTGCCAAAATTAGTATTTTTCGAATACTATCGAATTCTTAAAAATATTTTTTTTTATTTTTGTCGGAAATGCTTTTATAAACTCAGTCAAATCATTCTTAGATATGTTTCTCTCGAATTAAAGAAAGATATTGCTTTCGAAAATATTTTCACGACCCAACATGAAAACAGCATCAGTTTTATTTGAGAGAAACGCCGTTTTATAGTCAATTATGTAAACGTCATCACTTTCGTCTGAGTTGATTAGGACATTGTTGAGATTTTATTTCACACATCTCACACATACCAACATCACAAACACACCAACATGTATACTAGATTAAATCTCTCTCAAAGTTTTAACAACTCAAATATCGAGCAAACTAACAACAGATCGCACTACCGATTAACTATAATTCCTTTGTTAAAACCGCACTTGCATCCGAAGACTTTGGATCACCGTCGGATGTTTGTAATGTATTATCCTCGTCTTGTTTCAGTAAAAGTGACGCAGCGGCTGCAAAAGATAATGCTGGTGGTCGGCAAATCGAAACCCGCTCAGGTGTAATCAGTCAAGACGAACCGAATCGAGATCGGAAGGACGATGACGAGCTCTCTTTGAAACAAAAACTCGGCGAGGATTCTCGTCGATCTTTGAACCGCAATCGGTGACGATATCGGTTCAACAGATCGATTATATTTTTCTCTTGACTCTTTGAGGATGAAGGAACGGTGTCCTAGGCAACAAGAGGCAGCCATATTGTGTCAGGGCGCCGAAAGGATAGAAAAATGTCAAAATCTCGCGCGCGAGAAGAGAAGCGCAGCTCGTCTAAATCTGGATCTCATCGTTGGCGGATTCCCACCAGGATCCGCCTGCTCGATTACAAAGTTTTGAAATAAGGCTGTTGTCTCTCGTTCCACGGTGAAGAGATATACGCGATAATACGACATTGCACGCTTTTAAATTAAATATTTTTGCTTGAGAGCTTGAAATGAGAGGAATTTCGAGCTTTTATATAAAGATAAGTTAATTAAATAATCTCAATATCATCATTAAATTGTATTGCCGAAATGGGAGAGATGATTACGATATAGTATCATGACATAAATATTACTTTTATAAGCAACAGATAACATTCAATTATTCGAGTAACGAAATAAGATAATTATAAAGGAGAAAAATGAAAAAAATTGATTATTCAGATACTTTTGAGATATGTGACAACATGATTGATCCTTCGCGTTAATAGATATCAATGTCACATTATTAATAAAAATTATATAAAAATCAATTAAATTAATTATCTTATAAAACTATTTAAAAATTATTTTTAAATGAATTTTAAATAAGGAATATATGTATATACGCATTATACGACGTTCATTGCACAAGCTATCTTCCTCAAATTAGACCAATTATTAAAATGAGCAGAGGACCCACTCTAAATTATATATGCGATTCGGATATAATGTTGTACATTCTACTTCAAAAATTCGCGTTTAAGATGCGTGTATCCTTCAAAATAGTTTACGCGCGAGACACATATCGTTTTAGGTGGAAGAGAAAAACCGATTGCGATCGCGAGTCTCATCGCGATTATATCTCTCTCCGTGCGATGAACTGCGTTAGAACCAAAAACGGAAGAGCCGAATTGTAGAAATTCCCATCAGAGCGCATGCCAGAAAGTTGAGATAACGATCAAAGCGTCATTGTAATTAATTAAGCGCTGTTTAAGCTGTTAGTTTTAGTCCCATAGCGTTCCTTCGATATAGGCGATGTTTGCTATACGTGTATGACGTTATCTCAACTTTGTTAACTTCTGGTATTCGTGCGCAATTTGTAAATTGAATTCTGTCTTTGAGAATCTACCATCGTCCAGCGAACGTTCCATATTTATGGAATATCGCTTCTCAATCATATACATTGACGCGTTTACTTTTATAGTCGAGCTAGGGATGCAAATATCCAAAAACGATATCGATATATTCGATATTAATGCCCATGGAAAAGATATTTACAGAGACATTAGTGTTTGTTTTTAATTAAATAAAAATGCAAAAGAGTATAACATGAATTCGATTTTTAAGAGAGAGAAAGAACTTTAGAAAGAAGATTAAATTATTGAAAAAAGAATAATATGACAAAAACTGTGATCATATATAGATATTAATTATTATTTTTATTTCTCTGACATATTTGGAAATGTTATCATGTCTATTTATAGTGTTGTTTCATGAGTTTTATCAAAAAAAAATTTTTTAATTATTTTATTTAACGATTGGTTTAATGCGATAGCCATCGTGCCATTTATCAATCATATTTTCGTGTCTTATTGCAAGAGACACAGAATATTTTGATATATCGTTAATATATCTTGCATCCCTGATACAGAGAAAAATGTACACGTGCGTGAAGAGACTTAACTCTTCATTTCGGCAAACGCATTTTTTTAACACATACGTTCGCGTTCGTCTTTTCCGTTTAAGTTAATTCCTAATTTTAATTTAATCGTAATAATCCGTTGCGTTTCTATAAAGCAGAGGGGTTAAAAGTGCATTTGTTACGCGCTGACACTCGATTGTCAACGTCGCATAATAGTTTTACATTTTACTGCCACTGGTGATAAAATGCGTGTGTGTGCGAGTATGTGCGCGCGTATGTGTATATGTGCTCAATGCAAATGTACATGGATCAATCGAGTAAAGTCGGTCGGCGCGTTCGATACAAGGCAAAAAAAATAGATAGAGATTAAAGGAGGATCAAAATATTAGTTTTTTGCGAAGAAAGAATAGCGCTAATTTTAATAAAATGGAAGCATGCAGAAGGAAAACCGTTTCTGAGGAAACGTTTAATGCGTTTAATTGAGAAGAAATCGTGACGTTTGTAATTTAAATGAGAAAATAAGGAGGTTACATGAAATGTAACATGAAATGATAATTATTAGATGAATCTATAAGTTCATGCGTATTTTTAAACTCCAACAATAAATAAAGAGAAAAAAAATTACTTTTTTAATTATATATTTTCTTTATTTATCTTCGATAAATTATTATCAATCGCATGAACTTATAAACGTTCATTACAACG
Organism: Camponotus vicinus; assembly: GCF_025532165.1. Lineage (NCBI taxonomy): Eukaryota > Metazoa > Arthropoda > Insecta > Hymenoptera > Formicidae > Camponotus > Camponotus vicinus. The sequence goes on along the minus strand of NW_028141945.1, from coordinate 5,543,617 downwards.
ATTATTAATATATTTGTAGAATCTTTAAAATCATCATCTACTCCAAAATTAATCACGAAGGAATCAAAGAAAAGAAAATTTACTGTCATCGATTGCATAAAAATATGTTTCCGTTGACAGGAATAGTTTGTACATTGCTCGATCTTTGGGCGCGCGTTTGTGTCTCTCAAGACGTAATTATACTTAAGTAGAGTTTCCATTTTGATATATAAAAAAATAATCATGTTTATAAAGTGTTTGAGAAGCAAAATTTATTGAATGAAATTTTGGTTTCCTCCACTTTACCATAATTAACCATTTTTACTCTTAATGGCATTTTGTTCTTTTCGGTGAAAGGTCTCTTTTTTTTTTTATTCTATGTAGTATTACATGCTATATTCTGCATCTTTAAAACTTTGTTTCTCAGAGCAGAAGGCAATCTAAGCGCAAGAAATAATACCGTTGCACATATCTGTAGTAAAATTGTTCTAGGACCAAGCTTTTTCTACAGGGTGTCTTTGGGAGAGACCTCGCCTAATTGAAAAGGGCCATCCTAATTTCCTACATAGTTTTAGTTACCGCAGTATCGTATTTAAAGGAGCAGCTCGGCGATTCGTCCACTTTAAAAAATTTGGACATTCAAATTAATAAAATAGTTCCTACAATTATTAGAACTTTCTATTTTTTTGCAATGTAAGATAGCTATTATCGGCGCAATCTCAAGACAATAACTTTCTTTCGCGAATTTGGATCATTTCTTCATGATAGTTAATAGCAAGACGAATCGTTGATGTTACTCGCCACACAAGTGATAATTATATAGTTCTTCGTCATTTAGCTGTATTTTTATGGGACATGTTTCGAGAATCACACAAACATTCATCGACGCTTTTCAGGATGCCTGTGGGTAGAAAGTTATGTAACATAAAATATTTAAGCCTACATAACGTAAAGACTGTTAGACTTTCTCAGCTATATTATTATTATTAAATAAACATAATTGATTATGTTCTTAATATGTAAAATTTTGTGCTAGTTTTATTGCCCTTTACTATGATGATAATATTTATTATTAAAAATCATATCTCAAAGAATATGTACACGAATATTATTATTAATGAGAGTAGAAAAATTTTACAGATATTAAAATAAATTTTAGGTTGCTTTTAATTAAATTGTAAATAATCATTGGAAACCCGATTTTGATAAAAATATTAACAGATACGTACCAACAGGCATTCTGACTCGTGACAATAAGGCATCAATGAATTAATCGATGGTAAAATTTAGTGAAAGAAATTGAGAAAAAGAGAGAACGCGCGCAAGAGAGAAAGAAAAAAAGGTGAGAAAGAATATTATTATGTGAATGCATTTTTTATATTAATTTTTATGTTAAATCCTCTAATACCAGAGTACGTTTGAGTCGATTTTGCGAGACTGACCTATCGACTAACGATGAACTGTGTAAAATAATGCATCATCTCATCGCATAATGCGTTATGGATTTAACAATGGAAATAAGAATTGTAGCTTAGGATCTGAGCACGTGAAAAAAAAGTTGAAAAGTGGAAAAAAATATATATATAAAAAAGAACGAACTGACAATATATATGTATATACTATATTGTGTATATAAATACTGTGTATCTCTTTCAATTATGCAACCCCCTCACACTCGTGACTGAAAGAAATAAACGGGTTTATCGAAAAGTACCGCTATTCTGATTTTCTCGCAGATGCAATATCGTTTAACTGCAGAAAGAAAACAAGAGCAAACAACCAAGACAAAATCAACGAAATCACGGCGAATCTGGTTATATACGTATCTATATTTTGCATGTATAAACATATAAGTTATAAATACAGTAGGCCCGCGCGTATTTATAACTTACACACGATAATATATATGTATATATTTATAATATTTATATAATCTTTCTTTTTTCCGCAGCGGTTGTACAATTCGTATCGAAGTTGTAAAAAAAACGAAAATATTCATTTGGCTCTCTCCGTGTAGAACAGAATACTATTTTACATTATCTCGATTCCCTTTCCAGGATTGTCCGTTTGCGTAATGAATCGTTTGCCTACTTAAAACCTAATAAAAATCCGAGCTTAAAAACGTTAAATTGTTTACATCGCTATATCGCATAATAATAATAAGAATTAAAAAAAAAATCGAAATCTGTCTCGCGCCAAGATTTCGCTATACGTATAAAAACGAATTAATACCTGGCCTGTCGAATTACTAATTAATCACTGACCAACATTTATTCATCCGATACACTTTTTTTTTTCTTGGAGCGCATAAATCGGAAGAATACAAAGCGTACAAATAATCATGCGCGCGCATACGTCATTAATTAATAATTTAAGACGCTTAATTAGGGGTTTCATATTGCTACAATTTGTCCTTTCGTCGACGGGCTTGCGCGATAAATTCGCGATTAATGTTTAAATTAGACGCTTCTAACGCGTCTCGGTGTATGCGTCTGTATGTGTGCGTGCGTGTGTGTGTATGAGTGTGTGCGTGTGCGGGAGTTTATTGAAACTCGCCGCGTTAAAATATATAAATATACGCTATGATCTACAGACGACGTCGCGATAATAATTACACACTAACTCTGCAGCGAGTTGATTTGCGATAATTTCCCGTTATAATGACACCGTTGTCGTACAGTGATAAAGATCTAAGCTTGCTTCGGGCGTGACGTCGCGTTGCGCAAAAATAGCTTATGCAATTATAATCGTAAAGATAATTGTAATATCGAGATGTAAAAATGTGTGAAAGGGACCAATAATAGAATAGAATTGAAATACGCGTAACACAGTTCTCTTTAACACGAAATCGCTATCATTTTCCGATAGTACTATATTTATATCAATTTTTATCACTGTGCAAAACATCGCGGTGTCACAATTATCTGATATCGCATTTGCTTTTTTGACGATTCCCCCTTCCCAGCTACTTATATATACAATGTTACTATTACTACTGTTACACGCGTTAATGCCACCGCGATAAGTCAATCAATGCTAAAAAGACGTTCCGTTATCTTGACATCACGAATACGACGTCACAACTGAGGCAGCGAGGCATTTATTACAGGTGATGTTGACACGGTAACAGGTCGAGGATGAGAGAGGAAAGATGAATGGGGAGACGAGATACATAAAGCGATAAGCATCGCTTCGGCGCGAAACAAAGTTTCGCGAATATACGCGACTTATCTTATTCGCGCCTTATATTAATATAATACATACAAGTATCTACTAGTCTGTATATCCCGTGCTTAATTAGTTTCTATAGATATTACTATCACTGACGTATTTACACAGAGAACTGTCGGCCTCCTTGCGTAATATGTTGTCCATATATTCCTCCTCATATAAATTCTTCGACGATGGACGATGAAAAATCATGTACGATAAATCATCGTCCAAAGTCATCGCTCGCGTCATGAAAATTCTCGTACATTTTCGGAAAAATTGCGAGCGATTATTAGTTCTCGAAGCTTGACAATTTATTATTTTTATATTAATTCAAAATTCCTTTTTTTATTCAATGGACTGTGTTGTATATAAAATTACAGGACAGATTTTACAGGAAAAATAATATATCCGAGAATTATATAAAATATAATATAAAATAATAAAACAGTTGTCTATCTATGTCGATCAGTTCTAAATTATACTGGCATATTGGAGACCGCGTGATACTTGGACCTGTCATCGAATTTATATGTAATTAATGACGCGCAGAATCGGACGAACCTTATTAAAATATATCATCGCGATAATTTCACTCGTTTCGCGCGCAATTTACTCTCCATACATTCGCAGCGATCGATTTTGATCGTCTTCAAAAGCGCGTGCATTCTAATACTTTCAGCCTATTTCAAAATATATCTTTCTCTCGTACAACAGACATGGCAAACTGGCAAAAGCAATGTACCTGCTTAGGCATTTAGCTATTATCTAATTATCTTTCGAGGATCCTTTCAAAATCCTATAAAGATAAGGACAAAGATTGACGTTTCACTTGCGTGACGAAATGGAATGGAACTATCAAATGTTTGTACGACGCGGAGAATATATCCATCTTCTTAAATCAAACATTTTTTTCCATTATTATTCATTAATTAATCCATCATCACTAGAGAACATTTGGCCTCGAGCTTGCTCAACGAGAGAATAGCGTGTAAATGTAATTATGTACAGGCACACAACAAGAGCGATATATAATTTGATATTTCCAAAGTAAGATTCTCTTCCTCTTTCGATGAGATTTTATATAATTACAGAATACCTAATTCATATCGAATATGTAATCGCGTCGATGAAATGTTTACACAGGTGCGTCATTTAAATACGAATTATATTGTACAGGAGAAGCGAACGCTATTTGCAAAAGTATATCCAGCAGTCTATCATAGGTCTGGTTTCCACCAAGCCAACCTTTACTTTTCATTATTCAAAAAGAGGCATTAAAATTCTCAACCGGTGGGAGCAAAGAAAAAATTATTTAGAAAAATTAAAAATAAATGTGATTTTTCTTTTTCTTTTTTTTTATTCAACTAATTGTATTTTATGTGTTCTTCAAAGATTATGTTTGTTTATATTCAAAAAAGCAAAAGTTAAGTTGGCTTTACTAAAATATCAAGCTTTCTCGTTTCTACCATATTTCCAGTGGAAACAATACATTAAAAACATTAAATGTTCGATGCGCACTGAAGCAGAATCGAATTGAAGACTTCGGTGGAAACTAGACCATAATATGTAATATATATATATATATATATATATATATATATATATATATATATATATACATGTATATATATACGTCTATGTGTATGTATCTATTTATAACTACGTTACATACATAAGCAAAAATATATATATATATATATGTATATGTAAATATATGTGAATAAGTTACGCGCTTGTCTACTTAGAAAAATTATTAAATAATTTGGTATTTCGTGAATATATGTATAATAGTCGGACATCGCATAGTCTACAATCACTGTAGACTGTAATAGATCTCGCAACGAATCTCCTTAGATCATAATATCTTACCCGTGTCAATGTAAAACGATGAATGTGCGATAGAAAGTAATGTCTTACAAAATATCTCTGAACCATTCAATATAAATTAACAATCTAGCAGGATTAGACAGGAGACACTTCGAGAAATCACAGTTGAAAAATAACGAAAGATTCTCTATTCTAAAGTATAAGATCGTGTGTTGCCGACATGGGGAGGGTCAATTACAAGTAGTTACAAATTGATTGTGTCATTAATTAAAATTTTACATTAAACATTGTTCGCTAATTTTTTAATAAGGAGGAGCTTAAAATATCTGCCACAAAAGTAGAAAAGTATTATTCATTTCCGCATAAAATTATTATAAATAATAATTAATTAATTTACGATTTATTGTATTTAATATTGTACGTGATTAAATATCGATTTGCGAATCAATCTTTAGATTTCAAGATTAGTTTTAAGATTAAACAAAATTTAAAAAAGTAACTTTTCTTTTTCTACTTACATTTTGACAAATAGTAATGCTTTCGCGTCCGCGTCGACGATGAGAAAATTATCGTGCGACATAGTGTCGTCATGAGCAAGTGCTTATTTCGCGATTTATTTGACGAGAGGGGTTTTTCATACCTGCTTTATCACACATCGATCTCGAGCCGGTTGACATAATCATTACAATGTGAGTGATAGAATAACATGTTTACCACGTAAATTATGTATCAGTGATAAGAATCGACGTCAGGGAAGTTAATTAACGATTAACTTAAATCACTCCAGTCATTGTTCTCTCTTATTGTTAGATGTACATATCCTATCATTTCAATGTCCGATATTATGTGCACGTTAAAAAATGGACGTCAAATATCAGCCGAGTGTCAAAAATAATGCCCTGAGTTGTGAGAGAAAGAGATTTCGAATTTTCTGTGTTCAGTATTACTTTTTGAAAAAAGAAAATTTTTTTCTAAAATAACACCTTTTTATTTTTTCAAAATGTAATATGTTAATATTTAATATTTTTCTCTTTCATATATGTATGTTGAATATTACAAATGCGACATGTGTATGTGTGTCAAGAGAAAATATCTAAACATAATATGAGAAATGATCAACTCTCTTAATACTTAACCGAGAGACATTTGACCTCCATTCTTCAATCAGTCTCGGTTTCGGTAAATTAGTCTTACTTATTTCAACATGTAATCATCATAAAGAATAATTATCTTAACAATACATAGAGCCATGAAAAGAAGTTTGTTCGGAGTGTTGTTCGTATGGCTAGACGCAAAAAATTTGTGCTTTTTATTATAAATTGTTGCAGCCTAATAATAGAGATATATTTTGTTCTCATCATAATATATATATATAATAGCATAATTACGTGATAAAATGCGCAATTTTTAATTCAATCCACAAAATCGATTCAATTTCTTGCTTATCAATTTGAAAAATTTGACTTGAAAATCTCGGATATATACTTTCTGTTAATTCGCATTAATTTACACGAGCGTGAGCCTGTTTGTGCAATCACGTTTACCTCTCTTTCTAACAATAATATTTTATCAAAATAACATTTTCTTATAACAAAAGAAACAAGAAATTACTTATAATTTGCGCTGCTTGTAAATCTAGAAAACGAGCTCTTTAAACGTTTACCTTATGTAATAATTTCGTTTAGTCATCTCTTTCAAGAAAAATTATATCGTTCTGATGTCAGATTTCCAAAACTAAATGTTATGTAAGTTCATACAACAATTATATATATATTGAGTCAATCTTTCAATACATGATGGAAATTCGTTAACGCGTTAAATAAATATGTTCCGCGTACGAAAAATGTTAAAATAAAAATAAAATGTTTCAACCTATTTTTACTTTTAATATCGATCGATATTATTTTTTGTGCAAGTCTATTGGCGATACCGATTTCTGTAATAGAGATTAAGAGGCGTAATTTCGGGTGCATCGACGTTCGCATCCGAGTTTACGAGATACATTAAGAAGAAGAGCTACTCGACATTCTCGACACAATGGTCCGCGACAACTATCTGCCAGATATGTAATAGCCGAAGAACTTCAATCGTTGGCACGCGAATTGGACGATTGGAGAACGGCCAAAGTGCTTGCAAACTGTGCGAAAGTGTGTCGTTAATCCGATCCGTCGCGCGATTCGTAAAGTCTTCTCATTCGTTTCTCAGACAACGTTATCGAAGCGTCGCAGGAAATTTATTTGTCACGGAACAGAAAATAAATCGCCAAAATCTAAGATAATGTAATGCAATAAAAATAAGACTTTAATATATTGTAATAGTATCGTGTTTCTTCTTTCGATAAGTAGACTAGCCCGAAATCTTCTAATCTAATTTTAATGATAGATTCTTCGAGAGATTTAGAGTTGACTTTTCACTAAAATTTATCAGAAATTTTATTTTATTAAAATTATATCCAGATCATCTTGAATACTGAATTAACCTATTGTGAGATTTCTCATGTCTTTCTTCAAGAGATAAAAGAAGATAAAGATACTAAGAAATGATATAATGCGACTACTATAATTACATTTTGAAAAACACTGTTAAACTAAAGGATATCGAATGTCACTCGATCAACGCTTCAAACTGTCGACGAACGTAATTCCCGTTTATTATCTTTCCTTATTTTCTGCACACTTGTCTGTTTATGTGAATTAGCGGTAACGTCAAAATGTGTTAAAGGCATCCGAGCAGATGAGCGAATTATTCTTGTTATTTCATGACAACGTGAAACAACCGGAAACATGTTGATTTTTATTCGTCATTTTATCGAATTTATTCAATGTCACCATTTGTGGCGATATTGCATCAATATATCCTTCTCGGCGTCATCAATTCCGCTACATTGCTTCCATATTACACGCACGTGCCTTCAACCTCCAGATACATGTATCGGGTTAACGTTTATAAACGGGTGAGCGTGCACGCGAGCGTTTATTTGCTCCGCAGTGGTATCGGGTATCCGTTTGCCGGTGGCTTAACGTCGCAATACACCGCGGGAACGAGGCGAGCGCCGGGTCACGTGCTCTTTTACGACCTGTCGGTTCCACGTGCGCGCTCACGTTATCGCTCGTTTACGCGCCTCTCTTATTCTATTTCGGTCAACGCGCGAATTTCATCCTATCGAAAACGTGATATTCATCAAATCATAAAAGTCATATCGCGCGTGTTCCGAAGTTTACGACTCGAAGTTCTTGGCCATCTAGTTTAATCGCTTCCGACAATACGACCTTACAAACTGCATATCGGGGTCGACCGAAAACTAGATCGAGCGATTGCTTCTCGAGATTCTCGGAAAGTACTTAAAACGATTCGAATATAAATGAAGTTACATCGCGACATACACTCACGCATATACGAATGCTCGCACTTGATTTATCTCGCGATAAAAACGCTCTCCAATTTTTTTAATGTACGGTAACGAATCTCTAGATCGTTAAGAATATAAAGCTATACAAAAAGAATCGTATAAAGATGCGATGAGAAAAAAAAACGCTCTTCTAAACAACTAATATATCATATAAATTAATTTTATATATATATGTATATATATATGTGATCTCAATTTGAAAAAAAAATTTCGTAAGTACATATAAAAAATTTTTACATACACAAATGATTGCACATTCGCTTGCATTTTTCTACACCTAAATGTATTTATTTTTCTCATCTTTCCTAAGTTATTTTTTAACTTAAAATATCCGAAACTCAAGATTGAAAATTTCGAGCATTTTATAGATAATGAGAAATAAGATACATTTTACAAGTTAGACACCCCTCGTATTCGGAAAATGACACGTACCTCGTCATCATGCCGAATAAGATAACCATCTATGCATATGTCGTCTTGAATCTTCGTTCGTGATTCATAAATCGAGACACACTGAGGCTCAATAAAGCAGGTCGATATACGCACAAGAGTGCATTTGTGCATGTCGTACCCTTCGGAAGATATATTTGGTAATGAAGATACCTACCACCTGACTGTATACAATACTGGCGTGTGTCGCGTATGACTATGTATATGCGTACATGTGTAGAATCGCGCGAGTTCTTACCGCGTGGATTTCAGATCCCATCTAGTAAATCCAAGAAAGTGTGTCGGGGATCATGACACTTTGGATAGTCGTAGTGATTTCCTATTAAACGAGCCGTGTCCGTAAACAGTTACCAAGGAGTCGGATGCCGTCGAAAAATCAGAGAGATCGGCTTGCTCTTATCACAGCAACCGCTGGCAGCAGCAGCATCTGGACACACGTCATCGTCAACCGCGGCAGCAGTGTCGAAACGGCGACGACGTCGATTGATTCAGGCTGTTACTTGTGCTCATCCTGGATCAGCTGGCCGGCATTTCCGAGCTCTGCGTCTGCGACAACTCTTGCAGATAGCACTCCGACAGTGGAACCTCCCTTGTGCGAGCGCTCTGCTTTCTCTGCGTAATATAATTGCAATGTATATATCATTATAATAATATTTTAATAACGTTTTTAGTAAAAATAAATTTTATTAATGCGTACAAAATTTTTTGATTATTCGCAATTTTTTGATTATCTTTTCAATATGTTTCAATTGTAAAAAGTACTCTAAAAAGTACTTCAAAATTCTTTAGACATTGCGAAGGATCTAAGATATCCTAATCTTTCCGATATATTTTAGATGTCTTTCGCATTATTATTTTTTATTCAAAATTAGATTTAAACAAGTTTAAAAAAAATTGCAAGTATTCAAAAAAACACAAGTTACCTTTCTCCGAAAGGGGAAACAGCCTCTATCTTCATTGTTGGGCGGAGTATGATTTACCAATAAGTCTGGGGTGGGCGTGTTGTTAGGACCTAGTACGTTCAGCTCCTTAAAACACTCAGTCTCTATCATCTGCAAGAAAAGGAAACGAAGACGAACGCGTCAGAGATTGCAGCTCAACGATCTCAGTTCGCAAAGTACATAGTGAGTGATTTAAGATCGGTAGAAGCTAAAGGTGGCTTGTGTGTAACGCGTCTACGCAGCATCGTGTCTTTAAATACATTCAGCTCGAATAACGCCAGTGATAACGAGTGCCTCTTACGCTACCTCTGACGTAGGAAAACACTTTGCTACGAGCTATGTATTTTTCGATCCAAGTGCTTGCATCGTTTTCCAGATGTTGCGTGTAATATTTTCAAAAAGTGAAGCAAACACTTTCTTGTCGAGCAATCAAAGAAGCTCCTAAAGCGCAATTAGATAATAAAACTTTAATATTACATGACTTTAAATTTACACGTATTTTATTTCACTTTATTTTTCTTTAAATTTTATTTTATCCGAGATATATTTAATTTCCAAAAAGATGTTTTACATTTTCAAAATTGTTTAATTTTCGAAAAAAAAAATAATCTTTTAAATTTGATAGGAAAAATTCGCACATGAGCGGCCACGAAGATTATGATTTACATTCACGTTATAATGCGAGTCTTGTTAGTGATCGTCTGTTGAGTGTCGTAGGACCAATATTATTTTTATGAGAAGGGTCAAAGGCCTCCGTGACGTGTAACATGTCTCACAATCGATGATTACAATATGAATGTGTGATGTCTACAGTGTGTCACTTACCTCGTTTTGCCATGGAATGGACACGCTGCCGGTGTTGAACTTGCTATAGAAGGTATCATCCGTAGCATCCAAATTGACACCTTTTACTGTGGAAAACTGCTCGATGTCCAGAACATCTTTGGCGTAAACCGCGCGAGGCTGCAACAATAACACATAATTAATGGTTTTGATTTATCTTTAAATTATTGTAAATTATATTACTAGAAAACCGCGTATTGTAACATATAATCAATAATATATATATTAACAAAAAAATAAAAATATAAAAATGTAAAAATGGTTCAAATGATACAAATCAAATAAGAAGCAAAAGAAGGCTAATAGGAACCAAAAATGCAAGTAATGGTGCGTGATAGTAATAATATATTATGATAGAAACTTTGTAAAATTATTTATCTTACATACACGTTTTGACTCTGCTCTGGATCCTTTTCAAAGTCAAATAGGAAAAAAGCATAATATTATTAAATACAACTTAACTGAATTTGATTTGAAAAGGACCTAGAACAGGGTCGAAACGTCGTCGACAATACATTTTAAACATATATTTCTGTGCTTCTTATTGTATGTAAAATAAATATTTTGACAAAGTTTCTATCACATAATATATTATTACTATCACGCACCATTACCTGCGTCTTTGATTCCTAGCCTTCTTTTGCTTCTTATCTGATATATATTAACGAAATTCATAAATATTATATCGAGATTTGGTGTAATTATCGAAATAATACTTTTGTGTTATAAATAAGTAAACCAACAAGTAGACATTCAACGCAAAAACGTGCATAACGACCGCGAAACGAGAACAAAAGAAGAGTAACTAAAAGTTTCGACATAGTTTCGATAGGGCGATCGATCACAATATCTACTTACATCCGGCACAAATGGCGGTTCCCACATACCGGCCTCGACCCTCTTCCAATTCAAACATTGGAAGAAACCATGGAGCTTCACCTCCTTTGCCCCGTGTCGGCCGCATTTACAGCCGAGTCTGTTTTTCGGACTCTTCTTCAGCAATTGCTGACACAGACTTCTGGCGTCCTCACTGAACTTGGGCGAGTACCTCTCCTGATCCTCCTTGACGCGTCTATCGACCTCCTCGCGCTTGACCTTCTCCTTGCGGGCTCGAAACGGTGCCTGACCCTCAATCATCTCGTATAACAGGCAACCGAAGCTGAACCAGTCCGGTGAAAAAGTATACTTTTCGTTGTCGATTACTTCGGGCGCCATATAACCTACCGTGCCAACCCTACCGCGCACCATATCACCCTCGGTGATCTCTACCGCAAGACCGAGATCGGATATCCTCACGTGACCGTGGTCATCCAGCAGTATGTTTTCTGGCTTGCAGTCCCTATAGACGATACCCTGAAGATGAAGATGCTCTAAACCGCACACTACCTCGGCCGCGTAGAATCGGGCACGATTTATGTCAAATCCTGGATCGCCGCCCATGTTGTAAATGTGGAATTTCAGGTCACCGCCATTCATGATTGTCAACACAAGACAGAGCGCATCCTTCGTCTCGTACGCGTACGCGAGCGAGACTACGAACTTGGAGTTGATCTTCTGCAGGATATTCTTCTCAATCAGCACCATCGATTCGCCCTTTCGCTTCTTGATACGCTTTTTCTCCAATTTCTTGCACGCGTACATCTTACCGGTGGCGCGCACTTGACAAGCGCAGACCTCACCGAAACCGCCCTTGCCCAGCACCCGATACATTCGAAAGGTCTTGTATGTCACTGGTTGCGCTTCCAGCCATTTCCATTGGAGATACCTGAAAAAACATAAAAAAGATACTTCCAAAATGTAGAAACTTTCAAAATTCTCTTTACAATCTCTAACATTGTTCACAATATTCGTCTTCAAAATTAAATTTTCATCGGGATAAATTTATCTTATTCGTTTATTGCAAATATATATTTATTGATATTTTACCTATAGAAGTAGAAACTGTTGAGGAAGGCCGAGAACGGTTCGCTAGCAAGGAAGTTCTTCACAGTCTGCGCGACCTCGACGAAGAGCTCTTTACCGCCGGTGCTGAGTCGTTCCTCGCACTGAGAAATCAGGGAGTCGTTCAAGATATCGACCACTTCCGAACCCTCCCGCAAATACTGCTCGAACAACTCTTTCGCCCGTTCGATGCGGTTTTCATCTAGCTCGATCTCGTACTTCTCGATCGCGTCAAGAAACAGGTTGTAACGATGGTAGGCCGGTTTCTTATCCTGGCAGAATTGTCGAAAGAGCAACCTCCCGATCGGCTGCTGGTCCACTACATAGCCGTACCTGATGTCTGTCCGATATCGCGAATTGTGATGATTATGTTCTTATATCGATTCTTTGAAAAAGCTAATATAATATTTTGGAAGTAAATAATATTTGTATTTCAAATGTATACTTTCTACAGATTAATTCAGATTAATTCAATTTAAAATTTGATACTAGTCCTTTTAAAAGCGAATTACGTAAGTCTTCAGAGAACTCCAAAGAGATTTACGTCATCTTATCTTTTTTTTTAAAGTAGATAAAAATATATTTCTAGACATGTTTTGGCATTCAATGCAAAATAATTTTAAAAGTAGTTTCAAATTGAATAATTTGAATGCTTTTGGAATATTTAATTTGAATATAATTTGATTATTTTCAGTTTAATTCATGCAATATCAAATATTATATTAGTTGCATATCATAAAATAATATAAATTTTGTAATCTTGTTAAGATAGATTATTGTTATTTTATTTCCATAAAAAATTAACTTCTATATTTTATTTTAAATTTAAATTAGAGAAATGCCATAATTTCTAAAAAATGATAATATTCTATTAAAAAAATAACGATATTCTACAGTAAATTAATAATCAATTATAAAATAATTTGCCAAAATTATCAATTCATTATATAACAGATGTAATATTGCAGATATATATAATATTAAAGATAATTTAATATATTGGTCAAATATACTAATATTTAATATACTCTCGAAGAGAGAGAAATAATTTCTTGAATATTTTAGAATAGTGATTTATTTACATATGAACATAAGAGATATGCATGCATCTGCGAGTTTTGATTAGTCGAGAGGACTTTATCAGAGTAGGTTAACGGGATACGCAACGAGCGATTATCTCGTTTCCTCGCCCTCCTGTAACTTTTTTTCAACAACTGCATAATATGCGTTGCATATCGAAATGTAATAATTACAAGAATACTAAGTGAGCTTTGCACGAGATGTTCATTGTCGCGAAAATCGTGCTCAAATATTATTTAGCTTTCTCTAACATTTTCCCAGCTTCTATATCTGTATCTTCTAGTTTCTGTATTTTTGATTTTAAAAACTCACCCAGTTTATCTTTTAGGCCGATGCATTGGGAAATATGTGGGAACTGAAGTATCTTCCGCCATTTCTTACTCTTGCCCTTGTTGCTGTCACCACCGCCTACGCAGAAGCAAACGCAAAAATTAAAAAAAAAAAAGCAGATAAGCATCAAAATACGTGAAATAATAAATCTTATTCATCGTTTGAATATATTAAGATAACAACGTATTTCATTTCCTGTTTGATTCCTTCACGATGCGGAATTTTTTTACATCACTGCGAGCTATCTGAAATTTTTTATTAGGAATTTCATCATCGCGTAAATAAAAGGAAAAATTTTCCAATTTCAATACCTGCGCTGCTGTACGTTAATTAAAAACGAATACGCACATGGCTTATCCATATGATAGCCATTAATTAAAGATCGAGCGGAATTTGTAATAATCCCCAATGCGTCATATTGATAGATCCGGAGCATTCAAAGGCAGATTAAAAACAAAATAAAAACTATCGCTATTAACTTAATTTTTATCCGATAACATAATGACGGATATGTAAAAAAACAATCGTGTATTTAGAAAAAAATCATGGTATTTTATAGATAAAATTTTCTCAAATATCTTTCGATATTAGCGACAATACACGTGTATAACATTAAAGATATTTATAAAAGTACGATTATAAAGATTTATGATTAAAGTTCTAATGTTCTTTTAAATTAATCAATAATTTATACACTGAAATTATTTTGAAAAATATGAAAATGCGTTTAAGAAGAAAATTGTGTATAAAGTCTTTACGTTTCAATTTTGAAGCAGATGCTTCGCAAATGTCTTCACGGCGGATAGACAGCGAAATACTAGATTGAAAAGTACCGGAAGTTACAAAATTCACTCAGATAGAGATAACGACGGCATATTGGATCGATATTACAAGATTTATTCCAGGACTTCGTAGAATTCGAAACGACATTAAAATTCGACCCCGTCACGATAGAAGCTGCTAAACGAGAAAAAAGTTATTCCATTTTACCGTTCACATAATTCATCACCGGAAATACATACAATATTCCCACGTTCTGTTTCTGTGTTTCCTTCAGTGGAAACCGTTTGAAAAAGATTCGTTTCTTCATTTAATATAACATGGGAATCTAAAATTTCATATTTCATTTCTTAACACACAAAATTAGTTTTGCCACTTTTATATATTTCTGATAAAATAATAGTGAATAATAATAAATTACCAAAAAATTCAGGATCTCATATAAAGCAAAATTAACCACATTATTTTGTTTACTTAAATATAACCATATCCTAATTTAATAAGAATACAATTGTTTAATAAACATGATAAATAGATCTTCGATACCATAATTGAGGTCTTTTAAAATTATTATTTAACATCTCGTTATATTTATAGTTATATTTAAAATATCATTTAACATAATGTCTCAAGAGAGAGAGAAACCAACATTGTTCGAGTTATTTGGCGATAAAAAATGACAGACTTTCAGCAAACTAAACTTCTGATATATCTTGCATTCTCCTTCAACCGCGGACTATGAATCATCTCATACACAAGGCGTTACTTAGGATGATAAACTCCGACAACGGAAACCTATCATGCGCGCCAACAAAAACTTATTAAAATCTTCGAACATCATAACGTTAGATAACACATTGCAATACACGTTCTGCCGGATGCTGCATATGCAACAATAATGATTGATGTATATTATGTATCATTACATTGCGTGGTTTATCGAATATTGTTGTTATAAAAGCAGCATAACGAATTTAAATAATTTATTACCGAGAATTATAAATCACGAGAAAAGATAACTTTTTTATAGCCCGCAAAATGTTCATTTGTAAACGCTTTTTCCTCTCTGTATCGATTCTTTAATCAATATATAATCAATTTATATTTTCCAAGAAAAAAAAACTAAAAAATATTACATAACTTTGTAGTATTTCTTATTGTATATACTTATAAGCAAATGGAAATTTAGAGAATTTAATTTCCAACATGAAAATGGATAATAAAAGTTCATTTAATATCGTTTTGACGCATTAAAATCCAAAAAATTTTAAAGATTAATTGGAAATATGCTTAAAAATAAACGCTCGATTTTAATTACACGCGAACGAAAAAAATTGACGTAAATTTCGAAACACTCTGTACATTTATTTGCATTAAACAAATTCTGATTACGGCAAGAAGATGCCGTAGCCTTCATTGCGGAATCCACAAAATCTCCCGTGCGACGATGGCGGTATCGATCGTGCGGAAAAACGAAAAGCACACGGAAAAGCGGAGGGAAATGTACGGGGGAGAGATGCATGATACTAGGTCCCAAGTTTTTCGCTCCCATGAACGCCTCATTGTACAGGTCATTCCAAGAAAGCTCTGTCTGTTGTTATCGAGATAATAGATTATCTGACACAAAGTTGATTATAGAGAGAACCATATACAGATATTATAAAAATTGTCTGCGAATGTGTTAATAATATGTATAATATATATAAATAATATATATAATATATATAAATAATAATATATATATATAAATAATATATATAATACAATTAAAAACTTTAACGAATAATGAACGCGGAAATATCAAGTAGAGAAAATTCGAACGATAAAAATAAGCCAAGTAAATTTCATCCCATGCATCAACTTATTTTTATTATTTGATAAATAATCCATGAGAAATATTAACGCAATTTACGATGAAATAGTACTTTTTTTCATTCTGATGAAAAAAAAGATTAAATTGTACATTGATAAATTATTCAATGTCGAAAGAATAAAAAGGTGGCACTCAAACCCTGGAATAAAATATTCGTTAAGGTCGAGTCGACTCGAGAGAGAATCAAATAGAGTGTCCGAGTTTGTGCTCTCCTCAAGATACCCTGATATAATAGAATTAAAATATAAAAATTAAAACATATAATAAATTAAAAACTTTAATGAATAATGAACGCGGAAATATCAAATAAAAAAAAAATTCGAACAATAAAAATAAAGTAAATTCCACTCCATGCAATCAATATAACTTATTTTTATTATTTGATAAATAATCCATGAGAAATATTAACGCAATTTACGATGAAATAGTACTTTTTTTCATTCTGATGAAAAAAGAAGATTAAATTGTACATTGATAGATTATTCAATGTCGAAAGAATAAGAAGGTGGCTCAAAGCCTGGAATAAAATATTCGTTAAGATCGAGTCGACTTGAGAGAGAATCAAATAGAGTGTCCGGGTTTATGCTCTCCTCGAGACACCCTGTACTTTGTCGACGTATCACGGGCCCGCTCGTTCGATCCCCAACGAGCGGAAGTCGGGGGTCGCGTAGCTCCACCTTCTCTTCCACATCGGTGGAGGAAAAAGGAGGAAAACGGGGGAGGAAACGCGACACGGTGCTCCGATGCGTGTGAATTGCATTGCGCGGAACAAGGACCTGTCCAATGCATGCGCTGCATCCTGTCTACAGAACGAATCTGTCGCGTATCTCGCCATCAATCGTTAAATGCGATCCGCAAAAAATATTCGTCAAAATAGTATGCGAATTATGGTAGGAAATGTGCATGCTTTTTTATGATTCAATCAAATCTTTTGTTTAAAATTTATTTCGACTGTTTAAAAAATTGATGTCGATAAATGAATCTCATGTAATCATCTTGAGAGACGCATCTTGAAAACAGAAACTTAATTTTTTATTAATTATTTCAATATTAAAAAAAACACCAGTTTTTAAAAAAAACATCAAATGAAGAGACTGTTCAATTTTCGTCTTGTATCTTTCGCAAACAAGACTCAATTATTTTTTTTGCAATATATAACTTATGCAACTGTTGATCTCATCTAATCGATGTATAGTCATGCATCAATATCAGGGAATAAAAAAAAACCGCATTCGATTTGATTAGTCGCATAAAAAAAGAGATAACTGATGTACATCGCGTACATCGAGAAATCTAAGAAAGAAAAAAAAATATCCGGAATCACATAATACCGAAAGTGATGTTGCAAAATTTGAAAAGCAAGGTGTTGCAAATATTTAAAATAAATTAACGAATTTACTTGTAAAATAAATTAACGAATTTACTAATATTTAAAATAAATCACGAATTTACTTCGTTTTTGTTCTAATTTTTCTCGATTTAGCTCTTTAATTTAAATAATTTCTGCTATTTTTAACGGAAAATAAATAAGCGCATTGCGTCATGCGTTGTTCATACATATTTCAACTAACAAGTAATCATTAATAATATTCATTCATTCGTTCTATTACATTTTATCAATACTCGCGACCAAGTATAAGCGTAAGATTTATACAAATACATTATGATTTAAAGTAGTTGTTATTACAAACTGGTAATTTTATCCGTGACAACTCGCGTTCCGGTCGTGGAATTTCCTTATGTCTCGTCGTCATCACGTAATTATGTTAGTATGCGACAACTACACTCATAGCTTCATTTATGATAATTACATTGCGCGTATCTACTTTGCTATCATTATGATAATTGAGGTTCCCGGAACTCGACCCGAAACGAAACTTTCAATTATACGAACACGGTATACAAATATTTATTTCGTTGAAACGCATCTTTCCGCAAATAATAAAATATCATCTTTTCATTATTTTACATGTTTTTATTTCATGTTATATTTTATCTACAAGTATGTTATTCTATTCTGCTCTATCCAACGATTTTTATTATATCGTGAATTATGCTTTTGGTGTATTTTAAAGATTTTTTAAGAAATTATTAAAAATTCACAAGTACACTTTATAGATTGCTTAACCGTCAGAATTATTCGACTTCAAAATTAAATTTTTTTTCAATGCTAAAATTATCTTTCATTATCAAAAATCCTAGTATAAAAAGAAATAAATTCTCCAGAATAAAATTTAGATGATTCGACAGCGAGCGCGTTAACGTTCCGTTCTTCGAACACGATTTCGCGCAGGTATCAAAAAATCTCTAGAGTTCGTGAAAAGAAAGCCGGAACTTTAATTGGCAGCATCAGACTTTGATGTGCTAGCTTTACGTATGCAAATCGGCGCACCGTGTCCTCCAGGATTAATCCAGGATTAACAACATCGAGGACACACCTCCCGACACGCGAACAACGTTACGAGGCGACGGCTTCGCAGACGCAACAAGAGACCGCGCGATAAATTAGGATTTTGTAAGCTGGAAAGTATTTCACCGAAGCAACAGATTGATTACAGTCATTTGTCGATCGAACGCCCCGTTAATTACGTCGCCGCGTTACGACGAGTACGATAGACCGCTAATTAACCCGTTACCCCTCTAACTATCGGCTCTCCTGTATACTTACGTAATTCGCGGCTCTGCCAGGACTCCTCCCCGGGCTTTTATTTGTAAAGTTTATCAAGGCGATGTGATTACAAGGCTATTGACGTAGTCGCCGTTGCTTCTTTCGCTATCACGCGAATCCATTTACCTACTTTCCGACCATCACATGGCGCGCCTGCACTCTCTTTAGGACAGGACGCCGTTTGTAATTTACTAATTAAACGCCAGCCGGTGGTTGTAACCCTCGACTGGTTGCCAGTCGATCGTAATTTGCGGTGATCAACAGAACTCGGTCTCAAGTTAAGTGAACGTAATCATGATTTCTATGCAAATTTTATTCGAAAACTCTCTTAGAGAAACTTTGGGTTTGCAGTTTCTCGAATTATACTTCGAAATAAAGTCCATTTAAAAATTGAAAAAAATTGATCCATTGTCGACTTTTATTTCCGAAATTTTCTGATTCTTTAATTAAGGATGTTTTGTACCTATTTTCAAAATATTGAGAATTTAATGAAAATTGTACAGAATGTCCTTACATATGTTTAGAATCTTCAGTACAATTTTTAAATCGATTCACTAAAGCGTTCACAAGTTATAAGGATTTTAATTTGCACCGAATTAACATGTGTTCTTATGGGAAACGTATAACCATGTCGATTCAAATGACAAAAACACATGGAAATAATATTCAGAATTTGTTTAAAATTTGCAAAAGTGTAGTTACAGAGGAAATATTTGGTCAAATAATATTATACAAGTACTAACTGGTTAAAAAGAAATTAAATATAATTCAATGAAATTAGCCATCTGACACAAGGCGAAATTCTCTGCCAAAAGTTAATCATTTCGATTAACAAAATTCGGAATATTTCAGTAAAAACGCAATAAATATTAAAAAATACATCTCTGCACTGTAGCTAAGATCAAATTGTAATATTCCACGCAATTTCTCATACTCAAAATACACCAAAAGTGGATATATTCGTCAATATTGATTTTCAGCTACTTTTTGCTGGGATTGTACATACAAAGCATCCTTAAACTAGCAATATTAAATTGTTTTAAAATTTAATCTAAAGAAAAGTTTTACTTTTTTTTTCAATCGGGAGATCTTTTTTCTCAAAAAAGAATTATTCTGATACAAACTAAAAAATCCTCAAGATTGCTTTTTTTCTTACGAGAGGGAAACAAATCTTTACAATTATCGAGAATTTCGTTGTTAAAGAAAAAATCGTTGGTAGGGAAAAAATCAAATTATGAATTCTCACATGAAAAAAAGCGTGAGAATGCCTATATTTATACACATCCTGCGGGATAGGCTGTACGCGCGGAGTATAACGAAAGGTGAAACGTCACGTTTCCCTGTCAGCGGCAAAGTTCGTTGTACCCTGTGACGAGGCTAAAAATAAATGGCAACAGAATCGAATCGAGTATTTGACCCTGCAAAAAATCTCTCGAGTCCCTATCTTTTTGGTGTACACGTCAGAGGTGCGCGGGAGATGCTATTTTCGTCGGCTCGAGTTTCTCAAGTAATCGCGAAACGTTATTAATTGTAAGGGAAACCGACCCCTCGTGCTGTAGAATTTTTATAATAACGGAACCGTAAAAGAAGATGTAAGTCGTGATGATATGCAATGAATATCAAGGATGTTACAAAAACTCATATGCAGATGATGATTATGACGTTCTTTGTTCCATAAATGAGTTTTACGGAGTTATTCCTATACAATGCCAAATTAATAATTAAATAACTGAAATAGTTATTTATTAAAATACTTATTTATTAAAAGTTATTTATTATTTATATCGAGTACGTTAAAACATTTAATGTATAGTTTAACGTTGTCTTAAGTTATTATTTACATCTCTGATTTCCTAGAAATAAATATGTAGAGATTAAAAAAACGATTATTCTGACACTGATTAATAATAATTACATGAAACTCGTAGAAAAAAATAATTAATATTATTTTACGATGCTTTCCGATTATTTTAAATCCTCTCGTACATGTATATTATAAATTCTGCAACTGTAAATATATCTTTTTGATAGTGTATCATTGAAAGAAAGATGCAAAAAAATTGCTTTTACAAAAACTTTGGAGCGAGCTCACGCGGTTGAAATATCGCCAGTGATTTCATATACAATTTGTTTTTTCTCTCGTTTTTTCTCGTTCTCTATATCAATTAAGTATCGAATATACGATACGGGTGATGGCTCGCGCGATACACACCGTAATTTCATTTTTAATTTGCCAACGTTAGAGCGTATGCTCGTCATGGAGGTCTCAACGCTATGGAGATTCTCGGAATTAAAAGTATGACATATATATATTTGCGCTCTTGAGATCGCTTCCTTTTATTTTTTTTTCATTTTGTAATTAATAAATATTTATCCTCTTGTGCAATCTGTTATCACATCTATTTTTTATTTCACAAATAGTGTTTACATTCCAAAAAAAATGAAAAATGATATTTTTCTCATTTTTTTTTGATCAATTTTTTAAATCGTATAGTTTTTCTTTGAATTGAAATTTATAATTTTTTTTAATCTTTCTGAATTTTTCATTTTCTATAGATCTTATTATATTTTTTTCATTATTTCTTTAAAGCTTAAATTTTTTCTATTGTATTGTACATCCAAGTTTAACAGAAAGAAATTTTAGGTATGTAAAATTCAAAAAAAGCAACAAAAATGTGCGGCATTAAAAAAAAAATGTCCGGTTAGCGTAGATGCACAAATCAATTTTGATAGGTAAAAAGCGAAATAATAACCGGTGTTTCTTTTATTTCACGTTTTAGCGGCGCCTGTGACGAGAGATAGATGTGTTAAAACGTGTCGGACCAAAATGAAAAGAAAATCTGATTTTTTCTCTCTCTCTCTCTCTCTCGCTGTAAAGATTTTTTATTTCAATCTATCGCTCGCGTTACGGCGCTTAAGCTGTCGTCGTGAGCATCAAGATCGTTTTTATGCGCGCATTAAAATACGGACACCTACACTAAGCCGTCATAAATGCCTCCGCCGGATAGGCCCTCTTTGATCCAATGCATCGTGTCTAAACACGTATAATGACAACTGCAAAAGCTTGCCATCTTTCAATTAGTGACGTTATAAATGTCTGCAATGGATATTTTTTTTTATCAATAACGGTAATCCAAATTACCCTTTCAATAAAAATACACAGAAAATATCAAACGCGCAAGTTTCTTTCTTCACTAATCTTGAGCGAGAATTTTTGAATGTCGATGTAAGTCTCGTGTAACATGATAAAAATTACAGGAAAACAAATTTTATTCGGATGTAAATTATATTTAAATCTTTTCGAGAGATATAATTACGATTATAAAAATACGTTTATTCTTGTTTGCGCCGAAATACGCACCCTATGGTTAATCTTGTCAATGATAGCGATTCGATTGCGTTAAACGATGCAAAAATAACGATTGCGAATAAACATTGCGCGTTAAACCCGAACGCTCAATCTCGCGGCTAAAATTGCGGGGCGATTTTACTCGCAATAAATGTTGCCCAAGCGAACACTCGGTAATAACGCTGTACAGGGTGTTTCGAAAAGACCATATATACGTACGTAGGTACAATATACAATATCGAAATTGTTCAACATGCATTAATCGACTGAACTCAAATAACTGCTTTTGACACGCATTGTAAGCGACGCACTATTAATTATTATACGTCATAAAACGATTTGTGCAGCTACATAATAAATACACATCATAATTCTTATTCTCAACAATAACTTCGATAAAATAAAAATGGTAAAATTTAGAGTATTCATGAATTCAGTGTGTACTAATCGGTTCAAATCAAGAGTTAAAAATTTTCGACATTATCACATACAATTGTAACTCGTGTATCGTTAATCATTATACAGGGTGTCCGATTCGAGGGACCAAACGAAAAGTGATGATAGATTGGGTCAAACTAAGAAGAAAAGTCCTCTACCATTTTGCAAAATTCGCAATAATTATTAAGTAATAAGCAAAAATGTCACATGAAGGTTACCTTTAATTTTTTAAATGAAACCCCCTATTTTTTATTATGTATTCTTATAGCTTATCTCGAGAGCTTTCCAAAACACTATAATAAAGTATTTCTTCATTGAGTACTTTTCGAGTTATGAGGCTTGAAATAATTTCTTAATTTTACATAAACCATAAAATATCTAGTAAAATATTCATTTTTCGATTATCTTACCTTAATACTTTTATATACAAAACAAGGAGGAATCAATTTGTAAAGAAAAAACATAGTTGTTTTTAAAAAAAAATATGTAATTTGCAATTAACTCATATTTTTTCTTAAAAACAACTGTTTTTTTTTTTACACCAATTGATTCCTCTCATTATTTTGCATATAAAAGTATTAAGGTAAGATAATCGAAAAATGAATATTTTACTAGATATTTTATGGTTTATGTAAAATTAAGAAATTATTTCAAGCCTCATAACTCGAAAAGTACTCAATGAAGAAATACTTTATATAGTGTTTTGGAAATCTCTCGAGATAAGCTATAAGAATACATAATAAAAAATAGGGGGTTCCATTTAAAAAATTAACCTTTATGTGACATTTTTGCTTATTACTTAATAATTATTGCGAATTTTGCAAAATGGTAGAGGACTTTTCTTCTTAGTTTGACCCAATCTATCATCACTTTTCGTTTGGTCCCTCACGAATCGAACACCCTGTATATCGTAACAATATATTTATATAAAAATTGCACAAACTTTTCGATTACGGAATATATTTATTTATTATGTCACTCAATATAATTGATTGATTTATTTATAAGATGAGATATGAAGCTCATTATATAAATTTGAAAAGAAAATAAAGCGAGATTGTCAACACAATTAACTGTTTGGAATTTATATAATTTATATAATTTATATAATTTATATAATTTATAGAATAATTTATAGAATTTATATAATTTATAGAGTTTATATAATTGTAAAATTAATTAATTGTTCAGAATTGAGTCATCAATGCATGTCGAAGTGTATTTTCTAATAAATAGATAAGTAAAAAAATTTGAAAAATAGCAATAAATGACGACAAAGTCATGACTCACCTTCTCTCGCTTTCAGGTACACAGTGTTCGCGACGATGTTCTCCAACTCCATCAATTCCAGCTTGATCGAATTTACGCGGCCGAATCGGGTGGGAGAAAAAGAGGCCTCGTGATCGACGACGACGTCGACAGATGACGTTGGCGAGGAGCACGTCCGATTGTTGTCGTTGCTGGTACACGGGGTTGATCACCCTGTCGGGTCCTAACAGACCAGCTCCCATCTGCGGCCCCGGGACACCACCAGGGTCCACGATCGGTCCCCTTTTACCGAGGACCAACGAGCGAGGAATCGATTACGTCTCTCGATATATCTCGATTCGGACCTTTGCTTCAACTTTATCACTAATCGAGTGAGAAAGAATCTCAATGCGAGAGATTCGTTCGATTTCACTTGCTCAGCCAACTCTCAACTCGATCGATCGTCGGAATCAACTTATTTGGAATCGATTCAGTTCTTGGGAGAATTCTTCAAGGATTACGTGTATTAGTCTCTTGAAGGAAGAAAAAATGGCGCACTTGCATTCAAGTGGATCGGCGACGCAAACAAGGATGCTGATGAATAACTTCGAGGTTGTCGCTCGGAATTAGATTAATCGACGAAATAGTTTAAGTGTATCTCGTGAAAGGCGACGTTGTGCTGATTTTTGATCAAGACCAAATCGATCGCGAAGTGAATGGCGTTAGAACCGATGATGCCAGGATAAATTCGGCGCCTCGGCGGATCCCGTTTAATCAGTCGGTAGATATTCTATCAGTCTAGGATCTCTTTTATCTTTCGATAGGCGAAGTCAACGGATCGAATAGCAGTGCTACGAAAGAAGCTTTATCACCGTTCATGAACCCAGCAAATCTCCCAATCCGACGGAATTAGATCGCTCGACGCTCAAAATCGTCGTATGCGTTGATCGCATAATCGACGCTCGTCACCGGCGGATTCCGCGCAATCATCCTGTCGAGCCGCGATTAACGATCCCCACAATCATCGATTCTTCCTCAATCAAACATTCCATCAATTCCTCCCCCGATGAGCGGCGAGGGCGTCTCGCGAGCATCGACAAGCGTGCTCTTTCACTGGCGTCATCCAGATAGAATTTGTCCTCGTTATCTGCACTCGCAATCAGACTCGTGCTACAAACAAGTACAAGAGAAATTGACGGTCGATCGAGAGTAATTCTTGAATCCTTGCGCTCAGGTTCGCGCGAGGCATTAGTGACAATATTGCGACACAAAGGCGAAAGGCTATCTTTGATACAAGTTATATAGCAAGACTATATCGAGACGTTAATGGACGACGGGAAGACTCCGAGTGTGCGTGCTCCTTTAACGTGACCTCGCGAAAATATCGCGCGAACTCCGGGATGCGCTCGCTCGAGAGGGACGCCACGTGTGGCGAAGTGCCTTTCACTTTTCTGACGATGAAACACGCGCTGGCCCCAAAACGGACGGCTGGCTGGTTGACTGGCTGGCTGACTGACTGGTCGCCGAAACGCGGAGGAGATTCGGATCGACGACGAATTACGCGGGAATGCCGATCTCGCGTGCGCGATTTCGCTCACTTGTTCGCTCGCTCTTCTTCTGCGGCGCGATTCCTCTCCTCCTCCTCCTCTTTCTCTTCCTCTTCTTCTTCTTCTTACGGTGCGCACCAAGGGTGAATGACATTCGCCGAGGGCGGCGGATTCCTAATGGCTCCCCTCGCGCATTTCATTTCTCTCGCGCGTTCACTGACGCGTTACTCGCGCGGACCGCCTCGTGGATTCGCTCCCGTGCACGCGCATGCTGAAAAACAATCACTCGTGGATTCGATTGCCTTTTACATTGTGAGAATTCGAAGATTTTCGAAGAATAGAGAGAGAGAGAGAGAGAGAGAGAGAGAAAGAGAGAGAGGTAGATAAATAAATATAGATAGATAGATAGATAGATAGAGAGAGAGAGAGAGAGAGAGAAACAAATAGAGAGAGATAGAGAGAATCGATCGTAATGCAATATTAATTACGATTCATTTGATATTGTAATCGTGTCACTATTATAACCGACTTTACAAAGGCGTTGTTTACTATTACTTTCCCCGCTAAACATTAATTCAATATTTGATGAAAAAAAGTGACATTTATGCAAAAGTAAATATTCGCGAAAATTCAGCGTAGATGAAAACCGGAATTAAATAATCATTAATAACGTTCAGAACCGGATCGTACCTCAGCATCTCCACGTGCTCAATAATTATTCTCTAAAAAAAGATTCCTGAACTTCACAAACGCACCTACACATTCCTCGCAGAAACATCGGCGAGTGTGCTCATTAGCGCGACATCGCGTCACTGAGCACATGTGCGTACATACGCGTGAATGGCGACGCAGCGGACAGGTGCGTCGAGGAGGAGAAGGGGAAGAGAGGGAGGGAGGAGAAGAGAGATGGTGATAGCGACGCGACGTTAATCTAATAAGCGGAGTACGCGTTATTTCCACGTATATTCATATCCGGCCGGGGCTTTTAATGGGCGATCCGCTTTCATAGACAACACGCACACACATTCGTACACGTGTGCGACATCGCCGGGGATATAAATTCCGAGTAACCGCGGAAACGCGGGGATTAGAACGCCGTGGAATTAGATGGACTCTCGCTACCGCAAATTGAACTCGCGCCGTCCTTTTCAATTATCCCGCGAGCCGACCGACCACGTCTTATAAGTTAGCGGAACAAAATGGGCGGAATCAATTATAATTGATATTTTTATTTGTTGCTCATTTGTTGCTAAAAAGTTGCCAAAGAAAAAAATTTGTTGCTCTGTCATTTTTTTAAAAAAATCATGTTCCGCTAAAGGAAGATTAAGTTAGCGGAACAATATATATAACAACAAAATTATACGTAATAATAATATAAAAATTTGTTGCTAATTTGTTGCTCTTAAAATATTCAATTTGTTGCTTGCAAAATAAATTTAAACAATAGCGGAAAACTTTTCACAGCGAGCAAAGTTACAAGAATAAACTATCAGAAAAAAATGTGTTGCTCGCTTAAATTTGGTATTGAGATATAGTTTGAATTTGTTGCTTTCGAAATATCCAAGTTCCGAATTTGTTGCATGCAAAATAAATTTAAATAATGATGAAAAACCTTTCACAGCGTGCAGAGCTACAAGAGTAAACTACTAGAAAAAAATTTGTTGCTCGCTTAAATTTGGTATTGAGACATAGTTTGAATTTGTTGCTTTCAAAATATCCAAGTTCCGAATTTGTTGCTTGCAAAATAAATTTAAATAATGATGAAAAACCTTTCACAGCGTGCAGAGCTACAAGAGTAAACTGTCAAAAATAAATTTGTTGCTCACTTAAATTTTATATTGGAATATAGGTTGAATTTGTTGCTTTCGAAATATGTAAGTTCCGAATTTGTTGCTTGCAAAATAAATTTAAATAATGATGAAAAACCTTTCACAGCGTGCAGAGCTACAAGAGTGAACTACTAGAAAAAAATTTGTTGCTCGCTTAAATTTGGTATTGAGACATAGGTTGAATTTGTTGCTTTCAAAATATCCAAGTTCCGAATTTGTTGCTTGCAAAATAAATTTAAATAATGATGAAAAACCTTTCACAGCGTGCAGAGCTACAAGAGTAAACTATCAAAAATAAATTTGTTGCTCCCTCAAATTTGGTATTGGAATATAGGTTGAATTTGTTGCTCTCGAAATATCCAAGTTTCGAATTTGTTGCAATAAGTTTAAATAATAAACAAATTAAATTACAAGAATATGTATATGACGATACAATAACAATTAATAAGATTTATATGGTCTTGAATACTTGTGCCAAATATATTAAGTAAAAATTCAGTCAATATGTTTTCGATGTAATTTAGACTTTGCACGCTGTGGAAGGTTTTTCGTTATTGTTTAAATTTATTTTGCAACCAACAAATTCGGAACTTGGATATTTCGAAAGCAACAAATTCAACCTATATTCCAATATCAAATTTAAGTGAGCAATAAATTTTTTTCTGATAGTTTACTCTTGTAGCTTTGCACGCTGTGAAAGGTTTTTCATCATTATTTAAATTTATTTTGCAAGCAACAAATTCGGAACTTACATATTTCGAAAGCAACAAATTCAACCTATATTCCAATATAAAATTTAAGTGAGCAACAAATTTATTTTTGACAGTTTACTCTTGTAGCTCTGCACGCTGTGAAAGGTTTTTCATCATTATTTAAATTTATTTTGCAAGCAACAAATTCGGAACTTACATATTTCGAAAGCAACAAATTCAACCTATATTCCAATATAAAATTTAAGTGAGCAACAAATTTATTTTTGACAGTTTACTCTTGTAGCTCTGCACGCTGTGAAAGGTTTTTCATCATTATTTAAATTTATTTTGCAAGCAACAAATTCGGAACTTGGATATTTTGAAAGCAACAAATTCAAACTATGTCTCAATACCAAATTTAAGCGAGCAACAAATTTTTTTCTAGTAGTTTACTCTTGTAGCTCTGCACGCTGTGAAAGGTTTTTCATCATTATTTAAATTTATTTTGCAAGTAACAAATTCGGAACTTGGATATTTCGAAAGCAACAAATTCAACCTATATTCCAATACCAAATTTAAGCGAGCAACAAATTTTTTTCTGATAGTTTACTCTTGTAACTTTGCACGCTGTGAAAGGTTTTCAGCTATTGTTTAAATTTATTTTGCAAGCAACAAATTCGAAACTTGGATATTTCGAAAGCAACAAATTCAACCTATATTCCAATATCAAATTTAAGTGAGCAACAAATTTTTTTTTGATAGTTTACTCTTGTAGCTCTGCACGCTGTGAAAGGTTTTTCATCATTATTTAAATTTATTTTGCAAGCAACAAATTCGGAACTTGGATATTTCGAAAGCAACAAATTCAAACTATATCTCAATACCAAATTTAAGCGAGCAACACATTTTTTTCTGATAGTTTACTCTTGTAACTTTGCTCGCTGTGAAAAGTTTTCCGCTATTGTTTAAATTTATTTTGCAAGCAACAAATTGAATATTTTAAGAGCAACAAATTAGCAACAAATTTTTATATTATTATTACGTATAATTTTGTTGTTATATACAGGGTGAGCCATTTTAATTAACGCACGCAGTTATTTCGGAAACAAAGCATTTTAGAGAAAAATGTTTCAGACAAAAGTTTTATGGTTTCGAGGGGGCCATAAGATGGTACCATTGGTTTGATCTTGAAGAGTTATTTGAAGGTCACATGAAGGTCACCTTCAATTTCTTAAATGGAACCTGCTATTTGTCATTACATATTCTTGTAGCTTATCTCGAGAGCTTTCCAAAACACTATAATTAAGTACTTTTTTGTTAAGTACTTTTTGAGTTATGAGGCTTGAAATAATTTATTAATTTTACATAAACCGTAAAATATCTTGTAAAATATTCATTTTTCGATTATCTTACCTTAATACTTTTATGTACAAAATAATGAGAGGAATCAATTGGTGTAAAGAAAACACATAGTTGTTTTGAAGAAAAAATATGGAATTCTTAATTGCAAATTACATATTTTTTCTTCAAAACAACTATGTGTTTTTTTTACACCAGTTGATTTCTCTCATTATTTTGTACGTAAAAGTATTAAGGTAAGATAATCGAAAAATGAATATTTTACAAGATATTTTACGGTTTATGTAAAATTAAGAAATTATTTCAAGCCTCATAACTCAAAAAGTACTTAACGAAAAGGTACTTAATTATAGTGTTTTGGAAAGCTCTCGAGATAAGCTACAAGAATATGCAATGACAAATAGTAGGTTCCATTTAAGAAATTGAAGGTGACCTTCATGTGACCTTCAAATAACTCTTCAAGGTCAAACCAATGATACCATCTTATGGCCCCCTCGAAACCAAACAACTTTTGTCTGAAACATTTTTCTCTAAAATGCTTTGTTTCCGAAATAATTGCGTGCGTTAATTAAAATGGCTCACCCTGTATATTGTTCCGCTAACTTAATCTTCCTTTAGCGGAACATGATTTTTTTAAAAAAATGACAGAGCAACAAATTTTTTTCTTTGGCAACTTTTTAGCAACAAATGAGCAACAAATAAAAATATCAATTATAATTGATTCCGCCCATTTTGTTCCGCTAACTTATAAGACGTCGACCGACCGACCGACGAGACGCGCTCCTCCTTTTAATTCTCCCGATATTGCGCTCGTCTCGCTGGAAGCCGGTTCGATTAATTCTCGCGTAGCAAATCGCCCCAAGCTAGACGAACATCCGAGAAAGACGGGGAATTTGCGACGCTCCTAATTGGAGCTTTTAACCCCCGCAATAAGAACGATTTAATGACAACGTAAACATCGGCCTTTTAAAGCCGTAAAGCTTCTTTGATATAAAAGGATCGCCAAAATTATTATATCGTATTTTTAATTTTATATACAGAGTGTTTCTTAATAAGTGCGAAAAATTTCAGGAGATGATTCTTTGTCGAAAATTAAGGGAGGCTTTTCATATAAACATATACTATTTTTTTCTCAAATTTCGAACAAGTTAAAGAAATGAAATTAGATGGATATTTTCTACTAGTAAAAAGGTTATTTATTAACATTTTTTTTCGGCCTCCCGTATTGTTATAAGGGGATTAAACTAGCAACCCCTATTCAATTTTTTATTAAAACTTTTTAATGCCGGAATATGATCATCTAAAAATATGCATTAAAAAGTTTGATTATTTAGAAACTTTTTTATTTCTTTTATTTTTTTCATAAAATCAGTAATTTTCAAGAAAAAAAAATTAAATACGTTATCGTGCATATCACGATGCTAAATAGCATAGGTTTCGAATTACGAGAAGTTAAATTTCAAAATAAAAATAAAATTAGAGTAAATGTTGGGAAAATTGGAACAAAAACAAAATTATAATAAAAACCTGAAAACTTAAAAAATTTTTTCGCCCTTATTAAGAAACACCTTATATATCATTTATTATTAATTTTATATATATTCTTTTCTTCTATTTTACGTAATCGTATTATTTTTCCCATGTTTATATTTTCTTAAAGCGAGGCATTTTATCGTCTGTCATTGTAATGTAACCCTACGTCACGTAATTGTGACGGAATTAAACGGCATACGATACGAGCCGCGCTTTAACACGTTACGTGCTGCGAGAAGAATTGTTTCTGAAGAAATGTGTGATTGGCGGAATAGTTTTTGAATGGCAAAGAGTGTTAGCACCACTTGCGGCGATGCATCGTCCCGGCACGCACTGGAATGCGCGATGCGGTTTTCATGCCATTGTTCGAGATAGGCGATACGCGACTGTAAATTGACGATGCGACGATGCGACGTGTCGAGCATGTCTGGATTCCCGGTCAGGCTAATATAGTATCTCGCCATTAATCGCGCGATCGCATTCCCTTTCGATCCACCGTTCGATCCACAACGCAATTTCGTTGTAATTGCTCTTTGACAAACAAAATTCCATTTCACCGCTGATGTTGACTTCGAACGAGAGACCGCTTATGTACATTTATCTCCGTTTTTTAAAGGTCTTTTCACACGATTAACGTTTCTTTTTACGACAATTTATTCCCGACAAAATCGTCCATTTTCATCATTTTTCTATCGCGTAGCAGATTTGCGGTGATATAAAGTCTAAAGGGAGGAGAAGATGTTTGCGACTCGATGCGCTTGCACATTGAAATACGGCGTGGAACACGCGTAAATCGGTACGATAAATCAGTTTGAACGCCGCGATGACCGCGAAAGCGATAAAACGTTTCCAACGCGAAAAAAAGGAAGAGAAATGGATCAGAAGGAGAGAGAAGGAGAGAGAGAGAGAGAAACTAATCGCCGCCTCTGAAATCTTCTCTACCTGAATCGCGAGAACGGAGGCAGTCGTTTCACTCGCGTGCATCCCTTTCGACGATTGACGATATATATACACACAGCGAAATAGAAATTGCCAATAACGACGCGACGGAACAATACGCGCCGCTGACGTTGATACATTAGAGGCGTTCGCATTGTGTCAATCAGTAATGCAGTTTATACATGATTGACAGTATCATAGGCAACGCGAGTACGTCCGTACATGTGTACAGGATGTCCCAGATAGAGCCAATTTTTTTTTTCACCGTCATTCGATTTAATTTCGCGTGCAACATTTCTTTACAAAAATGTTGGTTTTGAATTATAAACAAGTAAAGATAAAAAACTTTAATTTTTTTTAAATTTATTAAGTAATTTTAATATTTAATAAAATTAAATAGGGTAAATAAATTGAAGAGTGATAGTTTAATAATATTTAAATAATTATGTTTTAATAATATTTGTTTTATTAATTTTTATTTTTTACTCATATTTTCTTTCATTTATATATTTTATTTTTTAAAAACTATAATTTATATTTTTATTTAAATTTTTATGTAAACCTATACATTAATTTTATTTTATATATTTTCCAATAAAATATGTAAAATGAAATTAATTTACAGGTAATACAATTAATTTATAGGTTTAAATAAAAATATAAATTATCGTTTTTAAAAAATAAAATATATAAATAAAAGAAAATATGAGTAAAAAGTAAAAATTAATAAAACAAATATAAATATTATTAAAATATAATTATTTAAATATTAATAAATATTATTCATCATAAATTAATTATTAAATTAATTAATTATTTAATATTTATATATTAATATAATCTTATTATTTATTATTAATTAAATATATTATTAATATTCAAATATATTAATTAAAACTTTAAAAAATTTAGAGAAATATAAATTGATAACAATATAAAAGTTTCGAAAGTTAATAAAGATAATTTTCAGACAATCTCAAATCTTATTTCAGTAAAGAAATTCAAGCTCTGAGTTATAGAGATTAAAAAATGAAAAAGAACGATGTCCCGTTAAAATTTTAGCATCAGCAAAGATTCGTTCAATATTGGCCAAAAAGTTGGTAGGCCGAAAGAAATACGATTGATCTGGGACACCATGTACGAGTACATGTATGTGTATGATAGATACGTGTATTGTGCATTTATAGGTACAATGTATAGCCGCTTATATGTTGTGTGCGAAAAAGAGGGAGAGGAAGAGAGCGCGAGATGAGGATTCGAGGGAGATAGAAAAGGCAATTCCGCCGTATCAGCGCAAATGGCTATTGGCCGACAGGAAGGAACGCCGTGCGCTTCTCCGCAGAAGACGATAATAATAAACGTTTACGATCGACGAGCTTCAAATTGGAACGCGTGGACCAAGGGTCCTTACACAATGGGCCCTTACGATATTTCAATATCCGGCGTCCTTCTTCCAGGATTATGGATCATCTCTCTTCGTCATCTCTCTCTTTCTCTCTTTTTTTATCGGTTCAAACGCGCCTATAATTCGTAACGGACGGAAGATGAATTTTTCCAGAATTCCTCACGAATTTTGATAAGATAAATCGACACTCACAGGAAGTTGAAATTCATCTATATAAATTTTATGACTGTACACGCATGAAATGAGGTTATAAAAAAATTAATAGTAAATTATAAACATTTTAAATTTTTGTGACACCTCACATTATTAATTATATTTTGAAATATAAAAAAGTAGTCAAATTTTCGAAATGACGATGGTTTTATTAAAAACTTGTGCGTATATATTTCATCTAAATTTACTTTTATTTTTTTTCAGCAGCTCTCTTTAACGTATTTGAAATATATCAATTTTTATTAATTGTAAGTGTACTTTTTTAGAAATTTCGATGAATGATCTTATAAATATTTTTCAAATTGATAAAGTCAGCTAAAATGAATAATAGATATCAGATATATAAGAACAAAAAGTGCCTCGATGTAATAATAACATGACTGAGTGAATCTGTTATTGTTGTGGGATGCACAGCTTGCTTTATTTTCGGCTGACAAATGCTCGATATACAACAAGCGTTGCGAAATTAGTTTAAACTAGACGAAAGTTTCATGCTTCGATGCGAGGGACAATCGTCGAGTATCGCGATATAATGTAATTGTGAGTTTCATTTGCGTTACATATATATGCAAGATATAAAAGAACATGATGATTAAATCGCAATTATTTTCTTTCATGCTCAGTTCAATCTAATACACATCTTTGTTTCGAAAAAATTTTGTGAAAAGTGAAGTATTTTTTTTAGTAAATATTTTTTGTAAATATTTTTTAGTAAATATAAAATTTTTTAATAAAATAATAAAATTAACGATTAGAAACTTAAATATAGATTACGGAACTATTTAATTATTAATTGTACTGTAGTAATTATTATTAGAGGATTAAAAAATTTATAAATACATTCTACACGTTGCAGTTTTAGCGAAAAAAATTCCGTCTGAGAAATTTTTTATATCGTGCAATTTACGTTAACAAGGACAGTTAGGAACATTTTGCCGATATCGAAATAAATATATTCGAGATACGATAACGGATATCTCTGATGCCAATATTTTAAATCCGGCGTTAGTTAACGATGCCTGGGAAACTAGTGTCGATTTTCGTGCGATATTCCGTAACTACATTCAATTTCAATCACGCGAAAGTTTCGAGTTCCGCTATCTCAGATTCCGTAATTTGCAATCTGCCGTCCGATGAGGGGACTTTATTAGGATATGACTTTAAAGACGGTATATTATGCAACGATTTGTTTCGTTGTTTAGAAAATTAGCGACGTACTCGACGGCAATTTGCAACAGAAGCCAATCGTGGAAGATTATTTTCCTCGTTTGCGATTCATCTAATCCGAATGCAATTCGACGTTTGACGATGTCGAATTTACGTGCGTAATATCCGCGTCATGAAATAAAAATAAAAAATATATGTAGATATATGAGAATACCGACAAGATTCAGCTACTTTATTACGATATTTTTTTTCTCATAACGATGAAGAGAAAAATTTTCCACTACAAAACGCGACACAACTGCACACAATTAACTTATACAAACGCATACGTAATTAAAGTCTTGAATATCATCCGTTTTGATCATATTTAAAGTATATGTAATTGATTATTATATTTAATCTACCAATTTTATGGCATTATATTATAATTATAATTAATATTTTTTATTTGTTGCTCATTAAAAATATTAATTATAATTGATTCTGCTTTTGTTTCGCTAATTTATAAGACGTATTATATTGGATATGTCAAATTATACGCGGAGATTCAGAATTCTATCACGAATTACGCTGTATTCGAAGCGTATTATAAAAATAAAGAGAGAGAAGGAAAGACAGAGAAAGAGGACGAGATTTACTTCGTATGATCAACGTGTTCGCAGAAGAGAGCAAGCACTTTTGCGTTGACAATTGACCGGCTGGTAGGCACGTGCGCGCAAAAGCACATACATCGTACGCTTTTCCGCACTAGAACGCGGCGGCAAATGGACTTGAGGGTGTAAATGAATATTGCAAGTTCCTGTTCCTCTCACCCTTCTCTCCCTTCACTAACGTGCCATGCGCCGGCCACGTTAACCAGACATATATACACATATATATTCTACCTGTCGCCCGGGAAGCCTCGTTCGATGACCCTGTGAGGCTCACTTTTCTCTCTCGATCCACTCGCGCTTTTCATCTCTCTCTTTCTCACCGAATAAAAGCCAAATTTTCGCACTAACGTTCGGGCACTGCGATTTATTGCCCAGTATATTGCCCGTCTCGACTCGTGTGTCATGATGAGCGTTGCGGACAAATTAAGCGTCTAATCGCTGAAGAAAAATATCATTGCACGACAATTATAATTTAATAAATTATAATTTAATTAATATTTAACATTAAATATGCAACGAAGATAACTAGGCTCTATCATCTCTACTATTTATTATTATTTTAATCGAAAATTCGTTACAATTACAATAACAATGAACAGATTTTTCTTGCAAGTGTGAGAAAGCGAGAATTGAAAATTTGCACAGGAATATGCCTAAGTAATTTCTTTCAGCACGATATACATGCTGATATTTAATATATAAAAAATTTTATTTATTATTATATAAAATGATTTATTATTATATATATTATATATTTATTATAATATAAAATTAAAAAAATTAAAAAAAGTTTGTTAATAGATACTTGATTTTTATTTATTTTCCTGTATTTTGAATTTACTTTATATATCTTAGAAATTCATATGGAATATATATCTTGCATAAACTCTTAAATATATTTTTAAACAGAGTATGTCGAGTTAAGTGTCCGTCTTTATTATACTATGCGCTTTAGCATATTCATGCGGATTTCTCTCTGCGATGTGTGTGTGTATCCATGTGTGTGCTTAGTAAACTAGCATAAAAGCAGATAGATAAATGAAGGCGGAACGACGAATTAATCGTGCAATTACGACCGATAAATAGGACTATTAACTGGCGAAATATTCGAGTCTCTCGCGCGCTCTAAAGATCCGACTGTGGATTCTCTCTTTACGTAGCAAACACTCGGGGAATCGTATCTAACGACAGCTTAATACGCCTTCTATTTGCTCTCGTCGGCGGCAAATAGAAGAAGAAACGCGCGCATGAATCGAACACATGCCGCATTTAACCCTTTCGAGCCCCCGAAAAATTTCAGTCCCGCAAAAAGTGCGTGTTTATCGACCACCGCGTGTCTCTCTCGTTACAGATTCCATAACCAAATTAAAATGGATCTTTCCTGTCAAAAAGGGACGTATAAATAATTAATGATTAATTAATTTCGGAGTAATTATATATTATATATATGTTATATTATATATTAATAATTAATGATTAATTTTTGTTGAAGTAATTAAACATCAGAGATGAGAAACTTCTAGCAAAGTAAATTTCAGAAGAGAAATAAATAGTAAACTATTTTTCAATTAATTCTATTGTTGGACTAATAAAGTTTTAATTTGACGTTTAATTATAAAGATATTTAATATTGGAAAAATTCGATAAAACATAATTACGCCGGTATTTTTATGACAATAAAATTTCCAAATTTATTTTCAAAGAAGTTATGTAGCGTAAAAAAATAATATTCGTGGGCTATTTTATACATGACCTTCTGTAAAAGTTATTCTTAAGATATTAAAAGTATATCGATTTCAATAAATTATTTCGCTTGCTAAATTACCGCTGAACGAAGATACAGAATCGCTACGTCTTTAATATTGATGACTTAAATACTAATGACTTTCACGTACAGCTCGAAGATGTAAACAATTTTACGAGTTGTTGGATACATTGAATATTAATGTCGGGATGTTAACAAATAATACTCGTGTATACCTATTGAATACATATGTTGGATATAAAATCCGTCTTATTCAATGTAATAATTAAAATATGAATGACCTTGCGCGCGCGCGTCAACAAGGATTAACATCGCAGTTAGCGCGTCTCAGAAATTTTTTAACACGCGATTCTCTATCTCTCTCTTTCTCGCTTCTCCGAAACAAGCATTCGCATACGACAATCGTAAGCTTGAGAAGCGTGCGTCCGTGCATACGTCGCGGGAAACGCGGGAGCGATCGCTCCGAAGTCGCGCTCGTGATCGAAACGTGAGCTCCCATTCCTCCCTCCTCCTCCCCAACCCGTAATCTTCAATGCCGGTTCTCGCGATCGAGTCACGAGCTTTCGATTCGGAGTAAAAACGGAGTAAGCGTGACCCGGCGACCCGCGAAAAAACGTGTCATCCGCGCGATGTCAAAAGGAGAAAGAAACACGGACGTCGGAGGGGGAGAAAAAGAATGAAAGGAGGGACAAGAGAGAGGGAGAAGAAGAGGCATCGCGTTACCGATCGAGTTTCACGACGCGTTCCGTTCCGAGAACATGAGCGCAAGGAGAAACGCAAGAACGGGCGTAAAGCCGAATGTCTGTCTCACTTACCTCGATCCTGATCGTGGAGGAGACCGATGACAAGAGCCAGGGGGGGTGGAAGGAGATGCGTTTAACAGAGGCGGCGACGAAGCTCCGATAGTAGTAACCGGCTGCGGCGCGCGTACGTGCGTCTTTCTCTCTCTCTCTCCGTCGTAAATCTCACCCGGTATAGCCGACACACAGAAGCACACACCGATTGACAAGCAGAGCACCGCGCGGTTGTATCGGCGACACGCGAAGAAAGCACAATGGCCGACCGCGCACCTCCGGTCTCGCGGTCACGATCCGCCGCACGGGGTCCACGAGGCGCGCTTCTTCTTCCTTCTTCTTCCTTCTTCTTCCTTCTTCTTCCTTCTCCTCCTTCTCCTCCTCCTCCTCCTTCTTACCGCTCTCCCCTTGAGAAAGAGAGAGAAAGAGAGACACGCGCCTTTCTTCCTTCCGGGACGCGACGCGACGTTAGCGATCGCGACACGACACGAGCATCGTCGCGAGATAACCGAACGAACGCCTGCGAGGCACGACGGTTCGTCACTGTGTGTGTCCGATCGCGTAAACTCGCGTTCTCTGTCGTTCTCTCGCGCTAACTTCACCGCGCCCCGCTCCGCACGATGGACGAGAACCGACTGACTGCTCCGCGGCGCGGCGCGCGGCGCCGAGCACGCGCGGTGGGGTGGGGATGAGTGGGGGGAGAGGAGACCGGGAGAGGTGGGGGAAGAGAAGGAGACGTAGCGTGCTCTTTTGCGTAGCGCGGCGTGGAGAGGCACTATTATTCGTCCACGGACGAGAGTGAGATGGATGTATGTGGCGCGAGCCGCTGCGATTGGGTGTGGTAGAGTCCCTAGACTCATCCTCGTATCGACCAGCCGACGTTACCGCCATTGTTCGCCGCTCGGTCGACGCGCGAAATTCAAATGTGCGCAAGAGGAGTCTGGAAACGATACAGCATAACGCAATTGTTTCTCGATCGAATTTTTAAATATTTTTCTCCGTTCGAATTTTTTAAATATAGAATCTTGCTAAACGTTTATAAAGGTTATATATTTTTTTGATTTTTAATATGAATTTAGAAATAATTATTTTGTTTCTTTTCCACATAATAATAAGTAATTAATTATAATTTTATATTATAACGCGCGCGTGTAATAATATATTAATAATGATTATTATTACAATGACAAATGTGTGACAATTATTTGACAGAATTTAGATATTTATAAGACATAAATAAAATAATTGTTATATGTACTGGAAAACTTAAATAAAACTGACGGAATGTAATAATGGCAGCAAAGGCACTAAAGGGTGAAATGATATGCAAGAAATGCAAAGAAAGGAATGTTTACACGACAAATTGCTTGAAATGTCTGGGAGAAATCAAGATCTTTCTCAGTGAATTCCAGACATGAGATGAGTGAATTGTTTTGAAAAATCACCCACACTTGAAAGATCCTCGCAAAATATCAATATGATTATTCGGTATAATAAATATTGTGCAAGAAATGCCTAGACACGTATTTACGTATAAATAATGAGTAAAAATAAAACGATATATAAAAATGATACTTTCCTTCAAAGACTCTCTCTTTCTCTCTCTCTCTTTCTATCGATATAAATATTATAAATTATGTTATATACATCTATCTTCTGTATAAATATATATACGCAGACGAAGATTTATGCATCGAAATAAATTAGTTTTTTTACATGACTTTTTTATTTCGTAAAATTAATGTAATAAATAATGTAAAAGAGATTTATGCATAACAAAAAATAAATCATAAATTTTTGATTGTTTATGTGCGAAGGATAAATATTTTGAAAAATTTATAATCCAATTTTCATTTAAATAATGAATAACGATTAGAATTTAGAATTAAATCTCAATTTAAAAAAAACCATTAAATAAAAGTAATCTACAATTTATTAGTTATAATTAAAGACTTTTTTAATTGCTCTTTTAATCCATCTGCCTGTTCTCGTATCATCAAGCGCAATTATTGAATTATTTATTAATTACTCGTCAAGTGGACAAATCGAATGACGGCGAGCTGTTAAGCGACACGCGTGCTTAATCGAGTGCATCGGCGAAACGATGCGATCAGAAGGCGAACGCCAATCTTGTCGCATCCACACCTGCACCCGTTGCATATGCACACGATTTATGATGTCCATATTGTCGTCGTGGGCGCGACAAAAAAGTGCTCTACTTTCGCTTCTCCATATTCAACTCTTTGTTAGATCAACCCGATACTCACACACAACATTGCCCTCACCAGCCGAATAGGCTCGCGCCTGTATCGATTGGACATTAATAATTCAGCCAGTGAATATAGGAAACTTTTACTTATTCATCGTGTGACACTTTTTCGCTCGTCTTTGATTCGTCGAATGATAAATCGGCACTTCATTCCATTTCTTACAAGAATATATATTAATAAGGAAGAAGAAAAGAAAATATATAAAATTCATATAATCAATAATAAAAATTTTTCTGATATAAATAGTATTCCATCTTATTATAAAAAATACGGATATAAAAATTAATTGTACAAATACAAGTCAATTTGTTTTAAGATATGCCATATCGATTTGTGTGTGATTTCTTTGTAACACATAATGTTCGAGATATATTATATTATATTATATTGAATATTTATATATTTTACATAACCAGATTATGTCGAATCTTAAAATGGATAAAAGGAATTGAATAAATTGGAAAAATGATTTCATTATAAAATTATAAAAATTTAAAAAATATATAATAATTATTGTTATAAATTATTAATCTTTTCATTGCTATTATATATATAACAATTTTTTCATACTCCTCTCTATATATAATTAATTATCATTTGTTGAAAAAAATTCGATGACGAAAATGATATCTATTTATGCTGCGTGAAAAAAAAATTGTTCTTTTTTTTTATAAACACAAGAAGCCGTTTACGGTGAAGATAACGTCCTCTCATCCCTCAACGTTAAACATGACAGAAGTATGTCAAGAATTTAGCCGTGGGCCGTTTTCACTAATAGCATACGATAATTACTTCGCCACGCGTTCGTTGCCGCGATTACGCCACGAAATGATGCGTGTCAAAAGCGCAGACTGTTACATGAATTATATGAATTTTTTTTGTGTCGACCTCGAGTCAATGATGATGATGAAGCCACGATCAATTGGGGAACAGATAGAAAAATAATGAACAGATATACGTACACTGAGGAAAAAAAGTTGTTAACTTGACTAAACCATTTAACTAAATTATTATTTTTTTAATTGAAATTAAATTAAATAATACATATTAAATCTAACATGACATCTATTTAACTTAAATATTTAAATATTTCAATTAAAAAAATAATTTAGTTAAACGATTTGGTCAAGTTAACAACTTTTTTTTCTCAGTGTATACACTTGCGAATTGCATACACTTTCGAATTATCATGCCCGATGTATGGATTAACATTCTTTATGCACATTTCTAATCAATAGATATATGATCTAAAGTACAATAAAATAGATTTAATTAGATCCATTAACGCAATAGCGAATTTCTAGACTTCTTTGCAGCAGCGCGTTCCACTTGATAAGAGATAGACATACTATCCGATGATGCTTGCGCAACAATCATGAATGATACGGAGTCGACGTATCGAATGACGGGAACCGTGTCTTACCGAAGGCTTTCTAAACTACTTTTTCTCGAGATCAAGCCTCTCTATTCGACAAATAATGACGGCACTCGAACTCGCATTGGATTCATCGCAGAGCGCAGAATAAAAAAAAACGTAAGTGCACTTATTCATTTTCTCGGGACGTGCGTCATTATCAGAAAAACCCACTGATAATGAAAAAGCAGGAGATAGGACGAAAAATACTCTCGATAAAAATATTCGACACAAAATTAGATCTAGAAAAAAAATTCATATATTAAAAAATAGAAAAAAAGAAATAAATAACCACAAATTTATTATTAAAGATAAATAATTAATATATCAAAGTATATATTACACTTTGATTGACTAACTTTCGAAAATAACGATATGAAATATATAATAAAAATTCTACTATATTTTGTTATTTCATGAAATATATTTATTTATTTAAATATATATTACATTTATTTTATTTTTTTATTTTTATTTTTTATCTTGTAAATTTTAATGTTCTTCAAAATGAAATGATGATAAATTGCGGCATATAAAATATCCTATCTTGATAAGCTGTTGTAATGTAAGTACATATGTAAAGTCAGTTTGTGAGTACCATATAATGAGGTCAAAGCTATTGCGAAATTTTGTAAAGATTATTAAAATGAGTGCCTGAGTCGTTAGAGCATGTTATTAATTTTTCTTCCTTTATCTTTCTTCAGAACTTCTTATAAAAGATATAACGTTCTCTGCCAAAGGTAAGTAATGAAAGTTGAAATTGCTTTCCACACAGGTACACTCACACTTACACACACACGCATACACATACACACACAAGTGCCATTAACGTAATTTATTATAAGGATTAAAGTGACCTCATCATAGTGATAGTTACCCAAATTTAACCGTAGCAATTGAGGGTTAAACTAGTTGATTCTCATCTACAAGCACGACGAAACAATATGCCGCGCGTTTCCGCAACGCTCGAGAACCGAATGTTATAAACGGCCGATTCGAACAGCACGCAAGCCAGTATCAATCATCACAGTAGATCATATCATTCATCAGGAAGGTCAATCGAAGCTTCGCCAACGCGAGTGGACGCATAGTGAATCGGTAAATCCTGAAAATGTCTCGATTAATAAACAACGTTGAACCTTTTATCCGAGGTAAAATTTGATAAAGATTCGTAGGACGAAGAAAGATAATTTTAATGTCAGTTTTAACTCTGCCGATGTTCATGTTTAATTCGTTGAACGAGACCGCGATCTAAAGTTGCACTCAATACCTTAAAAAATTCATTTCAGTTCAAACACATATTTTGGGTATTTCAGTAAAATATTATTTATTAATATTTTTTATTCGGTAAATTTTCATGAAAGGAAAGAAGGAAAGTTACATTATCTATTTAAGACTCTTTGATATTTTTTTAATGTGCCAATTTTAACTCTGCCGATGTTCATGTTTAGCTCGTTGAACGAGATCGCTCCCTAAAGTTGCACTCAATACCTTAAAAAATCATTTCACATATTTTGGGTATTTCTTTAGAATATTATTTATTAATATTTTTTATTCGATAAATTTTCATGAAAGGAAAGAAGGAAAGTTACATTATCTATTTAAGACTCTTTGATATTTTTTTAATGTGCCAATTTTAATTCTGCCGATGTTCATGTTTAGCTCGTTGAACGAGATCGCTCCCTAAAGTTGCACTCAATACCTTAAAAAATCATTTTACATATTTTGGGTATTTCAATAGAATATTATTTATTAATATTTTTTCAATAGAATATTATTTATTAATATTTTTTATTCGCTAAATTTTCATGAAAGAAAAGAAAGAAATTACATTATTATCTATTTAAGACTCTTTGACATTTTTTACGCGGCAAAGTGATCAAATGTCAAAGAGAAAATAAGAAAAGAAAGATTGTGAGACGGGCTGGAAATCGAGAGGATTTTTTCCTTCTTTCAGAGTTTTAATCTCTACCGAAAGCTGGATATCATCATATCTATTCATATCTATATCATCATAGCTATTCTAATCGCGACGACAGCTGGCTTAAGCGGGTCATCGAGGCTAATGAATCGTTCGGGAAGAGATCGACGACGCGGAAAAAGAAGCAATCCGCCATCTGGATCGCTGATGATCTTATAAGCCGACGTGGTATGCGTGCGTTAAGTCATCGCGTTGCGTGTCCCACGATCAGTAGAGTCCGCGGAATCGTATGCGAAATGCGTGCATTATTTCCATACGATGAGACTTTTTGACTCTTTGAGGATCCATAACGAAAAAACAATCTGTGATTAAATTCTAAGTGTTCAGGAGACACTCTTTGTGACACATCGAACGTGCACACGATACACATATACAGAGTGCTGAAAAAATTATATATATAAAACAAATTGTATTTGTCCAAATTTTTCACGATTGTTTCTTTTTTATTAAAAAATATGATTTAAAGTATCGTCGTTTATACTTTTTTAATTTTCGCGTAAAATAAGTTAGTAAAATTAAACGTTTCTTATTAAAATTTTTTTAAATAAAATACACGTGAAATTAAATAAATTTGTAAATTATAAATCATTATGAAAAAGCCCTCTTAGATTTACATTTAAAAAACCTTTTTATCTCCAATAGAATATTAAAGTTGGTATATGTAATTTTAATACATTTGTTGAACAGAATGATGCGCGTCGAAAATTCCAACAATCCTTT
Organism: Camponotus vicinus; assembly: GCF_025532165.1. Classification (NCBI taxonomy): domain Eukaryota; kingdom Metazoa; phylum Arthropoda; class Insecta; order Hymenoptera; family Formicidae; genus Camponotus; species Camponotus vicinus. The sequence continues at coordinate 5,498,967 of NW_028141945.1, read as the reverse complement.
TGCATAAATTTTTTCGCCGTAAATAGATAGAAAATTGCAGTAATTGTGTTTACTCTCGTGGTTGAAAACATTAAGGTTTTCATAACGCGAGAAAAATGAAAGTGCAATTACGACGGATAAGAATCGCATTTAGTTTGATAGTGCTGTTATCCATATTTGAGTTTTGTATGAGCAACAACGATACCAGGATCAGGAAGATGCGCATAATCAAGAAGTTAAAGAAGGATTTCCGAAGGTTGAAGAAGCAGGAGGGAGCTCTAAAGCTGATAGGAGGCGAAAATGGCGATTACGAAGGTGCTGCAATTAATTATCTTCATCTGAAATTTAATTTTTGAAAAATTCAAAAATAAAATGACAACGAAAAATATCATTAAGGGAAAAATTCATATACAATTTATCTACTACTATCTTATTGCGCGAATAATAAATAGTAATAATAAAAGTAATAATAACGGGGGGAGGAGAGTCTATGCAGTACGTGAAAAAAAAGTTTTATCGCGCGTCGCATAAAGTTACAGGCGGAACAAGAGAACTTTATTGTGCAAGTTGGATCAATTGATGCGCCAATCAATTACGTGCAGCATCCTCTCGATTTTTCTTACCACGACAGACCGATGCGGCGAGTGTATCGATTGCGTGCACCAGTGCGCCGCCTCGCGACGCATCTCATCCCGTAAATCCGGCCGGGATAAAAGCTCGACTCTCGTTCGGGGTTGATATTTTCCCCGCGATAAAGCGCGACTGCAATATAAACGGGTTATAAATCTAACTCTACCTCTCTCTCTCTCTCTCTCTCTCTCTCTCTTGCTGTCTGTCGCAAAGATAAAGAACGAAGCGCGAGTTTTATCGCGTGGTTGTGCAAGACTCGCGCGCGCGCGCGCGAGCACGATGACGATTAAAAAGGGGTCAACTCGAGGAAGATTTATGTCAACGACTATTTGTCAACGCGATACCCGGAATCGGTTGCCGGATGGCATGGTCACCGTAAAATCAGACCGTAAAATAGGGTCGTGATCCGCGACGTCGATCGGTTTGCCGATTTACTCCGCATATATTGTTATTATTAAGACAGAAGGCCGCGCGCGTTTTTCCGCACGATTTTCTTCCTAATGCGACTTTTATTAAGTCGAGCATATCTCGGATATTATGTAGTTTCCGATGCGCGAACTGTTATAGCTAAAGTTTGTTATAACCAAAGTATTCAAACCAGCCAGACATGATCGAATTTAAAAATTGATAATGATGTATATTAAAGGAAATTATTTCTATCAATATAAATATACCTATGTAAGAAATATTGAGCATTTTTTCTTTAGTTAATTTGTATTATTTGAAATGATATGTATAATTAAATAATATTTATAATATACTATATGTTATATGTATGTATAAAAAAAAATAATTATATATATATAATATTAAGAGACAGAAGAAAATGTATAATTTAAAATTTATATAAATTGCATGTTTATATATATATATATATATATATATATATATATATATATATATATAATATAATGCAATATATATTTTAACTTAAAAACTAATATATGATATAACTTAAAAATTAATATAAAAAAATTTATATTTTAACTTAAAACTTAAATATATATTTTAACTTATTTAAACTATTAAATAAAAATATTGAAATATTAAACGTTTTATAAATATCTTGATATTATGCTATTGAATATAATGCTTTCCGCGGCAAGTCGGAAGTTTGTAAATCGATCATTTCCTTTCTGTTGGGCCGAGTTGCCGCAACAGGAAAAACGTAAGCACGAGATTTCATTGCTATATATGCGCAGGAAACGTGGAAATACTTCACGATGGAAAGTGGGGCGGTATATGCGATGACGAATGGGACGACTTGGAGGCACGTGTGGTTTGCAGGCAATTAGGCTTCAACGGTGCAATTAAAGCGACGACATACGGCCACTTCGGTCAGGCCAGAAGTGAGAGACGAGACATTATTGTCTTTTCATTGTAAAACGTCGTCTTTCACGGTCGAGTGTAATCATTCGCATGTATCACTGATCTATGCATAACAAGCTGTTCATTTACTCCAATTTATCTGCAGACGCGTGTCACAACTTTAGTGTTGGGCGTCAATCTTTTTATTCTCCGTAATAATAATATCATCTACATTATATCTCTTTTAATTTGTCTCAATTTCATTTATTTTATTCTCCACTTTATCTATTTTCCTTTACACCAACTTTAAATATTAAATTCGAGCACGTACACAGTAAAAAATTGCGTCCATATGTTAAAATTTTCTTGTGTTACCACGTTTTGATTAGTATTTTAATGTAAAATTAACATACAACTTATATGTTATTATTTTTATAACATTTTCATGTGTTACATTTATGTCAACTTCATAACTTAACACTTTATATATGTCTCTTAGAAATGAAATATTATTTTAAGTATTTTTAACATAATCATTTTAAACAATCAACATGTTTCATACAAAAATAATCAAATTTACTAAAATCAAATGTTTCTATTATAAATAATTTAAGTTAAAATAATTACTATTATATGTTAATGTTCTACAACAATTCTTACGAGTTATTGTAACTATTTTTTCATGTAATTTTTAATTAATTTGTATTATTTTTACACTACACTTAAAGTCACAATAACAAAAATAAATGTAAAGTATCGTGTCAATTATTTAACATTTTTAGTTTGTCAATAAGTAACATACGACGAATGAGTTATTTTAACTTAAAATTTAGAGTGGACTTTCTGGGACATGTGAAAAATGTTAAAATTAACATTTTATTTTTTACTGTGTAATGTGTAAGCGCATAATTTTTTTACATTAAAAACACTTCGAAGGAAGATACTGGATGGACAACGTTTACTGCGACGGATCCGAAGACGAAATCGCGAAATGTCGTTTCGACGGATGGGGTGTCTCCGACTGCGGTAGCAACGAAGCGGCCGGCGTCATTTGCTTGCACGATGAAAAAACGGAAGCGTCATCGTCACCGATCCCGCAGGAAGAATTACCGAAGGCCAGAATAAAGGATACGTATGAGCAAGGCATGGCGTTACGATTATCCGGAGGACGCGTGCATTCCGAGGGCCAAGTGGAGATTAAATTAGGCAATGAAGGTAACGCGACAAAATTGTAAGATACAATGTACAAGAAAGAAAAAGAAATTAATTACAATTATATTTTTTAAATAATCTCTCTTTTCATCTATTGTAAAATTTCCGACATTTTCAAATAAAACGCGAGAGAATAACTAATTAAAAAAAGATAAAGTTACATAAATGGATGAAAAAAGTTTTTTCTCGCAAATTATAACTGCTGTCGCATTTTTTTTTTTTATTGCGCTTGAATTGCTGAAATAAAACGAAAAATGATATATGATATTTTTAAATTTTTTACTCTTAAAATCGTGACTGTTAAATGTCATCGACGAGAATGAACTCGACATGTTTAAATTTTCGCGACACACGTAAAGTTGACACGGCCACGTAATTTCAGATTGGAGTACCGTCTGCGGTGACAGTTGGTCCATTCTCGAAGCCGCTGTGGTTTGCCGTCAATTGGGCCTCGGTTATGCTTCCGACGCGATACAGACTAATTTTTTCGACAACCGGAAGTCAATGCCGATATCGATCAGCGGAATACAGTGCAATGGAAACGAGGAAAATCTGGCTGAGTGCCAGCACGACAAGGTTGTAGATTGCCCAGGTATCTCTCTAACTCTATTTTTCACAAGATATTTATAAAATATTATTAATAATATATTTATGTGTGAAAGATGATTATAATAGTATTATCATGAGAATATTTATCTTATTTATAGCATGACAATATAAAGTTTTCGTAGAAATTAATAGCAGCATTACAGATTTCAATTATAAGAGATATATTTCATGAATATATGTATAAGATAAATGAGAAAAGTTTGCGAAAGTTGAATCTTTGCTATCAGATTTGCGTGAGAGATTAGTTATGACAGAAACAAGAAAAAAATGTAAATCTGTAAACAAAGCAGAGATGTCCTTTCCAATCACATTGTAATTCATTTCTTATGAAAATTATTCTTATAGAAATTATTAAGCATCTTTAAGCATCGTATACAATGCTTCTTTTTATGCTATGTACTATAAATATACAGTAAAAAATTGTGCGTCCATATATTAACATTTTCTTGTGTTACACATTTTGATTAGTACTTCAATGTAAAATTAACATACAACTGATATATTATTATTTTTATAACGTTTTCATGTGTTACATTTGTGTCAACTTCATAACTTATATTTGTATACTTTGTATATGTCTCTTAGAAATGGAATATTATTTTGAGTATTTTTAACATAATAATTTTAAACAATCAACATGTCTCAAAGTCAGTTTAACATTCTAAGAAAAATTAAAGTAAATCTTCAAATAATCCTGAACTTTGACATACAAAATAATCAAATTTACTAAAATCAAATGTTTCTATTACAAATAATTTAAGTCAAAATAATTACTATTATATGTTAATGTCCTACAATTCTTACGAGTTATTGTAACTATTTTTTCATGTAATTTTTAATTAATTTGTATGTTATTTTTACACTACACTTAAAGTCACAATAACAAAAATAAATAAAGTATTGCGTCAATTATTTAACATTTTTAGTTTGTCAATAAATAACATACGACGAATGAGTTATTTTAATTTAAAATTTAGAGTGGATTGTCTGGGACATGTGATAAATGTTATAATTAACATTTTATTTTTTACTGTGTACATACTTGAGACAAAAAGTCATGTGATATGATATATAGAGCGAGTATAAATATACTTTACTATATTCGTATACGTAATTATAATTACGATATTACAAAAGTTGACGCAAAATGACGTTAGTAAGGATTTTTCAGGGATGGTGGAGAATGTGGCGGGGGTGATATGTCATCGAGAGATGGCCGATCTTGTGTTCGATCACATCGAGCTGATGCGCACCGCGCATCTTGAGGACCGTCAGCTCTACTGGCTGCAGTGCGCGATGGAGGAGAATTGCGTGGCCTCGCAAGCCTATAAAGTGCAGCAGGAATCTGCGAATTGGCATCTAGAGACGAGACGATTGTTGCGCTTCACGGCGAGGATTTTGAACGCCGGCACCGCAGATTTCCGTCCGTCAGTACCCAAGCACCTGTGGGAATGGCACATGTGTCACATGTGAGTGATGCCATTGATAATGGCAGGAGATCGAGCAGAAGATTGTTATCACGTATTCTTACTCGTTAACGAGTAATAGTGATACAAAGAAGATAGATTATTAGAATCGAAAAAATTTGATAAAAGATTAAAAGAGAAAATTTTCTAATATAAAATAAATAATTTTAATTAAAGTTTGATAATAGTTAGATTTTCGAAAAATATAAAACGTTCTACCTAAAATAAAATGAAAAACGAAAAAATAGATTTCATAATAAACGATTTTCTTTTAATTGATTCGTTTATTAATCATTTAAAATATTGAAATTAAAAATTCGACAGAAATATTTTTAATTTAAGTTTTTATAAGACGAATAAAAATATAAACTGACATATTTTCCTTTTATAGGCATTATCACTCGATGGAAGTATTTGCTACTTTCGACATAATCGATTCAAGCGGCAATAAAGTAGCCGAAGGCCACAAAGCATCCTTCTGTCTCGAGGACAATCAATGCATGCCCGGTGTTCAACCCAGGTGAGAATCCTGATGGCGCGTAATCAATCACACTTCCCTTTTTCACATGACACACAATTTGTATATTTAATTTATTTCACTTTATCATCTTATTCATCATCTTTTTTTTGTTTGTAATTACATGATTATGTGTGTCTGCAAACCTTAATAAAGTTTATAATTTGAAACGTCGTTGCTATTTTAGATACAAATGCGCCAATTACGGAGACCAAGGTATTTCCGTTAATTGCAGTGACATTTACAAGCATAATATCGACTGCCAGTGGGTGGACATTTCCGAGCTCGAGCCAGGACATTACACACTTAAGGTACGGTAATAAAGCTACTTTCACAAGCACAAGACGCAAGAGATTCTCCCAGCTCTCCTCCTTTCTTCTCCGAATAAATTAGGCATATCGCGAGCTTTTTGAATCCGGAAAATTTCAAAGGAGTTTTCTTGTTTCCAGGTTGCGGTGAACCCCGAATTCAAACTTGGCGAGATGTCGTTCGATAACAACGCAGCGATCTGCCGTCTGCTTTACACAGAAACTTTTGCAACAGTCCACAGTTGCATAATGGGACGTCCTTGACACGCTGCGCACGATTGCGGGGATTTTTCTAGCTGTAGGCAATCCAGGGGGTGAGATTAATGCCGGCGTTAGCTGCGTGGACACGATGAACAAAAAGCTAGAATGCATTATGAATTTAATAAAATATTTTTGCAATGTACATAGATTTTCTCGTCCGCGCGCGTCAGTGAATTTAAATGGATTTCAGACAATATGCAAGATACATCATATGAGATTTAAAAAATAATTTTTGAAATGAATGGAAGAAAACCGGATTGTTGTTTTAACATTGTTACACTAACTTTAAAAATTCATATTTAGGAATACGTAAAGTATTGTTATAATATATTCTATAACAAGTATTTCTATAAAAGATTGTACAAATTTAAAAAAAGTAAAAACGCGATTTTTATTATTATTATTCTTGAACTGTTACAAATAATGGATTTAAATCTAACGACATTTTATTTTATTAATTGTATTTTATGTTAAAAAAGGTATTATATAAATCATATAAAAGATTATTTAATCTTTCACGAGATATTTTACAATTTGTACCTTCCATACTTTACATTTCTTGAATATACACGATGTTATATCGTATTTCTTTTCATGATTCCTATCAAAACCAGACCATCGACGATGCTGCAACGAACGGTAAATCTTTGAAGAGGCACTCTTGGTGCCCTTTGAATTCCTGACTTTCTAAACCCTATCGTCTCCATTCACGCGACTTTTCGAATAATTACAGAGCGTCGTGAGGCGGCCAGAGATAATTACTAGCTCAGCCTGCGGTTACAGGGGCATCTAGACTTGCGCCTAGCGGAAAGCAACCGGGTGTGCAGATCGAAGGTGCTTCGTCCGGCCACCTCTTCGGATAGCATGTTGGCCGCGTACGGAATCTCAAGTTTTGGAGTCTAGGACCGAATTTATAGACGTTCCGGCCGCGAACGTGGAACCGCTCGTCGCTCTAGATTCCCGCGGTGGCGACCAATCGCGAAGAACCCCTAGACGAATAGACGAATTTTCGAAAAGAACGGTTCGATGCGGGGTTCGAGAAGCGTTTACGCTCTTCTGTCCCTTTTGGGCATTCACTCGAAAGAGATTGCCCAATCTCGCGTACGTGCAATATTAATTATTCGTAGGAAAATAACTCGCAGGTACATCGAGGATTCCAAGCTCACACTCTACTAAACCGGATCTAGGATAGAGTCGGGTTACATCACGCTCGAGTATTATGTCGGCTATCTGCTACCTGTTCACAGGTATGCAGGTATGTAGCTAAGATAACTATATCTCATTCCTGTCTACAGGGTGTCTCGATATTACCGCTCGTTACAAAAATGATGAATTAAAAAACATATATAATAATCTCACACATGTGAAAAAATTAAAGTTTTCAGATTTCTACCCCATCATCCATTTGAAAAATAAAAAAGAACGAGATACACGCTTATTTGAACTCGAAGAAAAAATATCGACAAAAAGCTCCCTCGAAGACATTTCTGCAGGGAGAAAACAGATTGTTTTGAGAGGGAATATTTATAATGGAATATCGTAACTTGTCCCATACAATCGAAAAATCCATGATCACAAAGATGCGGTATCGTAAAATGTGCTCGCAAAAATTAAATTTACTTTCATCGATTCTCGGTCTTCTCTGTCGAGATTCTTTCTCGAGACTCGATCTACAAACAATTCTACGAGTTCAAATGTAATTGATCGAAATACGAGAAGTCAAATGAAATTAAAATGCAAAATGTTGGCTTTTAAGTTACAACAAGCTACATAGCGTAAAATGATATTTTGACGGTTAAATTGTCATAGAATAGATAAATAAATTGCATTAAATACTAAAATAATATTTATTATATATTAATTAAAAATAATATTTATTATATATTATATATATATTATATATATATTATATATAAATATTTATTATATATTATATCAATCGGATAATATAATAATTAGATTAAACGTAAATAATCAGAAAAATACAGTCTCTTGTTATGAATTTTGAGATAAAAACCTAATGACATATGTTGGTCAAATCTTAAAATTTGCTCCTATGTAATTCTTTCGCATCTCAAAAAACCGACTGTCAATATTATACGTCACGTCCAATGGCAACGTGACCGATCACGTAGATAATTCGTTTAAAAAAATATAGTAATAGCCTGACAGAGATATGGCTTCCATCGACTTCGCGTCGAACATCGCAGTGTCACAACAACTTTTATTTCATACGTCGCGGAAAAAAGGGTGCGAAATGATTTCGTGACGACCTTCACCCGGGGACCAAAATTGGGGAAAAATGTTTTGACAAAGAATCAAGAAAATTATTAACACAACAGATTCGAGTGATAAAATTGTTTGAAACAAGGGGTGAAATTTTTTAACGACCTTGTCCGAAGAATAATCACTTACAAGAGTCTCAACAAGAATCTCATTCGCGGAGGGTAGAACTTTTTCGAGTGCCTGTTCAAGGGAAGATCGATAACGGACTTAGGACTTCTAATGCTTTAAATCTGTCACCGAGTGCGAGATAGGATGTTCACCGGTAATCGTAAAAATTGGAACAGGAAGTGACAGAGGAGAGTAGCGCGTGTTCCGTGCTGATTATTAAACACCGAAGTGGCGCTTGTCACGCGATTTAATAAATACTATCGAAATTAATGGCCAAAGGAGAGCGGACGAGACTTACGTGAAGAATGCTCTGCGTGCTAAACGACGCTTTGCGCCCTGACATGACGTCACACGCATCCAGAATCACGATTACTAGATACCTTATCGTTCACAAAATCAGAAAACAGTTAATCATAGAATAACATTAATAAAGTAAATAACATATAAAATAACAAAAAAATTAACATATAAAGAATAATATAAAAAAAATAAATAACGAATTAATGTGTTGTGTGTCTTCTATTTAAAAATCTTATTGATATAAAATTACTAATTTATTTATCAGTATAAACGGGAAAGTCGCAATAATATAATTAAGTTAAATAAATGAAATAAATTGAAATTCATTAAAGAATCACATGAATCACATAAGATAAGAAGATTAATATGACAAACTAATATGATAAAGTAACAATAATTGATAATGACAATGAAATGTGTAAAATAAGAACGAGAAGCAAAGAAATGTCGAATACATATTCTACTTGTCGGAGTTTATAGATTATTTAATTATACTTTAAAAATATAAATTAAATAATGGTGAGCAATATGCTGATAAAAATTTTATTTTTGTTGAACGTCATTTTGTTAACTTTGAATAAGAGCGAGCAGATTTTATGCTCTGAAAATAATACGTTATTGGAGACCATGGGTGACGCTATTTTAACCGGTAAGTCGTTAATTAATAAGATTCCAATCAATTTGACCAGAATGTAAGAATTATGATGCATAATTTATATTTACAATGAAATTAGTTTTCTATTTGCAACGCATTGCATAATTTTTAAATGATAAGAAATAGAACATATTTAAATAGAATTTTAAATAGAAATTAAATAAATAGCAAATAATTTAGGCAATTATTTGCGCAATCAAGATTATAATTATTTCTTTGACAAATTCGAAAATCTCATTCCATAAATTTAAACTCTTATATTTTTATATGTCTTTTTTATGATTCCAAGAATTTTATTTTAAAACTTTTTATTTTAATCAATAAAAGTGATTGAAAAGAAAACTTTCAATTACTCTTTTGTGATATCTAATTTTTAATGATAATCATTGGTATTTAATCAGTCTTCGTGGACGCCAATTACGGACAATATTGCAATATATCATCACCCAAAGGTCTTCAACAAGCCTCGGCGGCACTACACGTAGTACAAACTTTAAACAAATATGATCACGTACCGGGTGTAAAATTGGGTAAGCAAAAAAGTTTTGCTTTGTATTTTATATCTATTTGTAAAAATTAATTGTATATCATACGACAAACTGCACAATACAAAATAACACAAAGAATATTACACATAAAATTATAATCAGTAAATTCATTATAAAAAATTAATAATTATTATAACATATGTATATTGAAAAAAATAATAAAATTTATTTATTAAAAATTCAAGTTTGTCGAATGCATTGCTACAATTTTTTTGATTCATTTATTTTTCCACAATTGATTGCAACCATTAAAAATATCCAACTAAATATTAAATGTCAAGTATTAAGAATTAATTTTCAAATTTGAGTTAAAAAATATAGATATAAATAAAATTAAAAATTAAAAAACATACTATATCAGTTATAAGATAATTTTAATACTATATCATGAGATATAAAATTATATTGATATATTTATATATTTTATATACAGTGTTAAAATATTTTTTAAGATATGCCCCTATACAAATTCTCTCTAAATAAATACGTTATCTCTTTATGTAGGGATAAGAATACTTGATACATGTCACAATAGGATTATAGTGTTCAAACAAGTCTTGAGAATGATACATGAACAAAATTGCGCATCAAATTATGAAATGGGTGTTCTAGTGCCCTTCCAATACAGTTCCATGGTGAATTTTTTTCACGATTATGACGATTTGCCGATTGTCACTTATGGGGAACGAAATTTTACGATGCCCGCAATCGACATCTTGGCGCATTATCTAAGCACCGCGTACGAGGTCATCGATCTAGTCCACGCCAACGTAAATTCAGTTTTCGAGCGTTTCCTGAAAGTCACCAGAGATGCTGGTGTGTGCGTAAAGCGACATGACAAACGCATCGAAGATGACAGGAACGAGAACATCGCGGAAATGGTGATAGTCGCGATTGGCGAGAGAGATGACATACAACGATGGCTGGGAGAGAGCGAGGACTCGAAGGATATCAGAAGGAAAATGTGGCTCCTGCTACCGCTCGATAACTCGGATATTGATGGCAAGTAATTTTACGTATCGACAGACGAGACGATAGAGATATTGCAAGTACGAAACAGTTTGATCCCTGTGCGGATATTTTATAAAACGAAAGTAATATCTCTTTCCTTATTTTATTTAAACGAAAATTTTATTTTCCGACGTCTCTATAATTTTACGAAAGTGGCTATCTATTCGTTGTAAACGTAGCAGTCGACCATTGCTTGAATTACAACTACTACGTTTAAAAGTCGGAGTCGGAGATCGGGTTCCTAACAATAGTTATGTTATTCAAGTTTAACGTAGTAGTTGAGAATTAAGAGGGCAGTTTCTCTCCGACGTCGCTAAAGTTCTTAGCCTTAGTTTGAACGACCTTTTATTTCTGTCCACAATTATTGCTAAGTCGAAGCAACGAGGCAATTAAACTATAATTAAAGTCAACTAATGTTGCTGAAGCCATTAATGTAGATTAACTACGCAAATTTTATCTAAAACGGCAAGGAACTTTTAATAAATGCGTACATAAAAAAAAATCTACGCTTTATATAGATCTTTCCGCTTTAGAAGATTTTTTAAATATAAATATTTGATTAAAAAAAAAAATCTTACAGCGGCTCGAATATTAAAAATCTAAGCTAAAATTTGAATATCAAAAAAATAAGTAATATTAATCTAAATTTAGAGTTGACAACGTCTCTTAAACTTTTCAGATCTCATACCACCCGGATCGTACATCATCAAACCGAAAACATCTGGCTTCGGACTCGATGAACTATCAAGCGTGAACGAATTCCTAGAGAAGGCCGCAGACTCCATAAACCATTCACCGTATCTCTTAGACATCGGCAAGGCCATTGTTGGGTTGACAGATGTTCTCCAAAAAGTCCAGAAAAGAGGTCTCACCGATGATGGCGATTATGGAAACCATGAAAACTGTATTATGACACAATTTTATCCGCAATCACACCGGGAAATACGCGATTCTGATGTCTACGAGGCTCTACACATGCAATTGAAATCGTATTCGGTGAAATACGTGGTCGCCATAAAGACGCAGCAAGAGTTCGTCGATGTTGCTCTGTACGAAATCGAAGTGTCCGAGTTACGCGTACTTCCGGCGAAAATAACGATCGGAATGCCAGGGCTCTGTCTGGAGAATCTCATTAGGAATTGCGAGAATTGCATGAATTTTCAGAAACGAGAGATCATTACGAAAGGTATAAATAATATAAATATGAATAATATAATATATGAATTTTTTTTAAAACTATATAAAATTTATGAGATGCTCATTCAAATGCAGAGAAATATAAAAAGACGCAGGAGAGGAATATAAATTGTATATAGCAATATCTATAATAATGTGAGATGTATACTAGTTATTTGTATGATATCTACTGTTCAAAAAAAATCTTGAATTTGTAATTATAAATTAATTATGCATTTATTAAAAATCTCCTATATATTTTTCGCAATTTATTAAAATTTTTCTTGTGTCTTTTTATATTTATTTTATTAAAACTAATTTTGTCCTTTTATGAATTTTACACAAGATTTAATTACATAATGCAAATTTTTTTATTTAATATCAACAGCAGTTATCAAATCATATTAAAGCATATATGTCTCTATAATGTGCAATTTCAAGAAATAATTGCGCGAAAAGATCAATCTGATTCTCCAACAGACATCATCGGCAAAAACATCTTAAAGAATAGCGTCTACGTTCCTATTTTCCTGATCACCGTCGTGTGCGGCACGTTTGCGTGCTGCGTCATCGTGATCTTCATCGTTCGTCGTTTCACGACGGAAAAGAGGTTCGATGGCAATCCGACCTTCACGATCGTCCTCGTCCTGGCCAACGTGTTTACTCTGTTGACGGTGCTACCCTTCTGCATGACGGATGATTATTTCGGCGCGGCGAATCTGGACGCCCGAAAAATCCTCCACACCACTCTCGCATTCGGCTTCACGTTCTCGATCATGCTCTCGAGAGCACTCTTTCTGGCCTTGTCTACGGGCGACGTTTTCATCATTCACATCAACGGATACTTGCACAGCCTCATGGCGTTCTTCATGTCCGGCGTCCAAGTCGCCATATCTGTCATGTATTTCGTTCTGAACGCGAAAAACTCGGTTGTGATCACCAGAAGCCCCATATTTATTGCATTGCTAGGTACATTGGCATTTCTCTTATTGATTTTAAACTGTAATAATATATACATATAATCCTTGAGTCTCTAAATAGGTTGTAATATATTATTCAAAAAATTATAATAATAATTACAATAAAAAATTACAATAATTTATCTTATAAATTGCAGTCTCTGTTTACTTAAAAACACTGATTCAATGTGATTTTCCTTAGTATTATATATATCTTTTTATATTTTGATATTTTATTTTACATTATAACAACTTATTAAAATTATTTGAAGTTAAACATGTGACAGCATTAATCTCTTGAAATTAAGATCTTCTTCTTATCTCTCTTCTTCTTTCTCTGTTTTTAATATGTTTTCAGGATATGATATATTTCTATTGATCTCGTTATTCATCGCTTCTTGCTTCATCACCAAAATACAACGCAACTATTATGAAGGAAAATGCCTCTTCGGTACCTCTACTGGCCTGCTGGTAGTATGGGCGATATGGCTAATTTGTTTTATACTGATGCAACCAGAGAATCGCGACACAGTTGTCTCCTTTGGCATAATTGGCACAACTTACTCTGTAATCTTCGGCATTTTAATACCAAAAATTTATTACATAATCACATACCTATCCAGAAGAAAAGATGTCGGACAAAGATTCAGTCCTGTCAATCTACCGACAGATTCGATTGTCAGACAGGTTAGAACACTGCATGTTTCTATTAATTTTTGAAAATAATTAATTAATAAAACGAAGAAAGAATTTATTTCTTGCATTTGCGATTAATTATGTGAATTGTCAAATGTCACAATTTTAATTAAAAATTGAATTAATTTTTAATGGTTGATTATTTATGATGTAACGAATTTAATACATCAGATAATAATTTATTTTTATCAGTAATGAAAAAATTTGCTCTTTATAGTCATGTAACGAATTTAATATATCGAATAATAATTTTTATCAGTAATGAAAAAATTTGCTCTTTATAGTCACGTTCCTCTTACGAATACGTTCATCCAGTTCAAGAAAACCAGATTTTACGGGTGTCAACATATTCAGATTACGGCAATCCAAATCCGAGGTCACAACGTCTCGATCGATGCGAAAATCCCTATCACTGTGAAATGTCTGGATATGGTAATTATGGATTTCAAGCGGAAATGAAGGAGATCGATGTTGCTCATGTCGTGCCACAAATACACGTCGAGGTCTGTGTGTGAATAATCATTAAATTATGCTAGTTTAATCAGATATGTATTTTTTATAGGCAATTGATAAACATGGTTTGGTAAAAAAAATTAATAAAAATTGTTTTCTTATAACAAGTTTAAAAATGTGAAATCTCAAAATATTAAAGAATAATAGTTTACACGCAATTACATTTTAATTATTAAATATGTGATTGTTGAATGTTAATTATTGAATTATATATAAAAATACTGCAAATTTAAATATATAATTTATATATACAGAATTATTTTTAAAAATTCTGTAAATTTCTAGTCTTTAAGAAATCTCGAAGTAGTATCAAATGATGCCATCTACGAGCAGCCAAGGATCTATGAGTCGCAGAGGGTAGTTCTGGAAGAAGAGAACAACGCAGGAACCATTTGTGATAGAGATAATTCCTCACCTACTCTCAGAATATACAATGAAATTTATCCCATGAGATACGTCAGTCCAACAAATATGATAAGGGAGCAAAGGATCGATAAGGAGGACGAGAACGAGGACGAAGAAAACGAGGAGGAACAAAAGGATCGGAGAGACGACAAAGGTCTCAGCAGAATTACTCGCCTTTGAAATAAATTTATATTTAATTTAACGTTCATCTTGATGTGCTACATTATATTAAATTTATACTGATTTATAATTTTTTCATGAAATAAATGAGTAAATTTCTAAATCAATTATTCTTTAAATAATTTGTCAATTTAAAAAATTTCGAAAAATTCATGTTGTATTAAACAAAGGATAGAATGTGATCCTTGTTATTCATTAAAAATCTTTAATAACTTCGAATTTTGTTAAATATTGAATTTTATGATAATTTTATGAAATTATTGGCGAGCACACTGGCCAATTCAATGACCAAAGTTCCTCGTTATATTAAGCGAGGGGCATGAGCAGAAAGCTGCGCCGTGTGCGACGCAGAATCAATTTGGCATGTACCTCAACGCCAAAATTGCATTATGGTCGATCGTAATTTCGCAAGCAGGGCACAGGTGTGTGTTCCGCGGGAATATCGATGACGAAATAGCGAGATAGTGGGCACACAACAAAGGGACTCGCGAAAATGAAGTTTGCGTTCACCGCAGTACGACGTATGAGAGAACAATTCGGACGAATTATTATACTATTTTTATTTTTTTATTTTTATCTTTTTGAGGTAGTCGAATGTAAAATAATTTTCATTTTTTTTACAGAGATATCCGAGGATGTATTACCGTCTCAAGTTTTGATAATAAATTGAATTGTATGTTATATATAAAATATCAATTTATCATATAATATATAATCGATATATTAATATATCAATAAATTAATATATCAATATCAATTTTAAATCAAGAGAAATTTACGACGATAAAGATGTAAAAATAATATATATAAATAATTTTAATCTAGAGCAATCTTGCATTACGTTCATACAAGAAAAAATATGTGACTCTCGAAAATTCTATCAAACGCGCTCAGTCCCTTCACCGATCCCATTGACGACGTTCTTTGACGGTTTACGACCACGTGCGCCATGGTTTATTTCCACATCATAAGATCACCGTAAAAACCGCTAAAATCAAACCGGCTGGCGACGGCCGATAAGCCACCATAATGGAGATAAATCGGAAAGTGCATCGGTTCGTGAAAGGATGCGCCATCCGAACCAATCTTCGCGTTGCCCCCATGAAAAAGCTTCTGCGCAAGGACGAGCTTCAAGCGGCTATAAAAGCCCGTACGAGACTCGTCCGCTTTCCAGTCACGTTTAGGGTCGTCTTTCAAGTGACGAAAAAAAAAAGAAAAGAGAAATACGAAGGGAACTACTTAAATTACGTGCGCTTATCAGGCCGACAAAAGGAAGGAAGGAAGGAAGGAAAGAGAAAGAGAGAGGCTCAATCACGGAATTTTTTTCGACGTTTGGAAAAAAGATTCGACCTAAATTTAGATAGACTAAAAAATGTAGACTGCTATGAATAGCACTTTTGAAATAACTAGGCCTAATTTGTTTAATTTGTATATTTCGATCTTTCTCCTCTCATGAAATTTATATTCAAAATTTAATCATTAAATCATTAAAGATTCAAAATTTTAATTTATATTTTATTCTTGCATGTGCTTTATCTCTCCTAAACTATTATCTGATTATAATTATACCAAGATATTCATTTATTATCGAGAATTAATAGATTACAACATAAATTTTCGCCAAAGGCAGGTCTCTGTGTTCTCCGAATATAGTGACTTGCTGTGTATTCGATCTCTCTTCGCTCTATCCATCGAGATCGATGATTAAGGATGAGGTTGGGCGACCTCAGAAACAGTCGAGTGATCACCGTCGTGATAGTCTATCTCAGCCTCTTCCTGGATAATGTCCTGTTGACGGTAGTTGGTAATTAACATGAAAGAGAAAAAGAGGGTCTCGGACCAGACAACTTGCTGATCCAGACATGTTTCAGTGCCGATTATTCCCGATTATCTGTGCACGCTCGACGCGAACACGACCGCGAACGCCGAGAAGGACGAAAACGGTCGAGTAGGATTACTATTGAGCTCGAAGGCTTTGGTTCAATTAATTTTAAATCCTGCCGTGGGCACCCTCACCGGCACCTTGGGTTACGCTAGACCTTTATTTCTGGGAAACCTGAGCCTCTTGCTGGCTGCTTTACGTAAGTTATGGACAACTTTTATCCGTGTCTTTATCCGATGAATAATCAGAGTCTTTTCTCGTACGTTTTAAAAGAGATGTTATCAAAATAAAAGATAAAGTTTTAAATTGAATATGAAAGTTTTAAATTGATTATGTCATAATCGATACATCAAATAAATATTTCTATTAAGTTCTAAAGATTTTTATCAAATTAATTACGCAATTATTTTTAATTGGTTATTATGTTATTATGTTATATTATGTTTTATTATGTTATTTGTACGAGTTTATATTATTATACAAAACTATGTTCACAAAGCCGTTTGTTAATTAAGTGTGTGAAAATAGTTAAAGGGGTAAAGCTAACATAAACAGCGCTACTATATCTCCGTTGTTGTCGCAGTGTTCGCCTTTGGACAAACGTACGAGATACTGTTCTTGGCTCGGAGTATTCAAGGTATTGCCTCGGCATGTATAGCGGTCTCCGGCATGTCTCTGGTCGCCTCTCAGTATTCCAAGGAGGACGAAAGATCCAAGATCATGGGTTTCGTCCTCGGCAGTATCGCTCTTGGCGTCCTCCTGGGTTACCCAATCGGCTCCGTGCTTTACGATCTCGAGGGCAAGATGGCACCTTTTCTATTAGTGTCTTGCTTCATCGTCGTAATAATTTGTAAGTAATTTTCCGAAATTGGAATTGTGAGAAAATAATTTCTTCATGAGCAAGAATATAATAAAATGTTGATGATAAATAAATGTTGTTTTCAGGTTTGCAAATCTTGATGTTGGACGTTCAAATAACCGCCGAAGTGAGTATATGACTATTTTTTAAATATTTAATAAATAAAATTCGATTCAATATTATTAAATTATAATATATGTCAAAAAATAATGATTAATTTTTAGTATTTCATAAAAACATATTGTTGAGGCATAAAGTTAAATTGTTTAATTAAATTTTTTCATTCCATGTCATATTAGCCAAACGAGCCACAAAATACGTGGATGCACTTATTATCTAATCCACATATCCTCATCATCGCCGGAGCTATCTGGTGTTCGACATCACCGATGGCGATACTAGAACCTTGCCTACCCATCTGGCTTCGGACTCACATAAGACCCAAGGTTTGTACAATAAAGAATATTATTTTAAAATAAAAAATATTAATGAAACAAAAGTTTTATCAAGTTTGATTACCGTAAATCATCGCGTATAACTGATGCTTTATTACTGTCTACATCATAGTCATTAATGCGATCAATCTAGTTAAACAACGATTAAAAATAATTAACGTTGATTTGTCAAAGCATGAGAGAGAAGTTAGAATTCCGATTAAATCGTGATCGAAACCGATAGCATCGATTCCATAAATTTTCATAAAAAAAGAACATAAACTTTTAATTAATTTTTCTTGCAGAAATGGCAACTGGGCACAGTATTCATACCCGATAGCGTGGGCTACTTAATCGGGACCAACTTCTTTGGCGTGATAGCGTATCGTTACGGGCGTAGTAAGGTGGCGATTCTGGCTGTGTTTGTGGTCGGTGTTAGCGCCATTCTCATCCCGTCAGCCAATACAATGTCGCAATTGATATTCCCGCATCTGGCAATGGGTTTGGGCATCGGCGCCGCCGATGCAGCTCTCGTGCCGCTGCTGGCCAGTTTGGTGGACCGAAATGGCAATTACGGACCCGTTTACTCGATTCAACAAGTAGCTGTCAGTTTAGCTTACTCCTTAGGTAAAGTAAAATTAAAACGTTTATTGGTAATATAAATAAAACTGAAATAAATAAAGAAAAAAGGCATAAAATATACAAGGTAAAATCATCTTTACATGTGCCGGACTATTTACAATTAAAGCCAGAACATTGAAGAATATATGTCATACATATCACAATCTTTTTCAAGGGCCCATCGTAGGCAGCGAAATGGTCAGAGCTATCGGATTCCCATGGATAATGCGAGTCGTGGGCATCATGAACATGGCTTACTGTCCATTGCTGATATACCTCACGTTAGAACGGAGAAAATTGTTGACTAAGAAGGAAGAAAAGAAGGACTACGATACGTTCCCAAGATCCATCGCGACCTACGAAAGATTTCACGATTCCGACGACGATCTTTGACAGTAAATAAAACATTAAGCAACAACGATAAATAAATCATTTAGCAACAATCATATATATAAAAAAGCTTTGTAAACCTTTATACACATCAACGTTCTATTCTTTGTATTTCAAGAGAGATATTGCGTTTGTCGATCGTCAACTAATTATCGCAAGCCATTATTCCCGTTTCAATAGACAATCGCGTAGCGTTAAATATCGTTAAATCCCCTTTCAGACACTTCGGGCTAGCGTCTAGTAATATTATTGTGTCCCTAATTAAGCGCGCCATGCAGAACCGGGTCCTCGTTGTAACTGGTAAACCAAGTGAATTATTGATGGAACAGCATCCCCGGGACCATCATCCGTGGTAACGTTCCTCGGATCGAAGAGCAGAAATCCGCTGAATTTGAGACACAGCGAATACGAGACGGACAAGAAACGCGCACTTCCGATAATGGAAAACGACGATCGATCGATCGAACGACGCGACGTAACCCCCTGAAAGCTTATTAATGCACTCAATCTACAGCGAAATTCATTTACGTTGCATTAACGATCTTGCCATCTGCCACAGGCATTGAGACCCGTCATTAGTTTACGTAGATCGCAATAGTACTTTATCAAAGCGCGTCTCACGATCCGTTGAGTTCAAAATCGGATGCTACGAATGTAAGAAGAATTCGAGCATGGAATTTTGAGAATAAATCTAAAAGTAAACAATTTATTTGCATCTGCAAATGCAGATGAAAAAATTCTACAAAATTATACTTTTAATATTTGAATTTCTTGTGTTTAAGTTTTAATATTCGATTACTCTTTTAAAGTTTTACAGTTTTAATTGCTCATACGAAGTTTTCTTCCGGAAATATTCGTAGAAAAAAAATCATTTTATATAAAAAAATACATATACCCATACACACATACACGCTTTCTTTCTGATATAACATTTCTCCAAGGATATTGGAATAATTCGTTACATAATGTAGATTTGCCCTTTCGTTTATTGTTATTTATCGCTCGTGAACTTAAACATTGCACTCTGTTATCGGTATATAAATTGAATTGGATGTTATTTCCGATCTAAAGTGGAATTTTGTTCCAGCCGTATTATCCGCCAAACAGCCTAATGATTTTTCGGTTTGTCCGATAAAGAAACGTAAATATTGATCGTAGGAAAGTTCGAACGCATGGATAAATCCCGGTTGTTTTCCTCGAGAAAATCGGAAACAGTAACGTAAACAGGACAGAGCGATGGTGCCATCGAGGAATTTCTAAATGAGGAACGAAGCGCGAGAGGAGACGAAATGGGGCGTAACTTTGCGCCCTGGGGATTTATTCGGTGAACAACGCCGATCATCATTAGCAAGGGTGTTGGATTAATCGCATCGTTGCCTCCGCCACCGCCGCGAGGGAAGCTAAATACGATCCCATAAACGTGTATGTGCGTACGCACGCGAATCTTTCTAAAAATGAAGTGTCCTCTCCTTGGGAACTTTGTACACCAATCTGGCAGTGTTGTTAAATTATTAATAACGTAAAATTAATCAATGTTCAATTATAGTAAAAAAAAATTATACGCCATAAGAAGCATTATCAATCATTTATCTCATTAATCTTTCAATGTAATCATTCCCTCTGAAAGAACGGATGTCTATTTCTATTGCAAAATAGATAATAAAATAAATCAGCGATTTTATTATTAAAAAAATATGAATATAAAAATAATTGATTACGTATTAAAAATTGAGAAAAAATAATAATTAATATAATACAATTCTTTGTCTCTTCTTTTTAAAGTTATACATATAAGTCATATCTTTCTTTTATTCTTACTTTACCCGAATTTATAATACTTTTCAATTTTGTATAAAGTGAATAATGATATAGTTTTGCTGTGGCATCAGATTTCTCTTCAAGGATGATGAGAATATTCATTACAAAATAGATATTTACTCTTCCATTGATTACTTCCATTGTTACTGATCGTTTGAGAGCTCACGCTTTACTCTGTTTACAATCGATGTTGATAATAGACATACTTCCTTAATTGAAGAAGTCAAATCCCGAATGGTTCTCCGAACGTCGCAGCGAGTTAATAATTAAGGCTGGTTAAATTATACCCTATAGATAGAAAATCGATACGTGTATCGTGTCTGGGCGACTCTAATTCTGCACGAAATAAAACGCGTCAGGCAAAGTGCGTCGTACAAAGCGTCTCGGCTGTGTTGTTAGTAGTAAGGTAGGTAAAGCGAATCGTGATAAAAGAATAACAACGACGAAGAAATGTCAACAACTGAAAGAACGAAAAAGCGTCACTTATATTTAATAGAAGAACATAGTGATGATCCGATAATTTTCGACCACCTCTACGCGACGAAACATTGATAGTCTTCGTCTAGTGACGCAAAACTTTGGAGCAACATCGAGATAACGTGATAAGGTAAATATTATGAGATACAATCATCTCATAAATGAAAGAGATGACGATCTTCTTTCTTGTGTAATCTTCTCAATATATTTTATTTGGAATAATTATAAAATAGTGTAGTAGTAAATAGGTATTTCTTATGAATAATTTGTATACAAAATTCGTATTTATTTATTTTGAGGTCTTAAAAAATATTAAGAGCTAATTTAAAATAACTGTTTTCTCGTTCTTGTCGTGTAAAGGCCTATATACGTGCAATCGTTTAACCTTCGCGAACGATGTCTTCATCTTTTCCTCCGGTGAAGGAGCCTTTTCAAGCTTTAAACATCCATTCCTCTCTCGCGCGCTGCCCCAATTCCGGTTCTCCATCTTTGTATTCGATGATGTGGCAGAGATTAGTGGTGCGACGTTGCATGAAAGATCGCGGAGTGAAACCCGCGATAAAGCGTGCCAGAGCCCTCGTCGTCGACCCTGAGCGAAATTTAATGCCCGTCCGTCCTCCGCCCGCGCAACTCACGACTTTTTCTCCTCGTCATCACTAACGAGTCATTCAGCGCCCATCAAATCTCGATGGCCCTTCTCGCGTTTTTTTTCCCTGTTGTTTTCTCTCTCTCTTTCTTTCTTTCTCTCTCCCTCCGTTTCTATCCCATTTTCGAAACCATAATCCTGGCGGGCATCCAATGGAACGAGACATTTCTCCCTCCGTTTCTACGCGATATCGGCGTCCCTGACATTTTGCCCACCTACGTCGGCTATGCCGCATATATTTTGCCATGATACGCAGCTCCGCAGGCTCGATCGGCCGATACGCACAAATCTAAATTGAACTCGGAATCCTCGGGATATCAAATTCTCCTCTGTATCCTAGATTAAACGAGAAAAAGGCAAAGAAAATGCTAGGAAGACGCAAGATGCGTATTATGTTTCATTTGTTCAAAATGATTGAATCATTATTTTGTCGTAATCCAGGAAAATCATCCGTTTTTAGATAAAATGTATGAATTTTGTAAAAAAAAAAATTACATCTTTAATAACGAATCTTGTACGTCAACATTATTTTTACTTTAAAAACTTGCGAATTTTAATTAAAATTTTAATTTTCTTTTGTTTGTTTTTACGTAAACTGGTTTGCTTAAATCTTTATTCTTAAAATAAAATTCACTTTTTTCAAAAAAAGGAGAAATATCGTATAAGATAATTGAAAAATATCTCCTTTCGTCTTCGTATTCAATAAACACATAAAAAATAAAACAAGTATGTAGGTAGGTTTTCAGATATTAACGCAGGAGTTAATCGTCAATAAACAAGCACATAGTTAAAACTGTAATTGTCTACGTTTTAAAAATGAGAGAGACATTAGATCTGAAGTAAACAATGTTTTTTATATCTTTATTCATTTATTCTTCTTGTGCGCATTTGCAGTCGTATTACAGTGTTTTCGCTATATTAAATCTGACTTTTAGATTATAAAATGTTGTCGCGAAACAAAGATAGAGCAATCTTTTTATTTTAATATTAAAAGTAATAGAAAAAATCTTGAAATAATTTTACAAGTAACAATTAGATTTTGCAAATTCTCGTAAAGAGAACTCTTTACCGAGCCTTTATTCGTGCCATCTATTGATTTCCATAACGTGACGGAGAGCAATCCAATCTCGTTGCATTAATTCCGTTTATTACAAAGAAAATTAAAATCCAAATTAAAATCAAATTACAGACAAACTACGTGGATAATAAAAAGGGGAAAACAAAAACAGATTTGTAACAGATGACCTCGGGGTGTCTGTTATGCGCAACGACTCGCGCTTTAAATCGGGACAGTCAATCGCCGACATTGTTCCAAAAAGTATCTCGATAAACGGAAACATAGAAGTAAACATAGAAACGCGTAATTTAGTTTCTCATTTCGTATAAACGGATATACATAACCACATGGATTTCGACGACGACATTACGTCACACAGATCTCGTCATAACAAACTTGTAAAACGTAACGTCAAAACATCGTTGCATCGATCTATTTTCATAAAGAAGCAAGATACATTTCGTTAATTATCTTAAAATCTCTCTCTCTCTCTCTCTCTCTCTCTCTCTCTCTCTCTCTCTCTCTCTTTGCGAGGATAAAAATTTTAATTTGCAGGTAATAATAATAATAATAATAAATATGATAATAATAATAATGATAACGATGTTGATGAGAAGCCAGACTATGCAAACAGTGTTAGCTGCATAATCTTTATTACATTTTATGCAAAATCGCTTTAAGAAAGAACATTTACTTTTTCGATTAGCATATCAATATTGTTTGAAAAAGGATTACGTCGAGTGTGAAAAGCATGCATTTTCTCGTAATTGTTATTATTTGAATTTTCGAACAATGCATAAACGATATTTCCTCAGATAAATTTTGATGAGAAATCTAGATTAAAGTATATATAAGAGATAAAAAATGTATTAATATTTAAAAACTAGAAATTAATATTTAATTGCAAAAGATAATTTTGATCTTTTAGTGCAAAGTCATCGACACAAAGTTAATTAGAAAGCTTTTTATCAAAGTGTCTAATATCGAAAGTTATGATGCTTTATCCGGTAATAGTTCTAATTTATTTTTTGCAATTGAAAAAAAGGTAAAAGCAGCAATTACAACTTGAAGAATGTATAGAGAAAAATGTACGACACACACCTTATATGAAACATTGACATAATTCGATTTTACTTTTGTGCAGTAGACATATACGTGTGTTACATAATGAAACATGGAATATTAATGCGAAACGATTGCCAATTAGCATTGGTAAGGGCTTCACGTGTAATACCGGATGATTATACGATACCAAGAGCGACGAAGACACAATAGTCGATGCAAGTACAAAGAACATACCGATGCTGCTTATTCCGTCGACAATAGCAGAACTAATTAAAAGTTCGTAATTTACGTGATTTACTTTTAACTGTCAATTCATATCTATTAAAATAGATTTCGGGAATTTCTTTCTATTTTTCCTTATTTTTCATATATTCTTTATGGTATTAGAAATTTTCATCAATATGTCCATCGTAAACGCAAGATCGAGAACCTAAGAATCGCCTCTCGCTTAGTAAAAAGAAGAATCAACATTTAAGAGGCTATTACAAAGGATCTGTGGCCAATTATTACGTCGAATATCAAAGGGCATACACGTGTGTAAAGAAGTATCTCATTAATTTTGACACTCCAATATCAATACTCGATGGTATCGAGTAGCTGCAGCCACTGCAGTTGAATTTTACAAAAATATCGTTCGAGTGCTCGTTCTCCGCGTCAATGTCGGAGGGTTGAAATCCACCACTATCGCATTAATAAACGTCGATATTCGTTGCAAATTTCTCGATTTACGCATTAGGCACAGGTGTTCGATTATCGGGGCTTCCGCGCTCGTTAGCTTCCGCAAAGCGCGCGCGGGTAAGCGAGAGAAGGAAGCGGGTCGATCGATCGAGCGCGGCATCATCGGCATCAGCCTCGCCGGCCGGCGCTCGCGAAATTCCGAAGCCGAAAATCTGTCGCGCGCGGGCGACAGGGGATGCTGCCTGCGTCTGGCCTGTTCGCCTGCCTGCCTGCCTGACTGCCTGACTGCCTGACTGCCTGACTGCCTGCCTGCCTGCCTGTCTGCGTGCCTGCTTGTCCGGGATACTCGCTCTCCGCCGGCCGTTATCGATCTTTCCCGGAGGGTTGAGAACGCGCGCGAGAGAGAGAAGACGTCTCCTCGGTATTCCTGCCGCACGTGCGCGCACACACACATACAGCGGACGGAGATGTATATACACGCGTAATGTACGCGCGCGCGCGCAGCTTCACCCACACCAGCTGCGGGAGATAAGCGTCCGTGAGCATCCGCGCACACGCGCACATCGAGCGTGGCCACCTTACCACGAAGACGATGAGCGTTGGTGTGCGTCTCGCCGAGAGTGCCGAATGCACGAGGGAGATAATTCGCGAGTATGTAGCGCTCGCACCACGATAAACGTCACGTGTCCTAATAGAGAGATGTACGGAGTACACAGGAGTATAGTCGCGGGGATAACACTCGGATGAGCGTTCGATGCAACGATAGTACACCCCAAGACGATCGACGGACGACGCGCGCGGAGAAGAGAAACCGTGGGAGGCTCGGACGCGTAGCCAGCCGCGCCGCTCTCCTCCTCGAACCTACCCGCGTCCGCCTGACCCGAGAGGAAGACTTCAGTAAGCTCGGAGCTTTCGATCGGTCCGCACGCCATTCGACGTCCTCGCCGACCATCGCGTCGCGTCCCGGCGCGAGACGCAGCCGTCACGCGATTAGTGCTGCGTGATCGTCCCGGACTCCCGGTTTCTGTCGAATCCTTCCCGGGGAGTCGGGACGAGTCTCCTGAAATTAGAATGAAGATCGAGTGGTGTCTCGAGCGGATGCAAGTTGCGGAGGGTGTTTGCGAGCTGATCTTGAATCGTGACATTAACAAGACGGGGTGATTCTTCGAGGGGATGATGTCGTGAGTCGTTTGCCCCGTCGAGTTAATCGAAGAGATCTCCTCGAGATCGACTTGTCGCTAGACGTCGGTTGCCAGCCAACCAGTGCGAAGATCCAGGAGCCTCGTCTCTCTTACGCGAGTGGTTCTATCGCGAGAAGGAGAAGGATGAAGAAGACGAGTTCGCGAGGAAGATGTACCGGTCGATGCGGTTTCGAGCTGATGATCGCGCGTTGATTCCGTTCCGCGCGAGAGATCGGAGCGATTCTACGATAAGTAACTCGTGGGGAAGGCGCGGGGGAAGGGCTTTTCTATTTGCGAGGCCGACGACGTGGGGACGATCGAAGCCGCGTGCGAAGGAGGCGATGATCTCGCTCCCGGAAGCGACCGGAGATCCTCTCGTTTAAAGCTCATCGATCACGCGTGATCGCGACGATCCTACGGCTATTTTGACGAGGATGATAAAGAGGGGTTCTAATCAGTCGATCAGTTTAATACGCTAAAAAAAAACAAAATGATATAGTAAAGAAATTATAATTAATGTGAAAAATAATGCAATGAAGTAAGAAAACCGCAAATCGATTGCGTCTGTCGTCGAGCGTCAAAACTTGCGATGGCAAAAGCGACGCGATAGAAGAACGATGGAGAACACGCCGTGACGGATATATCGAACGGCGACGAACTTGAACGTGAAAAAAAATACGCGAGTCACGAGTATGCGTCTGCGTGATCGCGCGGCGACGTTTCGCATCTCCGAATTTCTCTAAACGGCGGTCACACTTTCATTCGATGAGCTTCCGTTCGGTCGACCGCGATTGAACGCTTTCGGAAGCACGTTGCGTTCGCGACGGATGCGACGAGAGGAAAACGTAACAAACAAATAGTCGACATAATAAACAGTCGTCTCTGACACGCGCTTGCAAAGAAGGATGTTGACGCAGTGACAAGAGTATGTCTAATATCAAGAAAGAATTTAAAATAAAAATGAATAAAATGTGCGACTTGTGTGTACTTTCGTGCGTTCGATGACGCTTATTTTAAAGATAAATGGTGACGGATTTCTCTGGGAACGTGGTCGTAGTCTGATGAAATAATGTCCCTTGGATGGATCCGTAATTGTCGACGAAGGACTCCCGGTTGTACGTGAAGGGAGACGAGCTTTCACGTGCGAGAAATTACGAGTGACATTTTGCAGGAGTGATGGCTATTTCGGGCCAGACACGCGGGTGTGCTGCATTTATAAGACGATCCTCGCGAACGATTTACCGCAGGTGAGCAATGCAGGTGGCTGTGTTTGCGCTGGTCGAGTTGGCGTATTTACTCTTGGTAGCGTGTAAGTAAGCAATCAAATTCGCGCACCAAAGATTTTCCTCACAAATTCTTAAATGTATGAAATATATAAAAAGAAAATATGTAATATAGCTAGAAAATATTACATGCATGTATATTTATATCTTTTGCGACATTAATTTGAGAAAATTCATTCGATAGTCCTTTTAAATATAATGATATTGAATGTATAAAGATACCATATCGAATAAATATTATGAGCTATAACATGTGATCCACTAATAGCTTTCGAGAGTTATAAGTTACTAGAGGTAAAGGGCTTTTATTAGATCCAACTTTATGACGCAAATAAGCTACGAAACATGCCTTATTCGTCATTTAAATATAATTTTAAATATAACTTAAGAAATACCTGTTTATATATTGCATATAAAAACATATATTTTTGTTTTTCAAAAATTCAGTAAAGTAATAGTATAAATTCAAGGCACGTTCAATAGTACGTGCTTTAATTATAACAATAACATATAACTTTATTTATAATATGATACATGCGACGCATTTCATAAGAAAAACAATCATGATATACTGCACGATGTACTTGAATGTAATAATACATTCGCAATATTACATATCTACGCATGACATTCCAATTATCCGCAGTCTCGGTTCCAATTTAGCGGGTAAAATGTCGGAGTCACGACAGCGAGAGATGCGCGCGGGAAGGATAATCATCGACAGGAAACATATTAACAAGGGACTTAATGCGAAGCGGTTATTCTCGTTGAGAACAGCAGACGACGGCGGCGGCTGGGCGGCTTCTTCATGAATATTGAATCGCATAATTTCATAATTCAGTGATTAGACGTGGATTTCCCCGGTGGGTCGTTGCCTTCGATCCCCCCCTGCCGCCCCCTGCTCTCCCCCGCGAGAGAAGATGAAGTAAAAAAGAAAACGCGCGAGGGGAAGAATTAATGAGGGAGGGAAAAGAGTCCCAGCGTACGCGAATTACACGAGTCGTACATGAAATATGAAATTCATGTAATCGCCCTTTGGGCCCTTGAAATTTGTAAACGACGTCCCAAACATTCATATATCATAAGGTCCTCAAACAATTTTCTAACAGTCGTTACAGCAATTTGAGAGATCGCGAATTACATCAGCGTAAATTATGTTAATCAAACGCAAAGCGATAATATGGAAGATTTAATTCTTTACTTTACTATCACTCTGTATACATATTCATATATGTATTAAAAACCGATACGAATTGAAGAGCATTCGTCTATAAATAAAGTAGCGGCTTTGCGCTATAACAATGACAATCATGTGGCTGAATCTTTGTTGACACATGTAATATTGCGAATTGTTTATTTAAATTAATCTAATTCTCGTTATTCGATTTATTTTTGTCTGCTGATAAATCACAAAGAAAGGAAGAAAAAAACATCACGAGCTCATAAAATAAAATATATATAATAATGAAATATAATCGAAGGAAGATTTCGCGTCACGAAGAAATCGCGAATTTTTTTTCAGATACGAATTTTCGGGACCCGCAAAGTTAACGACGGGAAATGATGAGATGTGAAGCTTCTTCACTTTAGCACGGCTCTCGCGACAGACATAACTAAACGTTCCTATTACGCTCGATGCATATAACATTAAGCTCAAGGTGATATGGAAGCGGAAGACGAAGTGGATGATGAATTGTCGGAGGCTGCCGACACGGAAGTAATTAAACAAGTAGCATTAATCTTTTTTGTTGTTATAATTATACAATTTTTAATGATATTTAGACAAATCAAAAATACCTTGTGAAGCAGCCCGAATATTTTAACGAATATTAATAATTAAAAAAAAACATATAAAAAGATAGAAATGTTGAAGTACTGCTATAGATACGTATTTTAGAAAAGTAATTCAAAAAAATATTATTTATTTTTTTAAGAAGTATGTAAATCTTATAAAAAAGAGCTCTGATATATAAAAAATTAAAAATTATATATATTTAAATAATAATATCCAAATAATTAAAGAAGAAGAATAATTAAAGAAAACTAATATGTAAATATCTTTGAAATTATTTTTGGAAAATATATTATAAACCGCGAGTTCTGCTCACAAAGTAACAACATAAGTCAATATTAGATACAATTTTTATATATTTCTTATTTCTTATATCGTAAATCAGCTATATGTCAAAGATAAGATTAGAAAATAAATATTATAGTATATAAACAGGTAATTTCGTTCTAATATTTTTTGTAGGCGAATCATAATAACAATCTCGAAAATTTCGAAACGATGAAGATCTCTACGAAACCGGTGTCCGATAGGACGCCGGAGAAAAACGACTGTCCTTTAGAGCGCTCCTCCAATCCTGAACAATTGGAAAACATCGATTCCATCGATGATAGTCCCGGAAAATTAAAAATGTCTGCGCGACCAAAATCAAAAATATCTCTAAGTACAAGTACAAAGACTGACATGAAAGAGGTTGAGATCGCCAAGCTGTGCAAAAGTAAGAAAGTCAGCTGTCAGGATACTATACACGAGTACGATGAGGATGACAGCCTCACTATGGATAGAGTTGGAAGGTAATTAATTCATATTAACTTTTTCAGTCCCCCCCCTCCCAACAAACGACAATATTATTAAATTAATTATTTTTAAAGCTTTCTAAAAAAATTTAACATTAAAAACACACTTAAATGTTGTCCATACATTAGATTTGACGAATTATTTCAAATTATTTTATTTTTTAAATTATTTATTTATTTAATATTATTTTTTAAATTATTTTTAAGAAATATTTGTTATCATTAATGTTATATTAAAAAAAATAAAATAAAAAGATTCGTTGAACTTGACATCAATAAAGTTTTACGTATGCAAATTTGCACATACAAGTTCGCGTGCATTATATAATCAAATTTTTGAATGACAAAGATATCTGGAGGCGAATCCCGCTCTAGCCGAAACGTGGCTGCGGGAGAAAGCGAGCGTCCAACTTCGGCAACGATTGCAGAATACGTGTGCAAACAATAGCATGCAAACGATAACACCAAGCGTCCCGCGAGTACAACAACAGGAGAGTCTTCTCAATCGTGGGAAACGCAACAGCGTTACATCCAATCTCTTTCAAACATGGTTGGCCTCGAGCTCACCTGCGAAGCGCAGCAGGAGCCCCAATAGGTAACCAGTGTAATAATAACGAAATAACGTATCATAGTATCATACCTTCATGTTACACAATTAAATCATATTATATTAAAATAAATTATTACATTAAAATAAATTGTTACATGTTGCCTACATTTTTTTCATACATATTTAAATGAAATAATGGGCATTATTTAATATTACAAAATTCAAAAAAATTATATCCATTAAATTATTTAATTCATTAAATAATGCCCATTATTTTATTTAAATATGTATGAAAAAAATGTAGATTACGTGTAAATTCAAAAAAATTTTTGTAATATTAAATAATGCCCATTATTTCATTTAAAAATTTTTTAAATTTTCCCTATGGTATCGTTTTGCAATTAGAATTATGTACTATCATCTCTTCTAGGACTCACAGCTCGCTGATGGGTCGTCGCGAGGAACTTGGCAAGCTTGACGAGAGCGATCTGTTCATGGAGTTGATAAGAGATGTTGCAAACGAGCTGGACATAAACATCCTATGCCATAAGATCTTGGTGAATGTCGGCCTACTTACTCATGCCGATCGCGGCAGTCTATTTCTGGCGAAGGGACCTCTGGAGGATCGGTATCTCGTGGCAAAATTGTTTGATGTCAGGCAAGACACCGAGCTCGAGGAAGCCATTCAACGGGCGAAGAACGAGGAGATCAAAATACCGTTCGGAGTCGGTATCGCTGGTTACGTGGCGCAGACCAAAGAGATTATCAACATCAAGGATGCTTATAAGGTTTCTTACATCTTATACGTGCCCTCCGGTTTTATCGATTCGCCCCGAGTCACTGAAGTCTTCTGATTTAATCTTACGACGTTAAAATTATTACAAGCGATAAAAAATAATCACAATTAATTCTTTGAATAATTCCGTTTAACGGCCAATTAATCGACGATGAGTCCTACGCCTTCGATGTTGTTGAGATTAAAATGGATTATTCTGTTGACATTTATCAGGATCCGAGATTCAACAGCGCCATCGACATGCGCACCGGATATAAAACGACGTTGATCCTATCGATGCCGATCTGCAATTATGAAGGCGATGTCATCGGAGTTGCTCAAATCATCAATAAGACAAACGGCAACAACGAATTTACTGACAGAGATGTCGAGGTGTTTCAAAGGTAAGTATAAGAGAGGCGAAATTTAATATAGAAAATATGTGAAGAAAATATGTAATCGTACTTGTAATAATAAGTATCGGATGCTTAAGCAGACTCGTTTAGAGCGAAAGCACTAACTGATTACATAATGATGCAAGGCCAGTTACAAGACTATGTTGTAATTGCCTTGTACGCAATTATAATCGGCGCCGCGCGCGATCGATACGTTTATTAATACAATCGCGCATCTAATTTTATCTAACGTATCGATTGTCATAGATACCTCACGTTCTGCGGTATCGGCATACAAAACGCGCAATTGTTCGAGCTGTCCGTGCAAGAATACCGGCGCAATCAAATACTCCTCAATCTGGCGAGAAACATATTCGAGGAGCAGAACAATCTCGAGTGTCTCGTTACAAAGATCATGACCGAAGCGAAGGAGCTCCTCAAGTGCGAGAGATGTGCTGTTTATTTGCTCGATTTGGATTGCGGTGAAGCAGTAAGTGTGTTTTCTATTGGTACACTAAGAAAAATCGTTTGATTGTACCAACAAGACGTATCTGATAGAAGGCATTTTGGTTAAACCAAGCAGAATTTCTAGTTATCATAATAAGACTCGATTTTTTATAACTAGAACGTTTAATAGATTTTACTACAAGGATTTGGTTAGTATTTTCTAGTTGAATCTATAAAACTTCTTGTTATATTAACTAAACATGGACACAGTGATGCTATTTTTGTTGTAACTTTAGTATTATTACCAAGAAAATTTAGTAAATTTAACAGGAAGAAATTAATCATACTCATTTGGTAATTCCTAAAGGAATTCTGATTCGTCCATTTTCCAACAGACATACTGGTTGAATCTATCAGATTTCTAATTAATGCAACCAGATTTTTTTCTCAGTGTAAGAGAGATTTTAAATCCTTGTGGAATGTACGTCATTGTTGAATTGAAATTTGAAATTCCATGATAAGTCACCGTGGAAAATCTAGAGAACGAAATTAACTACGTGTATCGAAAACAGACAGACGCGTTCAATTAGCTGAATATTCGACTAACCAAACGTCTCGCGTGGCTATTAAAAGCGCAATAAGAGATGCAAAGTCACATATTTTAGGGGCATCTCGAGAAAATCGTCGAGCGGCCCGGGAAATCGGTGCAAGAGAGCAGAAAGCCGTTGTCGAGAAGAGAGGTGAGTGGCACCGTCACGTGTTACTCGAATTCGTAAGTCTGATGATCTTTTTCTCTTTCCTGGCGGCTCAGAGCAACAATATCGACATGGAGGACATTTTTCAACAGCACGTGAGTGATCCGATCGATAATTTTACAAATATAAATATAAATCAAATATAAATCAAAATGTGCAATTGTTTTTCAGCACTCTCCGATGAAGTAAACCGATATTTCATCGTTTCTTCGCTTTATTTGCGTCACGTTAATCAAATTCATTTGAGAATTGAATTTTCCTAATAGCAGAAAATAAATTTCCATTAATTAAAATCATTAAGTCTAGAAAATATTCATATCAAGTAATTTGAGAATAATGATACTTGAGAAAACAGCGTTAAAGAGATGTATAAATAAAGTTAACGATTAAAATATGTTGCTGGATCATCTTTTTTATATTATCTTCGTTTTCCTCAGACATTGATCGAAGATACCAAATTCACTATGGGCTTCGAGATGGAGAACGAAACGCAGGAGGCTCGGATCTATCGGCCAAGCAACAACGACCTATCGAGTTCCTTGGGACAAATCGCGAGATACGTCGCCGCTACAGGTCAGATTCTCAATATTGGGGACGTCGCCACGTGGTTGAAAAAAGACGTAATGGAGAGCAGAAGAAAACCTATCAGGAGTATCCTGTGCATGCCGATTGTTAACGGACAGAGGATTGTCATCGGAGTTGCTCAATTGATCAACAAGGTTTGAACTAATCTCCTCTTCAATTTCTAATATTATAATACTTTAGAATAATCGTGAATAATCTATTATAATCTATTGTTGATAATTTGCATCATAGATGCTTTGCATTTAATCTTTAATAATCCTTAATATAATATGCACGCTGCATATAACATATACGCGATTATTATGTTATTGGTTTTTTGTAAATATGTTGCTTAAATATGCAAATCGCTGAATATCAAACAATAATTTATGCACGTATGTTTTTGCATATTTCGAGAGACATGCAATTAAAATTATATAAAATTTAAAAAAAATGTAATTCGAAATATATTTGATTATGTTTTTAATACCAATACTGCCAAAGAGATAAAAAAATATACATTAAAAAATGTCATATAAATATATCATATATGTATAAGAAGACAAAGTTATCTTCTTTACAGTAAAAAAATCATTGCGAATGATTAATTATTAACAGTGAAAAAAATTCCTTGTAGGATAACGGCACGTCTTTCACCGACTCGGATGTATCGATATTCGAGGCATTCGCCATCTTCTGCGGCCTCGGCATTCACAATACGCAAATGTACGAGTCCGCATGCAAGCTGATGGCGAAGCAAAAGGTGGCTCTCGAATGTTTGAGTTATCACGCGACCGCCAACAATGAAGATGCTCTGCAACTCGTCTCCGACACCATCCCGTCAGCGGAAACATATAATCTTTATAGTTTCACGTTCGTCGATTTCGATCTCACCGACGACGACACGTGTCGCGCTACCATTAGGATGTTCAAACAGTGCGATCTCATACAGAAGTTTCATATACCTTACGATGTCCTGTGCAGATGGATACTCAGTGTAAAGAAAAATTACAGGTAAATATATATATTTCAATCTCATTTTACATCTTGCAGATTTTTTCAATTACATTTATTATGCTAAATTTAGTTTTATCGTTCAAAACAACATTTTTAAAGATACTAAAATACATAATAACATCATTTCAAATAGGATTATGAAAGTAGAAATTATTTTCGACAGGCCAGTGAAGTATCATAATTGGAGGCACGCGTTAAATGTCGCGCAGACGATGTTCGCGATGCTGAAGACCGGTAAAATGGAGCAATTCATGACCGATCTGGAAATTCTCGGTCTTCTGGTCGCCTGTCTCTGTCACGACCTGGATCATCGCGGTACCAACAACGCATTCCAAACGAAAACGGAATCTCCGCTGGCGATTCTGTACTCGACCAGCACGATGGAACACCATCACTTCGATCAGTGTGTCATGATATTAAATTCCGATAGCAACAATATTTTTCAAAGTCTATCGATGGAGGATTATAGACGCGTGATGAAGGTCGTGGAAAGCGCTATCCTATCGACCGATCTGGCGATGTACTTCAAAAAGAGGAATCGTTTCATGGAGGTGATCGACGAAGGTGAATTCGATTGGCAGAGCGAGGAGAAAAAAGAACGTAAGATTCTTTGATGTTCTATTAGATTTATTCGCTAATTTTTTCCTTTCAAATATAACTAATTAATCTTGATTGTTCTTTTGCAGTGCTATGTGGTATGATGATGACAGCGTGCGACGTGAGCGCGATAGCAAAGCCTTGGGATGTGCAGCATCGCGTGGCAAAACTGGTAGCCGATGAGTTTTTCGATCAAGGCGATCTAGAGCGTTTACAGCTCAACCAACAGCCGGTGGCGATGATGGATCGCGAGAGACGGGACGAATTACCACAGATGCAGGTCGGTTTCATCGACGTCATTTGCCTGCCGCTCTACAAAGTCATGTCGGAGACATTCCCATGGATACTACCACTCTACGAGGGTACCATGGAGAATCGAAAACATTGGCAGGACTTGGCAGAAAAGGTCGAGATGGGACTGACGTGGATCGATCGCGACACAATCGAGGAACCGGTAGAAGAATTCGTCTCTTATGAACCTCGAGATATCGAGTTCACGGTTACAACGCTGAACTGTGCTCACGCTGACAAGAAGGAACAAGTACCGGAGAAGTCGACACTCGGTAGATTCGCTTCATTGAGGAAGGGTGGACGTACGTTAAGCAAAGGAGTCCGACATCGTATCAGCAGGTCTCTCTACGCTAGGAGCAGTTCGGAGGACGCCGGCAAATCGAAAGCGTTGCTCCCGGAAAGAAAGAATCGAAACAAACTGTGCCTGCTGATTTGACGGCTAACTTCAACAACGCTCGAGAGCATTCCCGAATGATGTCATATTAATAAGCGATGATTATATTTGGAAATAAACAAATATTTCAATACGCATTGCGGTTTCTAGAGATCGTGGAAAATAAAATTTGCCAATGCGATTGTCTGGAAGCTAAACACATTTTGATGGATGAACCCATGACTGTCATTGAAAAAAGAGCTTTAGGATGAATTTCTAAAAAATCGCTCTTAAGAAAATAACATTATTTGGTCTAATGAAGTAATCGAATTACTCTCGATGAATAACTAATGCCGAAAAAGTTATTTAAAAATATTTTAGCTACTGTTGCAACAGCAAAATATTTATGGGAAATGAATCCTTTCCGAAAACTCTGAGGAGAAAAAGAACATTGATATTTGTAGAAATTGTCATACCACGGCTACTATTTAAAATTCAAAATGATTGATAAGATTTAAAATTAATCAAAATAAAAAAAGAAATAGGAAAAAAGAAGTGAAATAATGATTATAATAAATTTCACAATTTGTAAAAATTAAACACATAAAAAACGAGTTTAATTAAATTTAGAAAAATTGTGGGAATACTGATGAAATATTGTCGAAAAAAAATTACAACAAACTAAAAAATATCTCAAAAGAATAGTTAAAACCAAAGAAAATTTAAATTTTTATTAAAAAGAATTAATCTTAATTTTTCAATCATTCATGATTTTATACTCGCTTCATGATATAAAAATTTATTAAAAAATTTATTAAAAAAAAATTAAATATCTTGATATTATTTAATCGAATTGAATACAAATTCAAATTAAAGTATTCAAAGAAAAACTTGACATTATATTAATGCGAAATTTATAGTACGTGAGACAAGAATATAAAAACAAGAAAAGAAACAAACATATATTAACATAATTATCGAGGAAGGAAATACTCAAAGTCTTATATTGACTCTGACTACTCTTTATTATGCCATTGTCGGACGAATCAAAATCCGCAATAATAACGTGACGAACTTTCGCGGTACAAAATCGACGAACTAAACCTAAGGAAAAAAGAAAATAAAAAAAAAGAAAAAGAAAAGAGAGAAGGGAAGAATATCCGAGGTGATGTCTCACGAAAAAAATCGGATCCTGAGAAGACTGTTGCTCGTAGATCTTAAGGCGATAATACATAGACACTGTATTACGTAAACGTGTACATTTAGTCGATGGCTAGGTAACTTGACGGTCGGTCGTTGCACCTCACAACGACATTGCTCATAATCGCAATCCCGTAGAGCGCGAGGAAGTGTGCTACATGTGTGCATGTGATTACGTTGGGCGTCGTCAGATGATAACGATGATAATGATGATGATGAAGAAGAATTCAATTTTGACAATCTTTTTGTATCACATCTCGATGATATTCTAGGCTATATGTATTGTTCGGCGGACAAAGGGATCGATGATGTTTTGCAGATCGAGAATGTGCAAAGTCGGACTCGCGGACACGCTGCTCCATGATATGCAATTTAAATTAGAAACGAGTGCAATTTTTAATTGCTTTTGTTATTTTAGCTCTCCCCTCGCAAAGCGATCTCCGCGATAGTAAAGATGAGAATTAAATTGATATGGTTAAGATAAAAAAATTGCTCAAATTGATTTCTTAATTTTAATCAAATCCGTGTTTTTAATTTTTTTTAGCAGAGTTTCGAGTAAATAAATTCAAAATATTTTAAATTTTGTAAATAGAAAATCTCGAGTAAAATGCATCTAAAATATTTTAAATTCTGTAAGTAGCGAAGAGTTTCGCATTTACAATTTTGTAAAAACGAAATCTGAAGTAAGTAGAATTAAAGTGTTTTAAGATCGTGTAGATAAAGAATTTTAACTCTAAGCGCAAAAATTTCAACAATTTTAAATTTTGTAAAAGTATATAAAGAATATATTTTAAAAAAAAGGATAAAGCATACATACAATCACGCGCAATCTTCAATTTCGTATGTGAGGAAATAAAAAATTTTCTTTTCTTTTATGGAACTTGTATAGCTAGTTTGCATATATATATTTGCGAACACGATCGCATATTCATCATTAACTCTCTCGTCATATGTATGTACATAACGAGTTATATATGGGTACATAGCGAGCGGCGGCACTTTGGTATCGCGGTTAATCAGCGCTCATAAACGGAGGCAATGATAGGATTAAATCGTGCACGCATGCAAACCGTACGTAATCCGTGACGCAAGCATGAACGCGAGTCCACCGCGATTATTTCCAGCTCAAGTTTTGTACATTGACCTTTCAGATCACGACAAACGCGACTATTATTATTCGCTCATTTTGCATTTTCATTATTCCGCGTCATTACGCGTGTCCTGATCGAAGGACGAATTCGATCTTCGGGGCAATATCAGTGCGCGGAGATAAAATTTTTTCTTCCCCTTTTATTCGAATTATCGCATCGATTAAATTAAACAACAGATATCTCGGATGGAAAATATGCGCGTACGAAATCAGTTCTTATGGAATTTCTCAAGCGCATTGCGTTTTCGGATACGAGTCTGAAAGTTAAGCGACACGAGAGTGAGACTGGTTTCTAGTCTTTTGATATAGCTGCGAATCAATATGCCTATCAGAAATTGTTGCACATGGTCAAATAAAATCTGGATGTGCTCAAACAGCCGCGCGAATGTGCCGAATTATTTTATAAACCCCTCGAGAATCAAAGTAAAATATGATTCTTACGAATACGATTCTTATAAATATGCTATTTTTATTTAAGTCTTGTTTTAAGCAGAATATTATATTTATTAGAAAATTATTATTTTAATAAAAACGCATTATTTTAATACAAAAAATTTAATATTACAAAATCCGAAAAAATATTGTTAAGAAAAATTCATCTTAGGAATAATAACTTGTTTCCATTGTCATTATTTTAATAAAAAAATTAAATATTACTATCTGAAGGAAATGTCGTTTAACTAAAAAAAATATGAAAAATTAATTGTTAATTTTTTCCATCATTATTATAATTAATAAACCTCCTAAGAGAGCTTAGATCTTGGTTAGTTTAAAAAAAAGTATCAAAGATAAAATATTAAAAATCCCGTAGAGCTTTCCATCAAATACCCTTTCTATTTTCTTTCAGGGAGAAAAGCTTCAATATCGCCCATCATCGAACTTAAATTTGATTACGTATAAACTTGATAGGTTTTCTACAGTTCCTACTCACGGTTTCAAAATGCTAATATTATAAATGACGAGATATAGAAATATAACACATACCTGATGATGATACATACCTGGTGTATTCATTGCGCTTTCACTATACATGTACTTCGAGGATGGTGGAAAGGACAGGAAAGTGATTTGACGATGATTTCGAGCTCGACGAACTCCACTCTAGGATGGTACGCAGAAGTGGATTCCGATGCTGAAATCACGATACCAGTGATAACAACGATAGTACGCGGCGTTTAACACACGACTAACGTCAGAAACACTTTGCAAGAAACATTCGCGATAATCTTTTGTGCGTAGAAATTCCCTTCGAAATCGCGAGAAAAGTATGGAGCGAATTAAAGTCGCATATCGTGGTATTAACTGCTATTCAAAGATTCGATATTGCTATTCTCGGAGAATCGAGACAAGTCAAAATACTTCAAGCAAATCAACCGCGATAACGAATTAGACGAAATAATGAATCATTAGAAAAAAACATAATTGTTACAGTTTAATATAATGATACCTTATTTAATGATGAGATCCAAGCTTGTAGGCTCCATTTTGGCGGGAAAACATGGCGATGAAACGATACGTCACATCGAGGCGAATTGTGGTCACCGAGATCGCAATACTAACGTATAATAACGATCACGAATAATATTCAAATTACAAAAACACTTTACGAGACACTTCCGATAATTCTTTGCGCGCGAGATTCACTTTTATAACGATAACGATCGCGGGAAATGTATAAATTTGTTACGATCCGCCGCGACGCATTCCGTGACTGACTATGATTTGAAGATAGTCGAGAAGTACTGCTTGCGATTTTCGAAGTATCGAAGTGACTTCACCTACTTCCTCCAAGATACTAAAGAGGGCGTAGCGCATGATTAATTTTTCAAATATTATGAGCGGTTTTTTTAAATATATCAGTCTATGTTTATATATCTATATAATAAATATAAATATATATATATATATATATATATATATATATATATATATATATATAATATAGCTTTCATATTTATTTCATTATATGTATAATATATAGATATATAATCTAAATGCATAATTACATCTTGCAGTTTGTAATTATGCATATAAATTACATATGTTATATAGACTAAATAACATGCTTTACATCATATTTATGTGCTATTATATTTATATATCTCCAATAGTGCTACGAGCCAAACTATCGGCGGGGAATTAAAGACAGCCTTAAAACAAGATATGTATGAGCTCTTATGCCGTTTTAATTATTAAAACATTTAGAAATTACACTCGTAACACGATGGTGTCCTTTACATTTTACGGATCATCAATCCAATATTGGTCCTACTAAATTAAATTAAGTATAAACAACGATTTGCTTCCTTTTCTTTTTCGTGTGTCGATGATTAATCCGCTATATATACATTATATGCAACATACGCATGTTGCATATAGCCAGAGCACCGTGTACGTGATACTGCGACGTGTAAAAGAATTAGGCAATAAAAAGAAAATCTTTCCATAATACCGCTTTCTGTTTCAAAAATCATGTTTCTTTCATTTGGAAAAATCGGCGGGTCTCCTTCAGTCATCTCTCTCTCTCTCTTTCTCTTTCTCTTCGATGTTCTCTAGCTCGTACGAGGTTTCTTCTTCTACACACTCGTCCATGCTAGGAAATCGTACCCTAAGGCAGTGACACGCTGATTTGGCAAGATTCTTTTAGCAATACGTCGCATTACAACGTTAAACAGGCGCTCCGCACGCATTGTGACCAAGAACGAGAGAGATCGTTCGCCATTTGTATGCGATACCGCAATAAGTATATCATAAATCGCAATCTAAACTTGGTTCGACGTTCGCGATCTATGCCAATGCTTGATCAAGTGTAATGCTGTGTTAAAGAAAAATATGTGTTTTTCCTGACAACATTTGTCGTGACACTTTAGGCTCCCAAAGTGCGAGTAAAAGAAAGTAAATGTAGACATGGTGTTGCGTCGTTGTATCGTTTGAGATCATCATTTACAACTAATTAATAGAGTAGAGAAAACATTCAGTATATCGCGAACGAATCTCGAGGACGCGCAAACGGAGATCGGCGACGATAGCCAACGGGCTTCAGTTTTCACTAAGAGAGCGGGCTAAAGTGACGAAATATCTCGTGCTGCATCGCAAATGGTTTCGGCTTATCCTTGATCACAATGCCAATCAACTTGAATTCATAATCTATTTTTTGCATCACCACGTTTATGCATTTTTTCTTTTTTCTCCTTAGCCAATCCTCGGGTTTTCTTATAGCGCAATGAGTGCTTGTGTCAATAATTTCGATCGAATTCTATTTTCTTTTGTCATCGAGAGACATCCATTCGCGCCGAAACACCGCAACCGATATATATACGTAAGTATGCGAAATGACTTATGTTTTTTTTTGCACGCGGATACATAAGCGCAATGGAAGATACATCGCGGAAGATGAGAAGAATTTGGAATCATTTCTTTAAGCATTCATCGAGAACGGAATTCATTGAAGTTTTCGGCTAGGTTTTTCGGTGGAATCTCTCTGAACAAAACATACGCACCGTAGAAATCGAATGCCATCTTTTCGTTAAATAATTCACGCAAACACGCATTTCATTCATGTCTTGTTAATTAAATGCAGATGATACGATAAAGTCATAAATGAACAGTAAAAAAATATGTAGACCCCATTGTATACATGACGAATCAATGTTGCGGCTCGCGATAAATAATTTAGTTGTTTACTCACGTATACGAGTGCAAACAACAAGATTTTTTTTTCCTTCTCCGCAACCTTTGATTCGCCATATATACTTCATATATACTTTCGTATGTTACATGTTCTGTACGCAGATAGAAAATTGAACTTATAGAAGTGCCACGGTTTCGTTACACATCCACGCGCTTCAATGCATACTTTCTCTCTCCCTAGAGAAGAAGCTGCCATTTAGGATCGAGATACCACGAACGCCAATGAACACGAGACTCTCTCGTTGCAATTAGGCCAACTTTGTGTAAGCTTGTTATTCTAATTAGATTGACAGGTAAATCTACGACAACAATAAAATCTCCACAAATTAGATTCGCTCCTGCAATATCTTTTTTTTGTACAGATTTTCGCACACGTATTTTATCGTTATTTACGATACTTTTAGGACTAAGTACGACTAAGTTCGACCCGATAGCAAGAGAGTTTCAGCTCATTGCGCGTATATTCGGCAAGATAAATCGTGCAAGATGCACCTGAGGCGACCTGCAGCTTGCAAGATACCATCGTTGATTCCTTCTAGTTTCGCAGGATTCCTGCACATTTCGTAACCGGCTCAAACCAACCGGTATGCCCCGTAGTCGTGCCGACAGGCACTCACGAGCGCGTGCATGTCCGTGATTCTGACAAGATAATGTCCAGAGTGCTGCGCGGGGGGTCACATGAAGAACTCCCTGGATCGGCTAATATGCAGTCACGACGCAGGTCTATCCAATACCGAGATCTCTATTAGCCTAAGTCCGCGGGTCGTTGGATCTGTCAGCAGGAGGCCACGCGGCTTGTACACCCGATCATTTTGCTCGCTGACGAATTTGGCGACCTTGCGCAGACATTTCTCATAATGCGTCTCGGTACATATGCTTATCAGATATCCCGTGAGACAGTATAGGCAGCTCTCGCAGTAGGTGGAACAGCTGGCACGCTCCGCTTCCGCGAAATAGTTGTTCAACTGATTGATTGTATACTCGAACAACTGTCTGTCCAGCTAAATCGAGAGATATGCCGTAATAAATATTTCTCAATCATCTCTTTTCTGATTTTCGAAGAAAGTTTCGTATTAACCGCGATTTCTAGAGATTATAGAGATCAAAATACTTGACTCATCTCAAATACTCACTCTACTTTCCAGTTCTGTCGGAAATCGGGTTTGAAATTTAACCATCGTTCCTTCGCTGTAGTCACGCTGTATAAAAACCTTCTGACAATTCTGAGGAGGCCCTCCACCTGCCTGCCCTCGTCCTGCAGACATGTCTTCCAATGGCGTGAGGGCAGCATGGTTGCTCTGAAAAAATGATACAGCCATGTATATTTTGATCTCATATTAGAAATATATGATTAAATCTGTGTTTTACTATTTATCTATTTAATCTACTACTTGATTTTTCACGCATATATAATAATATATGTACATATATATATATATATATATATATATATATATATATATATATATATATAATAAATTTTCATCCATATTAACTAATAACAAATAATAAATATTGATACTGCATATCATTTTTGATTTTGATAATAACGTTAATATTAAATTCTTTTGTACACTAACGTACTTTTTTCTCGTGAACATCTTCAGGCAGTACACATAATGACTTCTTCGAACTTGTACTCTATAAAATAAAACGTAATATTGATGTATCATACAATTCATCTTCAAATCTTTTCATTTAAAGATTTTATTACTTTAATCTATTCCCATTTTTTCACAGACATCATGACATATGCTTCATATCTTTTCATACATTAGCTTCTACCAACTAATAAATATTACAACATTGTATGTACATTGCTAATATTAAGAATAGTCATTATTTGACATTAACATCAGCTCGCATACATTGACATACTTTTCTGACATTATTGACCCATTTAAACTGTACTCCTGACAAACTCTTTAAATCTTATGCACGAAATACAACTTAATGATAACACTTGGAACTTTAATTTCTCGTTCGAAATATCTCATATTTCCTTTTATTTTTCTTGGAGCTAACCACAAAACCGCACCCAGGTCTGGCCTGGAAAATCGCGAAGATAAACAGTCGCATTCTCGCTCGTCGATTAAGGATCGAGTCGGCGGACAAGGGAAAAATTTGTGAGGAACGAATCGTCAGGAGCAGACGAATATTG
Source organism: Camponotus vicinus (assembly GCF_025532165.1). Classification (NCBI taxonomy): domain Eukaryota; kingdom Metazoa; phylum Arthropoda; class Insecta; order Hymenoptera; family Formicidae; genus Camponotus; species Camponotus vicinus. The sequence goes on along the minus strand of NW_028141945.1, from coordinate 5,454,898 downwards.
AAAGAAAAAGCGTTTTCGGAGGATTTGACAGCCAGGATACGGGAAGCTTCCGAGCGAGAAGGAGCAGAGGACGGAGGACTTACCAGTGGCATTTTGAGCTTCGTCTTGCCGGTTGTGCTGTACGCTTTAGACGAAAGTCGAGCTCGACCCTTGTCGTCGCGCTCGAGGATCGTGCACCCGGTTTCTCAGATCGACGATTATCCGCCGAGGTAGCCGTAGGACCAGCAGCAGTGCACACGACGGATCCACACGACTCGCGATCGCCATTGAAGGATGCGCGCGCAGACAAACCATGTAGCGACCAGCTGTGCGACTCGATTCGCTTGCCGCTCGACTTTCCCTCCTACGGCACTTTCTTATTCTTCGCTCTTCGTTCAACTAGAGAAAAGAATGAGAGTCATGGCCCGCTTTTAGATGATTCTAGAGACCCTAGAGTCTCTAGATGATCCAGATGATCCCTGAAAGATACGCCCTCTGTGAGCAAAAAACATGAACATGAACTATGAAGCTAATCCACGAATGTTTTCAGTGGGTAATACATAATAGACACAATTTCGGGTTGTGTTCCGTGCTACGTGCACGAATGTCGGTAACACGAATGTTATAAATATAAATTATTGCAATGTAATGACAGAGAAAAGACTGACAGATGTCATGGCCCGCTTTTAGGTGATCCCTGGAAGCGATACTCCCTTTGTGGACATTAAAAACGTGAACATGAACTACAAAACCAATGTCCACGAATGTTCTCAGAGGGTAACATATATGTCCCTCTGATAATATAAATAATATAAATAAAAATATAAATAATTTAATTAATAATAATTTATTATATAAAAATATTAGTATGTTCTCTCTTTTCACGCTATTATTTATTTATTTATTTATGTGTCTTCTTTTTCTTTTTCTTAATATCATTTATTTATTTATTTATTTAGTTCGCTCTAAGTCAGTCTTTTAAAATGCAAAAGTAAATATTATAAAATTTGACTTCGGAAAAGCGCGGTAAAACAATCGAATAAATTCAAATCATTAGCATAACAAAAGGTTCCGTGATACATCAATCGTTTAATAATTAATTTAAAATAAAATATACCTCTATAATTTAAAATTCCGCGTGTATATGTAGTACGTAAAATATTTCGGCAGAGAATTATCAATAATATCATGTTTAGCCTTGGCAACGTATAGCAAGCGCGCTATACATATCATGGCTTTGTCATCATTCGCACGGTGACCCTCGAGTAATAAAGTAGTGATGAGAAACGCTTCGTATATTGTAATTTTTGTACTAAACACGATTACGATTAGTATCGAAACATAATTTGCTATAAATATTAATAAGTATTAATTAATTAAAAATTAATTAACGACATAAAACTGTATCGCAACGATAAATCTTTATCGAATCGCATTCATTCATTACTGCGAATAAAAATTGAAACAGGGGATACATGAAAAGGCATAAGAGAATTAATTATGTTATGACCTTTCAATCATATTGATGCTTATTATAATGATATTTCCTTAACAATATTAGAAGTAAATATATTTCGACCAATGCTTTAAATTTTCTCAATCCTGGTTAATTAAACAATATATAATTTAATAGAGAATCGATTTAATGTGATAGGAATCCAACATATTAAATAATTACATCGATGTTTGCAATCTTTACGGACAATAATTATTATTTTAATACTTAGAGTCACAAATATATTCCATCCGTGTTACTTTATCACTCTACTTGACAATCTAAATATAATTGGGGGGAGAGGGGATTGTGAGAGAACACGAAGTAAAAACAATCGAATAGATGCAAATAATTAGCATAACGAAAGACTTCATGATGAATAGTTTAATAAATAGTCAATTAATCTTAATCAATAAATTAAAATACTTCTATAATTTAATATTCCTCGCGCAAATATTTAATATTACAGAAAATATTTCGGCAATGAGAGAATTATCAATAACACCGTGTTCGACCTTGATAAAGAGTATAGCTATTGTTAATATGTTACATAGCTTCATTATCATTCGCACAGTGACCTTAAGTAGTGACGTGAGAGACGTTTCACATATTATCAAATTCTTTCTTTACATAGTCAACCTTGGCGATATAAACAGTACCGCGGTAATGTTTCTGACTTACGATCATTCGCTCAGTGGCTCTTGAGCAGTGAAGTAGTGATGTGAAACGTTTCATATATTATCAAATTCTTTCTCTAAACACAATTGCAAGTGCAACGAGGAACTTTTCGTGAATGAGTGTAAGTGCAACGAGGAATTCAAATGAGTGCAACGAGGATTGAAGTGCCACGAGGAAAAAGCGAAGAGAGCAAAAGAAAAAAGGAGGTTTTGGTAATGGATAGATCAATAAGACATGATGTAAGTCATTTATATAAATTATTTATAATTCATTATTTATTATATTGTTGCGTCCCCGCGTCCTGTCCCGCTGAATGTATTCGTCACCCGTTGAATTCTTTCGAAAAAGATCGTTTCCGCGCGCGTTGTCAAGATGTTGTTATAAACAACGACTGTTAAAGAGTCTAAGCCCAGCTGTCAAGCTGCGCGCGTTTATTTGTGATCCGTATTACGATTATTCTGAATTCTTGTATATTACTCGCGGTTTATTAAAATTCTTGTGCACCTTAAATCGCGTTATTATTTACGTGTGCACGAAAGTCAATGTATGCCGATTGTATCGCGCGCATTCGATATATATCGTTCCGTGGACGCAATAATATATAAATTTTATCATTAGTATATATTCAAAATATACATATTTCAGGTTTCGTTTTATTTCTTTGATAGTGATTCAATAGTGATTTTAAATTGTAACATATATAATACATATACTTATAAAAAATATTCCATTTTATTTTAAAATAATTAAAACATTTATAAAATTTTTTATTAATTAATATTTTCAGATACTTCTTATATTTTATAAAACATTTCATATTAATATTTTTATTATTTATTATTTATTGTTCTTAATCCATGCCTTACGGCTTTGGATGGACTTCCAGTCTTACAGAGCTTTACAAGTTTTGTATTCATTAACGTATAAAATATAAAATATAAAATGTGATATAATATATAAAATTAAAATAGAATAGAAATAGAAATAGAATAAAGTACACTCACCCGCAAAAAAAGCGGTACACCTAAAATTTGAGAAAATTTCATCAAATTTTAAATGATCATAACTTGGTAAATAATGATGATAAAAATATGTTTAAAAAAACAAAATGAAGGCTGTAATGTCCACTTTAAGAATATTTAAGTGGCAATTATGCTCAGCCATTGTTTTCAAAATGGCGGATAAGGAAGTGAAAGGATGTAAAATTGATTATTAAAGGATCGAGTTTGGGACGGTGCACGGCGTAAATCAGGTAACGCAGCCCAATGAGACCAAATGCTCGTGAAAGTGTGGAGTGTTATCTTTAAAATGTTTTTTTACCGAGCTCGATACGATGATTTTTCGCTGAGTTATTCCGAATTTAATTAAAAACGCTCTTTTTTCTTCTTCAATTTGCAGCTCAGCGAATAATTATCGTATCGAGCTTGGTAAAAAAGCATTGTAAAGGTGATACTCCACACTTTCACATGCATTTCGTCCCATTGGGCTGCGATACCTGATTCACGCCACGCACTGGAGCAAAGCGGGAACCTTTATTTATCGGTTTTGTATGCTTTCATTTATCCGCTATTTTGAAAAAAAATGGTTGCACATAATTTCAATTTAATTTAGGTGTGTGTGTGTGTGTGCTCGTTTGTATACCACAAGGATAAGGACCCCGTGGTTCGTCAGCTCCACAGTATTTAAAGACTCCAAACCCTCCTTGTGGCGTGTGTGTGTGTGTGTGTGTGTGTGTGTGTGTGTGTGTACGGGCGCACGCATGTGTGTATTAATAGTGGGTATGACCTCCTCGTGCGCGTATTACCTCATTCATACGATCAGGCATACTCTGTATTAGTCTTTTTATTTCATCCTGCGTAATTGCATCCCATGCATTTTGAAGAACTCTTTGAAGTTCTTGCAGTGACTGAGGTGCAGGTACGTGATTTCGTACTTTCTTGCCGAGATTGTCCCACAAATGCTCAATGGGATTTAAATCCGGACTACTTGCTGGCCAAACAAGTCGATTTATGCCAACTTCATCGAGGAAATCAAACACTCTTCTCGCAGTGTGTGGTCGAGCATTGTCTTGCATAAACAAGAAGTTCTCTCCGATAAAGGGTGCATACGGAACAACATACGGAAGGAGTATGTCTTCCACGTATACATCTGCGTTCATGTTCCTGTCAAAAAAGTGCAAATCTGTATGAGCGTCCCAGAACCAGGCCTCCTCTTGAAAGAATTGGTGTCTAAGTACCTGGCATAAGCACGTTGCACAGTTGACACTGACAGATCAAGTGCCTCAGCAACGTATCTTCGACTTCTGCCATCTTCAATTAAAGCAACAACTTGAGCAGCTTTTTCTGGAGTTATCGTTGCCATAATCGAGAAGTAATTTCGAGAAGAAGTAATTAATTATGGTTTCAATAGATGAAGTCGCAAGGAGCAACGCGTCTAGAGAGCTAGCAAATCAATCGCATAACTTGTACTATAGTCTTTCAATGTTTTTTCCGTTTGAGACGTGCTTATGCCAGGTACATTGAAAGACTAAAGTACAAGTTATGCGATTGATTTGCTAGCTCTCTAGACGCGTTGCTCCTTGCGACTTCATCTATTGAAACCATAATTAATTACTTCTTCTCGAAATTACTTCTCGATTATGGCAACGATAACTCCAGAAAAAGCTGCTCAAGTTGTTGCTTTAATTGAAGATGGCAGAAGTCGAAGATACGTTGCTGAGGCACTTGATCTGTCAGTGTCAACTGTGCAACGTGCTTATGCCAGGTACTTAGACACCAATTCTTTCAAGAGGAGGCCTGGTTCTGGGCGCCCTCGACGTACCAATGAAAACGATGACCGATTTATTGTTTTAAATTCATTAAGAGACAGACATCGAACAGCTGTTCAAATTCGAAACAATTTAAGGGATGTCCACAATTGCAATGTATCCGTTGACACCGTTCGGAGAAGATTAGCGGAACAAAATCTGTTTTCGCGCAGGCCAGCGGCTGTACCTTTTCTTACAGGTCGTCATCGCGTAGCTCGACTCAATTTTGCAGTTGCGCATAGAGACTGGAATTACGCAGACTGGGGCAAAGTACTCTTTAGCGATGAATCTCGTTTTTGTCTCTATTCTCCAGATGGACGAGAACGAGTTTATCGTCGTCGTGGAGAACGATTTGCAGATTGTACTGTAAGTGAAAGGTACAGCTACAATGGAGGCTCTGTGATGGTTTGGGCAGGTATTTCAGCGGACGCTCATACAGATTTGCACTTTTTTGACAGGAACATGAACGCAGATGTATACGTGGAAGACATACTCCTTCCGTATGTTGTTCCGTATGCACCCTTTATCGGAGAGAACTTCTTGTTTATGCAAGACAATGCTCGACCACACACTGCGAGAAGAGTGTTTGATTTCCTCGATGAAGTTGGCATAAATCGACTTGTTTGGCCAGCAAGTAGTCCGGATTTAAATCCCATTGAGCATTTGTGGGACAATCTCGGCAAGAAAGTACGAAATCACGTACCTGCACCTCAGTCACTGCAAGAATTTCAAAGAGTTCTTCAAAATGCATGGGATGCAATTACGCAGGATGAAATAAAAAGACTAATACAGAGTATGCCTGATCGTATGAATGAGGTAATACGCGCACGAGGAGGTCATACCCACTATTAATACACACATGCGTGCGCCCGTACACACACACACACACACACACACACACACACACACACGCCACAAGGAGGGTTTGGAGTCTTTAAATACTGTGGAGCTGACGAACCACGGGGTCCTTATCCTTGTGGTATACAAACGAGCACACACACACACACACCTAAATTAAATTGAAATTATGTGCAACCATTTTTTTTCAAAATAGCGGATAAATGAAAGCATACAAAACCGATAAATAAAGGTTCCCGCTTTGCTCCAGTGCGTGGCGTGAATCAGGTATCGCAGCCCAATGGGACGAAATGCATGTGAAAGTGTGGAGTATCACCTTTACAATGCTTTTTTACCGAGCTCGATACGATAATTATTCGCTGAGCTGCAAATTGAAGAAGAAAAAAGAGCGTTTTTAATTAAATTCGGAATAACTCAGCGAAAAATCATCGTATCGAGCTCGGTAAAAAAACATTTTAAAGATAACACTCCACACTTTCACGAGCATTTGGTCTCATTGGGCTGCGTTACCTGATTTACGCCGTGCACCGTCCCAAACTCGATCCTTTAATAATCAATTTTACATCCTTTCACTTCCTTATCCGCCATTTTGAAAACAATGGCTGAGCATAATTGCCACTTAAATATTCTTAAAGTGGACATTACAGCCTTCATTTTGTTTTTTTAAACATATTTTTATCATCATTATTTACCAAGTTATGATCATTTAAAATTTGATGAAATTTTCTCAAATTTTAGGTGTACCGCTTTTTTTGCGGGTGAGTGTATAATATACAGGGTGACCCATTTTAACTTAGGCAGCCAAATAACTCGAAAAATAAGCAAGATAGAGAAAAATGTTTTAGACAAAAGTTGTATGGTTTCGAGGGGGCCATAAGATGGTATCATTGGTTTGACCTTGAAGAGTCATTTGAAGGTCACGTGAAGGTCACTTCAATTTTTTTAAATGGAACATCCTATATATTTTTGTACATTCTTGTAGCTCATCTCGAGAGCTTTCCAAAACACTATAATTAAGTACATTTTCGTTAAGTACTTTTTGAGTTATGAGGCTTGAAATAATTTCTTAATTTTACATAAACCGTAAAATATCTTGTAAAATATTCATTTTTCGATTACCTTACGTTAATAGTTTTATGTACAAAATAATGAGAGGAATCAATTGGTGTAAAGAAAACACATAGTTGTTTCGAAGAAAAAATATGTAATTTGCAATTAACAATTCCATATTTTTTCTTAAAAACAACTATGTGTTTTCTTTACACCAATTGATTCCTCTCATTATTTTGTACATAAAACTATTAAGGTAAGGTAATCGAAAAATGAATATTTTACAAGATATTTTACGGTTTATGTAAAATTAAGAAATTATTTCAAGCCTCATTACTCAAAAAGTACTTAACGAAAATGTACTTAATTATAGTGTTTTGGAAAGCTCTCGAGATGAGCTACAAGAATGTACAAAAATATATAGGATGTTCCATTTAAAAAAATTGAAGTGACCTTCACGTGACCTTCAAATGACTCTTCAAGGTCAAACCAATGATACCATCTTATGGCCCCCTCGAAACCATACAACTTTTGTCTAAAACATTTTTCTCTATCTTGCTTATTTTTCGAGTTATTTGGCTGCCTAAGTTAAAATGGGTCACCCTGTATAAAGTGTATAGAGTGTAAGGTGTAAGTTACAGTACTTGAATGGAATAAAATAAAATAAAATCTAAATCTAAAATCTAAAATCTAAAATCTAAAATCTAAACTTTAGCGTAACAGGCGGGGAAAGTAATATGAGATATTATAAAATAAAATAAAATAAGATAAGATAAAATAAAATTAAATTAAATTGTAACTGCTGATAAGAGTAAAATAAAAGTAAAATCAGAATAAAATCAAAATCAAAAATAAAATAAAAATATAATGAAAATAACGTTGCGAATAAGAAAACATTATCTGTCTTAGCTCCTATCTAATCTAATCTAGTCTAAATGAGTAAAATGTTAAATGTTATGTATTATATGTTATATGGAGTGTGTAAAAACTCTTAGATCTCCCTTTGTAGTTTAGTAATTCTTTGTGTTCTATCTTTATTATCTTTGGTATCTTTGGTTTCTTTGGCTTCTTTGGCTTCCTATTTTGTTGTTGTTCTTAGTCATTATTACTTCTTGTCTCTATCTTTCGTTGCACCTCGGGTTTCCTTGACTTGCGATGGTTTTATCCGCCTTCTCCGTCCTCTTCTCTTCTCGTATCTTGTCTATTTTTCTCATTATATTCAATCCGTTTCCCTCTTCGCTCAAGAATTCTTCCATTGATATTTCGTCTTTTGTTGCTTCGCATTCCTTTAGTACATGCTTTAGGCTTTCTTCTCCTTTTCCACATATCCTGCATTCTCTTTCTGTCTCCTCCTTCCAGTAGTATCCTCCTCTCACTTCGCTACCACATCTATATCTTGCAATTCTGCTCCTATCTTTCTTACTCTTTTTTCCTTTCAGATAATTCGGTACTCCTTCTGTCTTTATCTTTTTATATATATCGTTATATCTTGAATCCTCTGTTTTCCTCTTCCTCTCTTCTTTTTGTCGTTCTTCAATTCTTTCCATTATCTTTTCGGATATCTCTGTCTCCCCTTCTTCTCTCTTCTTTTTCAGTTCTTCTTTACCCATGTCTGCCTCCTCTAGTATCCTTCTCCTTTTCTTTTCCCATTTACTTTCTTCTCCACTTTCTCTCCTTTTCTCTATTTCTTTCATACATTCTATTATTATCTTCTTCTCCGATTGCCTTGCCTTTTCTTCATATTTTATTGCTCTTTTTATGGCCTCCGTTCTCAGTTCCTTCATTTTTGTTTCTTCTTCCAGTATGTAGTTTGGTGTCCTCCTGTCTAGTTTCAGTATCCATTTTATATATTTCCTCTTTATTTTCTCCATCCTTTCTTCGTTTCCCCATCCCCATATCTCTGCCCCGTATAGAGCCACGCTTCCTACTAACGCATTAAACATCTTTATTCTTCTTTCGTAGTCGTCCGCGAATATCCTTTCTCCTATGCTCCAGGTCTGCTTCATCGCCACCATCGCTCTTCTCATTCTTTCTACTATATGTTTCTCCGCTCCGCCGTTCTTTTGCATAATGTAACCTAGGTAGTTCATTTCTTTTACCTCTTCTATTTCTTCTTCTCCCCATTTCCATTCTCTTCTCTTTGTGCGTCCTCTTCCTTTCTCGAATACCATTACCTTTGATTTCCCTGCGCTTAAGGTTAATCCTTTCTTGTCAATGTATCTTTTAAATCTTTTCATCATCCCTTTAAGTTCTACTTCGCTTCTCGCCATCAACACAATATCGTCTGCATATGTTATCGACCATAGTTTCTCTTTTCCTATCACTACGCCTCCCGTTTGCTCCTTTTTCATTTCTCTTTCCAGATCCATTATGTATATATTGAATAATGTTGGACTCATGGGGCATCCTTGTCTGACTCCGCATTTCGTCCAGAATTCTTTGGACTTTCTATTTCCAACCTTTACTATATTCTTTGTCTCTTTGTATGTTTCCATAATTCTCCTTCTCAGTCTCTCTCCGATCCTTGCCTCCCTCAGCATCTCTCCTAGTTTTGCTCTGTCCACTCTGTCGAATGCCGCTTTGAGGTCTGCAAAGAAGGCAAAGATCTTACCTTTACTCTTTGATAATTCTCTGTTGACTATGTAGTTCAGTGTGAAGATTGCATCTGTTGTCCCTCTTCCTGTCCTGAAACCGAATTGTCCCTCCTCCATCCTTTCCTCCGCCACCTTCTTCATCTTTCCGTTCAGTATGCTAGCATATATTTTGTATGCCGTATCCATTAGTGTTATTCCCCTATAGTTCTTCGCCTCCTTCCTGTCTCCTTTCTTGTATATTGGGCTTATTATCCCTTTGGTCCACTCCTCCGGTATTCCTCCTTCCTTTCAGATTTTGTTCAACAATTTAAACAATACTTCCCCTACTTCTTTCGGCATTAACCTCCATGCTTCGTTCTCTATTCCATTTTCTCCCGGTGCTTTCCCTTTTTTCAGCTTCTTTAATTGTTCTATCATCTCTTCTCTAGTTATTTCTTCTTCTTCTTCTTCCTTGTAACATTCCTCCCTTTCTTCTTGTACTTTTTCTTCTTCCTTCTCTTCTATTGTCCACCTCTCCTCCGTTCCTCCTAGTAATTCCATGAAATGTAGTCTCCAATCCTCCGTACTTATTTCTTCATCTACTCCTTCTCTCTTCTTTCTGTATCTGTTTATATATCTCCATGCTTCTGCCTCTGTTTTGATTAATCTTATTCTTTCTTCTTCCTCTTTCTCATGTTTCTCCTTTTCTTCCTTACACCATATTTTATATTCCTTTCTTCTTTTAATATACTCTTCTCTGTCTATCTTGTCTCTTTTCACTTTCCTAAGTGTCTTTCTTAGCTCCCTTTTCTTCATCTTCCATTCCTTGCTGTGCCATTCTCTTTTTCCGAACTTCCATGGTATTATCTTCTTCTTGATTTTCGTAATCGAGTTATTTACTTTCCCTTCTAATTCTTTCCATATCCGCCCATTCTCTTCTTGTGTGCATTGCCATCCTTCGCATTTTTCGTGATATTGCATCACTCCTTCTTCCGTCCAAACGCTTTTCTCTTTTATTATCATGTCACTTTTCTTTCCTCTTTTCCTTTCCATCCCCGTCAGTTCCACCTCTATTGGCATGTGGTCCGATTCAGTCCTGTTTCCTTCTCCTACCATTTTAACCTCTTCTATAGCTTTGTCATTTGTTATTACGTAGTCTATGATTGACGCTCCTTGTTCCCCGATATACGTCCATTCTCCCTCTTTTCCATAACTGCCATTAAGAATCATCCAGCCTCTTTTCCTGCATTTGTTTATCAATATTCTTCCTTCTTTATTTATCTCCTTGTCCTTTGATCTTCTTCTCTCTTCTTCTTCCTCCTCTCCTGATCCTAGCGGTCCTCCTTCTTCTCCCGTTCTCGCGTTGAAATCTCCTCCCAGCATGAGATGGCTCTCCTCTTCCTCCTGTATTTCCTCCATTATTGCTTCTAGAATTTCTTCGATATTTCTGCTATAAAGTGTTACAATTCTCCATTTGTTTCTATTATGCGTTAGACTTATCTCCATTGCCTCCTTATTAATTTCTTTAACCTTTACTCCTTTCAGTTCCTTGCATATTGCCGTCATTATCCCTCCTTTGGCTCTGCCTCTCTTATTTTCTTTGGTTGCTGGAATACAGAACCATTCGAATTTGTTTGGCAATCTGTTCCTGATTTTGTTCCATGTGTATTCTTCCAGCCATGTTTCAGTTAAGCCTATTATATCAAATTCTTCTAAGTATTTCCATGTCTCTTCGCATTTGTTTATTACTCCAGCTGTGTTCCAGAAGCAGATTTTTAGGCCTCTTTCCTCTTCTTCTCCTCTCTCTTTTCCTTGTCCATCGCGCCTTCACTCTTTGCCTCCTCCTCTTTCTTCCAATTGTTCTTTTTTTTCATTCCAGCTGTACCATTTTCCTCTCATATATATTTTCTTGTATCCTACTTTTACTCTTCCGTCGCCTTTTTCTCTTTCTTCTCTTGCTAATTCTCTCAGTCTTCGCTGTATCTCTCTTTCTTTCCTAGTTAGGTCGTTATCTATTATTATTCCTTTTTTCAATTTATTCTTTTTCTTCATCACGTTGTTCTTTTGTTCCCATTTGTTTATTTCAGCAATTATTATCTCCTTGCTCCCTCTCACTTCAATTTTGTTCGCTCTTTTTATCTCTACGTTTACTTCTATGTTTTCTTTGATGTATTCCGTTATCTCTTGTTCCAGATTTTCTGTCTTCCAACTTACTCCTCTGATCACTATGTTATTTTTCCTCTCGTTCCTTTCTTTTCTCTCATTAATCCATTCTAGTTCTGCTATTCTTCTCTCCAGCATTCCTTTTTCTTTCGACCATTCTTCTCTCTCTCTTTTTCTTTCTTCTGCTCTCTCTTTCCTTTCTTCCGTCATTTGTTTTTTTATCTCTTCCATCATTTCTTTCCTTATCTCCTCCATCACCATCGTTAAATGTTCTTTCATTTCTGTTACCGTTTCGTCTTTGCAAGCTCTCATTATTCCTTCTATCTTCCTTTCTGTATCCGCCTCTGAGTCCCTGCTCATCCCGAAATTTTCCAACGTTTTTTCTTTCGGTTTATTTTTGCTTCCCGTCGGTCTGCCCACCTTCGCCATCTGTTGCATTCCTTTCGAACTTTCTGACCTTTCTTCCTGATCTCTTTTGTTACCTACCGACTATCCTCGCCGGCTTCTCTTCCCTACTTTCTCTGCTTTTCCTTTGAGGTTATTTCTAACCTCTACAGCCGCCTTCTGACTTTTTCCTTGATTTTTCTGTTTTCCCGTCACCTCCTCTTTCTTCTTCACTTCCTCGTTTTCCTTTTATCTTCTGCTCACTCACTTCACTCTCCTTTCGGCTCAGCTCCTCTTTTTACACAATTTTCACTCTCTTTTACTTTCCATCTAAACTACTAGTACTTTCCTCTATCGCCTGTCAACCGGAAGTCACATTTCATATTAATATATTTATTTAAATATTTCATATATAAAAATATAGAAACTTTTTTATTTATCATATTTTTAAAAGTTTATATCTATAAGAAATATAAATTATTTTGTAATTACGCGATTTATAATATTAAAATATATCTATTTAAAAGTAAAAATTAATTGCGCGCAATAATTAGTTTTAAAATCAATTATTTTAAATTTCAATTATTTTATTATTTTGAACATTGCTTTATATAATAGATTTTCTTTTATTTTATATTTTTTATATTTTTATTTATCGTTTATATTTGCGAATTTAAATGTATATACTATATTACAAAATAAATTTCAAATTATGTATTATATTATATATAAAATTATATATAATATAACCCTCTCATGGGGTACACCTTGTCGCGGTGGGAGGGCTTAGTACTTGGATGGTGCCTTGAGGTTTATCTTAAATTTTTCTATTTATGATAAATCTTAAGGTGCCTGAATGGAAGCTAAGTACCCTTTCGCCTCGTCGGTGCCGTCAATGTGCTGCGGACGGCAAGCACTTCGTTATCGCGTTTTCGCGTTGTAGTATTCTCGCGTCGTCGCGTTTTCGCGGAACTTTTGGACTTTTTCATATAAAATCCCAATTTCATTTATTGTCACGAGTCTCTACTTCCGATGCCAACTACTTGGGATATTTCGAGTTTGCACACGTTGTTATGCAACGTACACTCGCGCTTCGTGCTTCGTGCTTTGTCAAGTGATTCGGCCTGAATTAGTTAGAACTCGATCGAGTGCTCGGAATGGTCGCCAATGGGTCCCTTCTCTTTGCTCGTCTACAGCCACACGCACTGCGTGTGTTAACCCTGTCGAGGAGTTGAGTGGATTCCCTTAGGCACGATTTTCGCTCGGTAAAAGGAGTTGCCTCCCCATTTTCTAAATTACGGAATGTTAGCATTTAAAAAATGTGTCCTCTTCTTTTGCCGTCTACCAGCCTGGTGTAGCATATAGCAACCGCGGGAGGCATAATATGTCCTGGTGGAGCACCTGAAATCATGCTTAGCGGGTCGAGGTTCGATAGGAGATAGGATAATTATGCGCGAAAAAGAGTTGGTGAACTTCATTCTCCTCTATTTCCGTCAATCGTTTCGTCTTCTTTCCGGTTTGGGCTTAGTCCTTGCTCGTTGTATCGTTGCATTCCCGACCTGTTGACTCGAAGCTGATTCTCGTAAGTGAAATGGGATTTTCGCTCGTACCGAAATCGGGAGTGCCGTTCAAAGTATATACATATTAAGTATATACATCGCGCGATCAAATAGAAAATTTTTTATCGTACCGAAATAGTGCAGGAGTGCCGTTTAGTATCGCGCGTAAAGTAGCGGAAATAGCGATATAAAAATATTGCTCACGAGTGCGGGAGTGTCGTTAAAAGTATCGCGCGTCAACAACATGAGAGGAGGAGGAGGCCTGGGAGAGGCACCTTACATCGGCGGAGCAACCTGATGATGAATATCTATTATTTATATATTAATTGTTATAAATCGTTAACTTGTTATAAACGAACAATAATTCGATCTTATTATTTAAATGAATTAAAGAGAAAGATTTTTATAAAAGTCATATAAAATTTTCTATTTAAAAAACAGTTAAAAAAATTTATAAAATTTTTCCATACATGTTTATCTGCTTATTGTTTTACACATCGGATATAAAATTCCGCGCGATAAAAATTTTTTTTAATATTAATTGCATTTTGTGAGCATTATTATAAATGAATTTTATATTTGTATGTTACAGACAACTAACTTCGATAACAACAACTCCGCTGTTGCGCATCAGTGCCGGTGAGTGAAAAAAACTTTTATTTAACTTTAAGGTAACGGATTCGTAGAGATTGCAGATGTAGATGTAGATGTAGATGTAGATTGTAGATTGTAGATAAATCCGTTGCCTTAAAATGGATGAGCTAGGATGGATTAAATTAAATAAATTAAATTAAATAATTAAATTAAATTAATTAAATTAAATTAAATAATTTGAATAAGTTCGAAAGAACTTATGCTTTGCATCTATTGCGAAAATATATTGAAATATTAATTAAAAAAAGAAGAGGTCAAAAAAAGAATTTTTTGTAAAGATTTTGTCTAATTTATTAAATAAAGGACACGCATTAACAATTATCAATTTTATCAATTTTTAATGCTAATTTATTCTTATAATACGCACTTATCTTCTAATTGCTCATAGCTCATCCATCATAGAATTTGTTTGTATATATTGTTTTTAAACTTTACTTGTAATATGATAAATACACACATTAATTTTATATTTTATTATAAAATATAATTTATAGAAATTTGTAGTAATTTGCTTTTATTTCAGTTAAAATAAAGTTATATTCAATATTTAACGAACGATCGTGAAATCGAACGATCGTTACTAAATGAGCGTAAATATTTCACTATTTTGCCGGTAATTATCCGGCAAAAGAAGGTGTAATTATCTCCTTCTTCGTTCTCTGATTAGAGATCGAGAAAGAAAGTGGCCAGGATCAACGAATAGGTCATGAAGTAAGAGAGAAGGAGATCGAACTTGATAGCGCGCGAGTAGAGAAAATGGTCCCGATTTGTGGCACCTAATTGAGAGGGAGTCCGCTGAAAAGAATAGCTTCTCATGAATGGACGCCATTTGTAAAGCAGTGTTAGCTGTATACACATACATTTTCTTTATTTATTATTGCCTCTTATTTTTCTTTTTCTGTCATCAAATATTTGAAATCACATTTCTGTATCAGAAAAGTGCAAATTCTGAAAATGCAACTCACAGATGCGACTTTTTTGCTGAACTCGTTGATGCCTCTTGCAGCAATTCTATTATCACGCCAATTATTGAACATTTTTTCTGTGCGAGCTGTAAAAAGGCTTTTCTTACTTGAAGCATCTTTTTTTCTTCCTTTGGTAGTGCATCTGCGTATCCAACATGCCATTTTTCATGATAAAAATGCATAAAGCCACAGGTAAAACAACTGAGATAAAGGCTGTGTTCCAAAATTCACTGCTAGTACTGAAAATCTGTAGTGTACGTCACGTAAACTATAGATTTTCAGTACTGGCAGTGAATTTTGGAACGCAGCCAAAGCCGGGCTGGCCGGGTAAGGTTAATAATTGCAAATGGCGCCCAACCATAAGAAACTATTCTTTTCAGCGGACTCCCTCTCAATTAGGTGCCACTTTTCGGGACCACTTTTGTTTCATGGAGTTCGATCTCCTTCGCTCTTACTTCATGGTGTAGGTTCAACTGGCCTGAAAAGTACGGTTAGGGTACGCGGTTAGGGCACGTGACTAAAATATATACATGATTAGGTGATGATTAGAGATAGGTTCCTCAAATCTCGAATAATTTTAATTCATCAGGAAGTAGGGTTGTTAAGGCTATTAAGTAAAATCATTAGAATTCTTCTATTAATATTAGGGTTGTTAGAGCTCTTAAGATCATTAGAATTCTGTAATAGTAGGATTGTTAGAGCTATTAAAATTATTAGAATCCTTTAATAGTAGGGTTGTTAGGGCTATTAAGTAAGATTCATTCTTTCTTTTAATATTCCAATAATCCTAGGAGTAAATTAAAATTATTTTAATTAAGTTGAATTTATTTTTAAAGACGTTGTAAAAATAAATATAACATGTTTTAAAAATAAAAATATTTTAAAAGTGAAATTTAAATTATCAAAATTATCTTCAGAAATATTAAAGAAATTGCATAATTATTAACGTTTAAGAAATCTTAACATGTTATATTTTATTTTAAAACTTAAAAATATATGTGTATTAATTCAAATATAATATTAAATCCAAATGTTAATGCTATCAGTATCAAATTATTATATCGATGTTATTAAATATTTGAATAAATGGAATATTATTATTTGATATTGATAGCATCATCATAGTGAATAGGCAATTAAAAAGAAAGGGGGGAATGGTGGTAGCAGTGTTTGTAGATCTAAAGGCGGTGTTTGACTCAGTGGATAGAAAGATTCTGTTCGGGGCAATGAGGGAAAGAGGGGTGAGAGAAGATTGAGGAGTAGGATTGAGGAGGTGTATAGGGAAACGAGAAGCAAAGTGAGGGTTGGGGAGAGGACAGGGGAGAATTTCTGGACAGCGAGAGGGGTAAGGCAGGGGTGCCCGATGAGTCCGTGCCTCTTCTGGTGCTGGCGGATGTGGAGGAGATGCTGAGGAGGGGAGGTTGAGGGAGTAAGACTGGGGGAAGAGAAGGTGCACTGCTTGGCGTATGCGGACGATATGGTCCTGTTAGCAGAGAATGAGGAGGGGATGGTTCACATGCTGGGGAAGCTAGAGGGGTACCTAGATAGGAAAAAATTAGAGATAAATGTAGGAAAAACTAAGGTGATGAGGTTTAGGAAGGGAGGGGGAGGATGAGGGAGGTAAAATGGAGATGGAAGGGAAAGAGGATAGAAGAGGTGAAGGAATTTACCTATCTAGGATACAAATTACAGAGAAATGGGGGACAGGAGGCACATGTGAAAGACAGAGTCAGGAAGGCAGGAACGGTGATAAGGCATGTATGGGGGATAGGCAAAAGGTGGTTCGCGGGAGAGTGGGAGAGAAGAATCTGGTTATGTGAGAGACTGGTGGGAACGGTGATGGAGTTTGGGGCGGAAATATGGGGGTGGAAAGAACGGAGGGAGGTAGAGGCGATGCAGGAAAGGTGGATTAGATGGTCGTTAGGAGTGGATTGGTGTACGCCGGGATACTTAGTGAGGGAGGAAATTAAGAAAGACAAGTTCCGGTTAGGGGCAGGAAAAAGAGCGATGAGGTTTGAGATGAAATTGGAGGAGGGGAGAGGTGGGATGTTAGCGAGGAAGTGTTGGGAAGAAGTGAAAAAGAGGATAAATGAGGGAAAAGAGGTGTCAGGCTGGGAGGAGGAGAGAAAGAAATTCTTGGAAGATAGGGGAAAGGAACTAAAGGAGATGGAGGAAAGGAGAAGAAGAGGGGAATAAGTATATGATGGGTGGGAGCAGCGGGACAGAGAATTGCAAAAGGAGGAAAGATGGGAAAGGATTAGGGGAGCGAGGTATAATAGATGGTATGGAGAGTTAAGAGAGGAGGGGTTCCTGCTTATCTAAGGAAGGGGTGGGGGGAGAGTAGATGGAGAAGGGTAATGAGGTTCAGGTTGAATAATGAGATGAGAGGAGCGAGGTATTGGGAAGCAGAGGAGAAGAGGAGGTGTAGGATGTGTGGGGGAGGTGAGGAGACATGGGAGCACGTGTTGGAGGAGTGTATGGGTAGAGAGGAAGGGGAGAACTGGTGGGAAAGAATAAGGGAATTGTTAGGACAGGAAGGGGAGGGCGAATGGTGGATGAGGGAATTGGAGAGAAAAAGGGAGAAGGAAGGGGGAGGAAGGAGGGGGGAGAGTGGAAGTATGAGTGTAGAGTGTGGTGAGTGTATGTTGGAACTGGAAGTCGAGGCATTAGCTAGAAGATAGTTCTCTCTCTCTCTTTTAGTTTAGATAATCTAGTATGTAAGATAGTTGTAAGTGAATAGAAGTAAGCGTTGCGTGCGTTAGATGTAAATCGAACTTGTTTACTGTAATTATGTATGTTTTGTTGAATATTTGCAATTTATATGAGATGTTGTAAGAGGTTTGGGTACGCTCCTCTGAAAAGCGCCTTCAATCCCCGAGGGGCAGAATAAATTTATCTATCTATATAGAATTTTCTTGAGTTACCTATTTTTTTAACATAATGATAGTCACATTTGTATAAAGATTTTCAAAAAAAATTATAATGCAAATAATTATACGTTACCTAATTGTATGTATTTATTATATAATGTATTAGAAAATTAAAAAAATTAAAATACTGAAATATTTTATAAATAAAAAATTTTGATATCCATGTATTTAAAAATAATTCTATTTAATAGAAATTATAACTGTAAAGATTCTGCTCTATTTCAAGCTATTTTGTAAATATAAAGAGAAAGAAACAACACTTTCTTCTTATTGATCGTTGTTTATTCAAATCTAAAAACTACAAAAATAACGAACGTTTCGGATCGTCTTTGATCGTTCCTCAGCGCGATTAATAATATAAAACACAAATCATTACATTGTAAAAAAGGAGAAAAGTTCATCTTCTCCTCGATGTGTAGGTGACGCGAAACTGCATCGCGCGGAGATCTAGCAAGCCTGCTGCTTCCAAAAGTTTATCAAATGTATTAAGATTTGCTGTGTAGAATCGCAGCAGATCTAACAAATCGAGTAAAAAATTAAATGCTGATATTATATGTGAATTCCTTTTGTTTAAAATTAATAATTCCTTATGTTTAAAATTAATAATTGGAAGCATGACTCACCAGGTTCCCACGCTTTTTCTTTTTCCATCCGTGCACAATATACCATTAAGTACAGTGATGCCAAAATGGACGTTCGCACCCGACGACGTAGCAGAGGGGAAAGGTCTTTCTTCTTATTAATATAAAAATTATAGCGAAGTAAAAAATACAGATATATTATTATTAAATTATCGAGTATATACAGTAATAATTTTATGATTAATAATAATTATACGGTAAGAAGTGCCGTACATTACAGTGGCGTGTATGACAATGTAAATGTATATTTTTATCACGGATATTATAAAAATTCGATGGTTAATAATCAGAACAATGAAGAAAAGATTCTAATCAAAACTTTGTTATATAAATTAGGTTATTATAACATATAATATATGAATAGAATATAAATTAAAAAATCTTTCAAATAAAAAATCTTTCGAAACCTATAAATGAACGAAGTATTTGCTGTATTTGTATGTAAAAGATAAAGTTGTTTTCTCTTCTATCTGTATTGAAGAGAAAAGTAAGATAAGAATAAAAGAAGATTGAAAATATAGATTTCAATGTTCCTATATCCGTAAACTAAAACTGAAAACTTTTATTATAGAATTTACTGTGCAAAGCCAAGCTGCGAATACTTACTTATTATTTTATTTCGACGGTTCCTTATAGTCCTCGCATATTGCGCGATGATTCATTTATTAGTTTTTTTAAATTTTTCTTAAATAATTAATTATATAATAAAATATAAGCATAATAAAATTAAAATGTAAGAAATTTTGATCAGATCATAATCCTAATATGAAAAGTATGATCGCACATGTATCAATAACGGTCAAAAGAACAAACAATTCCATTAAATAACATTAGAATAAGATATAAATAATAAAACCATAAATCTCAAGAAGTGAAAAGAAATTGTTGAAAAGAAGCTTTTTCTAAAGAATTTGTCATACATACCTACTCCTCTGATTTTTTTGACCAATCAGGACCGAGATGTCCCTTTTGTCCCTTATCAGTAAGCCAAACGCTGTGAGTTATTTCTAAACAAAATGCATGTTTAGTCTACGTCGAACGAAGTGCATGTTGCAGACGTATTGCGACTGTGCTACAAGTAGGAATAAAGTTTGTGCGCTCATATTCGATACATATTAATTATATATAAATATATAAACAAAATTAGTACGAAAGAAAATATAACATCGGTTGTTTTTTTTTGTAAATTCATTGAATTTTATAATATTTTTCACGATGGCTACGATAATACACTTGTCAGATGAAATAATTGCTTTAATTTTGGAAGACAAAAACATTAGCATAGAGGATATCGAATGAATCTTAAATCTACATGCAATCGATTACAGCAGATAACATTTAGTTACAAATTTTAGGAAAATAAATTTTATCAAAGGTACGTTTTTATTTATAAATATTTTAATAAATTTTTTATGTTTATCTCATATTTGGTCGATTTTAATCACTCAACGAAGTTCAATTCTATAAAACAATAGTAAAAATGTTAAAGTTATTACATTATTGTCTTATTAATTAATCTATTACGCCTGTCTAGTTTATTGTATATTGAGATAATATACAATAAACTAGACAGTATATTGAGATAATATTACGCCTGTCTAGTTTATTGTATATTGAGATAATAGATTTTTTTAATATTTTAAAATTATTTCAATTACGTAATGAAAAAGAAATCTATTGTATAATGTAAAAGATAAAGCTAAATGAAAGTGTTGTCACGATTTTTCATATTTTAATTTTAAAACTTTTAATAATGCGATTACTCATAAATGTTTTTATTTATAATAATATAAAGATATTCATAAAGATATTTCTTTTACATTCAATTGTTTCAAGAATATTTTATATTTCAAGATTCTAATTAACTTTTATAAATAATTATGTATTCTGGAATTCATAATATGACCGTATTTTATTCTTGAAATTTTCTGTTCAAATTTTATGATTTTTATATAAAGCACATTCAATCAAATTTATCTATTTGAAGATTGTAGAGATTAAATATTATTTTATTCTAAATTTTTCATCAGTTTTTATTTTTATCTTAATGGCATGTGTAAATTCGAAATATCTCTACAACACAATTACAATACAATTATAAATATAATTACTTTCCACTTGATTTCTCATTCAAATATGATATAAAATAACAAATTTAAATGACGCGAGATTATCGCAGCAAATGCATCTCGATATCACGTTGTATTTATGTGTGCAGCTTACTATTGATTACTATTGTGATAATTACAATTTGATTAAAAAAAGAGGAAGAAGTTACTTAGCACATTTTTTTACCTTCGATAGGATTTTCAAAAAAACAATTTTTTTATATTGTATGATCATTAGGAATAACCATCAAATGAAAAAAAAATTCGAATCATAAGACCATAAATTATTGTATATCATTATGATAGCTTATCTATCATCGCGGTATAGGGGCTTAAATCTGGAGAGGGGGGAAACAACTAATAGTATTTTATATATATAGTCACCCATTTATTATGGTCACCTACATATGTTAAGGATAATAACAATTATTTCTTTTTATTATGAGCTGTATTTATTTTTATTTTGAAGATGATACCTAGGTAGCAAGATAACGTCTAAAGACATCTTAATAACGTACTATGACTATGACGTAAAGATGTCTTTAGACGTTATCTTGCTATCTGGGTATCATCTTCAAGATAAAGATAAATACAGGTCATAATGAAAAAAAAATTTTTATTATTCTTAACATATGTAAGTGACCATAATAAATAACTGACTGTATATATAAAATACTATTAGTTATTTCCAGATTTAAGCCTTTATACCGCGTCAAAGTTGTAAAAGTTTTACTCTAGATACAATTATAATGTTCACTAAAGAGCATAACGAGATTTTAAAAATCGTATAAATGTTACCCATGATAATCCTGTTGAACAGAGGAAGAAGAATTATCGAAAAATGTGCAATTATTATTAGAAAAGGCTTAGAAGATAACGCAGTGATTAATATGTCCAAAAAACAAAGTAAAAATCTGAAAAACAAAATAAAAAATTAATAAAATAAAAAAATTAATAAAACTTCTTCAATGATCATAACCGATAGAAGCTTAAGTCTATATATAACTAATGTCCTATACATATATATATAATCACTATTTATTATAAGCACCCATATGTCAAGAATAATAAAAAATTAATTTTTTCAATACGAACTGTATTTACCTTTACCTTAAAGATAACACATGTTATAATCTAAAATTATGATGGCAGAGCACAATATGTAAGCCATAATATTTTATTAGTCACTTATTAATCATGAAAAAGGACTTAGGTATCATAGATATATCTATACTAATTAATTAATTTTGGTTTTATGGATGGAATTTTTTCTCATGGTTATTTATAATGGTTTTTATAGTTTTCTCTAATAGTTATTTTTAACACTTTTTATGATCATACAATAAAAGAAATGTTTTTTTAAAATCCTGTGGGAATCAAAAAACGCGCTAAATAGCCCTCCTCCTTTATGTATATTTTCTTTACACATATTTCTTTATTAAATAGAAAAATATATATTTATAATTTCTTTAATTTAGTCTGAATATGAATATGTATGTGTGTGTGCGTGTAAAAATATATGTGAAAAAGTATATCGTTTATAATTTATTGCTGATATTTGTTGTTTAACATATTTCTGGAGAACTTTTTTTTAATTTTAGATTTTTTTCGGAAAGAAGACATAGCAAAGAGAGATTGAAGGAAATTCATAATCATTTAGAAGAAAGTATAAAATATATAGAAAAATTGCGGCATTACGTCTCATTAATGTCTCACAGTAACTTATGCGGTACCAGAAAAATGAATTAAATAGTCTTTTGCGTTCCATAGCTGGAGATTCTATAATTTACCGTTTTATCTTGGACGATATAAATAGAATTTTTTCAACACAATTACTATTACGGTAAAATTGAATAAACCAAATTACCATGAACATTATAAATTAAAATAAATATATATTGTACAATTTAAAAAAATATGTAAATTTTTTTCAGTCACGATTCCAATTTGACAGTTACGTATAATTTTGGCTTAATTTATCATTGGATAAAACAGTATCGACTAATATATAAACAAAACATATTTATGTACATGCCGAAGGAAAAGCTACTTTTAGAAAGACAACTTACTATCATCGCACAATATTTTCTACCATATGCAACTTATTCAATCATTGATACATGGTTAGAGAATATTGTGCAAAAAGTACTATCTTGCCTAAAAGCTAAATATCCTAAGCATTCTGCATTCTCTCTATCTTCTGAGCAATTTTCTTTTTGAAGAGAAAACAACATCAATGATAACTTCTGGGAACCAACGAAATCGAAACAAATTATGTATATTATTCAAGAAATTATGTTTTCCGAAATAGGTGGTGTTCATTTATGTCATTTATTTGAAACATTGGATGTCAAAACTAAATATATAGATTATGTAAGTTATTTTATATTATATTAAATTATAATAATATTTTGTTATGCATTGCGCAAACATAACTTTATATCTTATAAATGTTCAAGATAATTTTTCTAATAAAATTTAATGATATAGATTCTAAGATATTATCAAGAATGTCTTCTGACTATTGGATACCACAGTATAGCTAGAAGACTTGGTTTACGCTGCTTTCTGCTCTGTGGATATGACGAAGATGATTTTGTAACGGCAATCGTATGGGAATCAAAGTAGTTAGTATACAATTTTAATTTGAGAGCTTTTCAATCTATCTGAAATAAATATATATGTATATATATTAATTTTTTTATTATTTTCAGTTATACAGAAGGTTGTCAATCGGCAGAATCTTTTTATATGATGGAGAAATCGTTATTGTATCCGTTAAACGTTGTTAATGGGAGTTGTTGCATTATGTATCCAATGGATCCATTATATGATATATCGGTAAGCAATTTTTTATATATAGTTTTCTTATTAATTTTAAGAAATAATTGTAGAAGATAACGATCAATTATAACTATTGTAAATAATATGTTAGTCAATGAGTCAATATTTTATTAGCAATAAGTAAAGTTCTTTTCATTTTCTTTTCTATAATTGAAATATTGTTTATGTGTCTATCGTTTTCCAGCAAATACAAAAGATGATGTTCAAGCTTCCGCGTTTCTGTGAATTGATAAATAATTATTGTGATATTCTTCACAATTTGAAAGTCAATAACTTGATGAGTTTCTTATCACGATGTTTAAAAAGTGATATTGAAGATATAGATATCGATTATAAATATCGAAATATTACAAATTCAATAAAGGTAGTGTATATAATATATCATGATTGTATATAATATACTATAATATATACGTACATGTACATGTATATGTATATGTACATATATGTATGTATACGATTAGTTCAGATATCAATATATAGTGATAACTATTTATATAATTTAAATCACATTACAATAATTATTTTTAAAAACACTTGACAAGAAGTATTATTTAAATTTCATTATTACGATATCTGTTATACGAGGTCTGTCCCAAAAGTATCCGGCCTCTGCGTATATCTTTGTCCTTGGGCATCCTATTGTGGAAAACAGGTATTTAATATTTAGGGTGGACCTTTAGGAGTTCCCCCACCAAGCGATACGACCCAACAGCTGTTCAGTCGGCAACGTAGGCAGTTGTATAAGCGTCGAAAACTCCAAGCGTCGCATTTCACAATGACTGAACGAATCGAGCAGAGAATTTGTATTAAATTTTGCCAAAAACTTGACCACACATGTTCACAGTCGCGTGATTGCAAAATTCGTTCCACGAATGTTTAAAGGAAGATCAAAAGAATTCTCGAATTGAAATTGCCGAAGACATCCTGGAATCCATCAACAAAGATCCTGAATTGCTTAAAAGGATTGAGGTGATGGTGTGTGAAAAAGGAAGTAGATTGAATTACGGCAAATATGTACAGTTTATTTTACATACAGTCCAACACTTAATTCTAATCGCGGGTGCCGGTCGGAATGCTCGTCCGTCTGATCGCGTCGCATGCAGGCAACCGAAATGCCACACTATTCTTTTTGCTTACGTATTCTAACGAATCGGGCTATGATTGTTACAAATTGCCAAAGGTTTAGGCGGAAAGGATGAGCATCTTCCGTCTACGGAAAAGCTGGGTATGCGAGGCATATGTGTGAAAATCTTATTGTTTCAACACGTTCGGGTTCGCCCTTGTAGACTCGAGATTTACGTGCTATAATTTTATCCTTTTCCTTTATGGCTTTTCCTTTCGAACACACATGTGTGTACGCCACAGTACCCCCTTACCAGTGATAACGCTCGTGAAAAGAAACAATGTACTGTTGTTCGAAAAAAAATCTCATTCGCGTCGATTTGTACGTGGTGAAGGTGACACTAATTATTACGATTACATATTGCTTATGTGTTAGCCAAAATCGGGCATATACCGCGGACTTATTTAAATCCGGCCTGTAAACGCTCGGGAAAACGGATCGATCTTCCGGCTCGTGACGTGAATCGATTTCCGTTCTCGTTCTGTGTCAGTTGAGGTTGGGGTTCGGCTGCAATAATCTCTTCATGGATGTTGTTTTCGTGGACTTTTTGATCTATATGTTCGGATACGACGAAAGCGGGCTTCAGTCGGTCGATCGTGACTCTTACGTTTTTACCTTTGATCTTGATTACGAAATTCTTGTCGCCTCGTTCGATTACCTCATATGGTCCGTCGTAGGATGGTTGAGATGATCCTCTTGCAGCATCGTGGCGAAGGAATACATAGGGTGATGACGAAAGTTCTTTGAATATAAAGGTCCGCTTGGTGCCATGTCGTGTAACCGGGCTTGGCTTGATATCGTTTACGCGCTTTCTAAGACGCACGACGAAATCTGAGTTTGCCTCTTGATCGCTAGGTAAGAAGAATTCCGCGGGTAGACGGATTCCTGTGCCGTAGATCATTTCGGCTGCCGTCGCTTTCAGGTCGTCTTTGATCGCCGTTCGTATGCCCAAAAGAACGATGAGTAGTACCTCTATCCAGTTCTCCGTCTCGTGACATTTTATAGCTGCTTTCAATTGTCGATGCAGCCTCTCTACCATGCCGTTTGTTTCAGGGTGGTAGGCTGCCGTTCTAATATGTTTAGTGCCCAGTTTAATGCATTCTGTATAATTCTCTGAATAGGTCGGATTCGAATTGGCGTCCTTGATCAGATGTGATTCTCAAAGGCGTGCCAAAGCGAGCAATCCATATAGAGATTAAAGCTGATGCTACAGTTGCCGCTTCCATATCAATGATAGGGATAACTTCCGGCCAGCGGGAGAAACGATCGACGCACGTGAGGCAATATTTATATCCTTGCGAATAGGGCATTGAAATAAGGTCGATGTGCACGTGTTCGAATCGTCCGGCCAAGCTTCCAAAATCATTGACGGGTGCAGACACATGTCTAGTTATTTTGCATCGCTGGCAAGGGATACATTGCCGTGCTCAGTTCCTGCAGTCTTTGTTAATTGATGGCCAAATAAAACGTTTGGTTATAAGCTTTTGCGTAGCTCGAATACCTGGATGTGAAAGTCCATGCAACGAGTTAAATATGTCGCGCCTCAGGGGTTGAGGGACATATGGTCTTACCGCGTTGCCGGCTACGTCGCAATAAATGCCATTATCGCAGTCGGAAAAATGTATTTTCTTAAGTTTTAACGCAGTTTTAACGTAGTTTCGGATTCTAAAATTCTACCTAACTCGGGATCGTCTTCTTGCGCGGCTCCCAGAGTTTTATGATCACCGTTTTCGAGATCGTTTCAACGCGAGACAATGCATCGGCTACGTTGTTGTCTAAACCTTTAATATACCGAACGTCTGTTGTGAATTGTCCGATATAATCCAGATATCGGAATTGACGTGGCGAACATTTGTCTAAATTCTGATTAAACGCGAAAATAAGCGGTTTATGATCCGTGAAAATAGCGAAATTTCTACCCTCTAAAGCATGCTTAAAGCGTTTGACTGCGCTATACATAGCGAGTAGTTCGCGATCGTATGCGCTATATTTTTGCTGTGAAGGAGATAAAGATTTGGTAAAGAAACCTAAAGGTTGCCATTCATGGTTTACGAGTTGTTGCAAAACTGCTCCCATTGCGTAGTCTGATGCATCCACGGCGACGCTAATCGGCGCGCCCGGTACAGGGTGAGCCAACATTGTGGCGTTTGCGAGAGCGCGTTTCGATTCGATGAAAGCGTTTTGCGTGCGATCGGTCCATGTTATAGGCGCGTTGCCTTTTTTCGAACCTTTCGTAAGTTCGTTCAGCGGTTGTAAAATTCTAGCGGCCCCAGGAATGAAACGTCGGTAGAAGTTAATCATTCCTAAATACCTTCGGAGTTGTTTTATCGTCGCGGGTTCGGAAAATTTTTCGATTGCTTCGACGCGCTCGGCCAACGGTTTAATTCCGTGTTCGTCAACAGTATACCCGAGAAAAGTTATTTCGTTAACGCCGAAAACGCATTTCGCGGGATTTATAATAACGCCGTATTCGCTAAGACGTTTAAATAAGACTTTTAGGTGTTCATAATGCTGCGTCTCGTCTTCCGACGCGATAAGGAAATCATCGATAAAAGCGTATACGAAATCTAAACCACGTGTAATCTCGTCGACGAATCTTTGACACGTTTGAGCAGCGTTACGCAATCCAAACATAGTATTTAGTGCCTCGAAAAGACCAAACGGGGTCGTGATTGCCGTTTTTTCGACGTCTTCGGGCGCTACCGGGATCTGATGATATGCTCTCACCAAATCAACCTTAGAGAAAACCTATTTTTTATGCAGGCGCTGCGCGAAATCCTCAATGTGCGGCGGGGAATACCGATCGGGAATGGTGCGAGCGTTGAGTGCACGATAATCTCCGCAAGGTCGTAAGCTGCCGTCTTTCTTCGGTACGACGTGCAATGGGGATGCCCACGGACTCTTCGAAGGTCGAATGACTCCTTGTTCAATCATGAGGTCGAATTCGGCCTTGGCTTCCTTGAACCGATCGGGGGCGAGGCGGCGAGGTTTACTATAAACAGGCGGTCCTGGCGTCGTTTTAATGTAATGTTTCACGTTGTGTTTTACCGTCTCCTTTCGAAATACAGGCGGTCGGGTGAGTTCGGGGTATTCAACCAAAAGCTGATGATACACCGACTTCCCGAAAACCGTCTTCACCGTGACAACTTGAGCGCTGGCCGAATGCCCGGTCGTTGACAGACTCGTGATCGAATCGACTAAACGTTTGTTTCGCGGGTCAACGAGCAATCCATAATGGCTCAGGAAGTCTACACCGATAATAGGCGTACTCACGTCTGCGATCACGAAACGCCATTTGAAGCTTCGGCGAAGGGAGAAGTCCAAATCCACCGCGGTTGTGCCGTATGTCGCTATTGGCGTACCGTTAGCTGCGAAAAGTTCATATTCGCATTTCTTCGTATTTCGCAACCTATTGCGAGGATACACGCACACATCGGCGCCCGTGTCGACGAGGAAAGAAATCTTAGTCCTTCTATCAGTCACGAAAATGCGGCGGAATCCAGAATCGTCGTCGAGTGCCGCGTTCACGGACGACTCTCCTCGTTTCCCGCCTTCCACTTACACGGGGGTCGGCACTTCGTTGCGTTGTCCTGGAACTTCTGATGATACCAGCATATTCCCTCTTGATCACTTCCACCTTGCGATAGGGCCCTCCGGCCACGAGATCTACTGCGGGGTCGATTGCGTCCATGCGTCCGCGAAAGAAAACGCCGCTGTGTTTTCTCGATCGCGTCGATCTTCAATGTTAGCTGCGCAAACGCAGCTTGCATTTCGGTCGAAACCGCGTCCTTCGCTACCGCTGTAATCCGTTCTTGTTCCGGTTTGATTTCATGGATCCGGTCAGCCATTTCGACGATGGCGGTAACGTTTGTATCCGCGGAAGCTGCCAATACTCGCTGGGTACTTGCCGGCAAGCGACTCTTCCACAGTGTTATAACGAAATCATCAGGTATTGACGAGGTCGTAAGTTTCCTGAGATCGCGGAAAAATTGCGAAGGTGTCCGATCGCCGATTTCTTCGCTCTCTAATAACTTCCGCACACGCGAACTATCCGATTCGGTCAACCGCTTGATAACTTCATTCTTAAGGTGTTCGTATTTTTCGACTGCTGGCGGGTTCATCACCACATCTTCTACCTGCTCGACATATTTCTCGCCGAGGTTCGCGATGACCACATTGAATTTCGTGTCGTCCTTCGTGATGCGCGCGGATGCGAACTGCGCCTCTAACAGTCGAAACCACAAGGCGATTTTTTGCGGCTAGAATTGCAGAATGCGCAAATTATTTTGGCTTATAATGCTGATAGTTTCGTTTTCGGCACTGGCGTCTATGGTTACGTTCTTTTCCGGGAGCGACATTTCCACGCGCACACGCACTTCACTCTTCGCGAAAATTTTTACTAATTCCCACGTTCACCTCTATACACGAACGATCACGTCGGGGTCACCAATTGAGGTGATGGTGTGTGAAAAAGGAAGTAGATTGAATTACGGCAAATATGTACAGTTTATTTTACATACAGTCCAACACTTAATTCTAATCGCGGGTGCCGGTCGGAATGCTCGTCCGTCTGATCGCGTCGCATGCAGGCAACCGAAATGCCACACTATTCTTTTTGCTTACGTATTCTAACGAATCGGGCTATGATTGTTACAAACTGCCAAAGGTTTAGGCGGAAAGGATGAGCATCTTCCGTCTACGGAAAAGCTGGGTATGCGAGGCATATGTGTGAAAATCTTATTGTTTCAACACGTTCGGGTTCGCCCTTGTAGACTCGAGATTTACGTGCTATAATTTTATCCTTTTCCTTTATGGCTTTTCCTTTCGAACACACATGTGTGTACGCCACAGGATTATTACTGGCGATGAAACATGAGTTTTATGACTACGACCCTGAAACAAAAGCACAATCTTCGCAATGGGCGACGAGAGAAGAGCCTCGACCCAAGAAAGCGCGTCAAAGTCGGAACAACATGAAGGTAATACTCACTGTTTTCTTCGACCAGGAAGGTGTTGTACACCATGAATATGCTCCACAAGGTCGCACAATAAACAAGGAGTATTACTTGGAAGCTCTTAAATGATTGCGTGACGCAGTGAAGAGGAAACGTCCGCATTTGTGAAAAAGTGGGAACAGGCTGCTGCATCGCGATAACGCTCATTCATCTCACCTGATTCAACAGTTTTTGACTAAACACGGCATTGTCCAACTTCGTCAACCTCCGTACAGTCCAGATATAGCCCCGTGTGACTTTTGGTTATTTCCTAAATTAAAACATCCGTTGAAGGACAAAAGATTTGACGATGTTAAGAAAATAAAGCGAAATGCGACGAGAGAGCTGTTGGCTATCACAAAAAACGACTTCTAGGACTGCTTTCGCAAGTGGGTGCACAGTTGGCAGAAGGTTATTACTTCGGAAGGAAACTACTTTGAAGGCGACGTTGTTCATATCACTCCGGAATAGCTCTTTCTCATGATACAGGCAAAGGTCGGATACTTTTGGGACAGACTTCGTATACAGGATAGACTTAACATCGTGAGAAGTAAACCGGAAATAAAGAAAAAAATTAAATATACTATTGGTATGATCGTAACCCACTTACCGAAACCATATTTGCCTTCGACTGAGAAATGTAATTCTCATACTGGTGTGATAATTGGGTGGAATTACAAATGTAAAGCTGCGTTCGTACAAAAAAAAATTAAAATCTGTAGCTCCACATCTCAGCGAATGTTGTGAAACTCGGCACATGTGCTTCTGCAAATGTTATATTTACAAATCAGGCAATTCCAGATTTATCTGTCAACCGCACTATATAATTCTTGCGGAAAATAATATAGTATGTTATGCACCACAAGGTATGTATAAAATATTAGTAGCATTCTCTCTTATAAATTATATATGATTTTTCATCTCTTTATACATGCGCATAAATATATAAAACATTTTTTTTTATTTTAGATACTGTATTAAGTTGTCCATCAAAATGGATAAATAATGTAGAGATAGGACGATACTTTTCTCATTTCGAAGGCACTCATTACGTACCAACTGAAAACTTGTCAAAAAATTATCCAACTGATATCGCTATTATGCACGAAGTACTTTCTGATCGGTGTGTACAATAAAATTTAGGATTTATAATATACGTAATATACGTTTTAAAATTATACATAAATAATTTTTTAACTTTTTTCTATGAGGATATTGTGATATTGTACATATTGTAGATATTGTAGATATTATAAGATTAAAAGTGCAAATATTGTATTATGTGTTAATATTGT
This sequence comes from Camponotus vicinus, assembly GCF_025532165.1. Classification (NCBI taxonomy): domain Eukaryota; kingdom Metazoa; phylum Arthropoda; class Insecta; order Hymenoptera; family Formicidae; genus Camponotus; species Camponotus vicinus. Next base: position 5,423,796 of record NW_028141945.1, on the reverse strand, counting down.
ATTATGAAAAAATGAAATATGTTAGAATATAGAAGAATATATGTAGAATTCTTCTTTTATATATGTGCCAATAAATTTTTGTGAATGCAGCTTAATCTTAACTAGTCAAACTTTTTTATTGATAAACTAACTTGAATTTCCACAACAGTACTCACAACAGCGATTTCCAATTTCGATTCGATGATTTAGCACTCGTCATGTGCAATGTGTTATACAATTCTATAATTAAAGATAATTAAAAATTGAACCAAATAACAGCTAATAAGGCGCGGAATCTGATGCGCGGTACTCCTATTTCATTTAATATATAGTATTATTTAAAATATTAAGATATTTATGAATTCCGCGCAATAATTCTTTCCATCTTTATTTTTACTTAAAATTTATAACTTGTGGATTTATGATTATTAGGATACTGTAGTATGAAGATTAGAATTATTCGGGAAAATGTGCTCGCCAGATTATTGAGAGATACTGCATCGTTGTATTTGTGCATCGATTATGAAATGATTTATATAATCTCATATGTTATTTAATATTTCTTATGATGCATAATATCATACATATTTGGTGATCTTTCGAAATGATTGACCGTAATTGTGTGTAAATATTATACATTATTAGCATTATTAAATAGTTAGTGGAGATATAGTTAGTGGGATAGAACAATAAATGTTCATTTTTACAACTGCATACTTTTGTAATCATTAATATAATTTGAATATATAGTAAGTCACTAAATATAAAGATAAAATATATGTATATACTTATCTCGAATGATGTAAAAAATTCAAACATGATAACTATTATAAATTTAAAAATAATTATATTATTATATTTATATATTCACAACTAATTATAGAGGATATAATTCGCGTTCCCTCTTTCACTCATAAATTTTACAATCAGTTTGTAATTATCGGTCATATATAATGTCGAAAATTAATTATATTTCCATGTAAAAAAGAAATATTTTTTATACATATATATATAATCGCAATCATTAGGTTTCGCTTCGATTACTCAAAAACACAAATTAGATATATCATTATATTACGTTGTTTACAATTATGAAAACGGATGTGATATTTTTTAATAACCAAAATTTTATGGAAGGCAAGATTAAAAAATTTCTTTTATCTTCATTGATAAATCTAATATTAAAATTAAAGCTGAAAATAACAAAATCAATTTAGAAATATTCTAGAAATATTTTTCCTACATTAAGATTTATCGAATCGTTTGGAAAAGAAGATAAACATTAATTCAATTATATCGGCTAAATAGTATCGACTGGACTCAGTAAGGCATCTTCTATGTTCTTTCTTAATGCTATAATATTTTTCAGACAAAATTTGAAATTTGGTCTAGCATCCGCTGTACTCCAGCAACGTAGCATCAACATCTGGTACAATGTTGACGGACAATTAAGAGTCATCGGCAACCTGCCTCCAGCACGTACATAATTTATCACTTCTTCATTGGTCTTGGCAACATAAGGTTGCTCACCCAACGATGTAATTTCCCACATTAATACTCCAAATGACCAAACATCGCTTTGAGAAGTAAATATTCTGATCATCAAAGATTCGGGTGCCATCCAGCGAATAGGAAGGAAACCTTCTCCTTTCTAAAACATGATTTTAACAAAAATTTAATTTTCTGGTTCAAATTGTTCATTTTTAATTTTCTGGTTTCAAATTGTTCATTTTTAGAATATGTGCAAAATGAAAAACGTTCATTTATCTCTTGCTATATATAAATAAAAATTATTTATATTCTATATTACTTAAAGAAACAATGCACGATACTATTATGATAAAAAAATGGAAAGTATTTTCAAAAGAATTCATTTTTTAATCATTAACTTTTTTTAATAATTGTATTTACCACGCGATAATAATCATCCTTGTAAATATCTCTAGCTAGTCCAAAATCTCCAATTTTGATGACACGATTCTCGCGATTTCTCGAAGATACTAAACAATTGCGACACGCTAGATCTCTATGTACGAAACGCAACTCTTCCAAGTAGCAACAACCTCGCGCAACATCTTCGCACATGGCGAGCAAATCCTGCAAACGCAGAGCATTCGAATCTGACGCTTCCAAATTTCGACAATCTCTCAAATATTTTAACAGATCTGTTTCCATCAATTCCAACACTAGTAACGGAGAATCCCCATCTAAACAGACGGCCAACAATCTTAATATATGTTTGTGTCGAAAATGATTCATAAGCTTGGCTTCCTTTAACAATTTCTTTTTCTCATGGAAAGAACCATCTTTTCGAAGCGTTTTTATTGCAACGGATATCTCTGTGCCCGATCTTTCTAAGTTCTTCACATTTCCTTGAAATACCTGCGAAATATTTCACACAAATTTACATGCGTACTTCATTAGAAAATATATAGTTTAATGTCAAGTAATATATTATATTTTACTTTATATTAAATAATTCAACGAAAAATATATAATAAAGTGCATGTTTGTTTTCTCATCTAAATTTTATGTTACTTATAATCTATTATAAAAATTCATGTAATTTATATCTTGATTAGAAAATACATATCTGTTTTGTTGAAATATTGCTTGAAAAAATTAATTTTTACCATTCCGAATGCGCCGCTACCAAGACGTTTTGTAAATGTAATTTGTTTACGTGCGATTTTAATTATCGCACATTCATCCGGATTATGATGTAACATAGAACTGTAAATCATATTGAATTGAGTGTTTCGGCAAGGTACTTCATGTAGAATCGCCATTTCTGTATCGGTCATTGTTGAAGACAAAAATTGTTCATTATTACCTCTACGTTGACGAAACACTGTTATAAAATTTCAATTTAATTATGTATTAATATGTATTATAAAATCTTTCGTTTGTTAGTAAATTTATTTGTTTAGTTTTATATAAGTAAATTACTATTTTCAGTAAATTTTTAGATATTAATCAGATATATATGTCTAATCTACAATTCAAGTCGATACCTACATCAAATATACTTACAACAATAAAAGTAGCAGATGCAGATTATAGTAACTATAACGATAAAACTTAATATCAATGATAGATAATATTTTGTCTCTGTTATTCCAGAAGTGTTCGAAATATCTATATTACACAAAAATATAATTTTAATATTTTCGTGTGTGCGTTTTATTTACTTATTTCTACTATTAACGTTATTATAAATCAATTAATAATAAATTAATAATAAATTAATTAATTTTTTAAATTTTGTAGTCTATTCATAAAAGCTAACATCAATAATAAGTAATATTTTTTCGCTGTTATTCCAGGAGTGCTCAAAATATCTATATTAAGCAAAAATATAATTTTAATATCTTCGTGTGTGTATGTTTTTACAAATTTATTTTTACTTATAACTTTATTACAAAAATTTAATTTTTTTTAATTTTAGGCCTATTCATATCTAAAAAAATTAGCACATAATATTATAATATCTATGCAGCACAGAATGTTACAACTACTTTGCAACAATATTGCAAATTGCAATGCAACATTACGACAAACATTGTAGAAATATAAATTAACATAGTATGAATTACATATTAGCAATATGATATTTATATTTTGAAAACATTGTAAAAGTATAACACTTTTTAATTTATCTATAAAAATGATGTAATAATATATTTTTTTATATTTGTATATATGCGATAAATTTTACTTTTTTGCAGAAGTCAAATGAATTAATGACACAGAAATAATATCAGTCCAGTAAATATAATCCTAAGTTAAAGATAAGCATTGTTATTTTTTTATTAAAATATACATAACATTTTATATCAATGTTACAATATATTTTATGATATATTTTCACTTCATATACGATATTAATCTTCAAAGATAATATATCTTTTTATTATATTAAGAATAGATACTATTATATCTATCATTATATTTTTCTATGCATTTTTATGTATTTTTCACATGCAAATATATATAATTATAACGGATTTTTAAAATTTTTAAATAAAAATATAATTAGTAATGTTTAATTAATTCTATAACTAATATTTATATGTGTATAAAGTACCCATTATAAGAGTATATAGAACATTTAAAATAAAAAAGTGATTCGTAAGTAAGAGTTTAAAGTAATTTTGTATAAAAATATAATATTTTATGTTATATGATTATGTTTAAATATAATTTTGCAATATATTTTCTTAGATATGATTATTGGAAACTTCTATTTATATCAAGCTTTTTAATTTAATTATATGTTGCCAAGATATTTATCCATCAAAAACAAAAATATTTTATACGTAATATTATTAAATGGTTGCAATAACGTTGCAATCTTTCCAATATATTACACTGTAATATTGTAATATACAATAGTCCATTGCAAAAAGCGGACATCTTAACTTCATCACAATTTTATAACAATGACTCAGCAGAGTTTCGCAATCGATTTACAATATTGCAATGTTTCAATTAAATTATTCTTCAATATATCTGCAACTTTATTGTGCTGTATGGGTATCTTCGTTTGCTTACCAAGTGTTGAAAAAATAAATCTTTTATCAGCCAGCCATGTAAAATTTTCCTCATATTCGGGATATCTCAATATCAAGCGAAACTTGTATAAAGTTCCCGATTGTAAATTTCCGATATGATATATTGCTTCTTTGTTATAATTCATTTTAATATAATTCGTTGTTTGCCACTTTTCTGTTGCAATCTCTTTGTACTCTAGTGTAGAAAAGACCGTTTGAGATCCGTGAAAGATCCGTTTGAGATGTTTGAGATCCATGAAATGTCTAAACTATTTATGTTGGCCCCGTTCAAAGTAATATTGTTTGGTTCTGAGTATATATGAACGGTTTTGCTTAAACTCTCGTTGTAGAAATCGCTGAAATTAATTGGATACACACGCACGTATATCAAGTAATCTTGTACTGGTAGCGACAAGTTAATCTTTGTGAAAAATCTGCCGTCTGCCATACGTTTCGGCATATTGATCAATTGTTTGCTCCTTTGTTGTGTGCCGTTCACTAATGTAACTGACTTCCAATGCACTTCGTAGGTCACGGCCACGCAGTTCACTTTCTTGAGTGGCATCCAATAAACTACTGCTATAGTAGGCGTCAAAGCTAGAACACTTATGTTTTCAGGTGCATTAAGCTTGCCCGAATTAGTTTTTATTGGTATCACATTCGAATCGAATGGATTTATTGATAATTGATCAAAGTAAAAATTGCTTAAAGTAAACTTCAACTTGTACTCTGTAAATGGTGTTAAGTTCTGAATCTCGTAATATCGCTCGCACGTCTGCACATTGAATTTCTCAGACTTGTTGAGATTGTTGTCTAAACAGCTTACGGAGATAGTATATATAGTAGTTGGTAAACTATATTTTTTGCATTCACTCTTTACAACCGGCTCCGGAAGATTTACAATGATGTTGTTTGTCGTTGCAGTCACGTTCTCAAAATTATAAACTTTTTCGTCAGGTGTCAGACATCTCATTGGAGGATACGGTTGTAAAGATTTATCAAAAGCGTAAATATTATAAAACACATTTCTATGTGAGCTTATTATTATCTTTTCAACATATTTCTGTGCATTTACGCTCTTGAGACTTGCATATTTCTTTTTCAAAACGTAGAGTATATGTTGAGACGAATTATATGCTAAAATGTAAATGTTTGTTTTGTCACTCGTTATAGATCTGAAGTAGATGTTATCACTCATCTTTCTCCTGCGTAAAATCTTAGTGCACATAGAAACGTTAATGTCTGTCACAAATATGCAATTATCCCTTAACCAGTAAATTAACGGCTTCTCATTATTCGTGTTATCAATTGTATAAAAGAAAGAAGACATACCATGAAATAGGCAAAAGGATGAATTTATCTGAACAATTTGCTCATTTTTTCCATCGAGATCATATTGCATCATATAATATACATCATTCGTCAAATTGTATGATATGGAATATAAAATTCTAAAAAATATATAATTATTTTACTCACTATAAAACATTATTTTAATAAAAACAGAAACTTGTATGTAGTAAAAAATCGAAATTCTTATAATTATATAATAACTTATTATTTTTTTTTTTAGTTGATTTTAATTATAAAACGTAAAATTATGGAAAAATTACAAAAAGAATGACCGCAAAAATCGCCCGTTTCGTGGACCTCGAGTTTTGATACGATTTTGGTGGTAAATGATTGTATATCATCAAACATTCATCCCCTAAAAATTTCGAATTGATACCTTTTATTGCTGAGATATGAAGGGTTGAAGTTGGTATTATTCACGAATGAAGGGTACGCCATTTTACACGTTCAACACAAGATACTTTAAGGTTATTTCTAATAAACTAAACCAAAAAATGTTTTTGATGGAAGTTGTTCATGTGGTAGGAGACTAATTCATCGTCACCTTAAATTGACTATAAGTCAAAATTATGAAGGTCATTTAGAGGTCAACTTGCGAAATTCAATAAAATGTTTTTCAACTGATGTCGGATACCTGCCTCTGCGGTGACCTTCACAATTTTGACTTAAACGTCGATTTAAGGTTACGATAAATTAGTCTTCTAACAGATAAACAAATCTTATCTGAAACATTTTTTGATATGAGAAATAACCTCAAGGTATTTTGTGTTGAACGGATAAAATGGCATACCCTTTATTGATGTATAGTGACCAATTTAACCCCTCATATCTCAGTAATAAAAGATATGCTCAATCTGAAATTTTCAGAGGATTGATGTTCCATGATGTACAATTATTTACCGCCAAAATCGACTCAAACTTCGATGTCCACGAAACGGGCGATTTTAGACCTGTTTTTGCGGTCATTCTTTGTCAATAAATCTTTAATGGAAAATTATTTTTTTAGGTGAACGGTAGTAAACGTACCTCGTAGACAGTAATATATTTATATAATGTTTAGCTTTTGTTTCAAAAATCTCATCCAATTTAATTATGCCATTTTCCCACATTGTTAAGTCGAACTTTACAATGGATGCCTCATATCGATCATTTCTCCAATATAGATTTCTTGCAACCCAGTCAAGGCAGAGATCATATAGATAATGATCAAAGCTAGCTATTTTTGTGATATTATTTTCATTAATCATCAATGTCATTAGGTCTTTTTCGTCACTCCAATAAATTCTATGTTCTTGTATGGAAAAAGCGGCATCTATTACTGATCTGAAAAAAAGGAGCCAACTATAATTATAGAGTAAAAAAATTATGGTTGAGATTTCTAATTTTATAGTTATTACTACTATAATGTTGATAATAATAAACTTGTGCATAATAATAATAACTTTAACTTTATAGTTAGTGTTAAAAATAATTTATAATAATTATAACTATTTTTTTTAATCAGTATACATACTTTGACGTTAAGAAATTAGTAATGTTTGAATCTACGTCCCATATTTGGATACCCATATCTGTTGTGAGTAATAATTTAGGTACTGGATTTTCATGTATAGTCGACACATTGATTAAATCCGTGTAAGGACCAGCAACAATTTTAGTATGCGCACGTACTCGAAAATAATATGTCGTGTTAGATGTTAAATTGTGCACCGTGTGCTCCAATTTTGTAGTTGTGATATTTTTATCGTCGCAGGTTTGAATCTCTTTTAAGTCCTCGATGAAAAAACAATGCACTGTGTACCCTTGTATTATTTCGTCGGTAAATTCAGGTTGGTTCCATCTGTAAAAAAATTAAATTTTAGCCATTTTATATTTAACAAAATTATAACAGAATTAACATTTTGATATATTTATGTCGTCGAATTTAAAAAAAAAGAGAGAAAAATGAAAGAATACAAACTGAGAATTTAGATTCTTTACCTCAATGTCACAAAAATGTCGTTTACTTTTTTTGTGAATTGATTGTCGAATTGTACAAATGCTCTGAGAGATGTTGGCTTGTTCAAACTGCTTTCTAGAGATTTTAAGATCGTACATATTAATATAATTATATATAAGATTAAGTGGATTATCTCAGTAAATCAGAAAGAACAATTTAATGTGAAAATAAAGGAAAGAGAAAAAATAAATGTAAACTACAAAATATGGAAATTAGCACAGTATTGATCTTTAAAAAAATAATATAAGAATTTTTTGCGTCATTTAAGGTTTAGAAAAGTAATCGTTAATCCATGGCAAAAATGAATAAATAACTTTTAATAAAATAACAAGTACTTTTCGAAAAATTCCTATAGCTCAAAAAATCAGAAGTATAATGTTTGCGATTGCTTTAAAACAAAGTAGCAAATTAATAAAATTTACTTTACCTTAAATTATGACAATTCTTATGTACAATGTTATGTTTATATTATGCTTTTCTATTTCTTTTTCGAACGGAATTATATAGAATTTATATTCTTCTCACTACTAGAAAATATTTTTAGATTTGATTTCCACTCTCTCTTGAATTTAAATTCTATTTACACTTTTTCGTCATAGATTTTGTTATTAATGTTTTATACATTTTTTTGCAACTTACCAATAGATTCTGGGATGATAGAAATATTTGCAAGTGTAACTTCATCGACTTCTCGCTCATTTCTCACAGTACTATCAGAATGATTCCGGTCAGATTTGAAATTTAGTATATGATGATTACTTTTCTCGGACATTGAAATATCCTTCATAAAGTATAACATACGAAAAGAATTAAGTATATATCGTTGAAGTGGATGTTTCTGGTGCTATTTAAATTATATAAATTACAAAATTAAACGAAAAATTGCCATTCGTTTTTTGTTTACTTAATAATACCAGTTTAATATATACCATTCCTAAATGATATATATTAAATGCGTTGTAGTTTTATTCAATCGTAAAATCTATTTTTATTTATTTTTTTTAAGACATCTTGTATATCGAACGTAACTCATATCAAAAAGAAAATCAATCAGTAGGTTAACAAGAGTCAATAAGGATTCATAACAGCTTTTAGCAAATAGTACATACAAGCGAAAGTGTAGCTCTTTGCAATTATTAAAACAATTTTGTCTAACGATTTGATTCTTTCATGATAGGTTAGTTAACTCATCTCCAATTTTACCGTAACTCAAATTTCTTTTCAAAAATTTGCCGATATTATTAAAGTTTTATTAATGTTTGTACTTCAAGAGTAAAAAGATTAAAAATATTGTTTTTTACAGTTATTAAATATTAATCATAGAATTATATAAATTCTTTTATTTATAACCTTGTCAAATTTTTTCTCGAATGTCGTTATATTTTTAACACAAACAAATCCTGGAAATGATAGTATAAACCGATAGTGTAAACCGATAATGCCTCGATAAAAATATGTGCATATAATTATATATAAATGGATATATGTACAGTGAAAATTAATATAAATTCTAGCAATTGTTATTGAATATATTGTCGATCGAAATATTAGCGTTAATAGATACAATTTGAAGAATGTTTGATGAATGATTTTTTTATTAGACAGATTTTCTATCTCGATAGCTCTATTTAGTAGCTCTGTTCCGTTATATAATTATCCTTAACACAAAGAAATGATGCTAACTTTCTTAACTTCATAAAATAAAATCTACATTAGTATAAATCTTACTATATATCAATAAATATTATAAATATCATAAATATCTAGAAAGATAAAGGAATTTTAGAAATTGAAGAAAAATAACAAAAATCTGTTGAAGTGTCATCGTATGTATATATTAATGTAGCAGATAGTAGACAGAAAACTTCATTAATTTTAGAAATTGTTAGTTTTCGAAATAATAATTATATATATATATATATATATATATATATATATATATATAGAGAGAGAGAGAGAGAGAGAGAGAGAGAGAGACAAAATAATACAATCAAATTTTAATATATCGTTTTAATTAAATTTAATATACTATATAACATCCATTTGTAAACAAAATTTCGAAACCTTATCCATCTTTTTTTTACAACATCGTACATACTTTTTTCTTTTATATTGAATTGTTTTATTTTATCTTATCTTATTATGGGTAGAATATATAATTTGTTATCATTCATTTTTAGTCACACTACTAACTGCAATAACATTCAATTATTTCTTAATCAAGCGAAAAATATCTCTTACCTGTGTGAAATTTAAATTCGACCACATGGAAACACTTTCTTTCTGGATGCTGTTTGAAGTGGTATAATCTTTCGGCATAAACGTGATAGTTGCCTTTGTCAGTACTAAACCTTTCAATAAAACACATAACATTGTTCCAAACATAATTTGCATTTTTCGTAAATGTTTGCACTCAATCGGTTCCTGTTGAATCCTCAGTTAGTTGTTTTTCCCACTCTACTAATTCTGATGTGCTAATCGAATTGATATTAATTCATATATATATGTACATATATTTTCGATAAATTCTTTAAAACTCAGTTTTAACGAATTGCAAGTTATTATCTTCTAATATTATGTTTTTAGATTTCTCTTTATATTCGCGATCACAATATATATCTTAAAATTAAATTAGGAAATTTTTAGTAAGTAAATAATTTTTATTCTTTTAGGAGAACAAATGACGATACAAAATGATACATATTCATTTGATTGTATCGCGAACACAAGAATATAATTATTATCAGCTTTCCTTTTTCATTAATATTATAGTAGAAAAAAGCAATCGATAAAAAGATAATAATCGCAAACAAATTACAACGATCAAAGAAGTTATAGAATTATAGATCTTGTAACGTTTTCAGCCATATTCAAGCATACGCAGCGTGTAATCGAATTCACTTAAATATTTGCTATCTTTGGTTTTATTAAATATGTAATTATGACAATTCGTTCGTACGATTATGTTACTACGTGCTATGCTTTTTAAAATCCACTATTCGTACACAATTACACGTTTTCTATGATATTCATATGATGCAGTTTGAATCAAGCGATAAATAACGCAGAAGTGTTTTTTGGCTAGCGATCACAATAGTAACTGACTTCGAATGATCGATCTGATCATGTGTTGCCTGATGTCTTATTAGTGGCATTCCGTTTGTAATTTATTTTTCTCTACGGAGATACTTGGCGTTATTAAGAATTAAAATCTTTAAAAATTGTTTGACGAAGAAGTTATATATATATAAAACAAAAATAGTTCCATATATAAATAAAAATAATTATATGTATATATAACTGTTTAATGAATTTTATTAAACTTCTTATATTAATTTATTTCTGAGTATCTTTTCTTTGGTATAAGAGGCACGTTTACTATATAAAGAGATATTCTGATTATAAGAAAAGTAATAATAGATTTAAAAAAAGTGATTTATACGTTTTCTGTACATTCACATAATGCAGTTTGAATCAATACGTAACGCGGTAGCATTTTTACTTCGTCTTCCGATTCGATTATTTTACTGCATATTTTCAAACCGAATTATATTTAAATAGTCGAAAAAAATGATAAAGCATCTCGGATGAATTATATTTGATTCTAACAATAAATATCACTAAAGAAATAATTTCTGCTTGTAAAGATGGATTTTGCATCGAAACGACGATTTTATTAATTTAAATTTCTCTTATTACGATTCTTACTTGAGATTAAATAAATAAATTATGCGAAATATGCAATTCGAGAACTTTCGTCGCGATATAGATGTAGTTATATATTATTTGTAAAAATTAATTATTTATTGATCATATTATTATAGGAGACAGTTTTCCAATCGCGATCGCATTTAGAAAAAGAATTTAACGATCATAACATTTAATTACATTCAATTTCCAATTAAAAAAATTAAAATATTTTTAATATAAATAATTTTATTTATCTTATTATTAATATTAATTTTTTCTACTCTCTCAATTTCAATCTTAATGTTAAATTTTTTTGTTTTATTTAAATTATTAAAAAATCGAGAAAAAATTTCTCCATTTGAATGTAAATTTGAAACATTAATAGACCTGTATGTTTTATTAATTTCTAAGGTCTACATTAATAAACCTATGGTCTATAGAATTTTTTTGTGCTTCGATTACCATGCATTATTGGCTCTTACTTGGTAATTTTTTAATTATTTTTTAATTATTATTATTTGAGTCAATTTTTATTTTAATTTTTATTTTAATATTTATAATATTTAATATTTAGAAATAAATTAGAATATTTTTGTGTTATACTTTATATATTTTCAATGATGAATCATTGTGATAAGAATCATCAAGTGATGATTGCGGTGGCAGTGAAAAATGGTGGTGAACGATATATAATTAATATGTACTATTAGGTAATATATTAATCTTTAGACTGCTGGCATTTTTTCGTTAAAATAGTGGTTTTTTTCAAAAATTTTTCTATATAAATAACATGAGCGAATTGTAATATTTTTTGTGCTCCTCTCTTATAATATAATAAAATGCGTACCTCGTATGATTATTTTGTGATCGGGAGTTCTGTGCAAAGTGTCTCGCGATCGTTTCTATATATGACTAAATATAATTAAAGTTTGATTTCTGACAAATTGAATTTAAAATAATTTATTTAATCGGGATTCCTTGTTGGGATTCAGAATATTAAACAGATTATTAGAAATTAGGCGGATAAATGGGAGAAATAGTCCATTTATTGCGTGTATTGAAGTATTCCTATTACTGAGTGTCGATATCTATAGAATGAATCAAGTCATCTTTTAGTCATCATATGGACAAGACTAAAAAGTCCCTCAATTCGGGTCATGAGATGACTTTTAGCCATCTTTCCGTCGACTTAACGATGTCAGTAAAAGATGTCTGTGACAAAAATATGTCCAATTTTTGTAGTACTTTTAGACGACTTGGTGCTGTGTGAGTAATTATTAAACTATAATAATATATTTATTTTTTTTCGCAAATATTCAAATATCTAAAGCTATAATAAATAATCATTTCGATCTTTGCGACCTTTATGGACAATAATTGTTATTTTAATACTTAGAGTCAAATATATTTCATCCGTGTTACTTTATCGTTCTACTTAATACAATAAATCTATAATATATAAATCTATATAATCTATATAAATCTAAATATAATTTGGATTATGAGAGAACACGAAGTAAAACAATTGAATTATAAATGCAAATAATTAGCATAACGAAAGATTTCATGATAAATTGTTTAATAAATAATCAATTAATCTTAATCAATAAATTAAAATATTTCTATAATTTAATATTCCGCGCACAAATATTTTATATTACAGAAAATATTTGGGCAACGAATTATCAATAGCACTGTTCGACCTTAATAAACAGTATCGCGCTATTGTTTATATATGTTACACGGCTTTATATATTATCATTCGCACAGTGACCTTGAGTAGTAAAGTAGTGATGTGAGAGAGAGAGAGAGAGAGAGAGAGAGAGAGAGAGAGAGAGAGACGTTTTACATATTATCAAATTCTTTCTTTACATAATCGATCTTGGCGATATAAACAGTACCGCGGTAATGTCTTTGACTTACGATCATTCGCACAGTGGCACTTGAGCAGTAAGGTAGTGATGTGAAACGTTTCATATATTATCAAATTCTTTCTCTAAACACAATTGCAAATGCAACGAGGAACTTTTCGTGAATGAGTGTGAGTGCAACGAGGAATTCAAATGAGTGCAACGAGGATTGAAGTGCCACGAGGAAAAAGCGAAGAAAGCAAAAGAAAAAAGGAGGTTTTGGTAATGGATGGATCAATAAGACATGATGTAAGTCATTTATATAAATTATTTATCATTCATTATTTATTATATTGTTGCGTCCCCGCGTCCCGTCCCCCTGAATATATTCACTACCCGTTGAATTCTTTCGGCGGGAAGTATGTCGACGGAAGAAGATCGTTTCCGCGCGCGTTGTCAAGATGTTGTTATAAACAACGACTGTCAGAGAGTCTGAGCCCAGCTGTCAAGCTGTGCGGACGCACGTCAATCTGTGATCCGTTTTCCGATTATTCTGAGTTCTTGTATATTATCTTGTGGTTTATTAAAGTTCCCTTGTTCCTTAAATCGCGTTATTATTTACGAGTGCGTGAGTGCGCGTGTGTCAGCGTGTGTCGATCGGTTGTGTTGTGCGCGTTCGATATATCGAACATATCGATACATATATCGTTCCGCAGACGCAACAATATATAAATATTTATCATTCATTATTTATTATAAATAAATTATTTATTATTAGCATATTATAAGTCGGACAAATTTAAGTAAATATGTAATCAAAATTTGAAGGATGAAGTTCCTTCACTTTCAAAGAAAAAGAAAAGAAAGACTGTAAAGGGAAAAGAATTCAGGTCAGTTTAAATTAATTCAATTCTGTGTTTTATATTTTTTTCCTCTACGCATCGTTGATACACAAAAAAATATATTAGAGTTTGCAATGTTTACAATTATATGTATATAGAGTTTATAAAATGTTTTAAGTGATATTTGATAGAACTATTCGAATTTGTGCAATTGATAAATGTTATCGGTATATAATCGATTATTGATAACTGATTGGATATATTGGTAACATTTCTTGTATAATGGGAGTGCATAGACATTAGACACTGATTCGAAGTAAAGAGAATTGCATAACGAAATAAAAATTGTAAAAAAAGTGCAAAGATTATGTCTCAGTTTACAGTAAGTTAATTTTCAATATAAAATATCTCAGCTTAGTAAGTCAAATATCTTCGAAATATTTATTTTATCGTAAAAAAGAATGCAGAATGCAAAAGAGTAATTGTTTAGATACAATTCTACTACATTGCATTATATAATAAATTATAGAATAAATAAAGCTACAAATTTTTTTTTTCATTACAATTTATTGATAGTAAGATTAAATAAAAATATATTGGTAAACTAACTGAAATTTCGATAGTCAATCTTTGAGTGATAAAAATGCTGTGAAGTAAGATACACCCATCCGTATTACCTTAAATCGAATATAGGGATATAGGGTAAATTGTTTTACATATAGACAGTTTGTAAAATAAGAAATAAATATACTGCAAATAAATTTATAATTTTGGTATACTTACTGCCGCATAAGTCGCTATCGATAATGGAATTAGATTACCTGCCTTTAATCCGCACGGTATATTGCTTCTGTAAAGAATTATAATCAGTAGAGATTTTAATCTAGGCGAAAAGTCGTACCATTTTGTCATATATCTATAAACAAAAGTCCTATAATTAATTTTAGTTAGATTTTCAAAAAGTTCTTTTTATATTTAAACTAATAAAATTGAATCAGTTATTACAGTTACATGTAGTAAGACAGATATGAATAAATTTTTACAAATTAATTTTTTCAAAAAATAGAAAGTAAATCCTATGTTAGAAATGATTTTTATATTATTTATGTTTTTTAAATTACGATTTAATAAAACTATCTAATTTATATCTAATTCTCTGATAAAAATTTTATACACATCTATACACACACACACACACACACACACATATACACACATGTTAAAGTACAAAATAATTATTACACTTGATAAAATACATTCTGGCTTTCATCCATTAATTTCTGACCAGAATAACACACGATCAGCAGAGTGAAAAATGCTCCGACAATTATGAACATGAATCTTGCTACTTCTCCCAATTGATCTAACACATAAATGACCTAAACATATTAAAAATATATAATTGTCTTGACACAAAACATTATTTTACTAGAAAATCAAAAATAGTAAGATTTTTATCTAGGATTATTAATTAATCCCTTCACTGTCAGGGACCCCTATAGGGGCCAAAAAAATTCGTGCCACTTTTGCTTCATGGCCCCTATAGGGGCATCTTGAAAAAAACATGTTATTACTGTTACGATTTGATTGTCCTTGGGTATTTTAAGGTTTTTGAGGTCGCTGAATTCGAATCTGAAATCAGAATTTCAAACTTCAAAATGGCGGATCAAAATTCAAAATAATTTTTATATAAAAAAAGGGTTTGAATAAAAATAGGTTTCTTATCGTTTTTGGGGTCGCCGAATTCGAATCTAATATCAGATTTTCCAAATTGAAAATTGCAAATTTAATATGGCGGATCAGAACAAATAGTTGCCATACGTAAAAGATGTACACTTTTTTCTTCAATTACTTATAAATCCCGCTATCTGCTGAATCCAGAGTCACGAATTATCAAATCAAGCTGTTTGCACAGAAGTGGAAACGTATACCAATTTTCAAGAAATAAAAAAAATAAAAAAACGGAGTCAATAACCGCCACGTCCTCGATTCGTGACTCTGGGTTCGGCAAAGAGCGGGATTTAAAAATAATTGAAGAGAGAAATATACAACCTTTATGTATGTCAACTATTTGTTCGAACTCCGCCATATTGGATTTGCCATTTTCAATTTGGAAAATCTGATATTAGGTTTGGATTTTGCAACCTCAAAAATGATACACATTTTTATTGAAATCCAAAATTATTTTGAATTTTGATCCGCCATATTGGATTCACCATTTTGAATTTTGTAATTCTGACTTCAGATTCGGATTCGGCGACCTCAATAATATTTATACTGACGTATTCATGCAATTTTAAAAACTTTTTTCTTCAATACACTTTTGGCACGGAAAGTTTCTTTTCGCTGGACTGTGAAGGGGTTAACTGTTATTAGCATTGATGATGTGTATTTATTTAGAATTAAAACGAAACTAGGAGAAAGAGAGAGCTTGGTGGAGAGAGTTTAATGGAAAAAACGTATTAAATTATAAGTTATAAACGGAAGTCAATAATAAACAAATTAATTTCAGAAAAATAAAGAATATAAAAATCTACCTGTGTATTATACAATTTATTATTTTATTGTTATTTATCTATATTTTATCTTTTAGAGATCATTTATATAAATAATTTTATAAATACTTACTAATACTTACTCGAATTCCAGTTAAACTTAAAATTCCAATAAACAATATTAATGTAAATAATGAAAGCTCTTGATATGATGACTCTAATATATCAACAAACCTATAGGATAGAAATGTTATTAATTTAACTTCTAAATGTAGATACTAATATTATTACCGAGATATATTAGACATATAATTTTATGCATTCGATATATAAAGAAAATTGAGAAGTAACATAATTGAAAATGTCAAAATTGCTTACTTTATAGCAAGCTGATGTTTTTTTAAACACGTTATATATTCTCGATATACTGCTTCCTCGCTTGATGTATCAAATGCATTCATATAATATCCACATTTTCTGATTTTATTCTTATTACCTGTTTTCAGAACTAAGCTCTCAATTTGCTTACTGCAAATTATATAATGCAAATTATTTTATAAAAAGTACACAAATATAAAATTTTATTTGCGGTACCTACCTAACAGCCGCAAATAAACTGCATGCATGAGCGGTGCACGTGATGTGCATCGCGTCAACACCCACTATAATATTCATACCCACTATAATTATAGCGGTAGTGTAACAGAAAATTGGTAGAAAATACTCGTCTTTATTTATTCTAAATTCAACTTCAATCGCAAGAAATCGCGGACGTGACTTGTTAAGAGGCAGCACAATATCCAAAAACACCGGTGTTAATGGTATTATTACAAATCCCGAAGTCAAAAAATACATCATCACTGTAATATCAGAAGAAAAATAAGTTGCTCATTCAATAATATCAATTTACAAGAGAAACTATTATCGGTTTTTTAACTAGATTAGAACGAGATGCATGATAATTTTATTAAATATTATTAATTTCATACAGTAGCAAATTTTCAGAAAATATCTTGACATCTTAATTTTATTTTACTAAAATCATGAAATTTTTAATATTACATCATATATTTTCTATCAGCAGGTAATACATTGCTCTAACAATATTATCACATATTGCTTTATACTCACTCGAATAATATTTCGTAAATTTTCGCGCTAGCGTAGAATAGTCTTTCAAAACTTGAACTTCTATATCACTCGTAAAAATGTCCCAATGTTCATCGATGGTCTTATATAATCGTTGCAACTGATCGCGACAATAAAAATGAAAAGTCGATTTAATTAAACATGAAAAAACACTTTAAAAAAATTAAAAGATAGTGACACTTTGTAGTTCTAATAACGTCATACCTTGTCATGATTAAAAAACTCATTTACCATTCTTACAAGGAAAGTGCCCGAGACGGCCATTTGATAACAGCCTTCAAAAATTGTTTGCATATCATCCCAATGATCGTATATTAATAATATCTATATGTATATAATATTATATATCCATAAAATATATTAAAATATACAATATATAAAATTCTTACGTGACCACTTATATATAAAAAATTATCATTTTATTTGATCAATTAAAAATCAAACGTATCAAAATATACTGTGAGATAATATTTTATAACAAAAATATATTGTGAAAATATTTCATGATAAAAATACGCACTACATAATGTATAATAATAGACAATATTTTAGCTTGATAAGAATTTAATAAACATTTTAAAAAATCTCAGATTAAAAAGTTGTCGATCGCATTACCTCGAACGGACAGTAACTTATTTCGAGTAGAAAGCAGAAAGTCTGCAATGAATTTCTCGCGAGCTTATTTTGAAGTGGCCAAAGACCCGTGATTGACAAGAATAGTCGGTTGATATTGTATTCTCGCAAAAAGTTCGCTAGCATGATGGAACTTATTTCTCGATCGAAAGACCGCCGCATAATGACACGTGTCGCGCATATGCTATCCGATTCTTCGATATATAAGTCGCTACGCAAGAAAGAAATTATAGGATGTCAGACATCGTCAGCGTCGATATATCATTTCACTGATGAGAGTAGATGAGATAGAGCGTATCATTTAACATTCTCAAGAAAAATGCTCGAGATAGCTATTTGATAACAGCCTTCAAAATTCGTTCCAATGATCGTATACTAATAATATCTATGTATATCTACTTCTCAAAATTGAACCATCACTTTTCCCATCTATGAAATAACAAATTGTTGGATCTTATTGTGGAATAGTGGGTTACAGTAAGTATAGTGTAAAATCAGCAGAAACTTGAGGGCAAAAATAATAACGCTAAAAACACGCACTGATTTTCTGGCTTTACGACGATTATTTCTCCTCTGTTTGCAGAGTATTTTTCAGTCAATTTGAAGCATTTCTGGTGCTCGAATATATTTTTTGAAGCTGGGAAATAATGAAATAAAGAAGTAAAATTTACTTACAAATAATAAATTTTGTGCGGAAGACACACTCAATTATTATACTATTAAGAAATATCAATATTATACAGATTACTTGAATATATTATACAGGTACGGATTTTAATAATAAAATATCACATATGATGTGGGAGAATATCATATAAAGAAAGGAAGAGTGATGAAGAATTTCTTGCGTTTTTGCAAACGTTTGGCACTCAGTTGTCTTTTCCTCAAAACTCTCCTCTTTTGCGTTTCTGCAAAAAATTGTTCCAATAAAATATAATATATTCGCAAGAGAAAAGATCTCTTCTAATCTATTTAAGAATTCGAGCGTACCATTCTCTTCTCTCAAACAGCTCGGAATCTCGGAGACGAAAACATGTTTGCAGATGAAGATACGTCCTGAATTAAGGACTCTCGAAACGGATGAGATCAGATACATCTTGTTGTGGACAAACTCCGCATGTGGCCCAAGGATCCTCCAGTTCCCAAAGATCAGGTGGCAGATGCTCGCGACCTGGTGGCGGTCCACGTGGAGGACTCGGTGGATACCGTTCCACGTCGAAGAACCTTTCGAGCTCCTCTGGATCGAAGGTAGAATATCTGTAAGGCACCTCGCGCCTCGGTATATCGCGCATGCTAGTTTTTATCCTGGACACGACCGGAATATCCTCTTCCTCTTCCCAGGATATGTCGCCCTCGCGTAAGAACTCCTCTTCGAATGGCACATCGAAGCGCAAATCCTCCGGTAACGGTTCCCTAGCGACTCTTTCGAACTCCTGTTCGGTTCTGCGAGCTGCCTCGCGCGCTCTGATACCAGCCATGCTCCTTTGAGCGAATTCACGGGCCGCTACGACACTTGGATGTTCCCGGCCATACTCGATACGGAACATTTCGCTCTCAATATCGGGGACTCTGCATTAAATAGGATATTATTTTCAACTTTAAGACTAACTCTTTAACTATCTAGAAAAGCAGTAAATGCATTTTCGGAAAATTTCTCTCTTATTTTCATTAATTTTTATATCGTTATTATAGATGAATAGAGAGTTTCTTGACATCAATTATTTTAAATTTCTTGTAATTAATTAATTTTTTAATTTCAATTTATCGTCTTTCAAAAATTAATTAAATTTAATCCAAGATTAATATTGATTTATGTTACTTTATATTGATTACATGTTTTAATGTAAAAAATTGTAATTTTTTATCTTTTCTCTTTTTCGAAATATTTTTACCTGTATATGTATCTAGGCCTCTCTTCCTCTGTGAGTTGCACAGCGTTACCACCGACATTTGCCACTGCCATCACGAAGTCTCGTCTCGCTTGTTGCAAGTCTTCCAGCTTGCCCTGGACCGTAGCTGCTTCTGCTGCATCTTGCTCGTCAAGACTCTCGCTATTGAACAATATTTTCCATGAACATGTTGTTATTAATTTACACAAGAAATAAATAAATTAAAAAAATATATATATATAAATTATCTAGAAGAAATAAACTTCTTAATATTTAAATCAAAAATTTAGCATCAACAGAGATGCTTGTTTTCTGTTGAACTAATTAAAAGTATGTGATATCGATTTTTGAGCACATATTAAAATATATCTCGAAGTAAATTCTTTTATATATTTTACATTTTTTTCTTTATATTAAAACTAAAAAAGGGGTCCAAAATTCTTCAATTCCATGGAAATAAAGTCACCTAATCACTTTGACCGAGCGGTTCGCCACTTCGGATATCGGCACCTCGGTCACAGGCGGTTGCGGGATGCTGACGATAGTGGTGCGATTTTCACTAACCGACCTCGGCGGTATCACGACACTGTCGATCGGACCCTCGCCAACCGGTTCGGCTTGGATCACCTGGGCATTCATGGACCTCGCCAGTTCTCTGGTTCTTTCGGGAATAGCCGGAAGTCGTTCCGGCGGCCGTCTATCCGGTGCGACTCTCCTCTCCATCGGCGTAGGCCTCCTCGCCGGCCTAGTAGGCGGAGACGGAGCCCGTCTCGCGGGTGGAACTCTCTCTCTTCCAAACCTAAGTAGGTAAAATAAATACATGAAAAATTGCAAAATGTTTAAGATATTAAATGTTTGCAAATTTGCTCCAAGTATGCTTATAACGCGCAAGAAAAATGACCATTCCGGATGGATTTTAAAGATCTTAAATAACGCAAAGATATTGTATAATTCTAAAAGTTCACCTAGGATCACCGCCGACCGGCGCGGGTGTCCTCCTCGGCATCCTTCGCGTCGGAATCGTTTCTTCACGCTTACGCTCGTACTCTTGCTTGAACTTCTCCGCCTGTTTCACCCGTGCCATCATCGCCTTCGTCATGGCCGGTCTGGTGAACTCGACCTTTTTCGGTTCAGCCGGGATATATCTACGTCTTCTGCCAGGATCTATGACAGGCTCTGGCTGCCTCTTCGCTTCCTCTTTCCGCTCAATCTCTTTCATCAAAGCAGCACTCCTCGCCTGTCTTAGTGCCTCTGTCTTCGTGAGTCGCGGCCGGCTCGCCATCGTCGTTGATATCAAGTAATTCTTGACATTTAATAAAATTAATACGTAATAAAATTAATATGTACAATTATTTTTAATTTCATATATTAAAATGTTATTTTACAATAAAAATATAATATACAATCGTCATATTTCTCTCTATTAACCGTCATTATCTTGATAATAGAGAAGAATCCTTGACTAAACAAATTTTTTTTCAACAAAAGCATTGAGTGATAATTTCTTGGCACTTGGTGACTGCAAAGTAACTGAATGTTTTATCAAGAATGCGGTATAGAAAATTAAACGCGTTTTAATATATTGCGCTAAATTGATATATAATGTATTAACAATAGAAACGATGATTAAAACTTATGACACATTTTGCACTAATATTTCTCAAATAGCTTAACGTAATCTTAGAAGATAAGCCAAAATAAATAATGACTTCAGGATAAATGATTTTTAAAAAAGCATAAAGAACCTTTTAAAAATGTATTTTCTAAAATCTCTGAAGAATAAACTTTTTCGATCGATGCGACGATTTTCCTTGGCGCTCGAATAATGGATCCAGTACTTTTTCATGTTTCAAAAACTGTGGTGTTAATAGCCCATTCTGGAGTATGCCCGGCTCTTAATTAAGACCGGGTTAGATTAATTTGTCATTATTAACAGGAATTTTGAATTATGTCAAGCCTAAAGAATTTAAAAAAGTCACCGATGACAGATGTGGCAGCTTTTGTTTCGCTCTTATGAATTAGTCGAAAGGAACGAATCTCTGAAGTTGGCGAGAAAATCTTTTTTTCTTCTATTTATATACTAACATTTAATTTTTAGAGTGATTGAGAATTTATAATGTTTAATTGAAATATTTATTTTATTTAATATATTTTAAATATATTTCTTACTTTGACTATTCTAATTAAAACACATTTATTATCGTAGAAATGAGCTTTTACATATAAATATTTACAATGAATACATAGAAACTGTTTTGTTTAACAATAAGACGTGCTGTTTAATAATCAGCAGCATTGCTGGCCAGATAATCGCGACGTCCGATATTGGACGCCTGTTTGTTCTGCACAGCCTCCAGTTTCGGACACTCTGTAATTCTGTGTCCAAGCCCGCCGCAATAACTGCAACCGCGTTCGTCTGCAATAAAGCGAGAAAAATATTAAAATTTGCAAGAATATAAATAGTAACGACAAAAGAGGAAATAAACATCAAGTAAAAGATAGATAAATTGCTGACTATTATCTTACCTCCAAGGTTCAGATATTTTTCGTTTTCTGAGCAAAGCTCCAACAAGAATGGTGGCACCTTCTGCTTTGCTTCCATCAACAGATGTTTAAGATCAAGTAATACCGACTCATCGTTCGCTTTATTGATGAAAGTCGTCGCTATACCGGTACGTCCAGAACGGCCGGTTCGTCCTATTCTGTGCACTAAAAATATGTAATACATTAAATGTTTATCTCATATTTTTATTTGTTCGATATCATATTTTATGTATCATGATATATTACCATAATTTTCTACGTCATCCGGCATATCATAATTGATAACGTGTTGCACATCGGCGAAATCAAGACCTTTTGATGCGACGTCTGTCGCCACAAGTACATCTTTTCGGCCTCCACGAAACGCTTCTACCGAACGTGATCTTTCTTCTTGATCTAAGAATTTAATAAAAAATAAATGAGAAAGATATATTTAACATATTTAAATATTTTTTCGAAATATTAATACGATTTATTTCGTAATTCTAGCATATTTTTCATCATAAAACTATATTGCATGACATAAAATTATAAATATTAATGTTTATAATATATCCAATAATTTTAAATTACATGCTATGGTTAAAAAAATATTCTTTATTCGCGAAATATATTTATACCTACCTATTCCTCCGTGTATCGCGACAGCTTCCACTCCTTTTATGAGCAGATATTCATGGATAGCATCCACATCGCGCTTCTTTTCCGCGAATATTAAAACCGGTGGCGCAGTCTTCTGAAGGCATTCTAAGAGGTAAACAATTTTAGCCTCTTGTTTGACATATTCTACTTCCTGTATCACGTTCATTGATGCAGCACCGGCACGACCGACATTTATTGTCACAGGTTTTACTAACGCCGAACGCGCAAAATTTTGAATCCTTTTTGGCATAGTAGCAGAGAATAATAGCGTTTGCCTCTGTCCCTATAACATGCAATATAGATAATTTTTATAGATAATTTTTATTATTGTAATAAATAAAAATATATTTGTGATATTTTTTCTGCTTTTGATGCTTATCGCATAAATATTGAGATAAATAATAATTACTCTGAAGAATGAAAATATCGTCCGCACATCCTCCTCAAATCCCATATCTATCATGCGATCTGCCTCGTCCATGCAAAGGTAACGGCATACACTTAAAGTAACCATCTTTTTATGTAACATATCCATCAGTCGTCCCGGTGTCGCTACCATTATGTGCACGCCTCTATAAAATGTAGAATTTGTTATAGAATTTATATTATAAATTTTTATGGCATGCATGTATTAGAAATAGAAATATCGAAAATTAAATAACAATAAAAAATATTAACTTGTTGATTATAGCTAATGATTCCGAAACCGGTACACCTCCGATCGCCAAGCAGCAACGTATTTCCGGACAGTCCACTTGTCTTAAGCTATTGGTGTAATGTCGAATTATGTCATAGGTTTGTTTAGCTAATTCCCTCGAAGGACATATTATCAAGCCTATAAATCGAAAAATATTAATGTTAATATAAGCATATTGTATATTGTATATGATATTTGTAATATACAGGGTGAGTCAAAAGTATGTTTTAAAAATTTGTGAGCGTGTTCCTGGATAAAAAGGAAGAACAAATGTTCATATGAACATATGGTCGCAAATGCTTTGTTGTCGAGATAATGGACATAAATCAGCAGTATCAAATAATGCTTTATTTGAACGAAAAAAAACAAACAACAATAACAAAATTGTAAACGTTCAAATAAAGCATTATTTGATACTGCTGATTTATGTCCATTATCTCGACAACAAAGCATTTGCGACCATATGTTCATATGAACATTTGTTCTTCCTTTTTATCCAGGAACACGCTCACAAATTTTTAAAACATACTTTTGACTCACCCTGTATATATACATATATGTGAGGAGTATTGATATTTATCAATTAAATATCACTCTACCTATTTACTGTCATAAATATTTACCATAAGGTCCCTCTTTTTTAATGAATGGCATGTCGATTTCTTGTTCCAGGCAAAATTCAATGATAGGTAAAACAAACACTAACGTTTTACCACTACCAGTGGAAGCTATACCAATCATGTCGCGACCAGACAACCTGTAATTGTATAATATTTGTACTTTTTGCTCAATATATTATATGATTCATTGACATGATTATCAATATCATTGTAAATGAATTAATTGAAACATGAAGACTAACACTGTAGGTATTCCTTGAACTTGAATTGGAGTTGGCTTGATAATGCCTTTTTGTTCTAATCCATACAAGATCCCCTTGTGAAATTTCATTTCCTTAAAAGTCTTTAAAGGTGGTGGTACTTCATCACCCTCCACAAGTATCCTAAGTTTCCTTCGTACTCTTTCATGACGTGCCTCACCAAAGCTGAGTATTATTCGCGGTGGTTGCCAATTCGTCTTGATAGGATCTTTGTATTGAATACCCTTGGCTAATTCAGCCACACCCATTAAAGCTTTATTCTCAGCAACGCTTTCTAGAATTTTCTCTTCTTCCTTCAATTGCTTTTCCATAGCACTCTCCTTTTTGGCTAAAATATTACAATAAGAGTTTTACAAAACAATGTCCTTAAATTAGATTATATTATTCTTTGCTTTATGTATTTTATTAATAAAAGGTTACATACCTTCAGCCAATTTCTTTAATTCGGTATGTTGGTCAAGAAGAGAAATGTTAGATTTTCTCCCCCAAACTTGTCCATCATCATTATCAGCATCATCTTTTTCATTCTCGCTGCTACTCTTTCCAACACCATTGGTAGCTTCTTCTTTCAATTCTCCAAGTTTGCCCAATTTTGCAAGCAATTGCTTTTTACGGTGTTTAACAGATACATATGGTACGTAATCATCATCTGTATTTGAACTTCCTTCTTCTTCCTCTCTTCTATATCGCTGTATCAGAAATAATTGTTCAATATAAGTATGGATATATAATGACCACAAAAAGTATATATATATATTTTTTCAAATATATATATATATATATTTTTTTTAAATACATTTTTTTAAATATATATATATTAAAATATATATATTAAATATATATTAAAATTTAATATGAAATAGAATATATTATAAAAAAATAAGCTTGAGTTGACAAAATGTATTTAGGTTAACTAACCTTTCTTGGAAGCTCGTTGTTATCCATTGGAGAGCCGATAATCTACTATGAACTATTGAGTCCACTATTAAGTTTTTTTTAGCTGAACTGGCTGCTATAGAGAGAATTCAGAGGTTATCTCTTTTCTTCCGAGATTTCTTATTGTTTATTCATTTTTTCACTGTGTGGAAATCTGCGTCTATCACAGGACAAGATTCGCGGAAATCCGTGGAAAAAGAAGCTTCTTCTCTCGCGTTAATCGCGTCGTATATGTGTATTTTTGGACAAGTTCTCGCTGCTTTAATTCGTTCGATGTTTCCAAGATGATGCAAAATAGTTGTCTATCAAGTTTTATTGATTACTAATCGAAGTGGGAAGAAATAATGTCTGTGGGAGCAGAACGACCAGCTTCGATGCTCTTTCAGGATAGTCAGTATAACTGGACGGATGATTTGCCAGTCTGCAAACAGTCCGGTACATTTTTATAGTTCATTATTTTGATGATGATCTAGAATCAATATTTAGAAATATTAACATTATCGACAGAATTAATTTTTTGAAAAAAAATATTTATATGTAATAAAGAATATATTTTTTAATTGATTAAATTACAATAAATAAATCTTTCAAAAATAAAGGTAATAAAATTTTTATATTTGGTACTTTACAATATTGAAAATTTATTATGATTTAATGAATATATATTAAATTATAATGACATAAATATATAGTTTAATATATAAAAATTATTGAAATTCAGTGATATTTCAGGAGTGGGTTTTTCCACTAATCAAATCTATCGAGAAGATGGATATCGACAAGAAGAGCATCCATTTGAGGATCGTAGCTTTCATTGCAGATATGATGACTCTACATTTCTTTATGCAGTATTTGATGGTCACGAAGGCACTAAGGCAGCCAATTTTGCTATGCAAAGAGTGGCTGCAGAAATTCTGCTTGGACAATTGAATGGCAAATCAAGTGATGAGGAAGTGAAGGAAGTTCTTCGGTAAGAATTCTACCAATGTAATATATCATACAAAAAGCAAATTCATGCAAATTTTATGCATATTTTATACTGAAGCAATTTAAATACATTAATTATGCAAAAATTCTAAATATATTACATTTTTATATATATATATGTATATAAAGTTGCAGTTATAAATTATCTGCATGCAAGTGTTTATTTTATAGACAGGCTTTCATAGCAGTTGAAAAAGGATATCTGGAATCAATTGGTGATTTATTAGCAGAACGGGCTAGTCTACAATTTGATATACCCGATGGACTGAACTCTTATGAGACTTATCAAAAATTTCCAGATCTGGTTAGTTACAAAATATATAACTACACAAATTATAGAACTACACTTTCCTTTTTTCAAATGTATATATATATTTTTTTCAGGTTGACAAGCTAAATGCGCTAAATTGCGAATTATCAGCTGGGACCAGCGCTGTAGTTGCCTTGGTTTATAGAGGAAAATTGTACGTTGCGAATGTCGGCGATAGCAGGGCACTGTTGTGCAAAACAGACAGCAATCAAGTTTTACGAGTCATACAATTAAGCGTAGATCATGACTTGAGGAACGAAGATGAGCTTTTACGATTATCTCAACTAGGCTTGGATGTCGAATCAATCAGACAAGGTACATCTCATTTGCTAGCATTTATTTATGTTATTTATGTTAAAAAGATATCCAATAAATAAGAATATCTCAGGTTCTCATCTTGGAAATCAGGAAAACACGCGTTGTCTTGGCAACTACCTTGTCAAGGGAGGATACAGGGAATTTGAGGAGTTAGCAGCTTCCATAGCGGAACCGATCATCGCCGAACCGGAGATTCATGGTAGTATCGAACTGGACGATTCTTGTAGATTTCTATTGCTCATGTCACGCGGCTTATACAAGTCATTGGAGGAAGCGACCGGTACCGATCAAGTCAATAAGGAACTAGCTTTGATAGCTGTCGAACAGGTAATATACTTTGACTTAAATAATGTTAGATTAAGAAGTTTTCATATACAATGTCACTTCTCTTTGCTTGTTTTAGTTTCGAGTACAATCAACTTTAACCGGCGTCGCTCAAGCGGTCGTCGACAAGATTGTGAGAATTCACCATGATGTGAACATGAGCAATACGCAAAACACCATGATCACCAGTAAACGCGACGACATTACTCTTCTGGTGCGAAATTTCAACTTCCCACTGTCTCATGCCCTGAAGAGTCCCACTGGTCAATCTGTTAGATTCAATCCGGTGGTGCAGACCGCGCCGATCAGTATACCAGACGAGGATCTCTCGAGTACCAGCACTGGCATCACCGACGAAAACTTTGACACATCAACGACTGAAACATCAACGACATCGGACATGTATCCGCCTGGTGCCAGAATAACGGAACGAAACGCCAGAATCAAACCTTACGTAGATTTCTCGGAGTATTACGAAAATGTCGAAAAGAGAAGAAAAGAGGGAACTCTGCCGGAAGGTATAGACTTCTAACATGTTTTATTTATTTCTTATAGATAAGATATGTTTTACTTTATTTATTTTTTATAAATTAAATACCTTATAAATAAAGTATTTAAATTATCAAGATTGATATAGTATCAGTCATGTAACAAAGTTATAGTCATATAACATATAAGAAGTAACAAATATTTTTGTGCTGTAATATGTGTGTATTTTTAATGAACTTTTGACAAAAATACATCACAAAGAATAAGACTTATTAATTTATAATACAATAAAAGTTTTCTCATCAAAATATATTTATTATTTCCTCATAAACTTATTTAATTTAGGATGCTTGTTACGTTTCAAAAATAATTTATTATTTTAATTCATTTAATTCATTTAAACAATCTAATATTGGAAAAAAATAATATATATGTCTTTATCTTTAATTTTTGGACGCGGAATATTTATATAACATTAATTTTCAACTTAAATTAAAATACATGCTTTCTACTTTTCTTATGTATGCATTTAATACAATAGATTTAAGCTATCACATAATTCGAATATATTTACATATCATAAACGTTACAGATATTTTGTTGGATTAGATTTCAAACGATCGAATGCAGCCTTTTCGAGGCATTCTCTATGATCGGGATGCGCAATTTGAATCAATGCATTCGCCCTTTGTCGTAAAGTTTTACCGAAAAGATCCGCCACTCCATGTTCCGTGACTATGTAATGCGTGTGAGCTCTTGTAACCACCACTCCAGCTCCTGTAATAGATTCGACGAGATATCAAAATTTTATCAAACAAATAAATAAATTTTATCAATTTATTGATAAATAATTTATTTATCAAATAAATAAATAATTTTATCAATTAATAATTGATTAAATTATGTACTAAGATAAAATTTATTCGCAGCGATAGTTTTAATCTAATCTCGACCGTACCGAGTTTAAGCACTGGTTGTATTTTACTCTCTCCTGTGCTGGTAACTGAGGGAAATGCGATGATGGCCTTTCCACGACCGTCCTGACTAATCGCCGCGCCTCGAAGAAAATCCAACTGGCCGCCGAAACCGGAATACATCTTACAGCCTAAACTGTCCGAACACACCTGGCCAGTAAGGTCCATCTCGATGCAAGAGTTAATAGCCGTCATCTTTGGCTGCATCGAAATCACTCGGGGATCGTTCACGTAATTGAGCGCTAACATCTCTAACGATGAGATGATACAATTACAATTGCAAAATAATGCAGGAACGTCTCCTTTCAATCAAGATAAGTCTATTGTCATAATTACCGACAAACGGATTGTTGTGCAAGAAGTCGTATAATCGTTTTGAGCCAATGCCGAAAGAACCAACCATACGTCCTCTATGCTTGATCTTACACTTGTTTGTAATGTTGCCGTGCTCGACAAGATCAACCATTGCGTCGCAAAGAATTTCCGAGTGTATTCCTAAATTCTTGTGATTGACTAGGGCGCAGAGCACAGCATCGGGAATATTACCGATGCCGAGCTGCAACGTCGCTCCATCCTCGATCAAACGCTGCGCGATGATTTTGCCAATTTCGATCTCGAGATCATTCGGTGATGGACAGACCACGCAAGCTAAAGGACAATCGTATCTCACTGCCCAGTCAAAATGACTCGAGTGGATCACCGTGTCGCCGAAGGATCTTGGCATGTGCTCGTTTACTTGCGCTGGAAAACATCCTTTTAATAATTTAATATTGCAATTTTAACGATTATATGTAAGAAATTATTTTATTGACACTTAAAATTATCGCTGATCAACAGATGTGTCAGGAGAGCGTTCATCTTGTTACTATATCTTAATATTATCGTTATCATATGATAAATGATTCGATACCGATGAGAACTTTGGCGGTGCAAATTGCGGCGCGGGTGCAATCCGCGCTGACGCCGAGCGAACAGAATCCACGTGCGTCCGGCATGCTCACATGGATCAGCGCGATGTCCGGCACGATTCTCTTCTCATAAAACAACCTCGGCACTTCGTGCAAAAATACCGGGATACAATCCGCCCGTCCCTCGTTCACCGCCTCCCTGAGATTAGTACCCACATACAGGCTGATGGACCTGAAGTGCTCTTTAATGTAACATCGTCGCAGGGTATTATTTTCCATCATCAGATATCGTGATATGGAGATTACGGCTATTATACGAATACTGTACTCTCAAATTCGGGGTTGGCGAACGGTGTATCTCCCTCGAGACTCATATGCACCAACCTGACACCGCGCAAATTGTTACATACCCCGTGCTCGGTCATGGCACGCACGAGCTCCGTCGGCGTGGCCGCACCACCTTGTATAAAAACCAAATGTTCTGGAAAGAGAGATGGTTTGTAAAGAGAATCTTTGCAGTAATATGTACATTCATAATAATGATTTATATTCGTTAAGTATTTAATGAAAAAATTATTCTTTTTGAAATTTTCTCATATATCTGACATATTATACGTGCGATATCTTTAGAAAAATATTCTAAGCTATCATTTATTCACATATTAAAAAATAAGAAAAGAATTGAGGTAAGTTAAAAACATTATATATTTATATTATATATTATATTTTTTCAATAGAAAGTACAGAGAATTTAAATATCGGTCTATTAAACTATAATAGAGCTGTAATAAATACCTGAATTTATGATTTTTACCGCATCTTCCACGCAAACCCATTTTGGACATCGTTTTAACGGTTGAGAGGGTTCCCTCAAACTTTGCAAATATCGCTGTCCGCATAAATGGAAAGGTTTTGTCGTATTTTGTTGGATTTTGCCGAAGACTAATCTCAGACTTCGGAACATCTTTTCATTGTTCCGAAACTGACAACACCAAATTTGACAAGCTTTTATTAATGATACGGCAATAAATGTATAATGATCGTATAAAAATTTACGTGACACATAATATAAAAGAGATCTCGTTAACTGTATACGTCAACGATACGAATCGATTATCATCTCCACACTCCATACATTTGAACATCTAATTTGGCAGCGTTCGATTTTTCGAGATAATGTTTATATAAATTGGCGGATGCACTATCGATTTGAATTTTTGTAATATATTCGTAATTTGAATATATTTCAAAAATATAAATATATAAATACAAGTGTACTATAACTATTTCTTTTAAAAGAAAGAAAATATATCGAAGATATCGTGCACAATGAAATATCAGTTCTTATTTTATATCTATATATTTTTATGTATATTCGTATTTCGAGAATTCGTCGTTACAATAGTAAAATACGGGAAATTATACAAAGAAACGTTGATAGATTTAATATAAAAAATGCTTACACATTTCATAATGGCACTAAGTAATGCTATTTTTTATTTGTCTAAAGCGCGTGTTTCTCTTTCTCTCTGATAATATAAAATATATGTGTATGACTTAATTAGTATTTATATATACGAACGCAACCTATCGCATTATGAATTCTTCTTATACAATATACGTAATGTTACAATTTAGCATCTTAAATTCTCAATCTAGTTAGTTAGCACGTTATTCTCCATCTTTCTTTTATTTTAGGAAGAGGCCGACGAATTGTCTTCTGGTAAGAGAGCGCGTATATCGTATAAGAAGAAGACGCTACGTGACTCTTCGACTGTTGGCCGTTGTACGCGTGACTAGAACACGCAAACGACCGATCGTTAAGTGCTATTGAATATGATTTTTCTGCTTTATTTTCGGGCTTATGGCGCAGGCATCATTTTCAAACGTTCGAATGCCGATTTCTCGAGCGCTTCTCTATGATCTGGATGAGCCACTTGGATCAATTCGTACGCTCGTTGCTGAAGACTCTTGCCAAACAAACTGGCGATGCCATGTTCGGTCACGACATATCGCGCCACCGCTCTGTTAGTAACTACTCCAGCACCTGTTAACGTAATGTAAAATAATATAGCGACCGTATTGGATCAATACACAAATGAATTAACCCAAAATCTGATTTGATACGAATTCATGTTTAAATTAAAAAGTTTGCTAAGTTTTATAATATGTTAAATCACTAATATACTATTATAACGCTCTACATTATAGATTTCTTGTGTATCTTTCAGCATAATATATTAAGCAATAACTTCAAAAGTTGCCATATAATAAAGTTGGATTATAATGGCATCATTTCACTTTATACAATTACGTTTTTATTACATCAATCGTTCAATTGTGGAACTCATGGAATTATGGAAAATAGAAAGAATAGATCATTTGGATAGATTTATCTACTTACCTAACGTTAGAACTGGTTGTATCTTGCTCTGACCCTTAGAGGTGACCGACTTAAGAGCTATAATCGGCTTTCCTTGTCGATCCTCACTCATCGCAGCACCCGTAATGAAATCCAGTTGTCCACCGAAACCGGAATACATTTTCGTACCAATACTGTCCGAGCAGATCTGACCGGTAATGTCCACTTCGATACACGAGTTGATGGCCGTCATTTTTGGTTGTTTGGCAACTATTCTAGGATCATTGACATAATCCACGACCAACATTTCTGTTAAAAACAAGTAAAAAATAAGTCATTAAAGAAGAAAGTTAAGATTATGATATGAATTTCAATAATAATTTCAAAGACGTGATAAATGCAGACGCAAACTGACCTATGAAGGGATTATTGTGCATGAAATCATAAAGTTTCTCCGAGCCCACACAAAACGAACCGACAATCCGGCCCCGATGCATCGTCTTTTGATTATTTGTGATACAGCCTTTGTTCACGAGGTCCACTACGCCATCACTGAACATCTCGCTGTGAATTCCCAGATCTTTATGTTTGGTCAACAATGATAGTACAGCGTCGGGTATACTGCCAATACCCAGTTGTAATGTGGCACCATCCACTACCAGGTTCTCAGCAATATACTTGCCGATCTGCTGTTCAGCCTTACTCGGTGTCGTCACCGGATGAACCGGTAATGGTTGATGATGTTCCACAGCAAAGTCCAAATGGCTTTCGTGAATAATAGCATCACCAAAAGTCCTAGGCATATACTTATTGACTAAAGCTGCAAAAAATTATCCTCTCTTTAAATTCTGCCTTTATATGAAGAAGAGTGAAGTATTCGCGAGGTTTCCGAGATTTACCTACGATACATTTGGAATGACTCACGGCGGACCGAACAGAATCTACGCTGGTACCAAGAGAGCAGTAACCCTTCTCGTCTGGCGGAGACACGTGGATGAGCGAAATATGGGGCTTCAGGTAACCTTCTTTGAAGAGACGCGGGATTTCGTGCAGGAAAATGGGAATGCAGTCGGCGGTGCCTGCATTCACCGCGGCTCGTACATTACCGCCAATGAACAAGCTGATAGATCTGAAATGTTCTAAACATGCAAACATATTATAAGATATACACATTTGTGAAAAAAACTTAAATAATACCAGCTTTTCTTGGATTTTCTTTTATAATTCATTTTAACTAATTTTTTCAAACAAAATGCAATTTTTTTAACACGTATCTCGCAAATTAAGCTTTTGTTAAAACATAATTAAAAACTTTTATAACTAAAAGACAAATAATTTAAATACAGCAATTATAATTTTCTATAGAGAGGAAATTATGTAAAATAGATTCTTAAAATAGAGACAAAGTTGGAAGCGAATCATGCGGCGCAAAAGAGTGCGAGAACAGTACGCTACATATGACGAGTTGTTATTCAGATATTTTGAAAGAGAAAATTATGTCGACGTACACCGTAACGTACTTGCATATTCTGGTTTAGCGAACGGAGCCGCCCCTTCGAGATGCATGTGATATAAACGGACATTCCTCACATCACATCGTACCCCGTAGTCGGTCATCGCTCTTAACGATTCAACGGGTGTCGCTGCAGCACCTTGGACATACACCAGCTGATCTGCAAATATATAATAAATCGAGAATTAAAAAAAACTTTTGCACAGTTATTTCGCGAACTTAAGTTTTTTTTTTCGAAATAAGAATTATTTGAGATAAATTAATATTAAAATTAAACAGATTTAAACAATTTTGTAATCTATTTGCATACGTTAGGTTTAAACTTTTTGAAGAAAAGTTTTTTTCTCATTCCTATTCTAAGAATAAATTTTTATCCTTTCTTGTGACATCTTTAAAATATTAATATATTTATATGTATTCTAAAATATAACTCGAATATAATAGCATTCATAATTTCTTGATTAATCTTTAATGATGTTTATAGAAGAAAAGATGAGTTAAATTGTTTATTTTTACTATAATTTAACATAATTTTAATGCTATTGCGATTTATACAATAATAATAACGTCTTTTCGATACATTTTTGCGATAAATCATATGACGAATAGTAATTAATTTTATTCAAAATATTATTATATTTATGTCTTTGTTATTATATTTACGTTTGTATTATTATGTTTGTGACTATATTATTATTCGGATACTGTTAATACATGTAATGATATGCGATTACAAAAGTCAAGAAGCAAGAAATTAATTTTTTTTTACCGCGCTGATAGGAGCTAATACAATTCATAAGAGAAAACCTTGTACTTTGTACTTTGTAGAATGTCACAATAACATATTGCAGAACACATTGCCTAATATTTACATGATTTATCACAATGATATGATATATAAATATTGAGAAATTTGTATCTCGATACTCTCGCGCCTAATATTTATCTCATTCACTTATCATATCTAAATTTTATTTTAGGCCAGATGAAAATGCATTTTTGTTTAATACATTTTCATCTGGCCTAAAATAAAATTCCAAAAAATTTTATAGACAGCAATTACGAAGTGTTAGAGTTATCTATATGCGAGAAAATACATCTATTTAAAATCAATTTTAATTAGCGAATGCTGCTCTTACCGTATGCATTTTATCTTATTAAACAAAAAGAAATCTTATTCTAAAGAATTCTTATTAAGCACGAGGACATAAATATTACTACAACATTATTACATTATTATTATTCAAATGAAGACATATATAAACATAAACGTACAATAATTATTATTACCATAATCAAATTAATTTTCTAAAATAGCGATTTTTATATTATTCATTTTATAACTATAATTCTAACTCTAATAGTAATTGCTCTTTCAATTCGCATAATATAACTAAAGAAATAGTTTAAAAAACGCCATATATAATTTCTAAAATGGCATTTTTAAAATCCAGAATAATATATAGAAATTATTGTAAGTGCGAACATTATATATAATTTTTTATTGTCCCATGTAATAGAAGATATTTTTAGTCAGCGATTTATCTTATTGACGAAACGTGATCGTTACATGCAATATGTTATGTGATCGTCATATGATATTTCATCTCTCATATCCATGCTATACAATACATTGTAATTACATAATAATACACGAATTTATTAAGAGCGTCATAAAAAAAATTCAAAAATTGAGTATAAAAATAACAAATTAATTCATATAAAAAGTGCGTATACAATTTTTTTATATAAAATACTGCAAGCGTCAATATCAGAGAAGAATTTAACAAGAAAAATATTTACATAAAATCTTCATCCTAAATCTAATTTATTGTGTTGGCAAATTTTTAGTTGGTAATAGTGGTGGACTATATTTAAACGAGAGCTAGATTTTATGCTACGTATATGTATATATATGTTTGTAGATTCACGTATCGAGGTCAATGTTAGTAATGTATCTGCTCGTTTGATATCATCTGCACAGCTGTGAATCTTTTTTATCAGTCACATCTAAAAGGCGTATTATAAAATTGCTCAAGCGAAACGAGGAAGTCACTTGTAAATTTAGTAATGAGAAGTATGGGAAGGCAATTTCAAAGATAAGATTAGAAAGCTTATTTAACTTTACGGGAATCATTAGACGAGACATTAAGAATGACAAGGACATCTTACATCATTCCGCAAAGCACCATGTGCCAGAAGGACGACAACCGGTGTCATGGATGAATAATAAATTAATTTTACATAGCTTGCATTTATATAGTTTATTTGTGAATTTCTTCATAAGTTTTTTTGTGAATTTCTTTCTATAAAAATTAGATTACATATAAATAAATTTTAAGCTATATATTGATTTATATAAATTTATTTTTTCTGTTTTTTTTATGATGCGTATAAAAAAATATAAGACACATTTTACACTTAATCATATATCATTAACAACAAAGAACGTCAGTCGATTATCGGCTTCCTTTATCAGCAAAACAAGTGTTTCATTGACTCTCATATTTCTTATAATGAATAAAACAGCATTATAACGCGATGATAGTATGTATCGAATCGAACTTCTCGATCTTATCAAGTAACTGTGTAAATATAATATATCATACACTTGTATAATGCAAGTAAAATTCTGCTTCAATTTGTTAATCGAAAAAGGAAAAAGTGTTGAGATATTCAATATGGCAAATCAATTTAAAATAAATTAGAAAAAATTGGTAAACGATATTTTATATTTTTGAGGCTATTAAATTTTCCTAAGTTTTAATTATCCTTGAAAAAATTTTAATTTTTCTAAATATATCTCATTAATTTTTATTATCAATTAAATATTCTTAATATTTATATATTGAATGATATCTAAAATATACAATTCTGAAATTTTATCGTAGTGCTCTTAGGAAATAATTTTTTTAAATTTGATTTTAAATTATTAAATTTAAAAACTTATTAAATCAAATCTTTTAAAGCATATGTTATACATAATATACATAATATAAACGGCGACATAAATTTTAATTCGCAACAAATACTAATTTGAAGCACATGAAATATCATTTTGCATGTTATTTTAAAAAAATTTTCATTACCAAATTCTACATCGTTTTTCAAACATATTGCAAAATATCGATGCACGCGAAAAATAACATCGTTAACATTGAGCGTGTTTATTGACGCGTTTATTTATGAATAATTCAATAAGAGAACTGTATGAAAAATACCGCGAATTCAAAGCGATTTGATTATAAATATATGCATATTTCTGGTTGGTATTGGCAATCAATTATTTCACAAGTGGGGTCTTGACGCGGTGCGAAATTTAGCCAAATATAAATCGATCAGCCGCACACTCAAAGCGAAGCAACAAGAGCATCTTGAGCTAAATTTTGCGCTAAACGCACAAATTCATTCGATTATTGTATCTTAAGATTTAAACTTTTTGTTTTTTATGTAAAAAATGTAGACATAATTATAAATATAAAAATTATATTACGTCTACATGATTTTACGCATACTTGTAGCCAAAAATTATTCTATATAAAAAGCTATAAAATGTTTGCTTAAAATTTACATCCAAATCTCCAAATCAAAAACAAGAATTTGTATAAATACTTACAAAAACTAGAATATATATAATATAAAAAATTCCGCAGTACCTCATCGCATACATTGATTTAAGCAGCTTGATTAGGAGGAAGTGCAATTTAATAGAAATCGCTCTTGCAAATAGATGATCAACTGATAACGTTATCTGCATAACTGTTCTGGCATTCACATTAATAGTCCCCAGGGTTTGAGGCTATATTTCATTATGAATATTTATGAAGAAAAATATATAATGATAAACAACATGTGTGTAACTCAAACGTTATGCAAACAAGTAAATCTTATTGGAATAGACGAAATAAGTGAAATATGATAATAGTGTAAATATCATAAAGATCATAAATATCATAAATATTGTAAAATATCCGCAAAATTACATTTTCAAATAATTCCTAGATTGAAAAATTTCCAGTCTCATAACGAAATGATAACGCAAATCTATTAAAAATCGTACGTCACGTAGACCTATGATCACACAAGATCTAATTGCGTCAACAGTCCGTGCTGTGCATATCTGATTCAGCGATTTTCTGTTTCTTTTTTTTGTGTTATATTCATATTATAATCTTATATATGATATTGGCAGAGGAGTGAAATTGGCGTAATATTAAATTAAAATTGATGGAATCAGCCGTGAAACTCGGTAAATCCGCGAAATATCATCGCGTCGCTTTATTTGGCCAAACAGACCGTCATCGATTACCTGAGTCGAGTTCGGCCTGTTCGATAGCCTCGTCGGCGGTCTTCAACCAACAAGGCTGCTTGCCGGGGATCGGCATGGATGGTTCATTCACGTAGGTGAAGTAGGTTTTTTTCGCGGCGCGATGGAAACAGGGTCGCGACGTGGACGTCGCCGTCGCCAGCGCCCGGGTTAGGCTGGTGATTCGTTTGAGGGCCGCCATCACTTGCTCAACCGATTCGCGCCGAGAAAAACCTATCCTATTTGTGGGAAACGTAACCGACCACTAGCCCACCGCCCACACCTGAACTGTCATGGGAACTGTCAGCGGCAGAGCCGCGTGAATGTAGCGTTATACCGCGTGACTCGTGCCTGACTTCTCGCGATAATTGCGCCACCTGCTGGCAATGCCACAAGTTAATTCCTGTTCTATTGCATATATATATTAAAATTTTTATCTATATTTTAATAAAAGCGTCAATAAAAATAAATGTATATTTTTATATTGCGTACAAATATAAAATTATGTAATATAAGAAATATTTTTAGGAATTATATTTGACGATTTTTATTCAAAATATTGATTTAATAAATTACCCAAAAAACCAAACGAAATTAATTAATTATATTGGTTATGTTAATTAATATGATTAATTATATATTGCTATCAGATTGCCAACAATTGTATTACCTCTTGTCAACAATTCTTGGCAACAAAACAGCAACTTTATAGACAGTTGGCTATCTAAATATTTAAAATACATGCTTGTATTGCAATATAATAAATGCCAATTTTCTCTACTACGAGAACAATTTTCCCTTTACAATATTATCAAAATCCAAGAATTAGACGTATATCAATTGCGTTGAAAAAGCATTTTCCATTTACTCGATGTTGAGAAGCACCGAAAAATTGCGGACATTATCTCAGATCTTTGTAAGTAACCTGTCGACACTTTCCTCAATCAAATATATTTTCATTTGCGCGCCAAATATAGCTCCTTCTCTCGAGCTTCGAAGCGAACATTCAATGATTCACGTAGTCCAAGCCACGTGATTGCACGTGCCTCGTCTTCCATCCTTGTCTCTCTCTCTCGCGTGTCTCGCGCGTTACGATTTTTTCACAAATTGCTCCAGAAGCGCGCGATTTATTCCAAGACGCGAATCTTTGTCGAGAAAAAAAATCTTCCTCTCGTCTCGCACTATATATTTTCCGTTTTACGTGTATTATATTTTTCGTTCACCGATATTCGGCCGAATCATCCCTCCTCCATCAATTGTCCTCCTCGATACGTTTCTCTTCTCTCTCTCTCTCTCTCTCTTGACGTAGCGGCGAGCCAGTATCCTCTGCTATTCGTCGGAGTGAGCAGTGACAGCGGTGGATAACGTGTGACTGTGAGTTGTGGAGAAGTACAAGCCGAGATGTATTCCAAAACCATCAGCAATCGCCAGGCAAGCCAGGAACATGTGCTCGCCGCGTCCCGGAACTTCATCGCGCAGCCCCGGCTCAGTAAGTAACGTTCGACGACGGAGATCGTGATGAGAACTCGGGACTCAATTGGGCGTAGCATCTGATCGATCCCCTGACTGCATCAGCTGATCCCCGAAATTCTCAATGATTCTTCCTACACGAAGGATTTTGCAGGCCAATAACGTCATCTGCAACGCTTGTAAATCCTTGACGGATTTTCTCGACGAGGAACGAGAAATTGTTCCCCGAAAACGTCCCCGCGAATTTGTCGCTCTCGAGACCGAACTTGTCATGTGATTGCAGACGACAATTCGTGTTTGCTCGAATGGTTTTCACAAACGCGCAATTTTGCTTTTATATGTTTCTAGAAAATATGTATTGAGGTAGTTTCTCGATTAATATTAAGAATTATAGATATGATTAAGATACAGTTATTTAAATATTTGATGTTTGCCTACGGGCGTAACCTATGTCGGCAATATCTGGGAGATTATGACATAATATGGTACAAAAGAGAGATATAAATGATGACCAATATGTGTGATCATCATATAATTTGTTTAAAATTTTGATCAAATTAAAATAATGAGTCTTTTTAAAAGTCATGAATGTAAATAAAAATTATTATTATTATTATACTTCAGAAGATTATTTTTTATTTTGTTAACATAATTATATGAAATGTAAACTATATATATAGTATTTTTTATTCATTACATTTAAATGCATGTATCATGTAAAAATTTCCTTTCTTATTTATATATAGAAAAAATATAAAATTAAAGAATTATTTGGAAAATACAAATATAATCTTATATATTTCAAGGTCTTAGATATTTCAAGATTTTCTTCATTTTCTATCAACTTTAAAGAGTCGTTTAATATAATATATATAATTCTCTAACATATGTGTTCCTATTTTTTTATTTAAGATATTTATAATTCCACTTAAAAAAATATGAACAATGAAAAAAATTGAATTTTAATAAATAATTAACTTGCTATCGTTTGCTTATTCCAGCTTATAAGACAGTATCTGGAGTAAATGGTCCACTGGTAATATTGGATGAAGTAAAATTCCCAAAGTTTGCTGAAATCGTACAACTGAAGCTCGCTGATGGCTCTCTACGTTCTGGGCAAGTATTGGAAGTCTCTGGTTCCAAAGCTGTGGTTCAAGTCTTTGAGGGCACATCTGGCATTGATGCGAGAAACACTCACTGCGAATTCACCGGTGACATCCTGCGAACGCCAGTGTCCGAGGATATGTTGGGCCGTGTATTCAATGGATCGGGAAAACCGATCGACAAGGGACCACCGATCCTAGCGGAGGACTATTTGGATATTCAGGGACAGCCTATTAATCCATGGTCTCGTATTTATCCAGAGGAAATGATTCAAACTGGAATATCAGCCATCGACGTGATGAACTCTATCGCCCGTGGTCAGAAGATTCCCATCTTTTCCGCCGCTGGTCTCCCACATAATGAGGTATTACGATATTACTTATATAAATTACACGCACAATTAATTTGTATAATTATCAAAATTGAATCATACTTTCTATAGTGAAAGTTTTTCTTTTCTTGATATTTTTAATCAAAATTTCATTCTTTGTTTGTGACAGATTGCTGCGCAAATCTGTCGTCAAGCGGGTCTCGTAAAGGTACCCGGTAAATCCGTCCTCGACTCGCACGAGGACAACTTCGCCATCGTGTTTGCAGCCATGGGTGTTAACATGGAAACTGCACGTTTCTTCAAGCAAGACTTTGAAGAAAATGGTTCTATGGAGAATGTGTGCTTGTTTTTGAATCTGGCCAACGATCCGACGATCGAAAGAATCATCACGCCGCGTCTCGCCCTGACGGCGGCCGAGTTCCTGGCGTATCAGTGCGAAAAACACGTGCTGGTCATTCTCACGGACATGTCCTCCTACGCCGAGGCGTTGCGTGAGGTATCGGCAGCTCGTGAGGAAGTACCGGGTAGACGTGGTTTCCCCGGTTACATGTACACCGATCTGGCCACCATTTACGAGCGTGCTGGCCGTGTGGAAGGTCGCAATGGTTCCATCACACAGATTCCCATTCTCACTATGCCCAACGACGATATTACTCACCCGATTCCCGATCTCACTGGCTACATCACCGAGGGTCAGATCTATGTAGATCGTCAGCTGCACAACAGACAAATCTATCCGCCCGTGAATGTGCTACCATCCTTATCGCGTCTCATGAAGTCCGCTATCGGCGAAGGCATGACGCGAAAGGATCACTCTGATGTATCTAATCAACTGGTGAGTCATCATATTAAATTGTAAAAAAAATAGAAATTTATTATTAAATTGCGAAATTACGAATTATGATATTCTTATATAATATATGTATCTTTTTTATACAATTACATAAATATATCTTTTTAGTATGCTTGCTATGCCATTGGAAAAGATGTCCAGGCGATGAAAGCCGTCGTAGGAGAGGAAGCATTGACGCCGGATGATTTATTGTACTTGGAATTCCTGTCAAAATTCGAGAAGAACTTCATTTCGCAGGGTGGCTACGAAAATCGCACGGTCTTTGAATCGTTAGATATCGGTTGGCAGCTGCTGCGAATCTTCCCCAAGGAGATGCTCAAGCGAATTCCGGCCAGCACTCTTGCGGAATTCTATCCGCGGGATTCCCGCCATTAATCGCTCTTTTATTTATGTGTCTCGCCTTACGCGTAAGCTTGTTCCAATTATTAATTAAATGGTGAAAATCGCGTATAAGCTCGATATATCTTTTCATCGCCATAATTGGAATATAAACACCTCTATTCTCGCGTATTTACAAAAAAGATTGACATAATGTGACACGAGAATAATTAAAGAGAGTAATTTTAACGTATATATAATGCACTTGAATGAAAAGAAAAAGAATGGAAGAGTGTAACGCGTCTTGTTTACATACTATAAATATTAATGTTACAAGCTTACAAGGATCGTACACGTTTTTTGATGTTGTGCAATGAGAGATAAAATAAATAGCAATGATATTGATATGTAAAGTAAATTGAAAATTATAACAGATTTATTATGGAATCTTGCGCGTGTGCATATGAGCAAATCGCAGATTCAAAACTACGCATGTTATTTATCATGAAAATAAACACTGTGAATATATATTGTTTCAACATTTGACGCATATAGCATATATCTCTCGTTTTAAAACGACAGTGTTCACTCACACCAAACGACCATTGTAAAGTGTAATATATCATTCAGTATTAATGTAGACAAAAAACATAGAAAAGTATCTACGATCACGTTGTATTTTTGCGTTCCCTACATTCCATTGTGAAATTCATATATAAGATTCTTTATGCGTTGATGAATCAAT
Source organism: Camponotus vicinus (assembly GCF_025532165.1). Classification (NCBI taxonomy): domain Eukaryota; kingdom Metazoa; phylum Arthropoda; class Insecta; order Hymenoptera; family Formicidae; genus Camponotus; species Camponotus vicinus. The sequence continues at coordinate 5,380,353 of NW_028141945.1, read as the reverse complement.
TGAAACGAGAGAGATTTAACACAATATGTACAGTTACTTCTAGAGAATGTTTTGAGCGAAATATTATCATGTATTGTCTTGTGAAAGGCAAAATGTATATGTTAGAAATAGAAAATTAAAGAAGAATTGTTGTTTGAACCGCTTTGTTTAAATGGTGCTATTTAATCTATCATAAATATGTTATTCTATTTGATTAATTATTTAGTATATTAGATATTCTTATTTTATTATATTTTCTCTGTTCTTTTATAAAATTAATATCTTAATTTTTTATACTTTGTAACTTTAAGTATTTTTTTTCTTTCAATGTTTATATAGATACTGATAAACAAAGAAAAGATTTTCCTTTAATAATATCTAATTTTCACAAAACATTTATTATTGAATAATTATTATAAATAAATAATTATTATTATTATCGATTGAAATAAATAAAAATAATGTATTAGGAGGACCCTCAGAATGACTGAAGAAAATTTCAATCAAATTTGATTTGAATTTGGCGCTTATTCACTATCGTATCGCTGGTAACTGCGTTCAAAAAACACAACACGTGTTACATCTAGTATCGTTTTATAGTTAATGACCATAATTTAGTCGAGGTTGGTTTTATTTAGCGGTTCGCGCCATTTTTGTATTCGATAAATTACGAGATATTTCGTTGATTTTTCAACAAAATGAATATTTAAAAGTGAAATGGTACTAATAATTGTAGAATATTTCCATTTTGTTCGTTAATATAATTTTCTGAAAAATATTTTTATCAATATGTGGAGTATAAAATTGTCATTCACATCACGTGTGTTTATATTGTATTTATAATTCATCAATAAAACGAATTTAATTCAATTTACCTAACAAAATGGAATAAAGTATGCACTTATCTTATGAAAATAAGTTTAAAATATAATAAATATTCTTTCTTTATGTATTCAAGATTCGATCATTGGCACCTAGTCAACGAGGGAAACGTCCATTACTTTTGGATATACCGCAGGATATTGCAGCAATAACTCTATCAGAAAATTGTCCTCCAGAATCAAAAAGAAGGACTGCCAAAAATGTCAAGGACGTACAAATATCGGAACGCAAGGCTGTTCTTCTTTCCGATAATGGCATCAATACGATGCAAAAGATAGTATCTGAACATGTAAGTTTATAAGAAATCTTATTTATTAGATTTTTGCTATAAAAATATAGTGATATATGTATGATATTAATCAGGAAGAAAGAGTGAGGAAACTTCTTAGCAAACCATTTAAAATACCAGTGCCTGGTTATCAATTATCTGGGCGAGTTCTTGGATTACGTCTGCCAGGACCACGTAGACCATTGCACGATCCTAATGATCCTAATGCTTTAATTGTCTATTCGCCACCAGAATTATCTGAACATGAAAGATTGAAAATTGATTCGTATGTATATATATTTAATATAACATATGTTCAAATATTTTTAACCAAACCATTATGATATGTTTATTTCTTAAAATAAGATTATAATTACATTATATATATAATTTTTGCAGGTGTAAGCAACTTGTACATGTAGTTGTAGATCCAATATTGTGCAATGTATTAAGGCCGCATCAACGTGAAGGAGTGAAATTTATGTATGAATGTGTAACAGGTAAACGTATAGAAAATGCATATGGTTGTATTATGGCAGATGAAATGGGTCTTGGCAAAACACTGCAATGTATAACATTATTATGGACATTATTGAAACAAGGTAAGAGAAATATCTATGTAGAGCTTTTTTAAGAAATTAGGAAAAAATGAAAAGAATACAATTAAAAAATGTTTTCATAGGACCAGAAGCTAAACCATTAATAGACAAAGCAATTATCGTTGCACCTAGCTCTTTAGTGAAGAATTGGTATAATGAAATCAACAAATGGTTAAATAATATAGTTAACACCCTTGCTATTGATGGAGGAAAAAAAGCAGAAATTGACACAAAACTCCTCAGGTTTATGAAAACTTACGGCGGTAGATGTGTAACTCCTATTCTCATTATAAGTTATGAAACATTTCGTCTACACGCACATGTACTGCATCAAGATGAAGTAGGTCTTGTACTTTGTGATGAAGGTCATCGTTTAAAAAATTCTGAAAATCAAACATATCAATCCTTAATGGGTTTGAAGGCTAAGAGAAGAGTATTGCTCAGCGGGACGCCTATACAAAATGATCTTCTGGAGTACTTTTCTCTTGTACACTTTGTTAATCAAGGATTATTGGGAACTGCACAGGTAAATGTATATTGATGAAAGCTAATATATATAATTTACTAAAAATATAGATAATAATTATATATATATTTAACATATTAAATATATATTTTTTGAACTTTTATTTACATTATTTTTTCAGGAATTCCGGAGAAAGTACGAAACACCTATATTACGTGGTCAAGACGCAGCTGCGACGGACGATCAACGTAAACTCGCTCAAGAACGTTTGTCTGATTTAGTATCAGTCGTTAATAAATGTCTCATTAGACGTACCAGTGCTTTACTTTCGAAATATCTGCCACTGAAACACGAATTCGTAGTATGTATAAAAATGGGAGAGCTGCAAACCCGTCTCTATAAAAATTTCATACAGAGTGAGAGTATAAAAAGATCTATGGAAGGTATGTTTTTTTAAAATTATTTAATTGATAATTTTAAGACCAACATATACATTCAGGGTGTTAGAAAAGTCTGGCGGTCAAATATCTCGAAAACGAAACGTTTCTGAGAAAAATGTTTCGAACCACAGTTGTAGGATTTCAAAAGATCTATTTACTGGCGCTATGAGTTTAACCTTGGGTGGCGTCGCCAAGGTCAGAGCAAGGTCACCTAGAATTTTTTAAATGGGACCCCCTATTTTTTATTACTTATTCTTGTAGCTTATCTCGAGAGCTTTCCAAAACACTATAATAAAGTATTTCTTCATTGAGTACTTTTCGAGTGAGGCTTGAAATAATTTCTTAATTTTATATAAACCATAAAATATCTAGTAAAATATTCATTTTTCGATTATCTTACCTTAATACTTTTATGTACAAAATAATGAGAGGAATCAATTGATATAAAGAAAAAACATAGTTGTTTTTAAGAAAAAATATGTAATTTGCAATTAACAATTCCATATTTTTTCTTAAAAACAACTGTATGTTTTTTTTACACCAATTGATTACTCTCATTATTTTGTACATAAAATTATTAAGGTAAGATAATCGAAAAATGAATATTTTACTAGATATTTTATGGTTTATATAAAATTAAGAAATTATTTCAAGCCTCATAACTCGAAAAGTACTCAATGAAGAAATACTTTATTGTAGTGTTTTGGAAAGCTCTCGAGATAAGCTACAAGAATAAGTAATAAAAAATAGGGGGTCCCATTTAAAAAATTCTAGGTGACCTTGCTCTGACCTTGGCGACGCCACCCAAGATTAAACTCATAGCGCCAATAAATAGATCTTTTGAAATCCTACAACTTTGGTTCGAAACATTTTTCTCAGAAACGTTTCGTTTTCAAGATATTTGACCGTTTCCAGACTTTTCTAACATCCTGTATATGTGTATATATAAAATATATTTTTTTATATCTGCACATTTTATATAGAGGATGATAATCCAAAGAAAGGAGGCCATTTATCCGCTCTAGCTGCCATAACTCTTTTAAAAAAACTATGCAATCATCCCGATTTGATATACGATAAAATAATGGAAAAGTCCGAGGGATTTGAGAAAGCTGCACAATTGTTACCATCGCATTACTCCACAAAGTAAGATTGAATTTTACTGTTATGAAATAAAAGGAAATATTTGATGACAGAGTTTGTGTTACAGACAATTGCTACCAGAATTATCAGGCAAACTAATGGTTCTGGATTGTTTGTTGGCGTCCATTAAAACTACAACAAACGACAAAATAGTACTGGTTTCTAACTATACACAGACCCTCGATTTATTCGAAAAGCTGTGCAATAAACGTTCCTACAATTATGTGAGACTCGATGGTTCGATGACTATCAAGAAAAGATCGAAAGTAGTTGAGAATTTTAATAGCGACAGTAGCAGCGATTTTATCTTCATGCTCAGTTCGAAAGCCGGCGGATGCGGCTTGAATCTCATCGGTGCGAATCGTCTCGTCATGTTCGATCCGGATTGGAATCCCGCAAATGACGATCAAGCGATGGCCCGAGTTTGGAGAGATGGCCAGAAGAAAACATGCTTCGTCTATCGTTTTCTTTCTGTCAGTAGTAACAAATTTTACATTTATATCAAATAATAAGTTAATAAAATTATTTTCTGGAATTCATATTTTTATCATAAATAATATTTTTAAATTTTATATATATTTTATATTTTTTTTCAGACTGGGACGATAGAAGAGAAAATATTTCAGAGACAGGCTCATAAAAAAGCATTGAGTTCTACAGTGGTCGATCAAGAAGATGATGTAGCAAGGCATTTCACTCTAAACGATCTTCGCGATTTATTCAAATTAGAACAAAATACTGTTTCAGATACGCACGACAAGTAAGTGCAATAGAATGATTTTAAATATTTCAAGGTGATTCTTGGAGTGAGAGTAATATTATTTATTTAGGTTCAAATGCACACGTTGCGTCAATGGAATCGAGGTGAAGGGTCCACCGGAGCAATCCGATTGCAATTCCGATCTGTCTGAATGGCGGCATTCACATAATCCGCGACATTTACTGGATATATCGTTACGACAGTGTTGGGCTAGCGGTATTTCATTCGTTTTTCATCATCGCTCACATGAACATATAAAATAATAAAATAATTTATTAGCATTTTGTTTCAAAGTGTATTTTGCAATGGTATTTTGATAAATTTACAATACTTTATTCATCATTGCCATCAATGAAACAGCATCAAATATAGAAACTGCTTCAATTTTTTGAGAGACTTGCACAAAATTTATTTACAGTAGTTTTTCTAAAAATAAAAATATGAGAAATATGGATTTATTCAAGTACATGTAGTATAAAACTTTTTATTAGAAAGAAACAATGTTTTTTTTTATATGTAATTATTATAATCAAAATGGAAAAGACTGTTGCAAAACACATTTTGGCTTCAAAAATGCACTTACAATGTGATCGATATAAATGTGCCTTATGTTTTGTACAAATTATTTCATTTATAATATATTTCTAAAAGAGAAGTTAGATTATACATATATATATATATATAAAAGACGCATATTTATTAAATAACTATTTTTTAATATCTCTAGGTATGTGTAAATAAAAAAATTTTCAAGTAATAAAATACCTAGGATGTTAAAAAATTAATAAGTATTTAATTTATTGAATATAAAAAATTCATATATTTATTCATTAGATTATCAGAATTATAAATTTTCTAGCAATTAATAATTCCTTTTATCAATATATTATAATATATTTTTTCATTTTAATTTAATATTGTCGTCTTTTACATTGCATACGTGTAAGCGCTTATCTAATCAAAGAGAAAACAAATTTATCATCACAAGACACTTAATCTTTTTAATTATATAAAAGGAAAAGCTACACACGCAAAGTTTATTTAAAGTTTAAATGACAAGAGCTACATCGTCATACAATCAATACGAGTAAGTAATCAAGAGTAATTTCATAGCGAATAAACGCTCTATTATTTATTAAAAATCTTCCGGGAAGATATCCCGCGCGCGCTCGCACGAGCAAATTGTCAAATCGCGCATCTTCATTTAAAGAACCGGACCGGACGTTTTCAACTCGGTTAGTAGTCGCCGCGTAATATCTTCCGCACGAGTTCCGCAGCATTCCTACCGTATCACGGCGAATATCGAGAAATCTTGTGCGACGAGAGAAAGAGAGAGAGAGAGAAAACGAGACGACGAGACGAGCGGTGGAAGAAACGATGACGCGGACGGTGGGTCGCGCGTCACGTGACCGACCGACGGAGCGCCCGGATTGGCCGACGAGCGTCATTTTATCCCTCCTGGTCCGCTGCTAGCTTGTTCGCCGCCGCCATCGAAAGGTTTGCGTGACGGGCGTTTGGCTCACAGGCTCAGAATAGTTCCAGATGTGGCCATGTTTAGTTTGATCTCCGAAGTTTCGCTCACCGTCATATAGACTGCTACATTTTTATACTACCTGCTGAATAGTAAATACGCATCAGAGACCGATCGCGTTACTCTTCGTCTTTGCTTGCGGCTACAATAATCTCAAAAGTTTTTCCGCTGCATCCATATGTTGTTTATACCGAGCTCCTGCTGAGAGATCGAAATCTCCGAACGACGCGGGGACGCGTGCGAGAAAGAGAAGCACGCGTTCGTTGTCTGTCGTTGCCGCGTTGGCTATTGACAGAGGGAGGGTGCGTCTCCGAGAATAATTCGGTGAATATCCGGATCGTCCCGTAGTCTCTGAGATTCCTCGAAAATTCTCGTTCTCGTTTTGCAATCCGCTCGTTCATCGATCTCTCGGTAAGGGTCGCGCGCATTGAAGCATCCATCGCTCCCTATCTCTGTCTCTCTCTGAAAAAAAGATAAACGTTATCATCGTCGACCGAAGAATCGTGCGGTTAAAATCGCAGGAGTGAAAGCGTCGTTATCAAAGAGGGGGGTCGGGGAGAGGAAGAGAGGAGGCAGGCCTCCCTCTCTCTCCCTCTTGCCGTTCGGGGAATCGGGTTTTCTTTTTTTTTTCCCCCCCATTTTTTCCCAACGGAGGAGCACGCACGCGCGAGCGCGTTCCCATTTTCATCGCGTCGCACTTCCGTTTCGGACACGACGGGCGAGACGCAACCGTCGCGCGCGCGCGCACACGAGGTCGCACACGCAACGACGTAAACTCAGGCACACGAACGGACGGCGCGGGGGGCGGACGAGCGAGCAGGCGGATAGGGTGGGTAGGTAAAAAAGATAATCGCTACGCGGGAGAGAGAGAGAGACGCCCACGACAAGCGTTCGTCGCCTGGGTCAGCCATATGCCACGTCAGCCAGAATGACGTCGTTCTCGCGACGGCGAGAAAAGGAGGATCGCGCGATCTGACTGAATTCCATTCTGCTTGTTGCGGGTTTTTTGGGAGAGAGAGATCGCGAGGTCGCTCGCGCGAGGGAGAGATCTCGCGCTATAGTGAAAATTGTATCCGCCGCCCTCTCGGCGAGGGAGAAAGAGAGAGAGAGAGAGAAAAGGGTAAAGGCAAAGTGCTAAACACTCGTATCTCATTCAGTTCGGTAGGAGAAACTTTTCGGGAAAAATCCCGCCGAGAGGACTTCAAGGTCCTTTTGTGAAAAAAGAGAGAGAGAAAAGCTCGTTTAAAGAACGACCGTAACAAGGGCGTAACTGTTTTTTTCGGGATACATAGAGAGAGAAAAATCGTCGCGGTTAATCGCGTGAGAAAACGGGAGGAACGGAGACACGGAAAGACGGAGAAAGGGAGAGAAAAAGGAGACGTAGTCTTTCACAGAGTACGTTTCTACACGGGGAGCGTTGATTAAGCTCTCTCACAAATGCTAGCATTCATTCGGGCAGCGCGATTATTCCGCCAGAGCAAAGACCTGTCGAGTGTGGTCGGTCGAATCGATCGTACGATCGCCGTCCCGGCCGATCGGAAGGCCGCATAGTGCTGATATATAGGAAAAACAGACTCACTTGTTCACTCCGGGGTACCGAGAGCGAGACACGCACGTCGCAGATCGTGATCGATCTGCGGAACCGAAAGCGAAAATGGCAGTAGAGAGTGTTTCCGCGGCTGAGACTCTAATCCAAAGGTTTGCCTTCCTACATACTATGTACATATTATGTATTCTCTTTTATTCGCTTTACCGCCAATCGGACGGAAAACGAGAAAGGAGAATTTCGCGAGTGACTATCATCATTGACAATCGTACGAGACGGAGGGACATACGTATACACGTACGAAACTCTGTTACACGTAGCTCCCCTCGCTCTCCCTCCACCAGCATTCTTTTCTTCACCTTGCCCCCTTCCCTCTTCCCTCCGCCTCCGACTGCCTCTCTCTCTCTCTCTCTCCCCCCTCCCTCCTCCCTGTTTCGACCGATTTCACGAGACCTGGAAACTGGGAACGAAAAGAGCGTTCTTTCCATTTCGAATACGCGTTCGTTTTTTCGAACGCTTCTCCTTGTAATCTTGTCTCTTCACCTGGCTTTAGGAGATGGGATATAGATTTCTTTTCGTGCGCTTATTACCAAGCGAGAGAATGAGATGGACAGGAGTCGAGGCTGTTATCTTTTATGACGTTCGTCAAAATGACGCCGCGATTATTATCGGAGTCGATTCCGCGGGAGTCCCGGCGAATTATTTTCAGAATTGGATCGCGGATGCAGTTTTGCATTCCGCGAGAGAGAAAGAAACAGGTGGGCGAGTCGCATGATTGCGCGCGCACAATTCGGCTCTTTCCTTTTTTTTATTTATAGAAAATTGCTGGGACGAGATTAAGAGAGAAATATTTATCGGATAGAATACTTCGACGAGCTTGGATCGCGAGAAATTATTTATAAAAGGAGCCATGTGGCTTTGATAATGAGACTTTGATTTATTATAATTAGATTTTGATTTTGATTTATATTAGTTTTTGTAGAAACATAATTTGCATCGATCTAAAATTAGATTTCTCCATTTGAATTTTTGATTCGCGGATGCACACGAATCGGGACGATAAACGTCGTGAATCGATCTACTTTCGGTCGAGACAGGAATCTTTAGCTTTTCTTCCCTCCTTTACGACAGGTACTTAGACTGATTACATTCACGCACACGATAATGGACATAAGCAAGACGAAAGAGTATATATTCTTCAATTCTTTCTCTTGTGACGTGTGCCATATACTAGGTGTCTCGGATCTACCGCCCTTTTACTTTTTCGCGATGAATCCTCTTATGAAAATTAATTATTCTTTAAAAAATATATATTAACAAGTGAGGTAATTTTGAATATTAAAATTAATCGATATATAATAAATTAAATTATAAAAAAAATTAAGGATGGACGAATTAATGCTTCGCTCAAATTTGGAGCAAGTCGTGATTAAAATCTCATTCTTGTCCGAGAAATGAATTTTATTTTAAGAGAATTTTTTGAACTGAATCTTAATTATCGAAACATCTAACGCTAATTCAATAAAGAAAAAAAATCAAAAACATGATATTACATAAAATTAGAAAAATTATCTTCACATTCTACGAAAAGGAATAGTTTTCCACAGAGGTCATCGGAGGTTGAAGCGTGGTAGATCTGAGTCACTCTGTATACACGCTCTCTCCCACGCAGAGACAATCAGACGCTCGCGAGACCTTTAGTCTTTTTCCCCCTTGACACGCGAGACACGCGCGTCATGCACTTACGCACGCAACGCATACACAGCAGACAGAGAAAGAGAGAGAGAGACCCTTTGATGAACGAGAGTCGACACGCGAAGAGCTCTTGGACGTAATGTCCCCGTTTGACATCATCGGCTTTAATGTCACCCTTAAATCGACAATGCTGCAACGACGACGATGCTGGAAATGTGATGGTTTCTTCAATGCTATGATAATACTATGATGATTATGACGATTCGTCGTAATGATGATGAGCATGATCTGATGATGATGATAATTATAATGATAATGATGTCCCGATGAGATGCGGTAAGGCAATCTTTTATTTCCATTTCGAGATCCGCCATTTTTACGCGGCGACGTATCTCTATGCTCTAAAAAAATTGAGATATGATTAATTGACAGTCAGCAAATGATTTTTTGCGCTATGTGAGTTTAAGAAGGGATCGAGCACGATCTCGATGAGTTCAATCTCCGATGCTGGAGGTAAACGAAAAAGAGCATCGTGCCAATTCGTTTCTCGAGAATTTTTGCTCTATAAATAATCGTACATATATTTATGATTTTTGCTCCATAAATAATCGTATATATACTTATGATATTCAAATTATATCCTACTCTTACAATGAAATTACTTCAATTACGTTCGAAGTAGATTTTCTATCGCGGAAAATCGCTTCTCTTTTATTTTCAGAGCTTGAAACTCTTGAAATTTTTTATCACTATGACGTAATTATTAGACTTTAGATCCTCGATTCACTCTTAACATGTTAATTAAATATCGTCGATCGGAGTTTGAACTCGTCCAATTTGTAACGATATATTCTGTTTTCATTTTTTTCTCCTTTTCATCTGTTTTTATACATATAGCCGAAAATTATATTTATATAAAAAAATCCAAAGAATCTATTATTTAAACTCATAATTATCTAATATTATCTCTAATATAGATATATATTCGTAACATATCATTTTATTCATGATATTTAATTTGATTTGTTAAATATAAATATTACAAATATGATTCATATATGATTCATACATGACTTGTAAAATTGTAATTGATACGGCGTCTTTACATATACATATAGCTGCATGTTTTCCTGCTGGGAATTGCCATCGATCGGTTTCTACCGGGTATGCAATTGATACGCATGTAGTCTCTTTTTTTCTCCGACTCATGTTTTCGACACGATCAGTAGCTTCGGATGCCGCCACGTTATAGTCCACTCGAGTCAAGTTTCTCGAGAGAGTTCTCCACCGTACGACGCATACATATAATTCGTCGGCTGCTTGCTATCAATTCGTCCTTGACGAGTCTGTCCTCTTCATGATCTCCCCTCCGCTATCACTTTTAGCGTGTTTTTAATAAAACAATACGCACGATATTTCGATAAACTATTATGAATTATGGGATGATGACGTAGCGTGCGACTTAAGGATTTCTTTTTTATTTAGAGCCTCGTAAAATAATATTGTCATTTAGAAAATTCTTTGCGAAGAATCATAGCTATCATTATCTCAATTTTGAATTCTAATGAACTGACTGAAAAATATGTTTTCTCGAATGTATTTAATGTATTCTTATAGGAATTTAAAAACATCATCAGATCTTGCTCATATTTATGTCGTATAGCGATATTGAATAATATAATGAAGCAATAAAAAAATTATCTTTTATATTGAAGACTACATATTTGTTTAATAATTAATTATGCATAAAAAATCGTATATATATTGCAGAAACTATATACATATATTTCAATTAATAATAATGTAGTATATTAAACAAACTTATTGCGCATTCTCTTTAGATGTAACAAAAAATAATAATTTGATATATCTCAGAGTAAAAAATATTGAAAGTATAGAAGAGTTTTAAAATGTATATATGTGAAAATAGTATTATGTCTTCGTTGCAGTCATTGAAGAAACAGAGAGAGAGAGAGAACCTAAACACCTTGTTGTTTAAATCCATAATTATGTGATTATATTAGATATTAGAGTTTATGATTTGTAAAATATAAATATATAAGTAGTTTTTTATACGATTTGTAAAAATTATATAATTATTATTAATATCATAAAAATTAATAGAAAATAATTTAAAAATTTGCAATGTTTTTATAATTCTAAAAATAATTTTTTTTAAATATGTACAGCAGTAATGACAATGATTTGGAAGATGGAGAAATTCCATCAGACGAAGACGACGAGCCAGTCGTTCCTGCAGCAAATGATGCAGCAGAAGCTGCTAAACCAACTCTTAAATCAGATTCTGCAAAGAATAAAAATTTTGATGCAAAGTTTAACAAGAATAAAAAACAACAGTCTACACAGGCGACTGGTAAACATTATTTGAAGTACAAAAGTCCAACTGAAGATTGGGCTGGAGATGTTGAGAAAGCTATCAAGGCTGCAATGGAAGAGGATGGAGGGAAAAATCAGGAATCCAAAACAAAGAACAAGAATAACAGGAATAAAGTTCGGAAAAGAAATCGTGATGAGAAAGAAGATGATCGTAATAAGGATCAAAAGGTATACACACGAGATAACGAATTTTATTTTACGAATGCAAATTAAAAATTATTTTTCCAACTTACTAAAAGTTACTTTTAAAGCTGTAGGCTTAATATTGTCAATAATATTTATAGAAACGAAAATTGAGCGATGATGAGAACACCAACGAAGATGAAGACGAAATGCTTTTCGTGCGAGGAGCCTCCCCTACCAGGAAGGATTCTCAAGAAAATAATAATTCTCCTAGACGTACAAGCGAGCACGAAAATCTTGACAGCAATTCGGATTATGAGGAAAGACCTAATATAAATCGACATAGAGAAAATGAGAGTAAACGCGGCACTGGACGTGGAGGAGGAGGGGGAGGGGGAGGAGGTACAAAAAGTATACTTTAATTTCTACTTTACTTAATTATGATTATATAACTAAGATACATTATATATGTAATTTTTATTTTTATTGCATATGATTAAAATTATTTAATTTATAATTTATGTACACTATATTAATTACATTCGATTGTATTTTTAACACTTTTGTATATAATAGGGCGTCGCGGTGGCAAAAATGAACGTGGTGGTAAGAACAAAACTCGGAATCAAATCCGAAACGAACGAAATAATCGTCGGCCACAGAATAATGATCATAATCAAGATGCAGATACAATCTGTGTATATTATATGCAAGGAAAGTGTCATAGGGGGGACGATTGTCCATATTCGCATAATGCTTTACCACCCAGAAAGATGGAATTATGCAAGTTTTATCTTATGGATTGTTGTGCTAAACGTGATAAATGTTTGTATATGCATCACGATTTCCCTTGCAAGTTCTTCCATACTGGTTTGAGATGTAATCAGGGCGATAATTGTAAATTCTCACATCAGCCTCTGAATGAACAGGTACATTTAATATAATTATATAGTTGAATATGATTTATGTTATCTTTTTACAATATATATTATAAGTAATATTATAATGTTAATAATATTATAATATAAGCACGTTTAAATTATAAGTAAAATAAAACAAATTGTATTTTAAATTTATTGCTATTTTATTTAAATATGTTTCTGTTTAGGTAAAGGGTATTCTTTTGAAACACTTAGAAACTGCGCCAAAGGAAATTCTTGGTGATTTTCCAAGATTAAGTAGAGAGGGTGCAATAATAATGATAAATAAAACAGCACGTTCTTTGGCTCAAGGTCAAGATATAACAAATCAAAAGATTCCCAGTCTTTTCGAATTGAATCTATCAGCACCTACAGAAAAAATTGATGAAAAAGAAGACAAAGGTAATTATATATAAAGAAAAATTAATATATTTTTGGAGCGCAGAGAAGCAACAACACTTCTTTCTTTTTTCAATATTAGTTTATTAAAAAACACATTATAATAACAAAAAGCGAACGTTTCGGATCATCTTTTGATCCTTCTTCAGCGCGAAACGTTCGCTTTTTGTTATTATAATGTGTTTTTTAATAAACTAATATTGAAAAAAGAAAGAAGTGTTGTTGCTTCTCTGCGCTCCAACTACCGCGCGTTGGCTCTTATGCCATTTTCTTTTTAATTTTTTGATTACTTGAGTCAAATCTCTAATTATTAAATTTAATATATTTTTGTTATCAAATTTTTTTTAATTTTAATTTTGTTTATTTGTTAATCTTTATATTAAATTTAAAATTGTTTAATTAAATAGAAGAACAAACAAGTCCACAAAAACAAGCCAACCAAGATAAGAGGGAGAGGAAACCTTCTGGAAAAAAGACACGATGGGGATCCGACGAGGACAGAGTTCCCTATGAGCATATTATGCTACTACAGTCGGCAAATGAACTTGGTCTTCAACTTCCAAATGCTGCATTAGGTTTAGCCACGCAGCAACAAGCACAAAAACAACCTACTGCACCATCAAATTTCTATAGTGAAAGAAATGCAGAATCAAATAAAACTGTACAAAAAACGAAAGAAGATTTTACAAAAGATGTAGGAGAAGATGATATACTAGACGAGGTATAACATTATATATGAATTTATAATAATAACAAGCACATTATATATGTGTATATATATAATAAATTTTATTAGAAAATTTGAATTAAAAATATCTTAATATATTACGATTCTGTACAGATATCATCATATATTTTGATATATGATCTTATTTTATTACATACAGACATTTGATGATATATTTTATTTATAAATTTGCAGTCGAAAAAGAGAAAAGATGTTGACTTGAGGCAGTTACTGAATGCAAAGAAACCACCGCCTGTTTATAGTATAGCCGATAAAGTGGCGAGTCTTACGAAAAATAAACTCGATGACGAGAGTGATCAGGATGAAGAAGCGGAACTCGTTATCGAAGTACCGATGGAAGATGAAGATAAAGAAAAAGAAAAGCATGTTGATAACGAACAAAGTAAGAATAATTATATTACATACCCCTTATATTACATGACTCTCTTTTTTCTTTTTTATATTTGATTTTATAAAGGATTTAATAATGTTTAAAATAAAAGGATCATTGGAAATAATGTAATCGACCGTAATTAATAAACAAAAATTCTGGCTAGTTTTGGTCGATTACATTATTTTCAATGATCCTTTGATTAATTGACTAGCGATATTAAATAATTTATGAATTTAAAATAAAAAATGTAACTTTATATTTATTCTATATCTCAATTTTGCTTATTATTTAGTAGTGTTTTTTATTTTTTATTTTTATTTATATAATTTATCTAAAAAAATATACAACATATAAATCATCAAAAAACTTAAACATGATATAAAATAATGACACAAAATAATTATTATGTACTTGTTTTTAAAACAGGTGATCAAGTCCACGACGTTTACTTTTCATCTACAGACGAACATGAAACGGTGCCGGCTCATTTGCCGAAAAAGGCGCAAGAGTTATTCATGCGAATACAGCAGCAGCAGCGCGCGGCGCAGGACAGCTTCAAAAACATGGATAATGATTCCAACGCACGTGCCGATCAAGTCGTCGAAGATTGGTATTCGGATGATGAAGACGAAGATGACGACGATGACGATGAAGGCGGCAATCTTACTATAGTGGACAGTTCAAAGGATGAGCTCGAGATCATCGAGAAAAACCAGAACGTCGTTGTCAAGGAAGAGATTCCGTCGCCGCCACCCGCGTCCAACGTGCCCCAACCGGCCGCTATCGTGGATAAATTAGGCGACTTGAGCAAAATCGATATCAGTGCCGAAGTATCTAAGCTATTATCCACTATAAAAGCTCAAAGCTCAACGAGCAATAAAACACAACAAGCGACTAACTCGAATCAAGACGCATCAAAAACTAAATCGACACAAGATCCTAAATCGGACAACGAAATGTCGTCGAGTCCGAGATTATCACCGGGATTGAGTTCGGTTGCCGCACCAGTATCTAGAGATCCGCGCATGTCCCGAGATCCCAGGCAGCGTCGAGAAGTAGAGCAAAAGCCGAGCAGTCCAAGCATATCTGACGTTAAAAGGGAATCGCAGAAACCTCTTAGATTGGAAACTAGCATCTATAGTTCTGGTATTACTGCAATGGACGCGCATATGGACACCGATCTCCGAACAAGGGCAGATCAAGATCTCAGACGGCAGGATATGGATTTTCGGCAACGTTTTCAGACCAGCGAGTTTGGCGATACAGATCTTCGCGTAAAATCTGACGTGGATCTGCGACAGATATTGAGTTTACCATTCAAACCGGCGCCCGCGCATAAACCATGTACCGAGATCGACGCGAGTATCGCGTCGCATCCGCCGATGTCGTACAAAGTTTATGTGGTGGACATACCCAGACCAGACTATACGGGTCTCAAACTAACGAAGGAGGATGCGCAGGTCAAGTACGATCCGCGTCTTCGTAAGATCTTCCGTATTGTTCAAACTGAACTGGCCGACTCACCGATGTCGCCGCCACCGGTCAAGCAGGAGACACCAAAATCGCCGCCACAATGCACAGTTCGTATAGATCCACGACGGAAAACGCTCGAGGCAGCTGCTTCAAATCAACAGTCCTCGCAAAACGCAATCAACGCTTCCAAAGGAATGCAGCCGCAACCGATGGAAGCGATGGGGTCCAATATGGGTCTTAATTCGGCCGGTATGCAAGTAGGACCGCCCGGTATGCCTGGACCACCACCCGGCGGCATGCCAGGCCCGCAGAGCATGATGGGTCCGATGGGTCCAAATTATCCGATGAATATGGGCCCAATGAGACCCATGATGAACCCCGGATCTATGCCGCCGCCCATGGGAATGCCACATGGTGCCGGCGGGATGGGTATGAACGGACCCGTCCCGATGCCGTCCCAGAATCAGATGAATTTCGATCCGCGTTTCAATGTGCAGCGTAACAACGGAGCTGGACTGTTAGGTCCCGCGCCTGTTCCTTCTTACGAAGGAGGTCCTCCTTATCCTCCATGTCCTAGCAGCTATAATAATTTTGGAGGACCTGGCGGCGGCGGAACTAGCGAGTCCGGCATGATGGGATTCAATCCAAATGGATCAAACGGGCCCAGTTTTGGACCGATGGGAGATGATTGGGGTCCGGGCAGCAATAGACAGCGTGGCGGTCGTATTCGCCGAAGAAACCGTAATAGGACCAATATAGTGACTAATAATTGAAAAAAACAGCAAGAGAAATAAATATATACATAGACTGAACACCTGATAATAATTCTCACGAGCGATCAAACTGCATATATGCATGTGTATTATACATATATCATACATACATACACACACACACATACACACACACGCACACATGCAACATGCTCGATTGTATATTGGAGTCTTTCCAGTTAATTTTGATGGTATCGCTATAAAATTTATAGATTTACTATCGCAGATTTATTTTTAAATTATAAATATTTATGTAAATATATATGAATATTTCTTATTCTCTTTGCTATTTACTATCGTTTATAAAGTTAAATCTGTAATAATTACTCAAGAAAGTTCTTATTTTGACGATTGTTGTATTAATAACGAATGCGATCGACAATTGCAAACTAGTGACGAAGAAAATCGATAGCTCGCATCGTATGTAATTCTTTAATAAACGCAGCAGGAGAAACTGCGCTGCATGTAATGCTCATACACGCGTGGCTCGTGTAAAAAAATCCATCATGATCTAAACGTTCAAAACGTACCATCACTGTTGGACGCATCCATCATTCTAACTATAATTTGTCGCATAAAATTCTCAACACGTCGCTAGTGAAATATATAATCCGTCAAATAAAGAGTATAGATATATTTGATGCGTATCCACTAGTTTATAAATAGCCTGTATGAAGAAAAGACACTTAGTATACAGTACATAAGTCATGCCGAAATAATTAATTCGTAAACAAACGGAGCGAACGCGATGATAAAGATGTTGATCAAGTTGATAGTTTCTTTGTCTTCCATGCAAGTGGCAGAATGACTGCGGTTTTTGCATACACGTTATCTCTTTGTACGACTCGCGAATCAGATGACATGCACGATCTTTATCCATATCACGGAATTGTAGAGAATCTAATATGAAATGCAATATTTTGTAAAGAAAGTAATATTAGCGCGCGAGAAATTTTGCGTCATATATGACACGAGATACTTTTCTACATAAAAAAAAGATATGTGCATGTAAATTCCGGCATTGTATCGATTTCTGTTTGAAATAATATAATGTATCATGCTCATTCTCGCGAATCTCCGATGCAAATTATTACTTACAGCTTTATTAAATTCTTACAGATTTGTGTGACTTTAAATAATAATAATAATGATAGATTCTGAGTAGACTCTGTGAGAAAACAATTTCTATAGGGTTGTACGTATATTTTCTTTAGGATAAATTTAAAAATAAATACGAAATATATTTAAAAATCCTTATTGAATTATTTAGATGTTATTCAATGTTAATCTATGGTGCGATTATATTTTCATCTATCACTATATTATAGAGCAAAATTACATTTGTAAAGAATAAAGTTTACTATTATATAGTAAGATTTTTGTACAGATGAGAATTGTTTTAATTGCAAATTCTTGCTGCTTTATCTCAGTGATGTAAATAATACTATATTAAATCTACGCACTTTTTGAAATACAATTATACGATAACATGTATATATGTATATATATATATCTTATATGTAAGAAATGGAAAATTTTTATACGATATACAACTTGTATGAAGAGTTGTATTCTTTTCTTTTTATAACGTACGATTGCTTTTATTTTAAATTTTGAATGAGAATGAGCGGCGATTTGAATTGCAATCCCAGATACGTTTGTCAATGTATAATGGAACTTAGAGGATCAGCACGTATCGCTGAAAGATCCAATCGTGCATCCATCTCGTCATCTAATTCGCCTACTATCGCTCTGAAAGAAAAAAACCTTTATAATTAAGTAATATTTTTTACAAATATGTTTTATGTCCGTTATTTATTTTCTTACAAACAATGCAAAATAAAATTATTTTTCTATTTATATTGTGAATATGGATATATTAATAAAAGAAATAATCATGTTATAATAATTATTAAAGCTATTTGTTATTTCAAGAAATTATACTAACACATTGTCTCCTCTGATAATATGTAAACCTAAGACAACTTGTTCCACTCCCTGCGTTGTACTATATACCCGTTCATGTGATTCATCAAGAATTATGTTGATTGTCTGATCAAAACCTTTTAATGTGCCCTAAAATAAAACCTTGATTTGAAATTAAGCCAAATTATTAATCATGAAAAATTTATCTCAATAATAAAATTTTGATATGTGTAATTACAATTAAATTTTTTAAATTATTTTAATATAAAATAATTGTTATATAATGTAAAATATTATAAAAGAATTATATTAAGTTTAGTAATCTTAATTTGCAGGAAAACAATGTAAACACAACGTAATGTATGCTTGTAATTGAAAGTATAATATCTTTATGTGAAGGCAATTATAGATTATTTATTGTGTATTATTATAAATTCGTACTGTCGCATAATTTCACAAAATTCGTATACTTACAATAAAATTCCTACCGTCCGACGTGATAATCGAAACCGTATCTAGATGGTGTTTAGGTTAATACACTTGTTATGCTTTTGAAAGGTAAACAATACAAAAAGGATACGATTCATGTAACTCTCTAGCCCAGACGCCATTATTTGTTATCAATTATTTAATAAAAGATCGATATAAAACTGCATAAGTCAGTGAATCATCGGCTTCTTCGACATATGCAAATTAGCGATTAGTGACAGTCATAACAAACTCCTACAGATATACTGCAGTGTAGACAGCAAACTGCATTCAAACCGCAATCATTTTGGCTGCGTTCCGATATTCACTGCCAGTACTGAGAATCTATAGTTTATGTCACGCATACTATAGATTTTCGGTACTGGCAGTGAATATCGGAACGCAGCCTTTGTATAATCACCAAAACTGTCAAAAGGAAACTTAAATTTCCCTTTGATTAAAGTCATATTTACATCGGCCGCATTCAGCGGACTCAACAGTTGGGCAACATTACTAGATTTTCCGATGTAATTCGACGCTGATTGGTCAGATCTGAAAGTAGAAACCAATCATGTTCGATTGTTACTTAGCAGTTGAGTCCGCTGAATGCGGCCATCGGTACCTTTAATCGGGTGACACCCTATTGACCACGTCGCCAATTGGCCAATTCAAAATAGAATTCTCAGTGATTGGTCAATCGTTGCTAGTTACCCTAGGCACAGATCGATATAATTGGCTGTGCAATCGCAACGTGATCAAACAGGACGTTTCCCCTTTAAACTTATTGGCTATTTTTAAAAAATCCAAAAGGCGAATAGCCGGCTTTTAAAAGAGAGATCTGATTGGTACACGTATGATCCAAAAGTTACACAATCGTTATTCAAAAATTACACACCGTACACTGTTTTTTACAGTCTGATGTTAATTGAGAAAGATAAAATATGTATAATTATTTTTAGATTAAAACAAGAGACTGAAATTTAAAAAAAGCAAAAGGTAAAGATTAGGATTAGTTCGTTCATTCCGATATTTATCGTCGTTTTTTTGCCTTAGCATAGGACATAACAAGGAAATCCTTATCATTAAATAAACACAATTTTTTAGAGAAAATTAAATAATTTATATAGGGGTCGAACGCGTATCATTTTTTCATAATGTAAATGGATATCGTCGATGAAACAGACTCGAATTAAATTTTTATCTATATAATTATAATGAATAGATTAGAAGAAGGTCGTATTAGAACTATTGGATCGTCGTTTTACAAAAATGTATCTTTGCTTACGCAAATGCAAGCCCCGTTTATCGAATTTCAGCGATATTTTAGGCAGGTACAGAAAGATACATAAATTTTTATTTTGCTAATTTTATGTTACAACGTAAGTTACAAATTTTTGAGCATTTTTTTCTTTTGAAAGGGCATGTTTGACAAACCCAATACGGCTGGTTTCTTGCATGTATCTCATTATCTATCAATTGTTTACGACGCGACACTTTTTAAGCAAATAGTCAGATGGCCGATCTCGTGTAAAAGGGATGAAGTAACGTATCGTATCGACATGAGAAACTTTCTTTCCATTTTATCGCATGATAATCCCGACGTTAACTTTCCATCAATATTGATGTCCCACTTGATCCAGTCGGGAGGTACCAAGTTTCTGATTATCATGTGGAAACTATCCCAAGTCGCACTTAGAACTTACATTAAAAGAGAATGTAAGTGATATGTATTACATAAAAAGACAATAGCTCTCTCTATTTTGGGATAATCATGATTTATTCAAAATTCTTCAGTTCAAGGAGAATTGTGGAATGCACCATGTCCAAGTCCAATGGATCATTTAACTGTAACATACTTTAATAATGTAATTGCCAAAAAACATAGTATTATAATAGAAACTTATAAGGAGATACAAAGAATTCATGATACTGCAATTATCTTTCTCAAGTAAATTATTTTCATTTGTGTGATAAATGATGTGGATGTATCAATTCATTTAACTGCACTTTATATTTCAGCAACGAGATTGAAATATTAAATGTATATAAATCAGAGATTTTCGATAGGAAAGAAAATATAGAAAGATTAGTTCTTTATACACCAGTTCATCCATTAATTCAAAAACGACTTATAGATGTGGAGGATATAAATGTCATAAATTGTTAGTGTTCAGTAAGCATTTCTGTATATAAACTTTATTAAATTGTTAATTTTCACATTCTTTCTTCTATATTTCAGTATGGATAAAAAGCATTCTTGAAAAGATACAATATATACGTAGAAAGAATAAAGAATTAAATGAATTGGAAGAATCTTGTGATTGCTTGTGCAAACTTGTCCTGAGGATAAGCACAAATTCAGAAATACTTGATGCAAATAAATTTCCGAAAATTAATTACAATAATTTCTTATTGGAGGTAAGATAGAAATCATATGGAAAAATCTCTCTCTAAATTATACAAAACTATCTTTTTCTTTTAATTTAGCAAAACTTTAGCAATACAATCAACAACTTACACATGGATAGCTCCATCAATTCATTGTCCACTTTACTTACATTGCTCTATCTAATATCTGTACAAATGTTATATCATATAAATGCTGCTGATTTCTCAGATTTATCGCCATGCTTATTATTTATTCAAAATATTTGCAAAGAAATAAAATTTCTACAAATGCTACTTATGTCACTGAATACTAGAATTAATTA
The DNA here is from genome assembly GCF_025532165.1 of Camponotus vicinus. NCBI lineage: Eukaryota > Metazoa > Arthropoda > Insecta > Hymenoptera > Formicidae > Camponotus > Camponotus vicinus. The sequence goes on along the minus strand of NW_028141945.1, from coordinate 5,358,733 downwards.
TATATTTAGAAATGAACAATGTGTATGTGTGTGTAACTCTCAAGAAAATGAAAATGCTTATGCCAATTCTGATATCAGCAAATTATTACTAACAAATTATAAAGTATTAATGCAATCTCCCAAAATTAATTTGAATTTTAATAAATGTGTGGATGATAATCTTTTCTATGAGAAATTGTGCTCATCTCTGACAGAAAAAGGTATTTAATTTAATTTAAAAAAGGTGTTTATTAGAATCTTATTTTTTCTCAGAATTAAACATCCATATTTGACAATTATTAACAATTCCCAGGCAAACATAAGGAGCTATTTAAAAGATACACATCATCTCACAAGTTGTCTGCAACATTATCAGATGTTAGCAGTTCTTGGAGTAATATGAACGGATGGCTATCTCCTCGTGCACATTCCACTAAATATAAGCAGCTTTTGTTGAATGGAAAAGAACTGTCACCTTTTTCTAGATTGCTCCATCGTTCTAAATTGAATCTAAAACGTTTCAGAGGTTCTCTCTAATCTTTAATATTTTAACAGTGAAATTTTGATTGCTCTTTTGCAATTTAAAAATAAATAGCATATTTCCTTTCAGAAAACGTATCATGCAGCTTGAGCGCAAGCTATGAAGGGCTGAATTTAACACCAAGAAACCATCATTCTAAACATATAACAATGCAAAAATGTGATGGAAGAAAGAGAGATTTCTTTAATTCTACTGCCACATCGTCTTTGTTATATGTATCCTCGGATTCGGAAAATTAACAGGATACAAATGTTCAACAAAAATTAGAATTCATAATATTAATATTGAATATATCTTCAGTTACTCTAATGCTGGAGAAGAAAACTGATAATGTAAATTTTTTAAAGTAGACAATGTTAGCTATTTGAATTTATTAACGTTAATTTATATATTTATATGTGATACATATATGTGTGTGTGTGTGTGATATATTATGCTGTTTTATAATATATTTATTTCGTTATGTATTCTTTTAAATTTTAAATTTGAAAAACTTAAATTTAAACTTAATTGAACTTGAAAAACTTAAATTTAAATTTTTACACACACACATATACGTACACAGAGCTATTTTTTTTTTATTTTAGCCTTGCTTATATAATACAAATGAAAGAAAGGTGAATAAATAGTTTGTAAAATTGCTTGGAAGATATTGGAACTCTTGAATCTGAGCAATGTCTTTTATCATTTCCGAAAAACAGCGAGATTATCGCGTAGGACCATAACCCTTCGATACTTCACATATCTACCAGAAGATAACCTTCGACCTATTCCCAGAGTGCTCGCACTTGTCACCAAATTATTCAGATTCGAGCCTTTATTCTCGGACACATTAAAAAATTGGCGCGGTTAGAGATCAATCGCAATTTCGCAATGACGTGAGATCCGAGTAGCATACCGCAGTATGTTGCACATGCACTATGAAGGAAAAAGAGACTGAGGGAAAGGAGGAGAAAGAGAGAGACGGAAAAGTGCATACGCGTCGCGCAAGTATGGCGGTAATCCTATCAGCTGATAGCGTCCGTCGTTGGTATGACGGACCAGATTTTGGTTAATCGGATCAGATTATAGCAAGTACCCCTCCCCCATCACCGTCGGTGACCACAGGTTGCGTGTGCTGCTAGTTTACGCTACGTATTTACCAGTATATATAAATACGAATGACGCATAGACGCATAGGATGCTGATGCATTTCGCATACGAGATACTACGACACCAGGAAAGAACCGAGTCAGTCACGTCGTTGACAAGCGGAGGAGAATTCGCTGGAATGTCGCAAGGTGTAAACAGGACATCGTTGAGTTGGAAACTGAAAGGTTAAGAACCTCGATCTCGACTTGACTACGCTTGAGAGAGAAACCGCGAGAGCGAGTCCGCTTTGATCGCGGATCAATCTGTGATGAGCGACTCCGAACAGCGGCAATTGCACGTGCCTTATCGAGAGTACCACAGTCAGAACAACACCAGTCCCGCGGTCACTCTCGTGGAGACCGATGCGCTGGTGGATCTGTCTATCGGCAATCACCATCATCAGCGCCTATCGTCGCAGAACGAGCGACAGTCGCCGGCGGCGCCGCCGCCGCCACCATCATCGGCGGACCTCCTGCCCGACGTCGAATTCATTCCCGGTTTGAGCAACGACCAAGCCCTAGCCATAGATTCCTCCGGGATCGACCGGGAGAGCCAGCCTCTCCTCGGTCGTTTGGAGCTCGACGTTACGTTCAACAGATTTCCAGGTTCGTCGAATTACGCTTCGGTTCTCTTAACGCAGCGGTGTCCTCTTTTAGTGCACGTTCGATCGTGATTCATGATCTAGTGACATTCCGAGAATCGTGATAGTGTTACCTTGTACACAGTATTACGTTTCTGTATGTATTGTAGATGATCCACAGTTCACGGAACTGGTGTGGCAGGCTGAGTGTGCAATAGACAATGGAGTTTATCCAGAGAGGATATACCAGGGTTCCAGCGGTAGTTATTTTGTCAAAAATCCTGCAGGGGTAAGGTTTATTTATTTCTCTAGTAGTTTTTGTGAAAGTAAGGAATTTAGACTCCATTGTAGCTTTCAATGGAGTCAGTGATACAAGTGTCATTGATCTTGTACTGTTCTCATCAGAAAATAATAGGTGTATTCAAGCCAAAGGACGAGGAGCCCTATGGCAGGTTGAATCCAAAGTGGACAAAATGGATGCACAAACTTTGCTGTCCTTGCTGCTTCGGCAGGAGCTGTCTCATTCCAAATCAAGGATACTTGAGCGAAGCGGGAGCCAGTCTGGTCGATCGTAAACTAGGTCTCGGCATCGTACCAAACACTAGAGTAGTGAAACTCGTCAGCGAGGTATTCAATTATCCACGCCTGGTTCGTCAAAAGGCACGTATGAAACAGGCTATCATGGACCAGTTTCCTACAGTGGGATCGCATTTCAATCGTATTGGTTTGCCGCCAAAGGTCGGTTCCTTCCAAGTCTTCGTAGACGGCTACAAGGACGCTGACTATTGGCTGAGGCGATGGGAAAACGAATCCATGCCGGCGCATCTGAGTCGAGAATTTCAACTTCAATTCGAGCGTTTGGTTATTCTGGATTATATCATCAGGAATACAGACAGGGGTAAATTCGATTGAGCCGTTTGCACTTGCTATAAGTTATACGCATCTTATATACACGCGACAGGATAATCTCGTTCTCGTAGGTAACGACAACTGGCTGATCAAATATGATACTAGCGTCAGCAAAAATGGATCCGAGCAGGGTGAGGTGAAGATTGCAGCAATCGACAACGGCCTGGCTTTTCCTTTCAAGCATCCGGACTCTTGGCGGGCGTACCCTTATCATTGGGCATGGTTGACTCAGGCAAAACAACCGTTTAGCGAGGTCACGAGAGAACTAGTTCTGCCGCAACTCTCGGATCAGAACTTTGTACAGGATCTTTGCGACGATCTATATCAATTGTTCAAAGTAAGTTACATTTATTATTTTTAGAGATTATTATATCATGTGTATGTGTATGTCTCACTCATGCAACAAAGTATAATTTGTTCATCTATTTCAGCAAGATAAGGGCTTTGATCGTCATCACTTTGATAGGCAAATGAGTGTGATGCGTGGTCAGATCTTGAATCTACAACAGGCCTTGAAAGACGCCAAAAGTCCCGTACAATTGGTACAAATGCCGGCTGTAATTGTGGAAAAGTATATATTCTTATTTATATGTACATTGAAAAATGCAACAAATTACATTGTGTATTAAATACATAATGTGTTTGTTTGACAAAATTTCATACGCGTTATTTTATTAGGGCCAAAGGAAACGGCGCCCCTAGGTTGTTTTCGTTCTCTGACACGTTTACTCAGCGCTTCCAAAACAAGAGTCCATTCTTCTCCTGGTGTTGAAGATAGGAGTTGAATCAAGTGTTTGTGAATCAGTGTCAGTCAAATGGTGGAACTGTCCTACGCGTCGCGCGAATAATGTGTAATTAATTATTTTTCTAAGTTTATTCTATTACACATTTCTACCTCTCTTTTATTTTAGTGCGACTGCAGATTAATCAAGAGGAGATGGTTATCACATTTAGGCTGTATTTATAATCTCTTTTTTTTTCTCAGTTTTTGAGATATAAGATATTCGTACAACTATATATTGTATACAGTAAATACATATATATATATATATAATGTTAAACCAAATTCTTTTAATGAAAAGAAAATGTAAATTAGGCGCGTTTTAAAGTTTAGGTATATACATAACCCATGAACAAGGCATAAGCCAAGTTGCACGCTTTGAAATATGTCTCTCGTGTCTTCCACATACACGTACACATTGTAGCTTGTGCCAATTGGTGAAAAGAATGCATAGATCAACGCCTAGAGAACAACTAATGTCATATAGCTACAACTTAGAAAAGTCGAGAAACAAAATATCTTATATTCTTTTACATTTGAGGATATACGATATTTTCCTTTTTTCATCTTTCACATAAAAATGTGACATTAGTTTGTCCATATAAGAGGTATCGGTTATTAGATACTTTAAAACACTGTATACAATTTTTTAAAGTTAAACTGTGATCTTTCATAACACATACATCGTGTCACACATATATTGGTGAACGGAAAAATTCCAAGTAGTTATAACGCTCTACCCATTAAGTACAAATTAAATTGCTACTGAAATACATGAACGAAATAGAGTTTCTAGTGCAATTTTTATGACATTGTATTCTTGCCTATTTTCTCTTTTATACAAACATCGTTTGGAGAAAAAAAAAATCATACGCGATCATATTCGAATCTAAATTGATATCTCGAGGAAAAACTCGATGACTCGACGATAAATTTTTCCGGCGAGAATATCACGAAGTTAGTTTCTATTCTATGTCAGACGTATTTTATTAGATTTTTTTACAATGTTATAAAAATCTGACTCTACAAGATATATATTATTTTAAATATTTTGATATTACAATATCATTTTTATGTAGAAGAATATTAGTGCATCGTTCATTGCATACATATATGTATGGAAAGAAAAGGGAAATTTAAAGCTGCAATATGGAGGTTGTCGAGTCTTGTTCGAAGAGGAAAGCCTTATCATCTGCCAAAACAATAAAGTGTCCATGCAAAGCTAAAGTAATGTTTATCTCATCTTGCAAACTGAATTATTTTCTAATGATTTTTATATACAATGAAATCCATTATCACAATTGACACCTCACATGCAGTATTAAACTTTTCATTATAATAATTTAATTAATAAGTTGTTTATTCAAAAGTCATTAATATATATTCATAATTTACAACTGCTACTGGTTATTATTATTGCATATTGTAATATAATATACAATTAATTATCTTATATTTATGATTATTAATATTCGTACGCGCATATAGTATGCCAAAAGGTACGTGCAGCCTCCGCGTGCAAAATCCTTTGCACCGGAGCGATTGTACAAGGTGCCGTCAAAACAATTCGAGACCAATACAACTTATCATTTATCGTATCTAAATGTGGATCAACGTTATGCACGATCGCAACCGATTCGGCCTGTCCACAGTCTTCAGAAAAGTACCGGAAAATTTGTCGATGAGACAACTAATCAATTATCCTACAAGCCCGTGTGGCAGATTGTTAAAGCAGAGCCTATTATACCGAAACATAGGTAGGTAAGAGAAAAGGATAATCTTGGATCTCTTTGTGCCATTAATATATTCGCAGTATGTAAAAAAAGGAAATTATTTTTGATACGGATGTGAATAAGAATGCCAAAATTATATTTTTTGTATTTTTTAACGTAATTTTATATCTTTATTAACTAATAATCATCTAATTAATAATATAAGTTTAATTAATATTTATTAAACTTATAATAATTATTAATTAATTTAAGTATAAAGTCAAACATAAAAAAATTATTAATTATCCCGATAGGAAAACATTTATAAAATTATATGACAAATCTTGCATAAAATTTGTGATTTGCAATTATATAGAAATATTTTTAAAAATATTGATCTTTTATAAAATATTAATAACTGTGTTTGCAATTAATTTCTAAATAGTATTTCAACAGAATAATAACGGCAAATCATTTGCTAGTGCAATTATGGAAAAATTTTTTTAAAGTCATGATGTCATTATTGTAAAATGTTTCCACAATTTTCCTATCGGAGTAACAATAATTATATAATTAATTTTCTAAGCACAAATTAATAATAATTCTATTTTAATAATAATATTCTAAATAATAATAATTAATTCCTGACAATTTAATTACGTTAATAATTATTAATAACATAATAATTACTATAGGTTACTTTTAATAAGCTACAAATAAAAATAAAAGACAAAAATTATTACTTATTCACCAATTATTACTAATTATGATTAATATTACTAAAAAAACTGAAGTGTATTAATACCTGATATCTCTGATGTTTACTACTTCTGCAGGATATAATCATCTCCGGCGTTTCAACATGCTTTAACGTATACTTTATTTCCGAAGGATATAATCATCTCTGACTTCTCGATATTCTTCGGCGTATAATTATGACGTTATTACGATTTCCATTATATTCACACACAAAGTTATCATTTTAATAAGTAAAATATAATTATTGTGTGCTATCATTTTGCTAATGTAAACGCGTGACTTCTCTTTTTTACTTTAAGAACTTATACTTAATCTATTGAAATAATTAAAATTGAAAAGAGACTTATACACAAACATTATACATATATAATAATTATAATTTATATGAATCTATAGTCTCTATAATCTATAATATAATCCATAATAATTAATAATAATAAATTATTATAAATTCTAATATAAAAATAAAAATAATGATACATAATTATTAATTATATAATTAATGATAATTATTCATAATTAGTTATGAATTAGTCATAAATTATTAATTCTAATATAAAGATAAAAACAAAGTATATGCCAAAACATGTTGAGAAGCCGGAGATGATTATATCCTGCGGAAGTATAGATATCAGAAGTATCGTATATTAAAATACTTCAGTTTTATTTTGCTATCATAGAAGTTAATATTAACTTCCATAATAATTTTTATTATCAAAATTGAAGTATTTTAAATAAAGAGAGATTATATTATTTCTAGGTAACTTATTAAAGAAAAATTATTAATAATTATTAATTATTTTGACTTGTCATTTATATAACTAATTAAGTTTTTATAACTTTACAAATTATATTCATCCAACTTTTAACTTTACAAATTATATTCATCATTTATGATTTTTTACTTATTGTTAGAACGACAGTTCGGGGTGTAATGGAAACCGTAACAACGGTTCGTCGCGATTATACGCCGAAACATGTCGAAAAACCAGAGATGATTATACCTTGCGGAAGTATCCGCACAAGTTCTGCGCCCTTGGATGATAAAACGATGATGAGACTATCGTATATTTCTCCTGGACCTGTGGAACCTTCAATCAATTTCAAGCCAATAATAAAATATTGTCCATCGAGCCAGCCGCTACTTAGCGAAACAACGCAGAAATTAAGTTATCAACCTTTTATTGTTGATAAGAGGGAACCCTATCCCTGGATGCAGAAACGTGCATATAAGTATGTACTGCACATAAATCTGAATATTATATATATTTTGTGATACTGATGATATATGTAATATCAAATTAAAATACCGCATTCAATTTAAATAATAAAAATTATTCCATAACGTATTTATCTGTGTTTTAAAATATATTGCTTCAAATTTATATAACTTTATTTCTAATATCAACATAATTCTTGAGAATATAAAATGATAAAAATTAAATTCTATATGAATATAATATATATTATAATATAATATTATATAAAAATATATTTTCTCTGTCTATACGCTTATTTTTTCTCTCTTTTTTTATTATATGTGTATCTATATAATATAAAAAACAAAATTAACATATTTATATTTTTAAGATCCCCGGATATTGCAATGTGCGGCAAAACCACTTATTCCGAGAGTTATATGGAGAATGATATGGTTTCGATGGAAAAACCTTTTTTTCCTACAGCGACATATATATTTCCTTACGGCGCCGAATTCGCGAATAAAACCATCTACAAGGAGAGCTATTTGCCGGGTGATACGGAGCGCGTGGAACCGTTTATTCCCTGCAGCAGTATCTCTATTCCCGACGTAAAGATGTCTACCGATACGACCAACAAGGTGACTTCTCTCATTATGCTTGAATAAAAACAAATAATGGTTTTTATTCTAGCGTGATTTTTATTCTCTAATGAGTCATGCACGTCACCTTGCAGCTAAGCTATCAACGAGTCTATGCCGAGAGACGGAAGCCGTTTGTGCCGCCGCGTTCTAAAGGTATAGCAGCCGATAGAATGCAATCGGAGACAACAACTCGTTGCGAATATATAGCAAAAATGACGTCGCGTCCGGATCTCGTCATCCCAAGCGACAATATTCGCACCGTCGACGTACCATTTGAGGGGAACACGACCACCGGGTTGTCTTATGTAAAGCTCGACGCAATAAAACCTGTTTGCAGTTACAAGCCCGCAGTTACGCAATATCGTAGGTAAGAAAAAGCGTGAAGAAAGATATACATAAATAGACATGAAGCGTGTTAAATCAAGTATGACTATAAACAACTAGTATAAAAAAATTTATCTATGATGTAAAAAAAAAGAGACTTTTGACGAGAAGAATCTTTTTCCTCTCGAAAGAAGAAATCTTTTCATCTGATCTAACTTAAATAAATGTTTTTACCTATTTAGCCTATTCTGCGAATTGTCGCATCGATCCTGCAATATATTTTACTTTGTCCGCAGACCGGAAATTAAAATAGACTCTGAAACGATAAATAAATTATCGTATCAACCATGGACGTCGAAATCTAAAGAAGAACTGCCGTGGGCCCAGAAGAGTAAATATCGGCCGCCCGAACATCCGATGACCAGTGACACAGTCTATCACATGAGTTATCCCGCACCAGGTCGTTATATCGAAAACGATACGTGCGTAGAGTGCTTGTGTCCAATTGACGAGCAAGATGACACCTCTGCATCTAGTCCAGCAACAGCAACATCCTAAACACTCTTGAACTAGATACAATATATACTTGTTGATATTATACGTCACTTTAATTCATTAACGATCTGTTTTCAAGATAAAGACTTTATATATTAGATAAGTAAAATTATTTTAGCGAGAATAAAACGAAAGTATCATTAAATTTCTTTATATAAATTTTCTTAAAAAAAAAAATCTATGTATGTTCTCTGAATATATTAAGGTTTTCCGAAAAGAAACGTAGACGGTTACTTCAATTAGTATTAATTATGAAATTCTTTACATATGTTAAAAAGATTTTAATGAGTTAATATCAGAGATGAATAAAAAGTAAGATTAAACAGGTTTATATTTTCCTCTTCAAGAATCATATGGTGCGTAATTTTATTTTAACAATAAGTATTCAGCAATAAATAGCCATTATGTTGATTTACAACGTACTTTATTGCGTACACATGCATGTTATGTCAAATTTATGTAGCAATGTAGTAAACAAGGAGATGTGCATACTAGTAATATAATAGTTATTTCTCGCTTAATCATTCTCGATAATAAAATAAACTCTAATCTTTGATAAAAAGATCAATAGATGATGATGTCTATATCTATTCGAAATACACATTTTCGTACACATATAATAATATAAGGACGACGTTGTATGTGTATTCCTATTTACACGACGGATTCATGTTTTACATTATGAATACATATATAATAATTGACAGATTTTCTATTGATAAAATATATAATATATATATATATATATATATATATATATATATATATATATATATGTTTATGTGTATGTGTATATAGGGAAGAAAATAGACTATAGTAAGTTAACTTTAAGCTTAAAATATATATGTATATGTGTGTTGAATCTGTTCTGTATACATCTCCTTATTCTTTATACATTCTCTCTCTTTTCTCTCTAAAAATTAGATTATTCGCTAAATAACGCATATGAATCTTCGCGAAGAATCGTCTTCTCGATAAAATCATACATATGTATATATAATAATCTAATATTGCATGATAATGCTTAAGATACAAAATAAAAACTAATTAAAAAAATGTTAAAACTTATCTTCTTAAACCTGCGGCTAGCATTTGCCGAAAAATTTAAGAATACAAGGTTTAAAGAACTGTATAAGGCACTTAAAAGATCGTACAATGTAGTCTTCACGATTTGACCTGATCTTTCCAAAACTCAAGTAGAATACAATCACAAATCAAAGATTTTTAATTGAATGAAAATTTTTGTTTTCATTCGATATCCTTTTCAAATCCAAAACACACATTCAATTGTAACTTGACTATACCATCATGTATATGAAGATGATTGTCTATTTCTTTAATAACATCTCTTGTACTCTCAAAATCTCTTCGGTGAATATCTAGCTTCTATATATATATCTAATTCTTAAACATATTTAAATTTGAAGATGATAATAACTTTGTTTTTTTCTCTAAAGACGTCTCTAAAAAAATCAATTTGCGACTATCAAACATCGTACGAATTATTATTATTAAAAGAAAAGAAGAAAAAATGAGCACATTTGATAGATTATCCGATAACATTTTTTCTACAAAACGATGTAAGCATTTAATAAAAATAATTCTTATATGTACATAAATTTATATATACCCTGGCAAAAATGAGACGTTTGTTTGACGTTTACATGAACGTTTGTGGAAGTTCGTCGAGAGTTTAAAAACGATTAGTAAAGAGTTTGTAGAACAAAAATTGCAACACTGCAGCGTTTAAAAGACGTTTGTACGTTATAGCGTAAACGTAAACGTTTGAAAAGTCTGAGTAAACTCTGTACACGAAGATGTATCAACGTTTACTGAACGTACTCTGAAAAATGTTACCTCACCATTGCAAAACTTTCATGTAACATTATATAAAGAGTTTGTAGAACAAAAATTGCAACACTGCAGCGTTTGATAAGCATTCAAAACCCAACAGCGTTATGTAAGTGCTCTTACAAAGTTTGAAAAGCATATAAACTCTCAGAAAACCCTCACTCAACGGTTGTTAACGCTTTATAAAGTTTCTTATTTTCGCCAGGGTATGTATATGCCATACAATGTCTAGACATTAATTAAATCGCTATTCTTACATATAAGTGTGCAATTATATTTATAATTACACAAGCCCTCTTAACGCTTCGTATATCGTAGATAATAACAATCTTTGTACGTGGATTTCTTTATATCCTACAAGAATTTAAATTAGAGTTAAACGATCGTTAAATGATAAATGTTGGAGGTGACATGAAAAACTTAAGAGAAAACAAGATTCGATAAAATATCATCAAAACATCAACTGTAGTGCGAACACAAATAAGTAATTTTTGGTCGCTTTCTCACTAGTATAAATTCAATATATGTATAAGAAATAAAAGATTAGAAAAAGTAGGAAAAAAAGCATTTGACCGAACATTGAAGAAGGGTCCCCTGCTTTTCGAATCAGAAAGTTGTATTTACAAAGAAAAGAATTCATACAGAATTTCTGTTCCAATAAAATATTGTGAAAAAATAAATGTAAAAAGATATTTTCATACAGTCATGCATATATTAGCATGTTTTGTGCAGAGACCCTCAAACTTTATTACACTTATGCACGATTTATTTGTGTGCATGATCAACAAATATATATTACTATTTTATATAAATGTATAGTGATTCTCGATTGCAAATACATATTGCTCAGCCATTTTTCATTAGTAAGACACCGGGCTTATTTAATCTTCAATAATTGCTCATTTTTAGCATCAAAACTTAAACGTTTAAACAAACTAAATAATCGGCTGAAGCTTTAGAATCACTCACAGTCAAAAATCGAATCGTTTACTTACAATAGAATCAAGAATCGTATTTACAATCGAGAGTCTCTCACTATATATAGATATAGATATGCGTAGAACACGCTTCTAATTCTGGAATGATCGAATTCTTCTTTTATTTTGGAATCTTCCCTCAATTCTCCCACTCTAATGGCACATTGCAGAACGAAAATACCATCGTTCTGTGTCTTTCGCTAGCTTTCTCACTCTAAGCATGATTAGATGACGAATAGCGGGAGAATAGAACAAAAGAAAAATTCCAAATGATTCAAAATGAGATGAAATTCAGAATAAAGATGATTAAGAATAGCGAGGTTCTAATAATAATTCTTTGTTTTTTATAATTTTCTAAACATACAAGAAAGTCATTTCTTTCTTGATTATATGTATGTATGTGATGAATTTCATTATAAGAAAAAGAGAAAAACAATAAGTAGTTTACATATTTCACTTTAGGATACATTAATTCCCTCCTTGTATTAAATAATTCACGCATCATTGATGCACGAAAATTGATGTAACAGTGATATATATATATATATATATATATATATATATATATATATATATATATATATATATTACTGTTGCATCAATTTTCATATAAATCATTTGTTTGTGTAAAACAACAGACGTAAACAGAGATCGAAGAAAGATAAAAATTGCGCTTTATGATAATCATCATTCGTCGGATCATTGTCAAACGATAAAGATATATTTCGCATACCTCTTACTGCAGCTTATTAGCGTTGTATGATATGAAGTCAAAGTTGAAGCTATTCAACGGATCCAAGATTGACTGGTTAAGATTTTCGTCAATTGGCTGCATCAGTTCCAAGTCCAAGTCCGAGCTTTGTTGTCCGATGCTTGATTGGCCGAGACCCGGAGCATAACTATCACAGATCAAAACACATCCCCAATCACTGGCAATTCGCTGATAATAAATTATCACAAACTTAAAAATCTCTTTCTCTCTTTCATATTTCTTTTCTTCTTTTTTTTGAGAGAAGTGCGTGTGCATTTATCTACTATTTTTTTTTCAAAAAGATGACCGATTACAGCCGGTATAGCCGGTACAACACGGCAAAAAGGGGAATACGAATCATAAGAGCCCCGTCCGAGCCGAAATAGTTAATAGATATCGGTCATGTTCTCGAGAAAAGCAAAAGAGGAAGTCGTGCGAGTGGTTTGTTTTTTTCTTAAATTCCTTGTGACTTGTGCATAACACAAGGCAACAAAATGAAGATACATGTATGTTTCGATGAGTTTGCAAATAACGACTTTACTCAATTGCCAGCTGCGAGTGATTGGAGCTGTATTTCGCAGGATAGTATCAAATTTTTTCATTAGTGTTGTAGCGGCTCGCTCCGGCTTTCTCGGACACAATTGTTATACTAAGATTGGGATATTCACTTATCCCATTCGTGGTAAATGTGCATTTTTTCAACATACGAACGTTTACCCTCGTACACTCTATATACACAGCTATGAGTTAATAATACGCAAAAATTCGTAATACAAAAGCTATATATTATATATTAAGCTATAATAAGCTGTTGCATTCGAAAAATGAGTCATAGAAAAATACTTGGCAGTCGAAAAATTAATTACGCATTAATGATATTTTTGATTGGTTCACAATTGACATATATAATTGTATCATAAAAATTGTTAAGATTGAGATGTCTCGTATAACAATAGAGAAATATAATCGACTTTTTCTATTCTATGTACATACATACGTGATACGTCATACCAAAACTGAGCATTTCCTCTATTTTAAAACACTCTCTCAGACACTACTTTTATTAATGATATACAAATGAAAAAAATGTCGTTAGAAGAAAACCGCTGATTTATAATAAAAAGAAATCTAGAGGAGTATTAGAATAGAAAAGAAATCGATTCAATTGCAATCCGCAAAAAATAACCATCTATCCTTATAAAGATAAATTTAAGAAGAAAATGAGAATCAAAGAGAATAATTAATGAGAATCAAACGCAGAAAACAGAATGCGAATCATTATCTCGAATAAAGAGTGTGAATCATTATCTCGAAATAAATTATCTCTTCTTTAATTATTTAGATAAGCGTTTCGATCTCTTTTCGGACTATCTTTAGTAATTAAATAAATGAATATCATCCGGAGAAACATTATAAAAATTAAAAATTGAATACATGTGTAATATGTTCAAAATCGTATGCTCTTACCTCCAAACAATCTCAAAGATTTTGATAGAAAATAAACGTGGCAAGTTTTTTTATCCAGCCATTAGATACAACACTTTATGGTCGCAACAATAAATCATTGCAAAAATATCATTATGTATAATAATGCTAAAGAAATATGTTTGTAAAGAAAATAGAAAGACAATGGGAACGAGAAGATATATAACAAAATCAAGACAGAAGGAAAGAGATAAAGAATAATCGTCAAAGATATCCTAATAACCTTTGACATGATACAGCTCTACACAAATCATACATATATAGATAGATGTTGATAACATAGAGAGATGATGTACTGTTTTGATTATAAAGTATTGTATTTAGCGATACTGGAATCAATGAAAGACTTACGATGTGTATGTTATTTTTTGTTAAAATTGTTAAGATTGTTTAAAAGTCAAAACATACGCGATTTGTAATATACTATGTATATCATATGTGTATATCATATTCAATTTTCAAGTTTGTAATATTTCTCCTCTCTGTATGAGATATATTATTTTATTAATAATTACGAAAGATAATTTAAAAAGGGATTAAAACATTTATATCTGATAGTTAAAGAAATTTGTTGAAGATTATTATTCACAATCTGATTTTTCTATACTTAACTTTTTTTAGCCAGTTTTCTTTTTGCTTTTATATTATTTATTAGGCCTCACATTTTATTTTTTTATATAATAAATTTATTTAGAAAATTGAGTTTTCTGTTATAATTCTATTTGCTTGTACAATATAGATATTATAGTTATTTGATACTAATATGTACATATATTAATGTCAAAAAATAAACAATAATAAAAATTCGAGTAAAAAACAGAGATCGAACTTTTAATACCAATTATAAAACTTAATGCATTAATCGCTAACAATATCTAAAGTTAAAATATAATTGTATATAAAGGCACTTATTTGTAATATTATAGAGAATATATATATGTATAATCTTTCTTATGATCAAATACTACGACAGCATCAGTTTGATAAATTAATATTTAATATAAAGTCACGTTATGGCACATGCAAGAACGTAGCATTAACACATAAACAATAAGCAAATTGATTTTAATTGCTTGATTGATCGATTTATTTATTATTTATGGCTTGCTGCATTTTTGTGTGTACCATTGATCTAATATAATGCCCTTTAATACTTAAATTTATAGATAGTTGGTCCAATTACTGTGATTATTGGATAAAAATACTGGAACAATAAATATATATATCGTAGGAAAATATAACGAAAATAATCAAAAAGGAAAAAGATGAATATTAGCAACAATTTTTTAACATGATTGTCATGAATGACCGAACCATCCATATATTCACACGTATTTTGATAAGTTATTTTTTGAATTCACTTGCGTTCTTCTGATAAGACTAGCAAGGAATAATCCAGTATCGTTCAATATACATATACAGTATCATTCACAAAATCAATTATATATAATTTGTATATTTTGATGCATATTGATTTCTTCTGTCGTAGCTGAATTATGAAACTAAATATATCATAAAAATGTCTACAAAAATTATCTGCATGCTCGTAGTCGTCATTACATTTCTCTACAAAGCTTTATGTCAAAAAATCTTTATGAAAAAAAAGAAAGAATACTGATGATTTTTATTGGTAGTAGGAGATCCAGAAATATGCAAAGTGTGAGCTAGTTATAAGGAATGTTTATAATTCTTCGAATTTAGTAATTATGTTTTTAAATAAGTTCATATATGTCTTTGTCCTCAATAGTTATATTCGATAGAACATTCGATAGTCACATTCGTATTTTGCATATTCTGATACACATATAAAATGCACCTTAATAAAATAAAATAAAACAAAAAATAAATTTTTCAAAATTTTTGTCAAAATAAAAACAATTCACAAACAAAATTTAACAACAATACAAATTTAATTATACTACACAGTTTTGGAGCTGCGGTTCAAATTTTTCTATAATTAATATTATATTAATATATTTCTTAAATTCACAAAATACAAGTAATGCACAGCATTCGAGAAATCGTACTACAAACATCGAAAAAAAAATGCAAGAAAAAATATAAAATATCCTTTCTATTATCCGAATAAAGAAAACTAAAGAAAAATGACTTTTCTCGAAAATTATACGATTAATAAAAAAATCTACTATATTTTTACTCGATTTATCGAATATGTTATATAGTCTGAGATTCATTTTCTTTTCAAAAAAATAATGAGATATGAATGCACTTCAACGAGCATATCTAGACATCTACACGTCTTAGTATCAATTAGATTATCAATATGAGTCAATTTGAAAAATTTAATCAAGATTGTCGATTGGATATCATCCAAGGGACTGACCTTGATGCTACAGAGGCGGTGTCCCTTACAGAAGGATCGGGGCTGTGCGTTTGAAACATGGTTTGCGGGGTGGCAGGATAGCTTTCACTTGGTCTAGTTTGGATGTTGTTATTTACGCTCGCTATGGAGGAATGAGACGGCGTTTGTCCACCGAAACCGAGCGCGCTCAAAGCTGGCACTTGTGTTACTAATTGCGGCTTGATATATCCATTAGGATTCGTCGATGTTTGCTCTGAGGAAATCAATTAATTATTACTGATTGACTCACTCAATAATAAATTACATGAATTAGTTCATTCAAAATTCGATCCCTACCACTAACTGGAGTAGTGTATTTGTTAAAAACCTCTATTTTATTAAGAGTTGGATAGAGATATTTCAAGTGATGTAGATCGAAAAGGCGGTCCGCCAAGCTACGAATAGCGAAATCTTTGCCCGTAAATGGCTGCAGCATAAAAATTTCTTTGTTATCTGGAAAAACATTAAGATATAAGAAATTAATGATATGACATCCCTATCAATACAAAGATCACATATAATATAATACTTTGATTTTTGTTTCGGTATTTTACCTCCAACCCATGCGATAGTAATACCACCGAGTTCAGAATCGGAAAATCGCATCAAAAAAGTGCCCGATTCATAATCAGCTAGTATTTCTTCCGCTTGCTTCTTCCGAATGAATCCAAGAATACATCCGTCTATCCATGGATTTTTTAAATGTTCCCTGGTCAACTTCATGATAGCATAGAACCATTCCCAAAAAGTGAAGCTTCTCTCGGGCAATGGTTCCTTACAGAACTGAGCCCAGCTCAGTAGTGTATTCGAGTAATCTTGCGGTACAGTACCGCGAAATGCCTTTTCCGCAAGAAATTTGAGATGTTCCGGAGTCAAAGCACGACCGGTAGCCGAACGAAACTTCATGTCTAGAGCTTCTGCAACTTGTCGCCATTGTACTTTGTCGGGTACGAGAAACGGCACTCTACCTGCTTCAGAGAAAGCATTGTCCCAAGTAACTGTGGCCCAAGCATGCGGTTCTTGATTTCCATGTACAATTACAACTACGGGCAGACTCAGTGTCCAAACTTGAAATACTAATTCGCCGCCGCCAATAGTAAATTGCGATTGGAACAGCAACGAGAATTTCTCATCCATTACGGATTCTGTGCCTTTCTTTTCAGCTCGCTTAATCTTCTTCAACTGCATGTTGCGAAAGCTCACCGAAAGTTGTCCAGCTGTCTATACAAAATAGCATTACGAAAATGTAATATTTTTAATTACGTGACTAACGAACTGAGTAGTTGCTTTATATTATTCAAGATGTCTACTTATATCTTGTAAAAAAATTTCCTAGTCTTCCAAGTATTTTTATTTAAAATTCTAGATAAAGAGAATATTCTGAAGATTTTGTTATGCAATTATTTAATCTATTAAAATCTATTAAAGTAAAACTTTTTATTGTATGTGTTTTCTAATATTTTTTATTTATATAAAAGAAAAACACAGAGCCATTTAAGCTTCAAGTGTTTTGCATTTCTGCAAATATACCGTAAAAAAATTGAATAGTTTTCATAAGATATTTCATTTTTTTTTAATTCTCTAATAAAATTCTATAAGAATTCTATGAAATTCCCTGATTTTCCTAAAAAAAATTCATGAAAATTCCAGGTTTCCCACATATACAGAGCGTGCTATCATCCGCCAAAAAAAAAAAAAACCATAAGTAGATCTCGTTAAACCGCACCAAAAAGTCATATACTATTTTGAAAACCACCACGTAAAATTTCGAGATATTAATTAAAGAAGATCAACCAATCCGTACAAGTATAAGCGGCGGGTGGGGCATTCCCCAAAACATGATGGCGGCACACGGCACTTCAACGTTGCGTTGATGAGTAAGCCCCGCCCACTGCTTCGCCGCGCGCTTAGTATCAAGTTAGGCTAATATTACATTTGTCGTACGACAAATTTTTTAAGCACATTGATTGGCTGCGGGATAATAATTTTTTGAATCTTTAGAAATTTTCTATCCCGCAGCCAATCAATGTGCTTAAAAAATTTGTCATACGACAAATGTAATATCGGCCTTACAGTGGGACGGCTTTTCTCGCCACGCGCTTATTGGCCGATCTTCTTTAATTAATATCTCGAAATTTTACGTGATGATTTTCAAAATGGTATGAATTTTTGGTTTGATTTAACGAAATCTACTTATGGTTTTTTTTTTGGCGGATGATAGCACAGACGCCCTGTATATATAACATCAAATTTATAATATAAAATTAATATTAAATATTCTCACAAACCTGATGATATTCCATCGAGCCAGTGTTATTTAAAATCTCGCCGCTGGCATCGCCGTTTTTCATTTTATCGTTTTTCAGCAAAGCATTCGCCTGCAATTCGCTGATTATACTCGCTTTTACTTGCGGCGGTGTCATATGAACATTCAATTTGGTACCAACGAGAAGGCGAACTGTGCTTGTGAAACGGGTATTGGTCTTCATGACTTGCGGCGGTTGTTTCTCAATGATAAAAGTACTCGTGACTAACGAACTGAGTAGTTGCGTAATTTGAGAGTTTAAAGTTGGAAAAATATTCTGTAGCATCGTCTGTGGTTCGAATGGTTGAAACTTGCTCTTCAAACGTTCCCCGTCTTTGATGTGTTGCCGAGTTGTCCAGATTATATCAGCGAGATTCTCGCACCAGTTCTGAATGAGGTCCAAATTACTGGTAAAAGTTGCTCCATTGCCCGCTAACTGTTGATCTCTCTTCCAACTGAGAGAAATGTTAAAATCATATCAGAATTTGACAAAATAAACATATATAAAGATATATATTTTGTACATGTTAACATTTTACCTGATAAGTTCCTCATCGAGGATTCTTGATTGTAACATACTCAACCTATGAATTGTATCTTTCATCTTATCAACAGATTCCACACGTAAGTTGAATATATAAGCTATTTTGTTATTCAATGATTGTTCTCCATGTTCTTTTTGTCTGTAATTTAAATAATATATCTACACTCACCCGCAAAAAAAAACAGATTACTAAATTTTAGTATAATTTTTTAACATCTTTCAACAGCAAAAAATCATTATATTGAGATGAAACGAAACTCAAACTAAAGCTTGAACATTCCTTTTCAAAATCAAGAAAACCAAATTTGAAAGATGTTAAGAAATTGTGCTAAAATTTAGTAGCCCGTTTTTTTCGCGGACAAGTGTATCTAACAAAAGTAATAATAATAAAATTTATAACAAATACTTTGCAAAATCTCTTGATAGAGTAACTATTTGGATTATCTTACCTTTTGAGTTGTTTTTTCTCTGATTCTAAATTTTGATGATTCTGTGAAAGAAGTTGTTGCAAATTGACGGTCACCTTTGTGCAGTCATGATAAAGGAGAGCAAAAGCTTCTTGCTGTTCTTCAATCATTCGTATAAAGTTCGCATTCGCATTCACATTTTGCCGCAAAATTCCAAACTGTTGTTTTATTTCTGTGCCTGAATTGTTTATTATACTCATCTTATCATTAGTCATGAATGTATTACCTAAATTTTCAACTTGTGCTACAAGTTTCATCTCTGCCCCTAAGCAATATCTAATTGTATGAAACAGCCTCATTGGATCTTCGCCATATTTTTGCTGTAATATAAGTATAATCATTTAAGAGCATCTCGATTTGATTAAATTACAAAATGTAACACAAGATGATATAAAAAGAGATATATATAACTTACACGAAATAGTTTAGCAGCCTCCATCAACTTTAATTTTGTCAAAAACATTTCTCCGCTTTGTATATTATTTGCTTTCGTTTCTAATTCTTGAATCAGTGCTCCAATAAGATCAGATATATACTGTTCATTATGTATATTCGATTCTACAATATTCCTAAAATATAATTACTACATTAATTTAAAAAATAAAATTAAAAATTTTATAAAGATAAATAAATGTTAAAATTAAATATTAAAATGTATGTATATGTTTACAACACAAACTAAATAGAATAATTCATTTTTTTATTAAAACTGAAAGCTGTACTAATATTAATATGTAAAATACTAAGATGTTTTAATATATATAAGAAGGCATATATACATACATATATACATAGTATACAGTTACATATAAATATAAATATATTAATATAATATATAGTATATAATATATACGTACATAGTATAAATTAATAAATATATAAATATAATTGTGTACATAAGTGTAATATGTAAATTTACTGTTTGGCAGGTGTAAATAAGAAATGATACGAAGAAAAGAAGACTGCAATACAAGATAATGCAGGTGAGTATGTGTGTGTATAAAAGAGAGCGAAATATAAAAGGTAGGAAGATTGACAAAGATTGAGAAAACAAGTGTGGTACAAGAATATAAAAAGACTACTACCTAAATATCTCTAAAGAAAAGATAGAAGGAAAACAGGTGGAAAAGGGTAACAAGTTTCAAAGTGGGAATGAAATGAGGGAGAGGAGATCAGTTTCAAAGTGCTGAATTTCCAAATTATTAAAAAAATGATTTCTGTAAAATAAACATGCATATTCAATATTTTATTGTTTAAATATTGTATAAATTATATATATATATATATATATTTATCTTTTGTATTCTATGTTCCGAAAAAATATGGAAATTCTCAGCTGTTTCTCTTGTACTTGGAAAAATCAAGGAATATTTATGGAATTTTATTAGAATTTAGGAAATGTAAAAAAAATTCTCTGATCATTTTGCTGTTATATTGTAAGCAATCCAAAAATTAAACAAAAGTTATGCGTTTCAAATATATTTCTCAGGTTTTCCAAGGAATACATCCTCTGTATCTATCTATAAATTTAATGTTTATAGTCTATACTTACAATAGTTTTTCTTCTATCCATACTGATAAGTAATGCCGTACTTCAATTGGAAATGTATTCTCTGCATACACAGCACGTATTTCTTCAAGTAAATCTTCCGGCAATTGTTGTGCTCTCGCCCACAACGACATACTTTATAGTAATATTAATCTGTGTTTAAAAAGAATAACTATTATGTTACATCAATTAAGTAATTTATTTTTATTATATACACAAATATATTCTTGTCATTTAGTGTTTGAAAGTTATACAAGATAAAATGTAATAATAAATGTAATACTAAGAAAGCCTTAAACACTGTCCAAACTGTAATTATTTTATGTTAGTATCAAATTGAAAGGTTGCAATTCACCAGTGTAAAATTTGGCTCACTATTTTGAAAAAGAAAGAAAATATATATAAGTACAATTGTTTGACTCCAATGAAAAACGGATAGCATTTTTATTCATCTTCGAGCAAAATACTGAGAAAAAAAGTAAAAAAGAAAGAAACGAAGAAAAGACTCGGCAATCTAAACGTGATTTATCATTCGTCTCATGCTCATCGGGATGGAGGCACGTCGGCGCGCTAAGTTCGCGATAGATGGTTGCTGCGTACGAGAATATCTGCTCCGAGAGGAGCGCTCGGAGATGCGCAAAACTTTGACGCGCGCATTTCACGCGATGCGGGATTCGAGATTCAGGCAGGCTGAATCGTTCAAGGTTTGTGAAAATTCGCGGGGCAATCGGGCATGTCGCGTGCGTAAACTCGCTCTTTCCTAAAGGGGAAGGGAAAAAAATCGTGTAAAGCGCAGATAGATAAGAGGGAACGGAGCGGAAGCAGCGAGCGAGAAGGAAAGGAGGGAGGAAATAAAAAGGAAGATGGAGAAGAGACGGAGCGAGCGAGGAGCTGGCGATGACTACTATCGCCAATTATTCTAGAAGTTGACGGATTTTATCCGCTCACCTTCTCGCTTCGATTTCGTAATAATCTCCGGCGGAGAGGTAACACGCAATTGCGTGTTCGCCACTGCCGCCACTACTGCAGGTCGATGTCTTCCGCCTCCGTCGTCGTAGTCGCCGCCTGTTGTCTCCTCTCTTCCTGGTACTCGTCCTGCTGCTTTCGACGAAATGAACTCGCTTAGGCAATGATGTCGGTTAACCCCCAAGTAATCGCGAAGCAACTTGGTAATTAGGGGAGGCGGTCACTTTCGCGCCCGCATTCATCAGCATCCATCAATAAGGTGCTCGGAAACCCGTCCCTTCTCCTACAAGTTGTCCTTACCACGACGTCGTTCTCCAATCTCCGATGTCAGTTCTCGTTCTCCAATCGTTTTTCACGCTCGCGAAGCGCTGCGCCCGACAGGCGACGTGGGTGATGACAAAATGAACGGAGCCGACAAATTCCCGGAATCCTACTACCGTAAATGGCGCCGGTGGAGGGGTAATCGAGGAGTGGGTTGACCACGTGATCTACGGGAACATGCGCACTTGGCACGCGGACGTGATTTATCGATAAACAGCGACGACAGGTCAGTTCCTCTCGGCCGTTGTCTCTGTTTTTCTTCGCTTCTTCTTCCTCCTTTCTGCGCAGAAACCGAGGCTGCGTTTACGCTTGACGCGCAACCGGAGTCGCGAAGCGTTCGATTGGCTCATTAGTGCGAAAAAAAAGACCCTCTACCCCTTCCATTCCAACTGGTCAATTAAACGCTTCGAAACTTCCGTAGCGTCGAACGGAGCACATTCTGACAATGAGATAAATCGACTATCAGCGCGCGCACGGAGAATTAATTCCAGGTAAGGAAAAGATTATCGACGTATCATTCATTGATAAATCACGACGGTGGGATTCCGCTCTTCTGCGCAATTCGTGTAAATATCCGTCTAATTTAGTTTTCAGGTTCCGGAAAAAGATGCAGAAAGTATAATTACAATAAATAGAAGATCTTGAAAATTAAATCGAATGTAACATTTATATAATACATATACAATAACAAGCTTATGAAATATATTTGTATATAACAATTTTATAAAATCTTTTTTTATAACTTTACATATAAAATCGTATATATGTAACTAAATATCTATTTTTCATTCAAAATAAAAAATATAAAATATAATATGTATATAAAATATAAATATAATATCCAGTAAGAGTGTGATGTCCATTGATTAATTAATAATAGTATAATTATTATATTTTATATATTACTATTATATGTAGCTACTATATATTATCTTTAAAAGGCAGCAGAGGCAATAATATATAATAAAAATACTGTCGATCAAATAGGAATTATTTAAGATAAAAAGACATTATGAAATTCTATTTGATTTCGTCAAATATTATAAAGTATGCATGCCGTGCAAAATGAGCGGCGGTAACATGAGAAATAGAGCGCCGGTTAGATAGGTCAAGGTACTTCCAATACACCAAAATGCTGAAATAGAAACTTAAATGCATTCGAGAAAACGAAATCGATGAAATAGAAACATCTTCACGCGAATTTCTATACCTGAAGATGCAACGATAGGTCCGCAAGCACGAGCTAATGCACCGAGAGAACGAAATGTACCAGTAATTACGCCTTTTTGATGTTCAGGTCCAATACGCGTTACTAAAGTCATCATACAAGTAACAACCATGGCAGTAGCTGCAATAAAAATAGTAAAATAATAATTATTGTGAGATGTATTATTGCGTATCGCGTGCTTAACGATAAATTAATAATAAATTCGAGTAACTTATGTGATATAGACAAATAAATAGATAAATAAATAAACATAATGCTCACAAACTGCAAAAAGAAAAATCCCGACACACAAGATCGGTATACCAGTAGCGATACCGATACATACAAATGCAGGAATTATTAGCCACAAACCCTAAAATAACAAAAACAATATAATTTATAATAAAAAATTATTATTTATAATATTTAAAAACGAAAAATTTATAGAAATGATTGTATAAATTAAAGTTTTTTACCAGTTCACTGATAGCTTTCGTTCTATTTGGGGGAATATGTCGTACCCAACCACCCTGTAAGATTGCCATGATCAATCCAATTCCAAGAAACATCCAGCCCTGTTGCATGCTTGTAAATCCAAATGTATGATGGGTCAAGAATGTCAGAGTGAATTCCAAGCCACTGTAGATAAACAGATATATAAAATATGCTCGACCCAGTATTTTCAAATCTTGTTGGTCTGAAAATAAAAGTTACACAATTATTATAAATAATAATAATAAGTTAAATAATTATTAATAATTATTTAACTATTAACAATAATTATTAAAGCTTATTAGAATTCTTATGCTTATGCTATTTATATGATTTAGATGTTACAAATATATAAATGTTACAAATCAATTGATAAATGTTATAAAAATATTAATAACATTATTGTGCTCTGCTATGAAATATGTACAAAGGTACATATGATATAAATTGCTTCTTATATCCTTATATTATTATATAGAAATATATACCTTGTTGACTCAAGCTGGATACTCCATTAAATTGAAAGAGATCTATAGGATTAATGTATGAAATTGCCCCAGATAATCCTTTCCCCAAAGTGGTCGCTCTATGTTTTAATTGTAGACTCTCTTTGAGATAATAAGCAACGAAAAATAAGTCACTTAAAGCCAGGAAAAATGCAAATAAGGCTGGTATCACATACCACGTGCCTTCTCTATTACCACTCGAGGTCCAAGCAAAAAACGCTCCTATCATTGGTCCCACTACAAAACCTATGGAAAAAGCTATTCCCACAAGCGCCTGCAAAAAGCAAAAGAAAATAATTTAAATAAATAGTATTTATTTTGTATTTATTTATTGTTTTTTACCATTGCCTTTCCTCTTGTTTTTGGAGAAGTAACATCACTGATAATGGCCATGGATAGACTGATATTTCCTTTATTGATACCACCTACGAATCTTGCCAATACAAATATACCAAAATTTGTGGAAAATGCCCACAACAGGTACGATAGTGAAATGCCTGTTAGACATAAAAGCATTAGAGGTTTCCGTCCATAAATGTCAGATAATGCTCCTATGATTGGTGATCCAAGAAATTGCAAGAAGGAATACATAGAGCCTAGGAAACCTGTAATAAAATTGATATTTTACATCATATTTAATATCTCACAAAAATGTGATTTTTAGATAGACATATATTACTTTACAGATTGCTTTTGAATAAAAATTTCATGTGTGTTACCAACCTCCATACAGAACTGTACTGACTTTATCTGGTGCATCAAAAAATACTTGTATGCTCTTTATATAGCCGAAAATAGTAGAGTATAATCCATGTCCATTTTCTATATCTTTGTAGTGATCCAACAGAGCTGGTAACAATGGTAATATCATTGTAAATGCTAGAAGGTCCAGCAACAAAGATAGAAACACCACTCGCACTATATTATTTTTGGTTTCATTCATATTTGTTAATATTTAATATTGTATATATATTTATTTTATAAATTATATATAAATTTCATGTATAAAACTTGATGATTTTTGTTGAGATTTATGAATTATTCGTGTCTGAATAGAAACGAGTTTCTCTATCGATGACAAACTGTTACGCAAATTTATCTAGGATCTCCCGAAGGTCTCAGGAAGTAGATTATGCTGTAATTTGCGAAATGACAGATTCGCGAACTTGATTGGCACACTTGTTGTTGACTACATATTTAACAAACATTATAATTTGACGTTTCTCAAGTATGAATCTTGCCCCATACGGAACATGGGACGCGAGAAAATAATGCTTTCTGGTCCTCATCGCGACACGAGATTGTCAACTCAGATTCGTGTCGCCCAAAAGAGAAAGGCTATAATCAATTGCACAACATCAGCATCCCGTGACACATGTACGTTATATACATTTAAACGTCATGCAAATCTGTTGATAACATTGGATTAGGAATCTTGCGTAACTACGGTGAGTAAAGTAGGTAACGTCTATACCTAATGTCGATAAGTATTATTTATGTTCTTCCATCCGTCCGATGTCTCTTAATTCAATCTCAACAATTGGGTGAAATGAAACTCCAATATACATATATCGATCCGCAAAAGTGCGGAAGAATCGCATCTGCATCGTCGAAAGAACACGCCATGATATTTTTCTAGATCTTCCTGGAATTTTCACCTATTCACAGGCATTAAAAAAAAAATCTATGACGAGGAAAGGGGGCTCATTTAGGGCGAAAATCTCGGTGAAAAAGGCGATTTTTTTTAGCGGAGCGAGTCGACGCCGCTTCGCTAAAATCCGAGATCGTTATATTGTTTTATATTTGCCAGTGAAGCGAAAAATAGCCGTCGAGCGGGCGCACCCAGCAGGAGCATTATGCGCGTTTCGACTTCCGGTAGCGCGCCAACGCTTCGCTCACACACACAAACACACGTGGGCACACATACGCACGTGGGCATTTCGTGCGCGCGCGCGCGCGCGGACAGACCTACTTCCTCCTCGCTCTCGAGACGCGAACAAAGCTTTTTCAAAACTCGTCCCGAACTGTAACATCGCCTGGTCGCGCGAGCGATCGTTTCTAATACACGCTGCAATTCAATACTCTCGACGCTATTTTCCCTGTCCTTCTCCGTCGCTCTTTGATCATGATGCATGTCTCCTGCAAGATTCTCTCTCTTTCTCTATCTCTCTCTCACCGTTGCATACGCACGTGGAAATACGAGTTACGCGACGCTGCGGAAGGGAAAAAATCGAAGCGTGAGAAACGGTCCGCGTGCGATTGATCGGAGAATGCGGTTCTCTTTAGAAAAAATAAAAGGATTCCGCCGCGACGAAAAAGGGGAACCGCCTTCGAGAAGACGGATAAATCCCGAGCGATAACGTGCTTATCGTCGATAATCCGTCTCTTTGTGTATTATATAATTATTATCATATATATAATTATATATTATCTTAAGTAAATATTAAGTCCATATATATCTGCAAAGTTAAGATAATAGCCGAGTATTTCGATCGATCGCGCAAATATAATATTTTAAATGTGAATATCCCTCTCGCACGTGATATCGTGAAAATAAAATAAAATTAATTGAATAAAGAGACGAGGAAGGGGAAACGCGAATGGAGAAAATTTGTAGAATTTTCGAATCATAATTTGAATTAAATATAATTGATTAGATGCGATTTATCACATCGAAATTCTGCGCTTCAGTCTGTAGGAAATCGTGACGTTTAACGAATAGGCCTGGCCTCTCTACGTGTCGAGCAGGTGGCATGGCACGGCACGAGGAGCAGCGCGGCGTCGTTGGTACCCGCGGTCAAAATTTAAGCAAGGGATCGGGCGCTTGCCATCTGTAGGCTCCTGCCTACCGTGCAAAGGTCCATACGGTGCATTGACGGTGGTACCCTGGCCATCTTGCCGTTGCCCCTCGAGATTTTCGAATAACATAAAGCGATAAGGGTCGGAATTGTACGTTTTCCGATGTAACTGTGATTATTCGATACAAGTTTCATCGTTTATTAATAATTCGCCGTGAAAAGTCACGAAGTAACGATAATATCTGTCACGTGTAACTTTTTTTGGATAATAATTAATGTTATATTACGCAATTTATTTCACATAGTTTTTCTTGTCTAAATTTTAATGGAAATTTCACGCGAAATTTATATTTTGTACTTAAAGTATATTCGATATACTTAATTTCGTCCCCCGATTTAAAAAATATTTTTAAATATATAAACTTCATGATTACCGCATAGTCGAGCCTGCGAACGAAAAGGGGCACGCGCCGATGACATTGGGCAGGTGTTGACATTGAACAAGCTTCACTCACCCCATGCTTTTCCTGCGTTTTCTCGATATCGTTGGATGTCGTTTTTTATTTCGAGCACATGGGACGGTTTTACTTTACTATTCTTTAATAAACGTCGAATTGAGAAAAAATTTCCATAGTTTTATACTTTTTATATAATTCCTTAGAAATATTTCAGAAGATGCGAACCTTTTGTAAAATAACCTTGTATAAAATAGTACCGATTCACCCATAATAATGGTTTATCGCCAAGGAAGTCCGAAAACTAAAACTTGACAATAGTATCGGCTACGGTAATTTTTAAAAATTCTATGAAAATTGGAAAAAAAAAGAAAGTCTAAGACCCAAAGGAAATCATTAGTTACAGGAAAAAATAAAAGAAAAAGAAGTTTCATAAGTCAAAGAGATGTCCAAAAATGCAGTTAAAATACTCATTGTTAGTTTTGTCAATATATACGATAAATAAATCGTCCCAAGGCTAATTCCATAAAAGAAGACGCATCTTTCAAATATACATATCTTCGAATTTTGCAACAAAATTCGAAATATAAACATGTATTCGACAACATTCGTATTTTTTTTTTATTCTTGCATCTCACTTGATTCTGCATTACGTAAATTTGTCAATGTATATACAGTTAGAACGAATGGATGAGTAGATAAAAAAAGAGAAACAGGCTTTTCGAATCTCTATGGTGTAAAAAGTGCAAAAAAAAACAGCTGTGTATGTACAATACCATACCGGCAGCTTTCCTGCAAAAGAAACGGAAAACTCCCAGAGCACGCAAATTCCGGAGACACGCTCGTCGCCGATTATTGATGGGCTCCGTTCGGTCAACATAATCCAACAAAAACAGGTATGCTATAGGGTGTTCGAAAATATTCATCTCTCGTATCTAGAATTGTAAAATCTCAATTTACGAGAGAGTATCTTTTTTTGCGAAAAATATCACGAAGAAACTTATTGCAAATTCATTATTGATTGTATCATATTTTTAAATTGATTATATCATATACTAGTAAAAGGAAATGTAAATAAATTGTACATAATAAATAAGTATAAACGTATTATGGAGAATAAAAGAAAGATAAAAAGAGATTTTATTGAAAGAAATTTAAAAAATTTACACTTAATAAAGATATGTTTGAAAATTGGTGATAATTTTATATAGGAATATTTGTGATCTTTTAATTTGTATAAGTCAGCACAATTTTTTGTATAACTAATATCGTAAAAAAGATTAGGATTTTTCTTTTAATAACTTTCGGAATCGGTATTCAAAAAGAGAATTTGTTTTTTTCTAAGTACTTTGTGATTAATGATTTTTATTTTCAGAAAACACACACACACAAACTTTTTTATTAGATATTTGACAAGTTCCAAATCATTCAAAAAGGAAATATCTTTAAACTGTCCTGAAGACGAAAATTCAAAATTCAAGGTAATATTCGTGAAAATATCGTATATTGAATATTTTCACAAACTTAAATCATATCTTGGTCTTGAATGAATTTTCATAATAAAAATCTCGTCTTGTATTGTATTGTCTCGATTTTATTAATAATTTTTATCTAATATTGAACAATTATTTAAAATAATATTTAACATAATCTGTACAATATAATTTAACATAATTATTATTATTTATGTCACTTGTTTGTTTCTCAAAACTTTATATATATATACACATATATATATATATATTTTTTTTTCTTTTTGGTTCACTTTACAAAAAGACAGTGCATACACAATAATGGCAGAATACAGACGCGACTCACACAATCAGAGAAGTATGTATTGTGTGCAGTTTTGTAAATTGTGTTGTTTAAAGTTGTGTAAATTTTTATATTGTTTATTTTGTTCATTATATATAATTATATCTAAATTTCTTAATATGAATATTTTTATTTACTAAATAAAACTTTTTAAGTTTGTATAATACGATTTTTTTCATCTAATTTACAGATATTTTAACTTTTTTTTTAAAAACCAATAATCTTGACAATCTTAGTTTGATATAATCTTGACAACTGATTAAAAATCTTGTCTTGAACTTGTTTTGAATTTTGAGAAAGACAAGACAATATCGAAAAAGACTAGCTTTGATATATCGAGCAATTCTACTTCTGTTTATTCTCTCAAATCGATTCAAATATTTTCAAATATAGGAGACTACTGTAGAAATATATGTACAAAGAAAATATAATTCTCTTCTCAAGATTGAAAGATAGAGTAACGTATATACATTCCTGTCCCCGAGTTTTAACCCTCGAAACTTCTAGGAATGTATCGAGAAGCATCATTATAGTTAAGGAAAAGTTCTCTCTGGATCCATTCAAATTTTCGCACAGAAAATCAGGAACACACTATACACGGAGAGACAAAGGACTGCCCGCTGACATGATGGCGAGAGGGTGCCTGCGGAAAGCACGTGCGCGAAAGAGAGGAAACGAGTGGAGAAAAAAAAGGAGTGAGATAGCAAGAAAAAAGATACAAGAGGACAGAGAGAGCCGGCGAAATCCAAAAATTTTCTCGGAAGCATAGACCCGTGAGCGTCACCATGAAAATCCTACGAACAATAGGAACAAAGGAAATTTTCGGCTGTGTACCCGGTGTTGTATACCGGCTGGCTGGCAAGCTGCACACCGCACCACATACCACTGTATTGGCGACGTGCGATGCACAAAGTCCCGCATAAGCCGCACGTTGCAGCAGGCCAGGTATACATATACAGGGTGTTCCGCAACCGTTAAAAAGAATTTTTTTAAACAAGAAAATGTTCTTTCCGAGGAAAGAAAAACATCCCTGATTCTTCCATGTGAAAGACATTCAAAAGATTCTTAAATCTCAAATTTTAGGTTTAATTATCAAGGTATTTTTCAAAGATATTTTCAAAAGATTTTAGATGTTGAATAAATTCTAATCTGAATTGTCAAGAAATTTAATGACAATTCTAGTATAAAAGAATTCTAGTCTTAATTATTTTTGAATATTTGATTATTAAGAATAAAAAAATGAATTAATTATTATAATTAATTATTAATACTGATTATTAGTATTAATTGGTGGAAGAATTATAAGATATTGATAAACGCTGTTTGAAATTTTTCTTGTAGGAATTTGTTTCGAATTAAGCTAACATCGCATTAACCGTCAATCTCAAACATTACATAAACATTTACAAGATGTAGTAAAATTTTTATGTATGAAAAAGAATTAATGTTTTGCATACAATTTCTAATCAGAGATTTTTTAATTTATAATTTTATATTTTTTTAAGATTTCGAGAAATCTTAAGCAAATTCCAAATAGAAATAAATTTAGAGAAAAAAATGCAATAGTATTTAAGATTGACTTCAAATCCGTACAAATCAACTTTAGATAACTTCAGATAAAAATTCTTATAAAAGGATAAAAAATTTATTATTTGTCGAAATTTATTAATTATATTAAATATCCTGGTGATTAAAAATAAATTCTTCTTACTTAACATTAAATATTATTCCATTTGAATCAATTTCCGATTATTGTTAACGTAAGAGATCTATCAGTGCTGTTCCAGTTTTCTTATACATATATCATAGACACGCGTGCACGTGAGATATCTATATGCAGTTCCTGTAGGAGAAAAACTAGGAAAAGATTTTTCAAACAGAGTTCAAAAGCAAAAGTTGAATAAAATTTTATAAGACGTTTTAATAACTAAATTATGAATTATTTCGGCTTGTTGTTGGATGTATAGTGACATCATGACATCAACTATATGTTTAACGATTTTACAATATTGACAAAGGAGAAAAGTACCTTTACACACTATGTACTGCTACGATCTTGTGGCGAGTAATTATTTTGAAAGAACAAAGAAGATAACATTTTTCCTATCTCAATTCGAGAGTCCGACACATTAAAGGAACTACTATCGATCTCTTACGATTTTGTAATTTTCATGTATCTCACATGTTATTTTTAATAATTTCTTTCAATTATTTTCTTATATTTATTTAATAGTTTAATTATATATAATTCAGCTAAAAAGATACTAATAAGTGTCGTGACGTCGCACGTTTTTATAACGTTATTAAATATTAATTGATCTTGATATATGTGTCATTAATAATAATTTTTAACAATTTTTCTATGTTCACAATGGGCTTTTATTAATCCTATAAATCCTTTAAATATTTTTTAAATGTTTTTTTTCAACTCTTATACATTTAAGAGATAATTTTAATCACATCTATATCAAATTATCTCGATGTTCTTTCGCGAGAGAATTCTCATGCCGAATTCAGATCATATCAAATTCACAGATGAGACAATTTGCCCTTGAACTTTCAATTTCAGTTGCGAATCACCCTATATACACAAGGGGGCTGCACGAGAAGGCTTTCCGAATGAAAAAGAAAAAGGGAGGGGGATGGAGAGCACGACGGTTTATATGCCATAAACGACCCAAGATCTTGTTTCTTTCTGGATAGACGAGGTACCAGTTCCTCTTTTCGGAGTAGGAGGGATGCTAAAGGGCTCCGTCAACCCTCCGAATACAGGGATTGGTACATGTGGTATTCTCTGAAAAAATATATATATATGTTCTCTCTCTCTCTCTCTCTCTCTCTCTCTCTCTCTCTCTCTCCTCCTCTCTCTCCTAAGAAAAGGTTCACGCGGAAACGATATTTGCAACGAGTCTCGAGATGGTCAGTTTCAAATTTAAACGAGAAAGAAAAAGAGAAAAGAAAGCGTGCAGTTGAGATATATGCAGTTCCTGTAGGAGAAAAACTAGGAAAAGATTTTTCAAACAGAGTTCAGAAGCAAAAGTTGAATAGAGGTATAGTTTATGTGACGTTTTATGACATAAACTACTTTATAAAGTCAAGAGAATAATAATAGAATAGAGTAGATACAAGAGAGTAATATAGCCTTTATAATATAGTCATATATTATATTATAAGGTACATTCTCTCTTCTTTAGGGGGGAAAAAAGAGGAAAAAATATATATGAAATTAATAGCAGAAAAAAAGGATACTTTATGTTGGGAGCTCTCTTTATAACATACACATTCTAAAATTTGCTTAAGAAACCAATAAGAGGAAAACACGAAGTAAGTAGAGAGGAAAAATGCAATAAATGAGTAAAATTATCTTGTTAACGTAAAAGAGATCACTCTATAACTTTAAGAATAGCGAGGCATAAGATAATTACAATAAAACTCGATGAATTACTCACATTATCACGATTGTGTGTTCTAGAAGAATATGACGTGTCGAGAGAAGTAGCAAGAAGTTAGAGAAAGAGAGAGAGAGAGAAGAAAAAAAAGGGAGCGAGGACGATCGAAGAAAAACAGAAAAGAGGCATGGAAATACAGAGAGGAAAAAAAGAATGACGTGTAGGAGGAGGTCTCTCTCTAGTGTGTTTGTGCATGTAAGCGTACTTCTCTCATCGCAAGTAAGTATATGTGAGCGCGTGCCCGCGCAACCGGCAGCAGATGCGCTCGCAGAGCGCAGCTGTCCTCCTACAAGTGGTTCTCAATCATCCCTTTCCTCGATTTTTCTTTCCCCCTCTCCTCCTCAGGAGCGCGCGAGTTTAGGCACAAAGGGAATCGCTGTGCGACGATTGCACTACGTATCGATAAACGTCCGCAGCCGATCGATTTCTTTCTTTCCTCCTTCCTTGCTTGTACGATGGGTCGCGAATGCTCTAGAAAAAGATAAGACAAATATGATGTATCTCTCGGGGTGAGACATCGCACGCGAGAGACGCGTGGGATCAAAGAATAATATACATATTACATATTCTTATAATAATCATGTTTCTTCCAATGGAAATTTTGTTTTGAATATTACCGATAGGAAGAATAATGGGAGTAAAGATTTTATGTAGATAAAATAAATGGACAAAAGAATAATACATTAAACATTTATAATATTTAGACTTTCATGAGAACTTCAGTAAATTATTACTTTTTTCTGCGAGTCACTAATGTTTATTTTATGAATTAGATTAGATAACGTTATAGATAGTAAGACGGGGAGAAAATTAATCTTTTATAAAAGCATATTCTACAAAATATTTTGTATGATAAATAAAAATTAAATAAAATAATTAAAAAAATCAATCCATAATACAAGAATAATAAAAATAGTAAAAGAGATAAATGAAGTAATGATAGAGAAATATCGATAACAGATTTTTTTATAATAAGTAGATCTAGTAGATTCATAGGATTTTTTTCTTTTAAATCTGATCAATGTATTCGCGCGCAATCAATTTAATAATCAAATATTGATGAAATATTTATACGTAAGATTTGTTAAATAAGGAATGATAACGCAGGACAATGTACCGAAAGACGTCCTGCTATAATGTTGAGAAGCGTGCCAACCTGTTACAAAGTAGAGTCTACGTTTTTAATGACATGAACACGTGGTGAACGTAAGTTTCAGCTGTTCCAGGTGATACCGGGACGTGTGGTACGCGCAGCCTGACAAAGCACCGAACTGTTTAAAATCGGTATAACCGCATAATGTAGCTCCCGATTGCCGAGTGTGTCACCTTTTTCCCAGATTTACTTACATATTATTTCATCATATTTGCAATTCGTTAAGGAATTATTTTTTATATTAATGCTCGATTAATTTTAAGTTTTTTTACAATTTATAAGAATACACAGTATATTTTAGATTAATTGAGAGAAATTCTGAATCGATTTTTTTGAGAAGAGAAAACATTATATTTGTCTTGTAAGTTTGACATAAATTTTTTAAGTTGAAAAAATAAATATTTAATAAATAAATAAAAATAATAAAAATATATATTTTGTTATATTACATTTAGATTTCGTCGAATTTAAACTAAAATTGCTTCTTTAAATGCTCTCTATAATGCTGTATTTTGCAATTAATTATTTCAAAATTATTGTTTCATAATTAATTTTGGAACGAATCATAAATGAATTTAAAGATAAATTTCTTATCCTGTCATATTTTGGCTAGAGATGGCTGTATTTTATTTACATATATTTATCAGTACATAATCAAATGTAGCAAACTCAGCGAGCATACATTCTCCGATGCGTAAAATTACTAAGTAAACAAAACTAAACACCTTAGAAATGACGAGGCAACCGCGGATTACAAAGCATTATTTATAAAGTAGTAACGCAGAAGACGTTTCATTTCCTAGCATGACAAATCGGTCTACGTTTTATCGCACGATGAGAAGAAATGTACCGGAAAACACGCGTATTAAATATAATACCAATAATATAATATTCTCGTTGCGATTCGATAAGAACAATATATTGTGATTTATCACACTTTCAGTTACTCGCTTTGATATTTCATCATAGATTCTTATGCAGCTTTTTTATTGAACGAAAAAATATTATATATTTTTTAAGAAATTATTTCACATTTAATTATACATTTCTATTTATTTTCATATTATGGTGCATTTATATAAATTTTCTTTTTTCTATTTTATATTACATATTTATTCATATTCGAGAGAGAGAAAAAGAGAAGAGAGTCTCATGACGTCTTACGACAATTAATGAGACCGAGTGGTCATTTGATCGATTCTCCTTCGTTCAGTTTCAACAATGATCTCGACATTTCAATAATCATGATATATCTTACATTAGTTCACAAAATCTTTGTACACGTTATATATTGCAAAAACATTCGTCAAATCATTCGAAGCTCTTGTCCCGAGAAAGATTCTCGATTCTACCCCGGTGATAAATCACAAAGCGTTTAATCCTGTTCCGTTGAGGAGAGCGGACTTCCACCCATGGCACCCAGTCGCGCGGAAGGAAGGAAGGCAGGCAAACGCAGGCAGGCAGGACGACTCGGGAGGACTCGTCCTGCTGCGGCGGATATCTGTCACATTCGTCGTAAATCACACATACGCCAGCGAAACGCAAACCGTCGTTGTCGTCGCGCGCGTGTATAATCGCCGAGCGTTAATTATAATCGTTGCCTGATGCGCCAGTGGCGAGATTTCTCCCCCGGATCTTTTCCATACGTTGCTCTCCGATCTCCCATTGGTCGCCGGCCGCCTGTACCTGGACGGAAGAGCAACCTGGACGGAACTTGGACGGTGGACCTGGACGGAAGAAGAACAAGGGGCGGTCGTCGATGTTGGTGTGCGTCACGCCGCTGAAAGGAGCCGCAGGCGGAATCCAGGACAGCTGATACAATTTTGGCGGGCTCCGGACGACTGATCGCGGAACAATGCGAGAGAGACGGAGAGAAGGGAAAGGGAGAGAGAAAGAGACGCGCGAGGGATAAGAACGAGAAGAGGAATGGGAAGAGGGGGAGAGAGAAAGAGAGAGAAGGGAAAAGAAGAGAACCTCGAGAAAAGGGAGGAAGAGAGAGTCTCTCTCTTCGACATTCGGGATTGCGTTGCCGGCGTCGCTCTTGCGTTGCTGTTAAATAAGAATAAGTCCCCCCCACTACCTAGGGCCCAAAACGAATAAAGAGGCGGGACACCTGGCCACGGCCGCAGTTTGCTCGAGGTCCTCGCGCGATCCGGTCGGCCCATCGGTCTCCTCGTCTCCCGAATTCGCTTCGCACCCGGTGCCATTCCGTTCTTCATTTCATTCTCGTTCGCTCGGTATTGTGTTGTGCAGTGGAAGAGGAAGACTGTAATAGAGATAACATTCCTGATGAAAATCGATGAAGAAGGAAAAGTGTTCTACCGCGAGTGATGGCATATGATTTGTCCTCCCCGGCGCGGAATCTATCATCGCATCCGATTTATTTCCTGCGTGTGACGCACCTCGATCAAGCGCGCCGCTCGCCGACACGGTGCGTCACGTGCCGAAGAATCGACGAGGATCGACGAGGAAAAAGGAGAAGAAGAGGAGGCCTTGTGCGAGGATTGAGAGAGAGAGAGAAGCGTCACGGCGAATTGACACGGCGATGATTGTCGGCGGCGTCGATCCGCATCTCCGATCTGCTCGAGAAACCGATACCGCATGAGTGACGAATGGAGTTTTACCACGAGGAGGAAGCGGAAGATCTCGTATATCGTGTAAGATCGTGAAAGCTTGGTCTCTGGGTAAGATAAGATCAATTTTATTTTATGATAAATATATCCTCGTTTCTTGAAAACAGGATCAAAATTGATAATAAGACAGTTTATATCGTTAATACGAACAAATACTATAAATAATAGTTATAGTACATAAATAATAGTTTGAATTGTTTGTGGCGCTTTATTTTTCGTCTTTATCTCGCATCTTGGTATTTGGGATCACGGAATGGGGTTTCAAAATCAAACAGATCGATCGGAAGAGAATTGTATAGATCCTTCGAGAAGGTTTTTGTGAGAAGATTTTGATCATTCTCGACAGTGCTCGATGCAGCGCGAGGTGCGAGACATTGTTTACGTTACACGCACCGAGTGTCGCGATAGAGATCGAGTTACAAGTTACGGAGAAATGAGACGATAAACAACATTATATGGACGGACGGACGGACGGACCATTTTTGCGCGACTCATTTGTTCCATGTGGAGAGAGAGAAGATCCAGTTTCGAAAATATTGCATTGCACGGATCCTTAAAAAAAAAAGATAGTTGTAGAGATCACGCATTTCTGTATCAGTCCCCTTTCAAAAGCGTGCTACTTTGAAACGAACGGATCGCGCGCGAGCGCGTGCGTGTCACGTGATGTGTGTGTGCGAGTATATACGTATATAAGAATTAGCGCGAGGCTCCGGTTTCTCGTTTCACAGAAATTCCGGCGGTGGGTCCCTATCGTCCCTATTTCTCGACGAGAGGCCCTATTTTTCGGGGACCGGCACGACCTTACGGTCCATGAGAATAGGCGACCTCGGGCTATGATTTGTGATTCGGAGTAGGTATGTTGGAGGCTCTACGATTTGGAGACTGACCGCCAAGGCCACGTCGGAGAGCCCCCTGTGCGCGCGAGCGAGCGAGCGAGAGAGAGAGAGAGAGAGCGAGCGAGCGAGAAAGGAAGAGGGAGGGGGAGAGATGCGCCCGCGCGCACGCACATTTCTCGCCCTCATCAATGGACGAAGGCGTGTTACGCCGCGGCGTGCGTAATCTCTCGCGTAATCTAATGAGTTGTGCGTGTCGCGCGAAACGCGAGCAGACTGGTTTTCGCGCGCAATTTCCGGTGCCGATTGTCGAGACGTTAACAAAGTTCGTTGATATACATTCTTTTTTCTTCCCTGCAATAGTTTTCTTTCAAGAACCGCACGCGTTTCGTGATTTGACGCTTCGCGAAATCATCGACTCGAATTTATTGGCTTCGCACGTGTAGTACGTGCATCGTTTCTCTTTGTTCTCACCTCGTTATTAAATTTTCAATCAGAGAGACTTTTATCCGAAAAGCGGGTGATTTTTAATTTAAATAATTTTTAAAACTTAATTTTATTTTCCTTTTATTGTTTAAATTTTAATTTTATGTGTTCCTTAGATAAAGCTTAAAAAATTTTGAACTTTTTGAAATCTATTTTTCTCACTCTTTTCTGCTCTGTTGAAATACATCCTTCTCAAAAGTAATTGTAAATGCTGAACATTTTAATTGCATCACATGTATTATGTAACTTTTTGTAATTTTTGCATTAAAATAGGTCAAGTCTTGTTTAGAATTGCTATTTTTTTTACAGTTTCTACAGAAAACCGAGCACGTGTTGAACACGAGACAACGAGAATCGCAACCAGGTCTACGGAGCCCTTAGACAGGTTCGGCCCTGGCTTCGACTCGCACGATCCTGCATCGCAAATTGGAGCGGAATGACTACCGTCGAGTCGAAAAGTATATATCGTTGTCTGTTCGGGCGATTCATCGACGCCGGAAAAGCCCCGTCACATTTTGCATAGGAGATAGGTCGAGATTCGTGTCAATATTTAGTGAGAATACAATATTTCAATATTGCACTTGTCCCGGCCTATCGGGATGCATTGTGTCCCGTCGTGGAACTTGAAACAAAGGGATCGACTGACGGCGGATGAGAGAGAAAAGAAGAGGAGAGAGAAAGAGAGAGGAAGAGGAAGAACGCTATTCGGCAGGATTTTAGCTTCTCGAGTAGTTTGAGATAAAGATCTTCGAGGATCAGGCAGGTAGGGATGAAGGCAATATTTGTCGATATTTGCTTTCATATTGCACTCGTCCCGGCCTGCTGGATTTGCTCGATATATCAACGTATTATCTAACATTAATTTCTGATAACGTATTTTCATCAAGATTCTGATAAAAATGCATCGTTGGTGAATTTAGATCTCGATGCTACAGATGCTACGCGCGAAAATTTGTACATTAATTTAAAATTTGTACATTAAGTTTGTACATTAATTTATTATACGTTTTACGGAAGAAAGTACTAATTTGTTAGATTAAATTTCCAGTTTCCAGTTTTACAGATTTTAAGAAATTTTTACGATATTTGATAAAATATTTATAAAATATTAAAAAGTATATATCGATGTGTGTATAAGACTTTTTAATTTTATCCTTCTTCATTTCGAATTTTTCAAAGACAAAAATTTGTAAAATTTTTCATATTCGTTTGTATCTTAAATATGCTATAATTTTTTACGATTTCCGCGTTTTATGTAAAAAATGACTATGATATAAATTTTTACGCTTTACGTCTCAAAGAACAATATAAGAAGATATATATAAGAGAGTATATCTATTATTATATAAATTTTAACAATTATATAATTTTATAATTTAATCTATTAATTATTCCTGAAATGTTTTCATTTATAGCATCGAAAACTTAATTCATCGAAATTAATTTTTACGGTATTTGTTTATGAAATG
This sequence comes from Camponotus vicinus, assembly GCF_025532165.1. Taxonomy (NCBI): domain Eukaryota; kingdom Metazoa; phylum Arthropoda; class Insecta; order Hymenoptera; family Formicidae; genus Camponotus; species Camponotus vicinus. Next base: position 5,318,745 of record NW_028141945.1, on the reverse strand, counting down.
GAAGCATTTTATAGCGTAATAACGTCTTAATAGCTAAATACACGTCTATATCGATGAAAATTAAACATTAACACGTAATATATGATTTGATTACAAGGATATAGCACAGTAGCATTGTGATTTGCTCATATCTTTTTACTTATATAGTTTTTTTGGAGTAAATTAGATATAATTTCATATGTGTCTATGTGTATACATTTTATTGTAATTACCAAATCGTTGGAATCAAAAACCGCACGCGATTTAATCTGTTTATCAATTAATAGAATTTTATTTCTTTAAGTCACCGGAAATTAACGTGAATTCTAACAATGTTATTATCATTATTATATATTATTTTTAATTACCTAAATCTGTTAGTAATGCCGTACGTGTTTAAGCTGCAAAGACAAAATAAAAAAGTGTGCCATTTGTAAAAAGTGCGCAAAAAATGAGAGGCAATAAAAATTTAATGATATTAGAATATATAATACCTAAGATATTAAATCGCTACTTACTTCTCCTTTTAATTTCTTCCATTCCTTTCGTTCGATTATAATATTTCTCAAAAGAAGAAATACAAATATCTTAAAGTGGAAAATGGATGATTTTTTGAGTCGGACAAAAAATTAGAAAAATCTTTTTTCTGCTATAAAAATCATTTTTAAAAAGCTTTTATTTAATTATAAAGAGATCGCTATTATATAGAAATGTCAAGATCCACATTTCATTTGATTCGCAATAATAACAATACACATTTGCATTGCAATACGATTCTCTTTGAAAGAGCGTTTCTTCTCCAAGGTGTCGTCGATCTTTACATTTCCGGCTGAAATTCGAAAGAAAAGTAAATAACGTCCGCGCCACCTTCTTTATTAACGTTCGCGCACGAATTCGGAAGGAAGAAAGGGGAAAGAAAGAGGAAAAAGAAAAAAGGAAGTTGCGTATCCCTTTGTGCATCGTGGTGCTCACGTAACCGTTTCGTGAAACGGTCGCACGGCACAGGAAAGAAGGAAGAGGCCAGAAAAAAGGAAGGAAGGAAGGGGAAAAAGGGGGGAAACGGGGTTCTCCCCACAGGATCTTACCCGTGAATTTGCGAGAGATGCGGGGATTCGGATTTCCTGTCCGCGAGAAAAAGATGTGCTCTCCTACAGATATAGCATATTTCTCTTTTCCTCGTCACGCTCTCGCCTCCCTTTTTCTCACCCCGTTCTCTTTCACATATGCCACGTGTAAAATGTACCCCCGAAACGCCGCAAAGTGTTTTATAATACTCTCTCGATGGTACAAAGAAAACAGCGGGAAAAAAAAGAAAGAGGAAAAACCCGATATATCAAAGAACGAAGGACAAGCAAGAATTCGGCAAGGGAGAGGAGGAGGAGAAGGGGGAGGGTTACGTTACGTTCGATCGAACAAGGAAACACAATAAAAATAGTGAGGTCCCCCGAAGCGTGGAGGGACGCGAATCCTGTTTTCCATTCGTCCTCTCCGTCCCTCTTCTTCCTTCGCTTCCGCGAGACGAGTACGCGCGCGCTGCGCGTCGCGCAAAAGCATCCCTCTTTAAGGAGAGAGTCCCACGGTTTGAAATAAAACACCTGGCTTCTCGCTCGCCTGCGTGTGTGCGTCCACGTACATGGATGCACGCGTCTCGGCCGTTTTTAGGCTGCCGGACGCACATCACAATAGAGCTCTAGTTGCCTAAAGGAATGTTTTTACTCTATCGTTTTGTATTCGACACGCATGACCACTTTTTTGCGACATTAATAAAATATAAGTTTTTTAGTTTTACTCTCTTTTTTCTTGACACACAAATATATATTGATAAATTTAAATCCGTGCTCAATTTTGCGAATTTCAAAGAAAATTGCTTTACTCGCAGTTGAAAGTGAAGACAAGAGACAGAAAATTTAAATTATGAAAAAGAGAGAGAGAAAAAGAAATATAAATTGTACAATATGTATAAATTGAAATAAGATATGAGCGAAATAATTAATCTTTGTCATTTATATGTAAAATACATTAGGAATATAAAATATAAAATATTATTTTTATCACCTATATTTATATTACTTCTCGATACTTTTATTTTAAAGATAAATATGCTACAAAAAAGTTTATACTACGCTCTAAAGACTAGAACATTTCATATCGAAATACGACATACATATTGAGACATAAAATATTTTGAAAAATATACTCTATCGCAATATATGAAATATTATGTTAAATTTTATCGAGCATATAGCTCTTACAGTTGCTTTATGAAAATAAAACGTTTCTCTTCGGGCACTTCTGCTCCCTATTGATGTGCGTAGAGTTGCTTAGCTTAAGGTACATGTTCTCACGGCGAGAGAAGAAGGACCCGCGCGAACTTTCTCTCTCCTCTCTCGTTTTTCTCCAACCAGAGACCCGGAGACTGGTTCCCTTCGGGCTTCCTTATAAACTTTATTGAATTCTTTGTAATATGTCAAAGGGTTCACCATGTGTGCAACCGTGAACGCGCGCTCGCGCTCGCACCATTCATATGCTAAACAATAAATTCGTTGAAAGAAACGAATCTCTATCTACCGCTTTTTCTCTTTCTTTCTCTCTCTTTCTTTTTGACAAGAGAGGAGAGCAGCTGGTACATACCTACATCGTCGTCCAGTTAAAAACCAAGGAGAGGATGATACCTTGAGCTATTTAATGAAGAAGGGTGCAAGATGTACCCTCTGCCTGACGGCGATGATGGTGACGGTGATAGTGGTGGTGGTGAGGCCAGCTGCTGCTAGAAAGAAGGAACAATGCATTCGCCAATGACGCACGATTCCGAACAAGCGCGTTTGTAAGTGGGTCATCGGGAATTCTAATATTATGCAGTGGGAATTTAATTTTTTTTTCTTTTTTAACGGGATTAATTTTCGTGTCGTTCCGTAACATGTTAATCATTAATGACGTGTGTGACGATCCACAGGTACGATGTTAACCCATCAAAGATAATAATTATAATATAGACAACTTTTATGTTTTGTATACATATTGTATATGTAAAGAAAAAGTTCTTTATATTATAATTCAGTTTTATATTAAAATTTTGTACACATACATATTTAGATTGCATATGATTACAATTGCATTAATGTATACATTGTGCAAAGTATAAAGAATATATTTGCAAAAAATTTAAAATTTTTTTTAATTATAGATTTTTTGACAAACAATCGATTTGACGAAATGTCAAGATAATCTTTTCCCCATGTAACATTGTGTATGTATCTTTATATTCAAAAATTCTGAATTCTGTTAAAATAAAATCATTTGATATTATATAAGAATATAATTTAGTAATTTTTTTCATTATAAATATAATTTTACTATTGTTAATTATCCGGAAAATATAAGTGCCTCAACGATTTCATCGATCATTCGAAAAATCGATTTCGAGTTAATCGAAATTTTTTTCTATCAGGGACATTTTGCATGCATTATACGATTTATATACATTTCTGTTACGTACTTTACACGAAGCAAACCCTGCAGATAGGCAACCAATTATGTTATCCCAGGATTACTCTACTAAGGTTCGTCATAATTGATCGGACGATTCGTATCAATGCGGACTTGTAAATGCCAGGTGGAATTAATATCGTGGAGTGTAATCTGTTAACAGAAAAGTGGGGATGTCTGACGCATCGATTCTGAAATTTAATCATATGTAACGAATATTCTGCGCGATATAATATTGGAGTTTAAAATTTCTTGTCATGAGACTTTTTTTTTCGTAATAATGAAAACTAGTTTTTCTAAGAATTAAAACTAAATATCAGAGAACTACGTAAAATTTATTGGATTCATTATAAAGCCATTATAATCCTAACAACACACACGTCCAAAAGATGTCCAAAGGTCATCGAGAGGACATCCAGAGGACATAAAATATCCTTTGGCTATTAAATTATAAAATATCCTCTAGATATTCTATGGATGTCTTTTGGACATGTGTGTTGTTAGGGTATTTTTTTCATATTTTCTTTTTTGACATTTTTAAGAAAGGATATTGATATATATTATCATGCGTACGTAAAATATTCGCCGCAATTTTATTTCCTATACGAATAAATAAACAATGTGTATTAAAAAGACATAGTTGTCAAGCGATAAAGTAAGATAAATTGTTTGAATGATTGTCAAATTGTCGATTTGTACGGGTTGTTTATGCGAGCAATTGATATCGAAAATTTACATCAACTAACTTGAAATCTCAATTAACAAATTTATATTAATATATGTTATCGATTAATTTTACCAACACATACCTAATTATAATGGAAATACATGCTTGTGGCGTCAATTGAATATATAAAATACTGTATTCATTTCTGTGCAACCTGTTATAATCCGTTATTCGCCGCCATAATATAATTATGTAGATGGAGTCCACTTGTCATTACAAATGCTTCGAAGTGGACTGCGTCGTATGATTTTGCGCATACTCGATGCTATATTTAATCCTAACCAAATCTGACTTAACCTCCAAACCTTCTGCTATAAAGAGGTTAAATGAAGACAAGAAATTGAGGGAAAATTAAATTTTTTTATTAAAAAAAAAAACTTATACAATGAATTCTTTAGCGAGAATTTCAAGTAGGTATGTAACAAGTTATGATTCTCATTTGGTTTGTCAATTAAATTATTTTTTGCAAATAAAATCACCAAACTATTCGGATGTCATTTATCGTACAAATAACATTAGAAATTGACTTATTATTTTCGAAACAGATATTAGAAAATAAATTTTGTTAATTTTAATTATCTGACGTGATTTACTTCATTTTCAGTTATGTGTATTATTTAATTCAATCAAACGATGATCCATTCAAAAACATATTTATATTTAAAATAATTTTGAAATGTTTACGAATGTGTAGAAATAAATTTTATTCTTACTTTAAATATTTGCAGGAAACTATGTCGAAAGTTAATAAGACTGCAATCAACAACTGCATCATCAACCTCATCCTCGGATATTTATATTCCAAACAGAATAGAACGTAGCCCAACAGATATTTTAAAAGTGAGTAAAATTATACTGCACTTTATTTTATTATTGAAATTATATATATATAAGACTAAATATATTTATACAATGATATTTTTCCATCCATGATATAAATGTTATATGATTTATCTTGTAGGCTCTTGAGAGTACAATATCCAGGGATTATACAGCACCACATTATAAATTTCATGACGATCCTTACTTGACACCTCTGTCAAAATCACAGATTCGCAATTATGCTTTAGCAAAAGAGTCTGGAAAGAAAACTGCAATGTGGATTCGTGGAGAACATCGTAATTTGTTCCAGCACAAAGTAGCAGATCCTGAAATCAAGGTAATATGTTAAAACTTATTCCATTATTCAAACATAATACATTAATATCTGATTTGTCAATTTTTATAATATTCTACATTTACTTATATCAACAAATTATTATGTTCATATCATGATAAAACTTACTGTGTATAGGCATTTGTACCACCTCCTATTTATACAGAAGAGAGTAAAGTAACAGAGGAAACATTATTATATGAGATGTCAAATGCACATGTTTCCAATTCTATTTTGATATACAATTTATTAAAAGGCGAAGTGACAATACCAACAAAGCAGGCTCTCCTGGAATTGTTGTGTTTTTACAATCATGATGAACCTGCTAATGTTGAATTACTAGAGTCTCGTTGGTTTCAGCTTAGCGAGAAACGTATCAAGAATACATGGATGTAAGTTTATAGAAATTGAATATATTATTCTTTCCATGTATGTAATAGATAAATATTCTCATATATAGTGTGTTAAATTATATTTTTATATTTTATTGTGATGTGCAGAAGTCGTCCCGAAATCGATATATTATTCAAATTTCTAAAGGAACAAGAACCCGCGATAGCAGCCGCTGCGTACAACGCAATGATATGTGGTTTGGCTAAATATTACAATGTAAGCTCATTTTGAATCAATCATAATAAGATTGATTATAATCCTTAAATTGAATTATTATCCTAAAGAACAACTTAATTAAAATGAATGTGTATTTGAATTATAGAAATGATTAGTTGAGTATTTTGTGTATATAGATTTATTGCAAAAATATTTTTTGTTTGTTTAGGGAGATAAGGTATGGCATATGTATGTAGAATGCCAAGAAAATAATATACCACTATGTATTGAAGCATATAATGGTATAATATCGATGGTGTCAATATTAAGAGAAGGAGAAGATAAAGCAAAATCATTAATAACAAATATATATAAAGCAATGGCCACGAACGGGATTACTCCAAATATACATACATTTAATGCTGCTCTTAGCGCGGCGTCTATGTTCAAAAACAAACGAATACTTCTCGATTTCACCTGCAACATATTCGCCGATATCGCAAAATTCAAACTGAAGCCGACATTAACTACGTATTATTATGTGCTACGAATTTTAAGTAAATTCGGTAACTATATAATATTTTTATTTCGCAAAATGATTTCACGATAGATCGATAATTTACAAGCTTATTTGATAAAACAGATGATGCGGCCTACACGCCCTTTATAAAAATTTTGAAGTCCTTGAAGGAAGAAACTCTTACCATTCAAGATGCAAAAGATTTAAATTTCTTCGTTGTTGCGATGGAAATGGCTTCGAAACAGCTTTGCGAACGTCAAGCGGGCGAAATGGTTAATGAGCTTCTTCTCTCTGGTGACAATTACAAATTCATCGGCGATAGCTACAAAGTAAGTATTCTGAAATAAATCCTCACAATAAGTAATTTCTATCCAGAAAATATATATAATATATAAATATATGACATAAAATATATATATATATATGTATATCAAATATATGTTGTATATAAATATTCTTTAAAAAATTTTTTAATTTTAATGAATTTTTTTTAAATAATATATTTGGATAGAATTTGTGATATTTAACTGTATATATACATACACACACACACTTTATATTATGTATATTATAGTTATTATTTTCTTGTCTCTCAGGAAAGTTTATATTATCGAGCGTATTTAGAATTAATTTTGGCGACGGAAGAATTTGAAACATTTTACAAAATCTATAGCAAACTCGTACCACATGTAACTATACCGGAACCCAGTGTGATGAAGACTATGCTAGAAGCTGTTCAATTATATCCCGCGGAGACCGTCATACAATATATACCAAAACTCTGGTCGCACATGGTTATGTTCGGTCACCTGGATACTAAATATTTATTGGAAAGCATATTGCATTTGATGAGCGTACATTGTAAACCTGTGTCTGATTCTTCACTGAATGCACAATTTGCAGAGATTGCACTCATCATCTGGGATCATATACAAGTAATTGAAAAATTAATTTTTTTAACCATACAGGCTGTTCTTTACAAAATTCACATTAATATAAGATTGATAAATTTAACATTAATTTTTGTTTAGCGAAAAGTCAAGACATTAATACTAAAAATGTAACAAGTATAAAAGTATCATTATTTTATCTTAATCAATTTCAAGTAGATTTCATTTTAATAGAATTTTAATTTGAGGCTTGATGGTCGAAAAACAGAAGATGCAATAAATGTGGCTTTCTTTAATATTTTCATTAAAATTCTACTTAAATTTCAATTTAATTAGTGAATTTGTAATTAAAATTAATTTTGTAAGTTATAGAACTGTATTTTTATAATAAGATATGTTAAAGTGATATTTTTTTACCAATACAGACTCAAAATACTAAAAGAATACAGCACATTATATTGTCCAATACAATAGTGGGCAATATTATAGTGCTGCTTCTACGCGGAGGTAACTTCGACAAAGTAAAAGAAATTTTGTCATTGTTAATTGAATCGCCGCATTTGATAGTCGGTATTCTTATGGAGGATCATGTACATGAGATATTCGAGCTGTGTTTAGCGCAAGCGCAAATTATACCGATAATTTTCGTAAGTATATATATCCTTTTTTTATTTAATTAAGTTTTATTAATCGATTTATACCATATTAACGTTATTGCATCTATGCTTCCAGAGTCTCTTAGAATATATTACCTCTAACCATCTAGAAGGAGCCGGTGAAATGGCTAGAAAGTTGGAAAAAACTATATCTCTTACGCCCACTCAGAAAGACATGTTAATTAACTTAGTTGGTAACGACATCCTCGAATTACAGCTCTCCAACGAATTAAATGAAGCCAAATGAAGTATAAAGTATAAAATACACTTGGTCCTTGATTGCAATTTTGTAGTTAATATGATGATAGCACAGTGTAAAAATGAGCGGAGAAACACACATTTCAGACATTAAAAATTATAACATAAAAATATATCCATAATAAATATATCTTGTTGAGATATACAAAAATATATCAGTCATTTTTTTTAATGTAAATTGTTCCCTAAATTGATACTCGGTTACTTAAATATATAAGATTGTTTTTAAGAATATTTATGTATTATAAATATTCTTTATACAAAATTGTAATATGTGTATTATCCTGGAAGAGAACTTACTTGACAGAAAGCTTTTTGCATTATCATTATTTCGTAGCGCATTGCGTTTTAAAAAATTAAGCGGGGAACCTTTAAACAACCAGACATGATTGACATGTATTAATGTCCTTGTCTCTTGAGAGTTGGGGCGTAAATCATTAATAAATTAAATCGGTTACGGTGGGAGGCGGTAACCCTGTAGTCACTCAAATACTCATTTCCTGTGTTAGACGGCACTCTTCGGTCCGCTGTAAAGCATAGAATGTTAAAGTTAGCTCTATCTGGAAAAATCGAGAAGGTATCATCAGTATTATCGTAGAGATCGTAAGAGATTGGAATTTCCGACAGATCTCTATTAGGATGATGGATAGCGGCGGCGATGGTAGCAATAAACTCACGCTCGACGATGTGCGTGAGTTAATTATCAAAAATATCGAGTCTGATGTAGAAATTCATAGTTTAGACGAAGAACCAGGATCGGGAAGAGGAGACAATTATACTTCGATGTTGTACCGGATCCGAGCGAAGGGGCGTAAGCTGTTGAAAGAAGAATGGATTAATTATGAATGCACCATCATTTACAAGATTTTGCCGGAATCCAAAAAACGTCGTGAAGCTTTTAAAAGCGAATTGTTATTCAGAAATGAAGTCGTATTCTATAAGCACGTGTGGCCCGCATTGAACAGACTCCAATCAAACGATAAAAGGGTGTTTAGTGGAATACCTAAAATATATGCTGCTAGAGCCAATCTTATCGCTATGGAAGATCTGAGAGAGAGAGGCTTCAAGATGGCAGATAGACAGCAGGGGCTGGAAATGGAAAATTTGAAATATGTATTGAAGGCTTTAGCGGGATTTCACGCCCTCAGCTTAACGCTAAGGGAATCCAGGTGAGTATATCTGAAATTTCTGTAATTATAAAAATCAATAATAATAATAACAATAAATTTTAAATTAAAATAATTCGAAATAATTAATCAGGTTTTCAAAGGAATAGCATAGATGTGTTTGAGAATTAACTGCTGAAATTAAAAACATTAATACAAAATAGAAATATTAATAAAAAAGGATTACTTCTTTTTTTTCATTAACAAGCACGAATTGTTTTATCTCTTATTCTTATCTACTAGTTTTAATGCAGAGATACATTACTCTTTGAAGGCCAGACGAGTTCGCGAAATTAACAAATCCGGAACATGATCAAAGTATACGTGAAACATTCTTTCAACGAGACAATGAAGATTGGTATCGACAGTATTATCGTGTGGCTGTGAATAACGCTATCAAAATGGTGTCCGAAGCACTACCTTTGCATATGGATCATAGAAGAGAGGAGATAATGACGAAGCTGCATGCTTTTCTAAACGAGGACGTATTTTTTCGCACTATGAGTGAGCTCGTCTCGACGCAAGGACCTCTCTCTGTATTTTGTCACGGCGATTGTTGGACCAATAATTTCCTCTTTCAGGATGAACCAAGCTCAGATGCGGAGGTGAATCTTTTATTTTATTATGAAAATGCGAAAAGTGAGCATGCATAGCATATTGCATCCTTGACGTATCTACGATAAAAGATTGCATATTCAATGAAAGATAATTTATTAAGAGAAACGATATTTTGTTTTTATAGATCTTATCTTTGTGCGAGATAACGAGACCGTTTTTGTTCCATATACACTTTTATTATATAAATTTATAAGATTCTTATATATGATTCAAATGCTTCTTTTCTATGATTTTATTAAAAAGACTCCAGTTTAGCGAAATTGGTCACACCTAGACCCGTGTAGCCGCGCGCGCAAAGAAAAGATTCTTGCATTATGTACAATTACAATTAATTTCCGACGATTTTCAGATAAGCATAACATAAAATTACATTCAAAAATATGAAAAAGTCAAGAGAAAATGTATAATGTACATTTTATATTTTTTAGTTTTTAATCATTCCCTTTTTCTACTTATCCCCCTTTTATACTTATAGTTTATTTTTCACTATTTAATTTCTTCATTTTCACGTTAATTCATAAATAATTTCAAACATCGATTTCAATTTCAATTATCTCAGAAAAATGAACTACGATATACATTGCAAGAATATTTATCTCGCGTTATAAATCGCAATCTATAAATCATATTCTGACATGTTGGCTGGCACGAGAGTGCGAGGTGCGCTTCACCGCGAAACCTCCTAAACTTAACTTTTAATACTGTGCTGCAGGCCGTTTATCTTGTCGACTTTCAACTAACGCGGGTTGGCTCCCTCGCTCTTGATCTTGCGAACTTGCTATACTGTTGCACAAGTGGTGTTGTTAGGCGGGCTTACATGACACAGCTTCTCCAGCATTATCATTCCCATCTGATGTCCTCCTTGCGTGTCCTCAATCCAGAACAGCCACCAAAAGATCCATCTGCCGTATGGGAATTGTAAGTAAGAAGTTACCGAATTGTAAAAGCAATAATTATAGTTATTATAAATAATTTGGTTCGTTCAAAATCAAAGCTTATTTTTCCAAATTATCTTAATCTCATATTTAAAAAAATAGATATGCTATATAAGAAACTTTTCCCAATAATTACCACTTTTATGAACTTGAATATAAATTTGAAACAGTATATTAATTTTATTTATTTTAAATTCTTCAATATTATTTAGTCAATTGATTATAGATTGAACGAAGAGATGCGAAGATGTGGTCGATTCGGATTGGGATTAGCATTGGATATATTGCCGATTAGTACATGTGCTAGTCACGAAGCGCCGAATTTGTACGAGGCGAGTAGCGTGGAAACTAATCATAGCGAAGAGAAATATGTTATGATAGAACCACCACCTGGAGGCGCCGAGTGTGCTCGACTCATGACTGACTTAGTATTGGAATTAATAGATAACAAAGCTTTGTAGATCAAAACATATCGCATTAGCTTTGGTAACAATGTATATGTAATAATATGTATGATGTATATTATACATGTATACGTCTTAGATTATTTTTATAAAATGCATCACTCTTATGATGTATCACTTCAGAAAAATAATATAAAGAATTATATGAAATTCAACATACATGTGTATGTGTATGTAATGAAGAAAGAATGAAGAGAAATAATTTTCCACTAAATGATCTAATATATACATCCATATAATAAAAATGAAACATTTAAATTTTCCTAAAGGATATGAAATCGTTCTGCATATAGATATAGTGTAAGATCATGAAAATGATCTGTAGTTCAGAGACAGGTAACCATTATATATTGATTAAGAATGGAGAAATGAGAAGGAATTGAAAAATAATGTTGTAAAAATTAATTGATAACGTGTCGATTCTTCTGTAAAAGTATTTTGACAACAGCATTTATATAGATTTATTATTCAAAAATTTAATACTCACGACAGAGTTATGTCTGTTGCGGCGGTGTATGCGGTGGCGGCTGTTGTGCCTGAGACTGCGGACTCGGAGGTTGCTGTTGCTGCTGTTGCGCGCCAGGTGGTTGCCAGGGTGGATGCTGTTGATTCTGTTGTTGTTGTTGCTGCTGTTGCTCTTGAGCCAATCGCTGGTGAGCCTGCTGCCGCGCCCTAAACTCGGCCGCCTTCAACTGCTCCAAATGGAACTGTTGCCGCTCGGTGATGAGCTGCTGCCGCTGATACTCGAGACCTTCGCGCTCGCGCTCCATCGTAGTTTCTAATTCCTCGAAATGACGCAATTTGATCTCTAGCTTCTTCATCTGCGTTTCAACTAGCAATGCGACTAATGATTTTATCTTGCGTTCCTCTACAGCTGCCAAATGTTTAGCTTTAACAGCTGCAGCCGCTAAAGCTGCTGCTGCCGCGGATTGAAGCTGAGCATCTCTTACAACCTGTGCCGAAAATTAGATTTAATGTGTTACAATGTCTAATTGTCTAAAAATTTTAAAATTTTTTAAAAATAAAATATTTAAATTGTTTTTAAGTCATGTGTCACGATGCCTTACCTTATCTTTCTTTTCCTTCGCTTCCGCAGCTTCTGGATCGGTGGTGGACTTTGCATCTTCTTCACTCTCTTTCGATTCGTCTTCCTTTTTCCCAATGTCCACCTGAGATGGTTCGACATCCATTGCGTCTTTAGGTTTCTCTGGTTCTTCTTTCTTTGTTTCAGAAGTTGGCACTGCAGAGTGAGGCGAGCTAACGTGACCTGTCGTAGGAGTCGCAGCAGATGCTGTGTCATCAGGCGGTTCGGGCGGTCCTGTACCAGCGATGCCTGATTGTGCCAAGCCTGCTGCTGGATCAAATTTACCTATTTAAAAAAAATAAAAAATATTTATTTATTATATACATATATTTTGCACAAAATTATTTGCATTTTATTCTCTAAAGTAAACCACTAGAGCATATTTAGACATGATATACGATTAGAAAAAAAGAGTTACCGTCTGAATTAGCGCTAGCTTGGACGTTTCTTAAATGCTGATCCAACAATGCTGCTGGCACTTGGTCCTTTATCGCAGCAAACTCTTCCATGGCAGCCTTCGCCGCGCTCGCTGCTACTCTAGGATCAACGACTGATGCAAGAAAAGCAACCGTGCTCATGACAGGATTACCGGCTTTCGAGAAGGGTACTGGTTGATAAGCCAAAGGTCCCAATCCCTCAGGTCCACCTTCCTCCAGATACGGATCCTCTATAGGTAGACGTAAGAAGTGCAAGATACATTCGTCCTGTGTTCTCGAACCCACATGTTCGCATACTTTGTTCCAGTCGTCCTTGTGCAGTTCTAATCCCTCTAATAGCAGGAGCGTCTCTTGTTCTGTCCAATCGCGCGTAGCGCCCGCCGCTTGCTTATTCTTCAGAACCGCCGGTTTTCTCGAATACTGGTCGATCTTTAGACCAAAATTCGCCATCGCACCTGCCGCAACTTTTTCCTCCGCGCCCGTCCCGACCGCAGGTTTTTTCTCCAAATCAAGCAACATTTTCGCGGCGGACGGCTGTGGTGTTTTCGGTGGATTTGGATTAACTGGTGCCAAACCGGACGGCGTATCTGACAGAACATGGAAATGCGACGTTGGCGGAGGTCCCATGGGCGTCGGTCTAGATTCCGCGTCTACTTGATAATTGATGAGTCCCCATTGCTCCAAGAACGCGTGCACACGCATAATCGCACATACATCTCCGGCTAAATTCCGTCTATAAAAATATATATACATGTAAAGAAACTGTTTTTTTTTCTTTTTTATTCATCGATAAAACAATTACATTAATATATTATAATATTATATTTTAAAGTAAATTAGTAAATTATATGATGAGTTGATATACGTCACCTGCAAGCGGTCGATGTAATATATTCCGTTGGATTTAGTCGATAGGTATCAATCATAAAATTCCTATATGCAAGATAGATTTCTGGAGTTTTGGATTTATTTTTACCATTGAAAAATTCCGATAGAGCTCTCTTCTCGATAGTGTGAATCGAGTTATAATCGAACCAGGCAGAATAACTAGGAACAACAATGTGATGCGTCTGCTCTGTCACATTATCTTCCGGTTCATCGCCTTTGCCACCTTCACCCCTTTCTTTACTAGTATCTCTCTCTTCTCTGTCTTGGCCTCCTTGAGAACTACCTTTGTCTCCTATGTGATGTAATAGTTTTTATAATTCAGAGTTTGTTAAATTAACAAATAATATTTCTTCATGAATTATTGATTTGTCAACATTATGTAATTATAACATTATGATAAATTAGTGTGAAATACTACATTGCAAATTTGAATTTAATTTATCTAGATTTTTTACACACCTTCCATTTGCTCATCAAGATCGGTCAAATTGCCGGATTTGAGAGGTTGAAGCTCGCTATCTTGCTTTTTACTACCGGTAGATGCCAAAGTAGAATTTCCTGTTGTTGAATTACCCTGGCCTGTAATTGGTAGATTCGTGGGTGTAGCAACTACTTCAACGATACGAGGCTCGGCGGGTGGATCCTCCATTCCCTGAGTTAAATCTTCCTCTTCGTCGCCGCCGCGCGATTTCTTCGGAACTGTTACCGATGACGCGGACGCGCTTTGAATACCCGATGGAGCTCTGCTACTGTAAGCAATAATATAAAGTCAAAAATGAGAAAAGTTCTTTTCAAGATTCGAATTTGCTGTGAAAAATTTTCGCACCTTTTACGTTTTCCGAGCTTTGGAGGTGGGCTGGGTGATCGTTTTCTCTTAGGTTTCTTTGCGGGTGGCGGATGAGATGGCTGTGCCATCAAATCTTCTACAGAGAGTCTGTACTTGTGTACTCTTTTCTGACCATTATCATCTACCTCGTAATCTTCCTCATTCATCCACTCGTTATATTGATCCAAATCTAGAGCCCATGTAGCCGATACTTTGTACACTGATCTATAGAGAACAATTTACAAAATCTCTTTATTTAACAATACATATATTAAATAATATATAAATAAAAATATATTTTACTAACAATGCTTCAAACTTAGCAATATTAAAATAATTGTAACTTTTCAGTCAATTTGTATTAAAAGATTATTAAATACCTTGAATTTGTATTTGTGTAAGTTCCTTCAGGATAATCCCATGGAAGATCTAATGCTGACCAGGAATCATAACTGTCTGGAAAGTAGTACCAATGAATTAGAACCGATCTCTCACGTCTCATACAAGGACGTGCATATTCTTCTTCCATTGGATCCACTGGAGGATAGATAATATGTGTAGCATCTGCTTCATTTTCAACAACAGTTCCCTGATGTTTTCTAACTATTTCTTTAACTTTTGCAGCTGTGTTTTTATCAACGTCCGGTCTCACAAAAACACTTGGTACAGTCATACATCTATTCTGTATTAAAACACGTTCCGCTGCCATCAGCATATCTACTGTACGGTCCATACGTGATCCTGACTGTAATAACAGTTTTTTAATTATTTTCTCTCTCTTTCTCTCTCTTTGTATATATATATTTTTTTAAAGTTTTATATATTTTTATAAATTCTAAATATTTCTAAATATTCCTTACATATGGTAATAAAAAAGATTTCAAAAATAATTGTTAAAAATATATTTAGAAAAAAAGAAATTACTTTTCCACCAGGGAAATCGAAACGCCGCCATCCTTGCTCCTGCTTGAAACGATATGCAGTGGCTAATATGTGACACACACTACCACCAGGTTTAAAATCTAAGAAACATTTCATCTGCAACAATTAAATTGTCAATTTAAGAGTACATAACGCACACAAAAAAATACTACTTTTATTATCTGACATTTCACGTACCGGAAGCCTGGTCATAGGTGGCTTTGATACATTTTTCCCTAAATTATCTTCCTGAAATTGCAGAAGCTGCACCACTAATGTAGCTAAACTCTTATTAGTGGGTGGATCCGTTTGCACGTACTATGGAATAAAAAATTTTTTCTTTTTAATGAACATTGTACAAAGGTATAAGAGAAGAGTATCAAACGTCAACTTTACTCGCAGCCAATACAGGTTAACAAAACATTGTTTTACGTTACTCCAATTTGCTTTTACAATAACAATCTGCCTCTCCTCTTAACGTTACGTCAATTTCCCGTTTATTTTACGCATATTCATACATGAAACCAAAGATAAGCGATAAATTAACGATCAATTAATTCCACGACCGCGTACAATTACGAGTCATCGAGACGACTTTCGCATACGTATTAATACGGTACGAGTTATATCGGTGCATCGTGAAAATTCTCGCGAGATTCTTCGAAGAAACGTCGTATTTCAGCGATACGCACTGATTATCGGATAAATCGCGATCGACGAGAGAACGTGCGCCGAGAAAAGAAGAGAGATAGAGAAAAGAGCGAAGCTCGACGAGTTTCCGACGCCGGGTCCATGTTCGCACGAAACGAACGATACCTTTTTGCAATTCTTGAGAAGCCACTGTTTCACACCGTCGAGCTGGGTAAGAATTTCTTGCGCCTCGAAGAACTTGGCGTTGGGTCCACCGTCCTTTTTCGGGCCTAACGACAGCATCTTTCATAGATCTTCGACGATGAAACTCGACGAAACCGATCGGGAAGTAACGCGCCGAGCGCAAACATGACACGCCTCTGAAGTTGGCTGTGCTTGTTTGTCGGGCGCACGTTTACCGCAACGAAAACACGTGTCACTATATATATGTATATGTAACGGGACGTATCGTGCATCCGATCTAGAGATACGCGCGAGATTTTGTCGTCGCTCGCGCGATTCCGCGACGTCGCCTTCGAAAATTCAAGAAAATATTGTTATTTTGACGCGAAGCGAAGCGCGATGGTTGGTAAACGCGTCCTTAAAACATGGCTGCCATACGAGAAGCGCATTGTAAATGCTCGAGAGCCGAGTCGCTATTGGTTGCCACCGTTGGCAACAAGAAGGAGAGGAAGTCGAGGGGGGGGAAAATTGAGCGACAGTGCTGCCCCGAAATCCCGAGCCGATCGAGCTTCCGGAGTCTTTTAGGGATATTCTTGAGAGAGGGGGGCGCGGGAGGATATTCCAGGATGCGTTGGTACCAATGCACAACTGCCATTTGCAGCGTGATGCATAATCGACGTCGAGGAGTCTGTTCGCGTCGCGATCAATCTACTGCTCGAGAGAAGGTCCAACTAGCACGGCAGGAAACGCCAGTCAACCTTGAAAATAACCAAGTCTATTTTTAATTAGCCTCTCGTTTTTTCGCTCGTTTTTATGTCATGTCTAGGCAATAAGAAAATGCTGGATCGATATTGCACTGTTCGTTTGCGTCACGTGTCGTGAACGTTTTCCGCACTTTTTGTTCTCGAATGGAGGCGACGCGAATACGTCGCGATGGGAAGGAAGGTGTAAACAGGGTGTATATAAAGTGCATATAAACTATTAACGTCCGAGCTTCGATATCGATATTGCATTAAACACGTTACATAAATTTTTCTCCATCGCAATCGAAATTCCTTGCTTTTATTCACCGTTATTTTTTCCTCTTTATATCGCTTTGCAAATAATGCATCTTTAATAACGCCACTTAAAATCCTTGTTACGCTTGTATAATTTATCATTAATTAAGCGCCATAGTTATCTCTGCCTTTGTATTATATATGCGTTTTTCGTTGGATATACGGACCTAAATATAAATATTTGTAGGTTATTTTGTATTTGTTACAGGTTTGTGTATCGTTCATTTGTTTTTCTATTTCACCAAAAAAAATGCGATAGTATGAGAATTTTATACGATCGATATCGAGTAGGTATTATGATTATAAATTAATAACGAATGAATAAAATATCGAGATATTTAATGAGTAGCATTTTTCACTGCAGGTACTTGAACGACGCGATGATTATTAATTATATATAATTATGCTGTATAATTGTACAAAAAATATAAGCAAAAGAAAATAAATGATTCATTATTTAATTATTCTCGAATGAATAATATCGCAATCGACGTGAGTGATGTTCGAGTTAGAGGGGTAATGGCGGAAATTCGTTACAACAACTTCCGCCATCGCGAGTCTCAATCCATAAAACTCAATAATACACACTCGCATAAATCCGATGTATATCGTATTGATTGGACGGGCTGAAATTACTTCCACTACATCGATGAAATTCAAGTCTCGATAGTAGTTGAAAATACATGCAAATCGCGAGATCGCGGGGTCAACGTCCTCCAACGCTTACAACCGGCTCGTGACTATTCGACGTTCATCGTGTATATGTGATTTTTTTTTTTTTTTACGTAATCCTATACACTCGCGTATACATATGCATATACACACATGCGCGTCGCGATAAACCGCTCAGATTATTATTAATATCAGCGTATCTCGTGTTTCTCCTCTCGGTATTTATCGAGAGAATATTAACGACGTTTTTACAAGATACATTTATCGACGCACGCTGCTCCCTCGAATAAGGCACGCAACGTGCAATAGTCGTCCGCCATTGCTCCTTGTCGTTGGCGCCAAATCGCCGATCGCTCGATCCCGCGCGCCAAATTCCTCCGGCGCGAAAGATCCCGCTCCGCCTTCGCCTCCACCTCGTCCTCCTCCTCCCCCGCTCGGCGAGGAAAGAAGAAGAAGAAGAAGAGGAGGAAAAGAAGAAGCGAAAGGAAAGAGATACCCGTCCGCGTCGCGATATCCGGCTTGGTTCTCGCGAGACAAAAGGACGATTTTTCGATACCGGCGATACGCGGGCGATCTTTTGGCGGGAATTCGTTGGCGCGCTCCGACCCGCCGCTCTAGTGGGGGGGAGAGGCGCTCGGGACGGCTCGACGAATCGCGTCGCAGTACATCGTCGTCGGTCAGTTGCGCGGTTCCGTCACATTCTCCCGGTAAGTTAACTTCGTATATACGTGCATGTGTGTGTCGCGTAAATCATAAGCTTATGTATATCGACGACGACTCGACTTAACGACGAACCGCCGCCTCCCGACAATAGAGAGTCAGACAGAGAGAGAGAGTGTCTCTCCTCTCCGGAGAAACGGAGTAGCGCACATCGCTGCCGGCCGGCCCAGCGTCACGGAGGCAAGAGTGGTGGCTGTGTAGTATTCGGCGGGGCGTACGAGTGTACGTGTATGTGTGCGTGGTACGCGCGCGCTTCATATGTATGGCGGAGTGCACGGGAAGAGAGATAGAGAGAGAGAGAGAGAGAAAGCACAGCGGCGCCTACTAATATACGGCGATACGGCGGCGAAGCGAGCGAGAGTCGGGAAGCGTGCCGAGTGCACCGCATAACGCGAGTAGACGAGCGAGAGCGAGTGGCGTTTGGTAGCTAGAGTGGTGCGTTGGTGGAAGCCGCAGCATCCCGCGCGATACGATACGGTACGGTACGATACGACGCGACGCGAGGCGAGGCGACGTGACGTGACCGCGAGACACCGTCGTTGCCGCCGCCGCCGCTGCCGTTGCCGCCGTTGCCGCCGCCACGCCACGACGCGTGCAACCAACCGGCGAAGCAACCGGAGCGCGATATCACCCTTTGTTCTCCGCGGGGAGGATTAGTGTGTGCCGTTTACGCGATATTTTCCCCGTTGACGCGAGTGAGGTGAGTGTGATGTGCGTGCAACGCCGCGTATCCCTCGCGCGCCTCCCTCGAATAAATTTCTCCACGGGACACGGCTATGTATTTATTAAGGGCGACAAGCGCGCGCGAGACGTAAAAGTACGGGCCGGAAGGTTGGCCGGGTCCGCGGAGGATTTTTCGGCGGCTCCCGCGACCGCGTCGGGTCGTTACTTGCAGAGATATCGGCGGATGGGTAGCGGGCTCGACGCGCGCCGCGCGCCTTCCTACCGATCGGGAGAGACGCCACCGCGGAGGTACACGCACACGACTCGCGACGCCATGATTCGCGCCTCTCTCATGGCGTCCCCGGCGAGCGCGAGCGTCCTGTCGCCTCGAGTCTCCCGGCGTTTCGCCTTTTGCCGCGCGGGTCGGCGGTTTCGCGGCCGCCAAAAATTCGAGAAAAAATCGCCGATCGCGAGGGGCGCGATTTCGTCGCGGGAGACGCGCGACGTGACGTCGCGGTCGCGACCGCGACCTCGATGCGGCCGTTTGCGAATTTTGAAAATGGCGGGCGCGGAACTTTTGGGGAGAGAGAGGCCGTCGCGTGACGCCGTTGCCTCTCGACGTGCGTCGATACGATCGCCGCTTTTCGCCCGCGATTCGTCCGTTCGACGCCGAGCGATTTTTCATCCGTCATCGTGGACGGTCTCGCGGGACGAAAATAAATCGTTGTCGGATTAATCGTGAGTGCGAGTTATATTTTTTGGATCGCATCGGTGCCGCGTGCGCCATATCATTGGCGGCCACCGAGACCGTTTTTACAACGCAAATTATGCGCGCCGCCCGTACCGCGAGACGCGCAATTGATAGTACTGATTTTCGCGGCGAGTTTGCGCTTCTCTCTCTCTCTCTCTCGTCGCGATCCCCGATACTCGGAGAAGCGCGCGAGAAGAAAATATCGGAAGATCGATAGTCATATTTGCTTTTTTTTTATTTTGTTTGCTGTTTTTCTTAGATTCGGAGACTCATTATCGCTCATATTCAATAACAGCGATACAACGCGAGCTTGTTTTCTCGCTTCTCTCTCTCACTATAAGATCGCAATGTATCCTTGGAAAGATATATTTACATACATTTTGATGATATATATTTATTTTCTTTTTTTTACCGATATACGGTACTAATTTTGCAAGAACAATTATTCGCGAATAAAGGACACATCTTTTTAGTATCTTGATAGAAATTAAATAAACTGTACTATTTTTTTACATTAATTGCACACACAATATACGTAAATGTATACACAGATGATTCAGAATTTCTTCACTTTTTCTAATTTATCTTATTGGAGACGATACGATCTGAAAAGAGAGAAAACATTGCGTGAGATAATCGATATTGTTCTTATTTTACAGTGAAACAGGACAATAAATATGTCAGACGACAATTCGCCTGTGGTAGAGGAGCAAAAAAAGAAGAGGGGTAGGCCTGCCAAAGCGGACAAGAACGCAGTTAAAGAGCCCAAAAAGAGGGGTAGGCCCGCTGCGGAAAAAAATAACGCGGTACGTCCGGCGAAATCTGATAACGAGGACGATGCGCCGCCTGGACCTGTTAAAAAAGGAAGGGGTCGACCTAAGGGCTCCCACAAGAAGAAGGTACATGGCAAATACTAGAATGTTAACACTTGTGTGTAATATTTCAATGAATGTAAATGCGCGATTTTTTCATATTAACGATTGGTCTATATTTACAAAGAAATTGTATTAAATTTACAGCAAGGACCACCAAAAGGCACAACTACTTCGCCACGCGGTCGCGGAAGACCGAAAAAAACAGAAGAAAAACCCGAGATTACTGGTGAGGATGAAGATGAACAAGAAGAGGAAGAAGAAGAAGAGGAAAATTGAAAAAGCATCTTCGGATGCAATAGGGGAGGATGAAACTAACACAGCTGACCTATCCTTCGAAGATCTTTAAACAAAGTCGTTTTAATTAAAGTTAAGTTCTTTTAAACTCTAATTTCTTATTCTAACTCGGGAATTTTTGAGCAAATCGAGTGGTAGGCACTGTTCTATAACCAATTATTAGAATTTTCTCTAAGAAATTCTATAAAATATGGTGTACATTGCCACACGCTAACAAATTCAAAGAGAAACGTAGGATACAAAAGTTGTGTTACGCGAATTTATTAAGTTCTTTTTATATTTACTTGACATTACTACTATTAATAATTAATGAAATCATACTTTTAAGTGCTAAGACTACGTACGTGTAACTTTTTTCAACAGTAAAGGACTGGATTAAAATACAGATCTCAAAAACTTTTTTTAATTGACACTAAAAGTGAGATTTGATAATCTTATTAAAAAAAATCTCACAGTATAGATAGTATTGTCACATATTTGCTACCTCCTTTTCTCCTACATATGTATTACAATTCATGAAGCCAAAAGAAAAAAAAAGAACTTCATACCAATCTAATATTGTAAGAGATAGAGAAAGATAAAAAAAATACTTCTTGTATGTAACATATGCAGGGACTATTCTTTTTTAATTAATAACACTAATATTATATTAGTGTTCTATTTCTAATTAATACATTTTCTTAATGAGTGTACATTACTGTCGTTTTTGAGGCAAGCATATGTGTGAATGTCAAATTTGTATTAAAGTAAATAAACTCAAAGTACTCTTATTAATTCTGTGTTTATATTTTTCCAAAAATTTTAATAGAAAATAAATTTTTTGATAGTTTGCAAAATTGTAGCGATACTTAATATAAACAATGATAGATAATTAATTTTCAATTATATATATTATATGTGTGAAGGACATTGTTTCTAAAACTTATTCGTGCAAAAGAAGAAATTTTGATGGGAAAAAATAAAATCCAAAAAATGATACTAGGAAGTATGAATATGATTAAAAAATATGTTACATATAAATAATAGAGTTGTGACAAATTTTATACTCGTATATTTTACTGTGAAATAGTTGTGTAAAAGTCAATATCTATGTACATAATATTGATTGGTTAATATTTCAAAATTTGCAAATGTGTATAATACTTGATATTGACAAGATAGTAGGATGTGCGTATAGTCTAAATAAGAATGACTAAGAAATGATTGAGGAATTGGAATTATTAAGTATATTTCTATAATATATTATTTTTTTTAATAAAACTGATTCTTTTAGAGAATCTTTGTATAAAAAAAATGTTTTTTTTAACTTCAAGTCATAAATTCCATTAATGTGTAAGAACTGTAGTTCATATATAGAATAGTAATAAATATTAAATAATTGATATTTAGAGTTTTTATGGTGGTACTCATAGAGCATAAAAATGATTCAAATGCCATGCAAAAAATGTGCTATTAATGACCACTGAACAGTTCTGCATTCTCTTCGGTATCCATGGATTGGTATCCTTGCTGTAAAATTAATTTATTCTTATTTTCAAAGCACTTGCATGAATCGCAAGTGAAGATAATCTTACACACTCGTCTCTGATGTGTACTGTAGCATTCGTCCAACAGTTCAGTCTCCCAGTCATCCTCTTCCTCTTCTCCAGGATCAAAGTTGTACATTGGCATAAGTCTATGTCTTAAACGCTCCAACTTGCGCTTCCTCGATATAATCAGTACCTTTAAAGACAAAGTTAAAGACAAGTTAAATTACAAGAAATCTTATTTATACCTAACAAAAAAGCAGGATGAAGCATTGTTTAAAAAAAAAATGTTTTATTGAAATTGTATAGTTATTAGTTGTATAGTTTATGTCTTGCATTTATATGTATTCCTTTCTTATAAAACAATATAGAATTACAACAAAAAAATTGTTAAAACATGTACATATTTACAATAATGTGTCTCTTTAAATTTCTAATGATTAGTATTTAGAATGTTGTATGCTGCATATCTTTCTACTAGTGTTACTAGTGTTTATAAACAAAAATAGAGCAGGGTAAAAACGTCACGAGATAATGACAAAAGTGATATCGCTACCCATACCACAGCTGATAATATAATAACAGAGACGACCACACCGAGTGGCACAAAAATATATTCTACTCCTTCTGGTGGACCAAATTCATCGAAAGATTCGGTTGTTGAGGTGTATATTGTGGTACTTTTAGAAATATTAAATGGTATCGCTGTGGGTCCAGACAGTGAAGTTACAGCAGTTTTAGATAGATTCCATAATCGTTGGTTACTCTCATTTTCCTGCGTCAATTCTGCATATGTCGTCGTGGACGTGTTTTCATTGTAGATTGTACTCGCCATGCTCGTCGAGACTGTCTCGAGATCGTTTACCAATATAGTGTACAAAATAGAGTCAGTAACATCCGTCGCATTGAACTCTCTCATATCATTTGTACCATTATTCTCGTACATTTTATTATAGGAGACTTTGTTGTTAGTTGTTAAGCTGTTAGAATTAGTCACACTGAATAATCATAGAAAACTCTATGGATGTGGCACATATTTACAATTTACTCCTGCATTAAGACATGTTGTTAATAAATCTATATATAAAAGTTCTTTTAGTTAAGTAGTCATGCATATAAAATAAGAAGCGTTTTCTCATTACGCATCGTTATTTCCCCGCGATTGGTGTTATATATCATTGGTCTATCGTGTATTGAAATGGGTCTACGTACGTAATCTAGATTTTGTGCAAGACGTAGATATCACAAGTCGATTATCTATCAAGAGACACACTCTGTCAACAGACACGTGTACGCTCAGTGTATTCTCCGCGACCACCTGCGACCAGCTACACATATCATGATCGTCGTAGATACTCTGTCATTCTTTGAGTATATGTATCGATTTACGCATGTGTCGAGGAAATGATCATCGATGTCAATTCGTTCCAATCATACCTGATGGACAACTTATCAGTAATTGTTCGCACTGCAATGACAGACAGATAATTCGGAGATATCGGCTTTATTATCATTAAGTGGCAAGAAATCGCATAAGATTTTTCACGGCATTCTTGCAGATTGTCAGAGATCAAGCTCCATTGCGTCGCAATTATATTCTATCTGAATCGATACAATGATCCACGAGTTGTTCTACTACCGTCTTGGCCGTCGCTGCATCGTCGAAGGAGGTGTTCTCGTTGGCGTTTCCCCGCGCCTCCATCAACGTCGCACACATCTCGACATCTTGACACTTCGCACTTCGGAGTATCTACGTATTTACTGCTGCGAACATCGGTCTCAATTTGCGCATGCGCGGAAACTCCTCTGCGGTTCTTCTAATACCATCTGACGTTTGCGCGTGACAACTATAAGGTGACTCGTTTGACAGGTGACTGGCCGATGCTCTCTTTAAATGCACCTTCATTTTCATTTGCTTCTTTTTACATGACTCTCTTATGTAATATATATGATATATATATATCATATAATTTATATATATTCATTTACTTATAATTCATCTCACTTTGAGGGCGCAAGATTTCTCGGGTAACCTTGATACAGCTGAATGGAAAGAATCTGAAGAAATAGCGATATGTAAGAGTTTGAGAACCACTGTTTTTGAAGGCTAGGATAATTGTAGAGGTTAGGTTTGAAGCAGACGACGGACTGAACGCGTAATATATGTACTATACAAAACACGTGTTTTCTTGCCGGCTTACATCATTTGTTGCGTCATGTCATCGGCTGCGTTCAGCAGAAAAAACTGCTTTGCAACTGTTGTAAAATTCGTAAGCCTGATTAGTGTATGCTCTTAATTTTGACTGAATCTAAGAGCATACACTAATCAGATTCCCGAATTTTACAACAGTTGCAAAGCAGCTTTTCCTGCCGAACGCAGCCATCATGAACGATACAGATTTTGAAGGTCACGTACGATCCAAAATATTCAATATTTTATAATAACTATTATATCGATCATCATGATTGTGCACGAAGTTTTCTACACCGAGAGATTTTAACGCACGACACGAGGTAGTCTTTTGATTAGAAATCACTTTTCACCTTATCAGCTCGATGACGCTTCTTGGAATCCCTGTGATCGGATCGGACGCCGAAATAGAGTATTACATGAGGCAGAAATGTTTCACGAACAAGAGGAATCTGCTGCGAATCTCTCCAAGAGAAATATTTTGTTCACATCGTTTATCGTAAGTGTCGTTTTATCTATTACTGATTATCCGTAACTTGATGTTTTACTATCTCTTGTGCTAATCTTGTATATTACCCTGAATAAATTTTATACATCTACTATATATACTTTGTAAATAAATTTTTATGAATTAAGCCAGTTACGCATCTTTTTTTTTGTGTCATAAATAACAGCATAGATATGTCATTTGTATTATTAAAGTTTCAAAATTTTATAAGTAATTTTATAAGTTTTATCTTTCTATTAATTTACATTAAAATATATACAGTAAACTAAATTTCTAAGACAAAAGTCAGTTCAATCTTATTAAAAAATAATCGCTATTTGACGTCAGTCAGGTGCTCTTGCAGGGATCGTTGGTGACGTGACGCTTTTTCCATTGGATACTCTTAAAACGCGACTACAAAGCCAGCATGGATTTTTCCAATCTGGTGGTTTCAAACAACTGTACAAAGGTGTAGGACCTGTAATATTAGGTTCTGCTCCATCAGGTACAAGTTTGCATTAAAATATAGAATTATATATATTAGCAAAAAAAAAAACATTTTATTGAAGATAAATGAATATTGTTATTAGCTGCTATATTTTTTATCACTTATGAGGGAATAAAACAGTATTCACAACCGTATATACCAGATCAGTATCACTCCTTTATACACATGGTTGCGGCATCATCTTCTGAAGTAGTAAGTTATTGCAATATTAATCATTAGTGATATAATTGGAAAATTTTAACATATTACATTTTTGCTTAACATTAAATGATGTAAATATGTATTATTAGAAATAGCATTTTATATAAATTATATAATTTTAAAAATATTACACAAATATATCAAGGATTACTTAATTTTACTAGACTGCTTGCTTGGTTCGGGTACCAGTGGAAGTAATTAAGCAAAGAAAACAAGCGCTCTTATCAGACACACATCAGTTAAGATTAAAAACATTGTACCGCGGTTATGGAAGTACCGTTCTTCGGGATTTACCATTTGGCGTGATTCAGATGCCATTGTGGGAATATTTCAAGCTTTGTTGGACTCGACAAGTAGAGCGAGAGTGCAATCCTTTGGAGGGTGCCGTGTGTGGGGCTGCATCAGGTAATAACTTGATGAAATAATTTTCTTTGAAAAGTTATGAAAACTGTTATTATGTGTATAATATTGGTTTTTCAGTTGCTATATCAGCTGTTTTAACAACGCCATTAGATGTCGCGAAGACAAGAATTATGTTGTCGAGCACTTCGGCGGAAAAAGAAGAAGTTAAAATATCTACAATGTTGAAAGATGTTTATAGAAATCATGGTGCTAAGGGGTAAGAATTGAGTAAAATATATATATCTCTGTCTAATCCTTAATATCAACTTATTTCCAATCTTTTAACAAAACAATTTTTTTAGGCTGTTTGCCGGTTTTCTCCCGAGAGTAACCGGTTTTACTATTGGTGGTTTCATATTCTTTGGCGTTTACGAACAAGCCAGAGAATTTTGTATATCCTACTTTTCAAAATAGTCATTGATAGATTAGCAAATTTGAAGTTAAATTATATTGAAGTTCTAATAAAGATTTTACAAATACATTTTAGCAATTGAGCTTTTTTATTCAACATTTTCTGGGATCAATTTCAAAAGATAATTACAAGTTAACAAAATTGATTAAAGTAAAAATATTTTTTATTTAATTATTGTTAATATTCTGCCTAGTAAAATTAAAGATTAAATCTAATAACTATAAGCGATAATAGAGATATGATTGAGAGATGAAATATTACTTTTGATGACGAGAGATTAGTTTTAAATTAAATGAAGATTTTGTACATTTAAGAATATTTTTTGTTATATATTGTGCTGCACTTAAATTATACATTTTTTACATACATACATATCTTGCACAACTTTTTGAAAATTTACTGTTTGTTTAGTATTTAATCCGGTTTTATAAATTTCCAATTATACTATGCTGATAATTAGCAACATTGCGATACAAAATTCTAAGCTATTGAAAGTTATTAGACAAAATAATATCACATTGGTCTTTAACAATTACATTAAAATCTATATATATATATTTTAGTATTACATTATATTTATGTGTTACATTATATATAATCTCAGTTGGATAAATTATCTGATGAAAAAAATCGTATAACAATAGAAAATCAATACCGATCTTTTTAGATCACTGTACAACAATACCTTTTCTCAGATTTTCTGCTTAAAACAATTGCTTCTTCCACTTGTTGTAAATTTTCTGGATTGGATACAAAATCCTGCACAATTTCGTCGAACAATTTGTCTGTAAAAAAAAGAAAAAGAAATGAAAAATAAATTCAGTTTTTTGCAAAAAAGGAAATATTTATTAATGATGCATCCTCACCTACATTCTCTCCTGTCTTACTGGATGTTATAAAAAGTTTAGTCTGTGTGCCCTTTGCATATTTTTCTACAGTATTTTGCAAATCTGGATCATCTGATACAAAACCTTCGTCGCATAAATCTTTCTTAGTAGCGCAAAGATATACTTTACAATTTTCTTCAATACTTCTGAGTTCTCTCACCCAATGCTTCGCCCTTTGGAATGTGCTGAACTTAGTAATGTCATAACATATTATAGCAGCTTTTGCACCACGATAATATGTTCTAGTCATTGCATCATATCTAATAATTAAAATAATATTAACAACACATAATGTATATCATTTTCAAGTGTTTGAAAGTTTCAGAACAAAAGTATACAGGGTGCGCCAAAAGTCTGGATACACCTAAATATCTCACAAACGGTGCATTTTAGAAAAAAATGTTTCAAGCAAAAGTTGTTTGGTTTCGAGGGGGCCATAAGACGGTACCATTGGTTTGATCTTGAAGAGTCATTTGAAGGTCACTTCAATTTTTTTAAATGGAACACCCTATATATTTTTGCACACTCTTGTAGCTTATCTCGAGAGCTTTCCAAAACACTATAATTAAGTACCTTTTCGTTAAGTACTTTTTGAGTTATGAGGCTTGAAATAATTTCTTAATTTTACATAAACCGTAAAATATCTTGTAAAATATTTATTTTTCGATTATCTTACCTTAATACTTTTACGTACAAAATAATGAGAGGAATCAATTGGTGTAAAGAAAACACATAGTTGTTTTGAAGAAAAAATATGTAATTTGCAATTAACAATTCCATATTTTTTCTTAAAAACAACTATGTGTTTTCTTTACACCAATTGATTCCTCTCATTATTTTCTACATAAAAGTATTAAGGTAAGATAATCGAAAAATGAATATTTTACAAGATATTTTACGGTTTATGTAAAATTAAGAAATTATTTCAAGCCTCATAACTCAAAAAGTACTTAACGAAAAGGTACTTAATTATAGTGTTTTGGAAAGCTCTCGAGATAAGCTACAAGTGTGCAAAAATATATAGGGTGTCCCATTTAAAAAAATTGAAGTGACCTTCAAATGACTCTTCAAGGTCAAACCAATGGTACCACCTTATGTCCCCCTTGAAACCATACAACTTTTGCCTGAAACATTTTTTTCTAAAATGCACCGTTTGTGAGATATTTAGGTGTATCCAGACTTTTGGCGCACCTTGTATATATATACATATATAATAAATTCATATATACTTACTTTTCACTACCCGCAGTATCCCATATTCCCATAACAAGAGACACTCCATTCACTTGTACTTGCTTCGCTGCAAACACAGTGCCTATTGTCTGCGGTATAATTTCAACTGCATTAATTTGTATATGATGCCCTCCCTTCCATTTAGAGACGATTCTCAGTGCAAATTATAATATTACTTTACAATTTTCTTTCCATAATGGCATAGACTAAGAGAAACAATGCGCCTTATTAGTGCTCACAATTGACTAGGTCTATTCTTCTTAGCTGCATTAATAGATGCAAATAGGCTGAAGACGCCCATTAAAATATATATTACACATACTTTTCATCAATGCGTCATCTCTTTCTCTTTCTTCAAAAATTTATATAATGTTAAATTTAAGCGAGCTAAAAAGAATAGTCCTATTATCGGGGAGGATTCTAAAAATTTTATAAGAAAAACTACCATTCTTCTGTTTTTTTTGTTCTAATTGTTCCTTATCTCGAATCGTCTTTTCCTTCAGTGTAATAATATTATAATCAAGGTACTTACGTTTTGATAGGGTCTGTTGCCGTTAAACGAATCATGTACGTATCGTTGCATAAGACTCGTCTTTCCCACCATTGCGTTACCCAGCAATACGATTTTTAAATCTACGCGATTCATGTTTGAATTACAGCATATGTATCACGAGGTTAGGTGTAAACCCACTTGTATGATGCTTGTACGACGCTGATTCAAGCGAAGGCTGAAGGACGCTGCTTGTCAGGTTATCGTTGATTGTTGACGAAAATGACTAACTTTAAATGCGCGCGGAATGTAACTGAACCTAACTTTACATACGTAAACATGAAAATATTCCTCTTAGTTAAATAAAATATTTTGTAAACTGTAAATATTTAATTTTTTCATTTTTTGTAAATATTTTTGAATGTTAGATTATGTCGGCAAATATTTCCCGACATTTACCAATTTATTTTTAGGAGGATATTAAGTTGGCCGTCTCATGAATAAAGAAAATATGAAAGTTAAATAAGCTAATAAGTTAAAAAAATAAAATAATGTACGCATAAAAATTTAATTACAAAAATAAGAATAATAATAAATGTATAATAGTCTTGCTAAAAATGAAAAAAAAAAAAAGATTATATACAACATAAATATCTTTTTTTGGAAAATTACAGTTTAAAATTAGCTGCGATAAACAACGATAAATATTTCCAATCATGCTCGTGCATGCAGAAAACACTGTAAATTTTAAATTGCCGTTTGCCAAAAAAAAATATTTACGCTATTAGAATTATATGATTTGCTCTCTGCATTTGATAATTAGTTTTTACTATGTACAGTAATTATATATAGGTAAGAAATATTGTCAAAGATGAAGTCTTCCCTTTGCAAACAATTTAAAATTTAGAAAATAGACTTTGCTATATAATAGATAACAATTTGTCAGATATATATTAACATGGATTATGCATACTGGCAGTTATTAAGAAATAAAAACTGAAATAAAAAGAATTAACTGAATAAATGCTATTTTTCATTTATATTAACAAATATTCAAATTTTTAAATACATCAAAAGAAAAATGCAGGAATCTTTAATTATGAATACTTGATGTTTAATAGTCTGATTTATATGTTTTATCAAGCAAAAAGATATAAATAGATTTAAAACACAAACTTTTAAGTTTAATACATATATATATTTGTCTCCCTCACAATGGAGAACTAAGAATGTATCTATCATTCTTTTTTCAGTTACATTCTGTCGCGAAAAATCTAAGGATTAATTAATATAAATACTTTTAACAGAGTTAGATTAATACATAAATATACTTTTAACAGACATGTAACGGGTTCTTCAGAGATTGATATATAGATGTTTCTCAGTTTAATAATTTATTTTGTCTTCCCTTGTGCAGCGACTGCAGCCATCGCTGCTTTAACCGTCTCTTCGTCACCCAAGAATTTCATAGAAACAACAGGCTTCAAGTTCTCATCCAATTCATACACAAACGGAATACCAGTCGGTAGATTCAATTCCATGATTTGATCATTGGTCATTTCTAAAAATCAAAAAGCATGTTTGTAAATTTGTACAGTTACATTGATACAAATAAATCAATAAATAAAATTTCTTACGATCGAGATGTTTTACTATGCCGCGTAAACTGTTTCCATGGGCGACTATTATAATTTTCTTGCCTTCTTTCAACTGAGGAATAATTGTGTCGTTCCAATAAGGTAACGTTCTCTCGATTGTTAACTTGAGAGATTCAAACTTGGGGAATTCCTCAGGTTTAGGACCATCGGCGTAACGCGAATCCTTTACTATTGTATCGTAATACTTATGATCCGTTTCCATCGGTGGTGGTGGTACATCAAACGATCTCCGCCAGATCTTCACCTGCTCTTCGCCATACTTGGTGGCTGTCTCCGCCTTATCCATGCCGGTCAAGCCGCCGTAATGTCGCTCATTTAAGCGCCATGTCTTTTGGACAGGTAGATCCTCTTGATTGATTTCCTTTAGGATTGCCTTGAGAGTTTCCTGCGCTCTCGTAAGCACCGATGTATGAGCTACGTCGAACGTGAAGCCTGCATCTTTGAGAGCTTTTCCCGCTAACACAGCTTCGCTTTTACCTGCAAAAAGTTTCAAATGTCAGAACAATCTTTCCATGTGTGTATTTATGTACTGTGTGTGTATATGAAATATTTTATATTTCCAACAGTTTTCTCATGTCATAAAATATAGATTTCAAAAGATATACAATCATATTGTCATTAATTCAAATTCATTCAACATCTGAAGCTCGTAAAATTGCGCGACCTTTTGCCCTTGAAAATGACGGATCAACCGAGTGAGATTTACACACCTTTATCCGATAGATTGGCATCGTACCATCCGCAAAAGAGGTTCAACTTATTCCACTCGCTCTCGCCGTGGCGAACCATAACAATCTTGTATTTTGACATGTTTTCTGTGAAATCGCGACTATTGCAGATAAAGAGACAATTCTTGAGAGCGAAGTGTACAAGTCTTCGATTTGTGGCACCGGGAAATTTCACTTTTTGCCCATACTGCCAGTTATACAAGTCGATACTCGTACCAAAGAGAAACCTGAGAGCGGCCACCAGCCTCGACGGGCACATTTCTCGACGCTTGACGCGCCGTCTGACAAAGTGGACGTGAACTATGTCCATTACGCTCGGTAACGAAACATGGTTTGTGTCTATGATATGGTTCATGTCCGAACTATTCAGATGAGATGGACAGTCAGATAAGAACCGATAATCCATCGTTCTGCCTTTGTCTCACCAATGACAGACCACGCGACTGCCACGCGACGAGCTTACGATTTTATCTCTTTTCCCTTCCCCTTCCTCTCGTCGCGCTTTTACGTTCTTCGTAATTAATTGAGGACAGAAAATGTTAAAAAAATTCGGGCACAGTTAACATTAAATAAATACATTTATAAAAATATTTTTTAGTTATTTATTTATTTATTTATATATTATTTTTAACTTTTAGAGTTAATAATAGTAAATTTAAATTTCTTTTTCTCCGCCTCCACCTCTACCTCGGCCTTTACCTCTTCCTCTTCCTCTTCTTCTTTCTCTTCTATCTCTCCATCCTCTTCTTCTCCTCCATCTTTTCTGCGCAGCAGCAACAGCTGCTTGTATCACCGATTGTAATTGTTCTTGCTGCAATAAGAGATAAATATTATATATATAATAAATATTATATTACCCTCGAAAAGCGAACTCTGAAACAGCCTCGTGCAAGGCGTCAAATATAATATAATATAATATACAGGGTGAGTCAAAAGTATGTTTTAAAAATTTGTGAGCGTGTTCCTGGATAAAAAGGAAGAACAAATGTTCATATGAACATATGGTCGCAAATGCTTTGTTGTCGAGATAAAACAAAAAAAATAAAAAAACAAAAAAAAAACAAAAAAACGAACAACAATAACAAAATTGTAAACGTTCAAATAAAGCATTATTTGATACTGCTGATTTATGTCCATTATCTCGACAACAAAGCATTTGCGACCATATGTTCATATGAACATTTGTTCTTCCTTTTTATCCAGGAACACGCTTACAAATTTTTAAAACATACTTTTGACTCACTCTGTATATATATATATATATATATATATATATATATATATATATATATGTATATATATCTAAAAACAACATGCTTTCGTAAATATACATGAAAGCGAGACAAAGCAAAACATTCCGCGATTTCTTTTATTAACACTGTTGACCGCTGTTACACATGTGATATATGTGCGGCCGTCAAAATATTAATATTTATAATATAAAATGTATTAATCTTTACTTACGGTTAATACAATCGGCTCCGTTGTCGTGGCGGTCGGGACCGTCGCCACCGTGGTCATCGGGGCCGTTGCCGTGGCCATCGGGGCCGTCGCCGTCGTCGGGGAAGTCGCCGTCATCGCCACCGTGGTCGCCGTGGTCATCGGGGCCGATGCCATGGCCGTCGCCACCGTGGTCGCCGTGGTCATCGGGCCCGTCGTCGTCATCGTCGTCATTGTATTTATATGTACGCTGCAACAATTCAATATTAATAAAGTACATAAGCATTTATATATTTAAAATGACATGTATAATGAGTAATTATATGTATGATACTCACTAAACTCGGCGCCGTCCTTCCTTGTCCTTCCTCCTGTACTTCCAGGCAACGAATAATCGTGAATTCAATCGCTGATAGTGATGCCAGATTCGAGACGCTGCCCGCTACGCACACAAGGAAAGAGCCGTATACGTGTGCGCTCGGTCAACTTTGGGCAATAGAAGAGCGCAGACAAAGAAAGAGCCGCTCGGGAAAGAAAGAGTCAGCGAATTATTGTCTGCGCCCTTCTATTGTCCGAAGTTAACCGAGCGCACACGTAAAGCTCGCTACGCTGACTGATTATTCTCAGCGTGTTGTCGCGCATTACTTGTTTCATAGCATCAAATAGCCACGAAATCACACTTTAAAACGTAATTCTTTTATATATTAATAAAAGATTAAAGAATCTGTTTATTGTTAATGTGAAGTTATTTTGTATGTCATCGTATAAAGAATTATAGTTTCACAAACTGGTTTATCTATCTTTTTGTTATTATTTTCAAAATTAAACATGATTACATAAAAAATGATTACATAAAATTAATCATCCGAATTATCGATCTCATCAAGACATGAGCCAGGATGATATTTATCATAAAAACATGAAAAATATAATGTAATACAACATCTAGCGCATTGGATGCTGTATTGTGCCGTATACGTGTGAGTAATCTTATTGAAACTTTATTTTTTTACCAGAAAACTGTTCACAGCATTCGATACGCTAGATGTTGTATTACATTATATTTTTCATGTCTAACACTAACACGCAAATGCATCAAAGTAAGATATCATTCGCATCGACATGTATATTTTTCGAATTAATTATTTAAAAAATATATAAAATAAAATATTAATAATATGAGAGTTGCAAGCATTTATGAAATACAAATATAATTATTTTAAATAAAAAGAAAAGGTTTTATTAAAAAACATTTTTTATAAATGTCTTTATAATAAATAAATAAATTTGTCTCTATGTATTGGGCGCCCGAAGTCGTCTCGAAATCCTATCCGAATTATGTAAAATGTAGCGCGTGAAAGATGAGACGGGGCCGACGAGGAATGGAAGGAGACATGAGCTTTACGATATAAAATCACCGCTAGCTCGCCTCATGCCTACCGCCGCGTGGTCTGCCATCGTTGGTGAGACAAAAACAGAACGATAGATTATCGGCTCTTGTCTAACTCTCATGTCCATCTCATGTGAATAATTCGGACATGAACCATAGCTCGGACACGAACATAGGCCGGTATTCATAGTCCGTTCTTATATTTAAGATCGTCTTAAGTTCATCTTTAGATATTGTATGTATCATTTTATTGGCTATGGATTATCTGAAGATGAACTAAAGACGATCTTAAATATAAGACCGGACTATGAATACCGGCCATAGACCTTATAAGTATGGACTGGCAATTGCCTATAGTTTCTGGTCCATATTCTGAATCCTCTTTTATCGATAAAAGTGCCTCTAAAAGTGGCTTATAAGCCTTCTGATTGGCTATAAGCCACTTTTAGAGGCACTTTTATCGATAAAAGAGGATACAGGCCGGTATTCATAGTCCGTTCTTATATTTAAGATCGTCTTAAGTTCATCTTTAGATATTGTATGTATCATTTCATTGGCTATGGATTATCTGAAGATGAACTAAAGACGATCTTAAATATAAGACCGGACTATGAATACCGGCCTCAGAATATGGACCTCTGTAGAGAAGCAGTGTCCGGAGGAGGTTAGAGAGAGAAACATACTTTTTAGTACTTCTCTCTCTACAAGTGTCCGGACAGTGTCCGGAGAAGTACTAAAAAGTATGTTTCTCTCTCTAACCTCCTCCGGACACAGTCTGATACGTATTGCCAGTCCATATCTGTAAGGTCTATGGACACGAACCATGTATCATTGGCCGCATTCAGCAGACTCAACAGTTGGGTCCATATTCTGAATCCTCTTTTATCGATAAAAGTGCCTTTAAAAGTGGCTTACAGCCAATCAGAAGGCTTATAAGCCACTTTTAAAGGCACTTTTATCAATAAAAGAGGATTCAGAATATGGACCTTGGGCAACATTACTAGATTTTCCGATGTAATTCGACGCTGATTGGTCGGACCTGAAAGTAGAAACCAATCATGTTCGATTGCTACTCACAGACATCTATACTATATACTAGACCGCTAACTTGCGTCAAATACATGTCCACGAAATTTATGTACTAAATTCTCACGCATGCGTAACGTTGGTGGACAGCAGTCACGTTTGTGATTGGTTGATGTTATGTACAATGTACATAAGGCCGGTATTCATAGTCCGTTCTTATATTTAAGATCGTCTTAAGAACCCATTCAACCAATCAAATAGCTGCAATGCGGTCATTGATTGGTTGAATGGGTTTTTAAGACGATTTTAAATATAAGAACGGACTATGAATACCGGCCTAAGTATGTAATTTGTGTATAAACTTACAGTTGAATATAAGTTATTTTTAAATAATATATAATGTTCTTCATTTATAATTAAAATTTATTACAGCCTTTAAAGATAAAATATATCAAAATATATTTAAAAGGTATATGATATAATTAAAATCAAGATTAAAAATATATATAGAAGATTAAAAATATATAAAGATTAAAAATATATGTATATAACATTTATATATATATTTATATTTACTTTATTACAAAATTAAAAGTTTATAATGTAAAAAGTACAAGGTTTAAGGTGAAAACTTAAATATTAACTGGCTACAAGTGTCCAACATATAGTTTTCCACCAATATTACGCATGCGCGACCGCCATATTACATGGTTTTCGGTGACACATTTTATGTACAAAATCAATGGGAATTAGCGATCTAGTTATAGTATAGATATCTGTGATCTGTTAGCAGTTTAGTGTATTATAGAAGTCTGTGGTCTCTACTCAAGAGAAGTCTAGCCTTTTTGAGGGCCACTTCGACCAATCTCTGATTAACTCAATCGTTGATTAAAGGGTTGCCAACATGACAAAATAATTCAGTGTGACCAATTGTATTTTAATCAACGATTGAGTTAATCGGAGTTTGGTCGAAGCGGCCCTGAATTAAAGCCGACGGCACACGGTACGATTTTTCGTACTGGATTTGATAAGATTTAGTAAAATACTAAAAATGCACCAATCAGAATGCAGCATTTCTAATATTTTACTAAATCTTATCAAATCCAGTACGAAAAATCGTACCGTGTGCCGTCGGCTTTATTCTTACGGCCGATTTATAGCGTTTTCGACTTGTCGGGTTCAATCGCTCCAAGGTAGTTTACTAGACGTTATTGACCAATCACAGTCATTCTTCAGAAGAATATATGGTTACATTCTTCAAAATGGAGCGTATTACGGATTGCGCGTATTGAAAATCTGACCAATCGCAGACGTTCCGCTGTTTTTGATACGCGAAAGTTTCGTTTCTATGGTCCCATGGAGCGGAATTAGCGTAAGCGGATCAGGCGGATAGCCAATCACGAAACCATTTTCGTTATTTCCTTCAACTGAACAGTCTTGTGATTGGCGAACCACTGTTCCGCTTACGCGAATTCCGCTCCATGGGACCATAGAAACGAAACTTTCGCGTATCAAAAACAGCGAAACGTCTGCAATTGGTCAGATTTTCAATACACGCAATCCGCGATACGCGCGATACACTCCATGGGACTGCACCCTTAAGGTGGGGTCAATACGCCCGATACGCGCGTATTGAAAATCTGACCAATCGCAGACGTTCCGCTGTTTGTGATACGGGAAAGTTACGTCTGCGATTGGTCAGATTTTCAATACGCCCGATACGCGCGTATCGTAATACGCTCCATGGGATCCCACCCTTAGGTCCATATTCTGAATCCTCTTTTATCGATAAAAGTGCTTCTAAAAGTGGCCTGTAGTGGCCAATCAAAAGGCTTATATGCCACTTTTAGAGGCACTTTTATCGATAAAAGAGGATTCAGAATATGGGCCTTAGGCTGCGGTCAAAGGGACGCTGAAGATGCTTTGAAGCGTTTGATTGACCAATCAGGTTAAAGAAATCTTTACTCCTTTTACCCTGATTGCTAAAACAAACGCTTCAAAGCATCTCCAGCGTCCCTTTCACCGCAGCCTTTGAATGTGTATCCTATCGACATATGATCATATGGTATTCAATCCGATAAATCATTTTTTAGAGACCTTCAATTGCACGAAATATCACTAGCCAAACTCCCTAGAAAAGATATCCTCCCATTGGATACCAGTCGCAATATGAATCCGGCAGAACAAGTTTATAAACAGTCGCCATTGATTGTCATCACGTATTAATGCAACATGTGTGTGTGTGAAATATAACCTATAATTATGAATTTTATACATATAGGTAACGAGAGATGTTAAATTTCAGACATTGCGCTTATAATATTAATTGAGATAAAAATTTATCGAATTCTTTATCTATAAGAATCTTTACGCACCGAATAAAAAGTTTTGTTACAACCTGTACTGTTTGACATTTGTGTTCAGCGTTTCGAGTGTTTTGTTAGAAAAAGTGTTCTTCGTGCATAGTCCTTTGAATGGTCCTTGGAATTGGTAGTGCAAGATAAAATAACGTCTAGTACAACATCGAATAAACATAATAAATATTGCGTAAAATAATTCATAGAAATATATATACTGGACATTAGTCTCTACTATCGAGCTCTGATGTGTAGCGTGATGTGACAGTAAAGATTCCATCGGACAAAATGCGGATATTCGCAGGCAGATTCGCGAGATTGCAAAATATAGTCGTTTCGTTCGTAAAAAGGTGACTATCGATTATACATTTTTTTGATCATTCGAACATATTGGAATTATGGAGGTAATAAATGCTAGAGATACGAGCGAATCACATACTTCTCTTTCCACAAAGCATTGTGAGAATTCTATATTGGTTTCCTGCAATTGGCAGATTACCAATAACAAGCAATTCATTGATGTTATCACCACTGCATCATTACAGCATGCACCTGCAAAGTAAGCGAATAAATTAGAACAAATTTATATATGCAATTTTCATATCATGGACTTTTAAAATAACAGAAGTAATATTGAAATGATTCTCATATACACATGTTTGTTTACAGAATAAACTGTGAAGATGTAGCTTTTCTGGATACCTGTATTGCTCTACAATCGTCAAACTTTGAACCATGTATGTTGGATATCAAAGTAACAAACTGCCAAAAAGTAGCACGCATTGCTATTGTTTCTGAAGGCAATGTTCTAGAAATCTTTAAACAATATGGAGAATACGAAACAACGATACTTGCCGAATTTATAGATGAGTATGAAGAAAATGTTGTTTTTCTTGGAGACACAATGATACAACCTCCTACAACAGAAGCTAGTATTAAGGTAAGGTGATATATATTATTTATACACATATTTTGTTTTGACATATTATATAATAATTTTCTTTTTACCTTAGTTTACCAGAACAAAAAATAAAAGCTCTACTATGTGGATATATGGTATAAGACTGTTTTTGATAGACTCTATAAAAGAGGCAAAACCCAGTGCCTTCAACCCTGACATTATTCAGACTTTTCTCAGCAATTGCAATGGCAAGAAGAGTCAAGGGGCTGAAATGGCAATGAAATTACTTGGATGTTATAATAAGCAAGAAATTGTGAATGAGGAATCATTTTGCCAAAAAAAATTGAAATATTTTGCTTCAAACTCTGAGTATTCCGAAAGTAAAAATGGAATTGGAAGAAGAGATGGTGAAGAAGACTGTTTAAACTGTGAAGATAACTATGAAAAGTCAAATTCTATTGAATATAAAAGTGAAATTGAAAGGAGAGACAATGAAAATGAATGTTCAAATTGTGAAGATTATAAGAAACCAGATGGGAATATTGTAACTTGTATGAATAGTGAAGTGAAATCTATAAAAGAGGCAAAATCGGGTGCCTTTAATTACAAAAACTTTATTCAGACTTTTCTCAGTAATAGCAATGGCAATGTAAGTCAAGAGGCTGAAATGGCTTTAAAAATGCTCGGATATTATAATAAACAAAAAATTGTAAATAACGATGAATTATACCAGGGAAATTTGAGAACTCTTGCTTCAACTCTTGCAAACTCAGAATATCTTGGATATGAAAGTACGAATGGAAAAGCGAATAGTGAAAAAGAATGTTCAAATCATAGAGGTAAGCATGAAAGGTCAAATTCTTTTGAAAGCAGAAATATAAGACGAGCTAATAAAAAAGATTATCCAAACTGTGGCGAAGATAAAAAATTTGATATAGATATTAAAACCTATATTGATAGTAAATTCTATGATATGGAGAATAAATTGATGCAAAGAATAGAGGAAATGGAAGTTAGTACTAATAAGAAATTGAATGCCATTTTGGAAAGACTTGAGACATTGAAATTATAATGTAAATGTTTTTAGTTAGGACTAATTTTTGATATTTAATAAAACAACATGAACACACACACACAAAGTAGAATCATAACAGGAGAATAATATATCTAATAATTATTTAATAGGATTTATATAAAAACATGAAATAAGTAATATATTTATTATAAATTTCTTTTGATTTTTATCTAAGGAAAAGAGATGAGCTATTTTAACAAAATATTTCGTCTTTTTATGAGCTTTTTTTACTAGATAGAAATAAGTTTATATATTTTGTGTATATTATTATACCATCTGCATATCTTGTATCAAATCACATATAAAACATTGCATTATTTTTAGTTGGCAAAAACTTTTAATTTGTATGAATCCAACTTATCCTAAATTGTTTATGTAGCAATGAAAATTTGTAAACACTGCTCCAAAAAAACATTAATGTATACATATATTATTGATATATAAATTTTATATTCATTAATTTATATAAATAAGTTTTCCAAAATGTGATGAAACAAAATTACATATGTAAATGGAAACAAAAATATTATTTCACATAATTTCTACATTATTATATAATTATTTATATTATACAAAAGATATATAATGAGTTTTTTTAAACACTCTAGAAATGATATGTGAACAAACAGTATAGAAAATAATTCAATTGCAATATAAATTAAAGAAATGATTGGCAGCATTTTAATAAAATAATTTTAGTATTTTTTTTAATCAGCCTTGTCATTCTCCTGAGGAGGATCCCAAGAATGAAGTTGTTTTCGCCACAATTTCACCATACCATCCCAGCCTCTCCTACTGTATTTTATATATTTTGGTGGTGTCCTTGGATGTTCTCGTGTACGTTTCTCTCTGAAACAAAAATAAATAAATATGACATTTTAGGTTGGCATAAAATGCAATAAATCACATAGTAAGCTCCTCTCTATCTTCATCTTTTATGAATTTAACAAACTATCTATGTAAAAATGGAAATTGCATCGTAATACTCACTTGGGGATTAGCTGAATGTATCTGTCGTATCCAATAGTGTTTTTGCCATAATCTATTTCCTTTTGTCTACGTGCTAATACAATCGGATCAGTCTCGAACTCTATGTGCTTTTTACTCTCTGACGAATTCGTGGTCGAGCTCGAGTCACTGGAATCACGTCTGGTACGAGATATCTTAGCATCCTCATTATCCATACTGTCTTGCCTCGTTCTTTTGCGCAGCGTATACGAATTCTCCGGCTTATTCTTTACATTGTCCTTGTACTCTACATATCTAATGTTGTCCTTACTTTTTCTATGCTCAGTTCGAGTATCGTCACTTTGTGCACTCGAGTTTTCATAGTTTTGCGCGTTTCCGTAAACTTCTTCATTTATTTCGTCCTCATACCAAGGACTATTGTCTAAATCATTTCTTTCCATTTCATGTCTCGATTCGACAATTTCTTCATTATTCATACATATCACTATATCGAACAATTCGTCGTCCTCATTTATTTCCTTTTTTATTTCCTTTTTTATTTCCACTGAAGATTCACGCGAAGGATTCATCTTAATGGATAATAACTAATTTTGCACTTCGATGAGCAAGAAGACTATCTAAAAAGATAAAAACATAACACTTTTGATCACTCTTGAATTTAATCACTTCGAAAATGCGATAACTTGTTCACTGTACACGTACAATTTTAGTCAAATATAACCTATTGTGCAGCCTCTGTTTCGCTTTGAAATTATGCGATATGAATCGCCTATTTACAATTCACTTTCATCAGCTGCCTCTGTTGCTACTATATCATACAATTAATGAATGAGAAAACGAAAAATTCTCTCGTTATCGAACAAAGTGAAATTATACTTGTCAGTCTTCGAACATTTTCAATTCTCGTTCTCGCTTCGCCCTGCGCGCCTTTTTGACTACTTGTAATTGTGTAATCAATTGCGATACATCGATGATCTCAATATCTCGATATTTTCTCCTTTCGATAAATTTCGAATACGTTCCTTGTGCGCGATTATATGAATTACGCGAATGAAAAATATATAAAATATAAAATTAATAATTCGCAATTATAGTATAATATATAATATATTAATCCCGGAATTTTCTCTTATAAAACATCGTGACATATTAAATATTATATACGTATACATGTAATCATCGTTATACATCATTATCATAATTTTAATATTACTTATTTAATGTTATAATTATAATTTTCAGAAATTTCTGCACTTAAAATAAGTTAAATATGTATTCGAGTATTTTAAAGACAGAGAAAAAAAAATGTAAGGAAGGTTGGGTTAGGTTAGGTTGCATAGAGAGCATGTGCGATGGCTAACATCTGATGCACGTGACAAGTGTTGACAATCGGATCGAAACGAAAACACACATCGTTACTTGAAAAAATTTCTCTCGCGAATGTTGCGTATGATTAAATCAAGTTTGATTCAATCCGACTTTCGAGTAATCAAGATCCGAAGCCACACAAGCAAGTGGAAGAAGAAGAAAAAGAATGTCGAATGTGATCGTGCTAAGTGATTCGGACGAACCCGCGTCGCCCGCGTTTGTCGACAAATGCAACAGGAACGGATCAGAAATTAACGAAGAACATCGTTACAACATTACAAGTGATTTCGACTTTCCGGAGGTACCGTTCTGTCGCGAGATCGCAGAAAACTCGGCGTCGCAAAGCGAGGAGGATCCTCCCAATTTGAATGTTGACAATGGCTACAAGTATCCTGGACCATCGCACACCATGTCCGATTCTCACGACTCGGAAGATAATCGGATCGAAAAGTCTTCGCGAAAAGCGATTACGCGTAAAAAAGATAAGACGACATTAAAGGAGGAACGATTGAGATGTCAACAAGCGCGAGCGAGAGAGAAGGCATTGAAGGCGATCGAGAAGAAAAAGTCTAAAGACATAAAGCCCGGAGAATGCTTGAAATTTATGGAAGTTAATCTTGATCGAAATATTGATGCGTTTGCTTTTCGTATAGAAATTGAAAGCGCATTGCAAAGTGCTGATATTAAAATTAACGTAACTACCGAGTTAATTCCGAACAGTATTACATGGCAAAGGAACATCGAAAAGAACTATGTCAGCGAAGATAATGAAGTGCATTCAAACAAAACTGTACAGACAGAAGAATACGTTATCGTGATTTGGAGCAATTATGAAGTAGTAAAACATGTGGCAGAAGGTACTTTCTGCACTTCTATCTCACATATTAAGTCTCTGATTCCAAATTATAATATGACTCTGGTTATCTTTGGCATGGAAGAGTATTTCACGTATCGGAAGAAACAGAAAACGGATCAGAATTCTAAAAGTAAAGGATCGAGATATAACAGCAAAAGTAATCAGCATTTTGAAACATTCCCAATTATATCGAGACAGCAGCTAGAAATGTGCCTAACTGAAGTTCAGATAGTAGCCAAATGTAGCAGCAGATTAATTGAGAATGCACAGGATCTAGGTTTAATGGTGTATCAATATACAAAGTCTATTTCGGAAATACCATATAAATTGCAGAAGAAGGAAAGTCAGGTAGATAAATTTGACTGGTATGTTATGGGAGACAATAAGAACACTGTGCGTGTGGACAAAGATGGAAATGGATTGAAGAGATTATGGCAGCAGCAGTTGTGCCAATTTAATTTAAGTAGCTTGGAAACATCAGAAGCGATATGTACAGTTTATCCCAGTCCAATGCAACTGATCAAGGTATCGTTAAATTTTACAATTAATATTTCATTCTACTATATTGCTAAAGAAAAAGCTATTGCTATTGAAAAAGAATTTTTTTTACTTTAATAAATATATAAGTACAATTTTTATTTTTATCCTTTTTTTCTAGGCTTATAGAAATTGTACACCTGACGAAGGCATGAATTTATTGAAAGACATACCGGTAAGTCTTAATCTTCTTTTATTAACCAATTAATATATAAAATAATAAAGTTATATTAAACATATATATTTGAATTTTCTTTTTTCTTTATAATATATAGACAATTTCTGTATGATTTTTATCTTAATTATATCATCACATATACAAATATAGATTTAATTATTATA
The DNA here is from genome assembly GCF_025532165.1 of Camponotus vicinus. Lineage (NCBI taxonomy): Eukaryota > Metazoa > Arthropoda > Insecta > Hymenoptera > Formicidae > Camponotus > Camponotus vicinus. Next base: position 5,274,355 of record NW_028141945.1, on the reverse strand, counting down.
TTTTACACACACACACATGATAAAATTCATATAAAATTTCTTCATATAAGCCATAGTGCTTTAAAAGATAGTATAATTACTCACAATTTAATAATATAATAAATGTGCAAAAGTCTCGTTCTCTCCATAGATTAGAAGAGCGGTGGGACCTCTCACAGCTGTACGTAAAATCGGTCCCGAATTAAGTAAAAAGATGTATGTGATGTTTACGTCGCAAAACGGAGATGCTCTATTAGGAACTGACATATAGGTAACTGCAAATTTTTATAGAAATTTTATTTATATTCAGTTATGTCATTTCATTTGTATAATTCTTGATACATTAAATATGAATCTATAATCTTAAAAAGTATTACATTCTCTATAGCTGAGATGTCAGTTCTGAGACATCTTTTCTACTACCTTAACTGTTATCATAATAATTTCAATACTTTAATGATAGATTTTTCAAAAGTCAGATTTTAGAGTTCCATGTAATATTTAAAGCAGATAATATATAAGCTAACTAGATATATATTTTCACATAGTTTCTTTTTATTTTTCTCAAACATATACGAAAGAAACGACTATGTAAAAGAAGAAATTAAATAAAAGAAATTGGCACAGTCTAGAGATACAATTTGTAAAATAGTGGCGTTTTTCTATTATTTAATATCATTTAGTTTTCGTTTTTCTTTTCAAATTTTTTGGTTAATTTGGATAGCATGAACACTACACAGGGTGAGCCATTTTAATTAACGCACGCAATTATTTCGGAAACAAAGCATTTTAGAGAAAAATGTTTCAGACAAAAGTTTTATGGTTTCGAGGGGGCCATAAGATGGTATCATTGGTTTGACACTGAAGAGTCATTTGAAGGTCACGTGAAGGTCACTTCAATTTTTTTAAATGGAACACCCTATATATTTTTGCACACTCTTGTAGCTTATCTCGAGAGCTTTCCAAAACACTATAATTAAGTACCTTTTCGTTAAGTACTTTTTGAGTTATGAGGCTTGAAATAATTTCTTAATTTTACATAAACCGTAAAATATCTTGTAAAATATTCATTTTTCGATTATCTTACCTTAATACTTTTATGTAGAAAATAATGAGAGGAATCAATTGGTGTAAAGAAAACACATAGTTGTTTTTAAGAAAAAATATGGAATTGTTAATTGCAAATTACATATTTTTTCTTCAAAACAACTATGTGTTTTCTTTACACCAATTGATTCCTCTCATTATTTTGTACGTAAAAGTATTAAGGTAAGATAATCAAAAAATGAATATTTTACAAGATATTTTACGGTTTATGTAAAATTAAGAAATTATTTCAAGCCTCATAACTCAAAAAGTACTTAACGAAAAGGTACTTAATTATAGTGTTTTGGAAAGCTCTCGAGATAAGCTACAAGTGTGCAAAAATATATAGGGTGTTCCATTTAAAAAAATTGAAGTGACCTTCACGTGACCTTCAAATGACTCTTCAGTGTCAAACCAATGATACCATCTTATGGCCCCCTCGAAACCATAAAACTTTTGTCTGAAACATTTTTCTCTAAAATGCTTTGTTTCCGAAATAATTGCGTGCGTTAATTAAAATGGCTCACCCTGTATATATGTGGAAGAATTTTGTAATACTATTAGGCATGCATATAAATATAAATATATATATACATATATATGCATGTACATATATAATTGAATTAATAAATATATTTTTTAAGTTTTTATGTCTATATACGCACATGTCTTTCTTATACTACATGTATATACATAAAATATTGCACATGTAATACATAAAACCTTAAGATTGCATTATAATCTCATTGTAACAATAAAATACGTATTAATTATCACTATTAAAGCTTAGAAACCGGTGTGTGACTTATATAATAATGAATAATGTATTATTACTATAATATCATTGTATTATTCTTATAAAAATTATTATAATTAATATAATAGGAATATATATATATATATTTTTTTTAACATATTAATTATAAGTAATATATATATATATATATATATATATATATATATATATATATATATATGTTGTGAAATCTCTCCAAAGGGTTTATACTACTTTTTTAAAATAATATAAACGTTTTTTTTTATACGTTTTCTCGCAAATTGCACAATTTATCTTCAAGAACTTACGTTCTTCACATATCTTATGAAACAATTATGTATTTTATTGTATTTCATTGTTGTCAAAAATGGACTGTTCCGAGTTGTATTTTTCATCGTGCTCCAGCTTCGTTTCGTTCAAAATATTGCAGTTGTCATCGTCGAGATTTGCAGATGGCATCGTATCAATCGTCGACACGTATTTACGTTCAATGATATTAGTTTTAATAGCGTCCTCGATTTCGAGTACGTTATCCATTAAAGAATCATCATAATTTATCGATGCTTTGGAAGATTGCGCTTGCACATATTTATGCTCGTCTTTCTCGAAAGTCAGAATTTTAGGTGCATTAACGTTTTCCGTAATCTTTGTTGTTACAACCATCTGTTGTTCGCTTTTATCGTTCTGTTGAGCGGGTTGAGAGCTTCTCTTCGCCAGAATGATCTTGGTATATTTTACAGCGGGTTGTATCAGTCGATTTTCTATCGGTACTCTGTTCTTCGTTGAGACGCCACTGTTTTGAGATCGCGTTTGCAATATCAGCTGATTTAAATTTTGCATATTGGGACATATAACGGGTTTATTTGGCGTTTGCTTATCTTGCTTATTGCTAATTAAAACTACTTTAGTGGTGCTGCTTAACTTGGGTCTCTCCTGAGGCTCCTTAATCGACGTTGCTTGCGTTACTATCGGTATTTTGTCGATGTTATTTAAATTATCATCATCTTTGGCGAATATTATCGGTATATCCAGTATATTTCCCAGATCGTCATCAATATCGTTTGTAACAATATTTTTCTTTTGAATATTTTGAACGACTTTTCCTTTTTGCAGTCTTTGTAAATTGTTGGCATTGACCGTGATCTTCGGCATCGTCTTCATCGACTTGTGAGAGAGCTTCAGTTTGTTGGACAAGGGCAAAATGTTTCCAGAGTTTTGGCTGTTAAACGGAACTATTACTGACGAGGACGCGCTTCTGTTGTGAAGGGAATTCTCGACAATGACTATGTTACCGCACGTTGTATTATGGGAATTGTCAGTATTGTTGGATGAGGCTCCTTGTCGTGGTAAATGTGTCGACTTGGACATCTCCAATAAGTGAGATTCACTGCTCATTCCCATTTCCTCCATCGCTATAAAATATAGATGTATGTATTTGCCTCAGATTCTCTCAGAAAAATATATAATTATGTATATATTATTAACATGCAAAAATATTCCAGAGACATTTCCAACACTATATACCACGCAACACATTCACGTCTGACATATTAAATATATGAGTGTAAAACACTTTTATATATTTTTGATACTTAATCTGTGTTAAATATTTTTTATTAACAATTTTATATCTTCAGTTTAATTGTTCATTTTAATTGTTCATTAATACATTTTGTGCATTGAAATGATATATTATTTTAACAAATCTTATAATACTATTATTATTTTAATAATCTTATCTATATAATTATATCAATAACATTAATATTAATTAAATGTGATGGGAGAGATAGAAATTTAAACTAAAAGAATTTTTATCTTATTAAAAACGAAAAATTCCAGCAAAAAAAATATAATATTAAGCAGTTCCTTTTACATCAAGGCCCTATTATACGAGTGCTTTTTCAAAACCTGATATAAGTAAAGGCATTAATTAAACATCCCAAAACCAATTGTGTTTTTGTTCACATATCTAAATTGATTAATGGTTTATATTTTATTCAATGGACGGGAATATAAGGTTGGGAATTAAACAAATTCGAATTATATATATATCACAAAAAAATATTTATTGAATACAAAATAAAAGGCAACCTGATATTGCATCTACAATATTCTTTTTTAATACGTACTTAAAGATCCACGATGATGCTTATCCACAAGTGTTAATAGCATTTAGGATATAATATGCATATATGTCTAAATATATTAACTATTTACATTCATGTTACCGATTAAGAGATAGATTGAAAATCCCCTTAGTTCCATGTATTTGAAATTTTTTATCTGAAGATAATTAAATAATTGAAAGTAATAGAAGCACATGGTCTTGTTAAACCCTTTTACTTACTTAAGCTAGAAAATTAAAGAAAATATATAAAGAGAGTTCCTACTAAGTAAAATAAATCTACTATCAAATTAATATTAAGTAGCTTTAGGAAAGAGGATATTTTGGTTTTATATAGGGAAAAATTATGATAAATGTGAGAGAGACTTGAGTGAATAAATACTTATAAATTAATAATCCGTATTATAAATTTAGAATCTATTTGTTATGTGTGATTCGTTCTCTTAATAATACACTAAAAGAATTTATTTTTAAAATATTTACACAATAATATTATATTCATCAAACGAAATCCATAAGGCTCTGAATATTACGAAATAAGACGAATAAAACTGAGCTAGTAAGAGTTAAGCACAAGGTAAATAGCGTGTAAATAAAATAAAATTTCCAATGATTACCTATTAAGCAAATTTATTAAGACATTTCGAGCACACTTCAGGCCATTCAGTTAAATAAATTTAAAAAATCGTACGATCGTCATTATATGATCGGAATAATGCGATTTCTAAAAATCACAACAAACCTCTGGTGTCTTCTAATAGGTCCAGCTATTAGAAAAACAATATAATATACAATATATACAAGCAATGTATTGCATTCCGTATATATTACAATATATTTTATATGTATGATTTTTTTGTTAATTTATTTAACTGAATAGCCCAAAACGTCTTAATTGCCTAATATAACTAGGCAGTTATATTAGGAATTTTATTTTATATCCACATTATTTACTCACTTTGGTCTTAGGGTGCAGTCCCACGTAGAAGAAAAAGCGGAACGGAAAAGAAGTATAGTGGGGGTAACCAATCAGAACGTTTCTCCAAAAAACATCATACCTAGCGTTCTCGTATGTATGTACATAGCATATCTACCTAGCATATCTAGTCTTTCTTATTCATAAATAAAATTTATAAATTTATTTTTATATAAAATAATAATGTCATCGGTAAATTTTTTTATTATAATATAAAATATGTGTGTGTGTGTGTGTTTTATTTTCAGATATATATATCAAATTTTGTAACAATTTATTACACTTAACATTAAATTAGGTGAAAATATATTATTCTGAATAAAATATTTGTTACAATATAAAATATAATTTTATCATTGTTTCATATAAATAGTTTAGTTTAATTTTATATTTTCACAAAATATAAAAACATAACAAAATTACACTAAAATAATATATTTCTCTTGTTAAATTTATATTATTATAAAGTTCTTTATTCCATTCCGCTTTTATATGACTGGGTTCCCCATGGAATATATTTGACGCAAAAACGGAAAAAATTCTAACCTAAAATTTACAATAATTCTGAATTAGCTTTGTTTTTTCGTAAATTATATTCTATTGGAATTTTCCATTTATTATAAAAAGATATTTTTTTACAAAATTGATTATTTTTGTTAACTATAATACATAAAAAATAATTTTTTACTCTTACTTATTTCCGCTTTTTCCGGTACATGGGGAACCCGGTTATTTAAAATCGGAACAGATATGTCTTTTGGAGAAACGTTCTGATTGGTTACCCCCACTATACTTCTTTTCCGTTCCGCTTTTTCTTCTACGTGGGACTGCACCCTTATGAGCCCAATTTTATTTTTTTGCCTTATTTTGTAATATTATATTTAGTATTCTATTTTAACAGAAAAAAGTTATAAGCAATATAATCAGATATAAGTAATATAAGTACACATGTGTGTAGTTAAAAAAAAAAAAAAAAAATACACACACACACACACACATACATATAGGTGATAACTTTTAACCCCTCTCTTTCCTATATGTGTTGAAATTTGAAGTCTGTAAAATTTATCATAAAAATACTTTATTACATAATATTTTAAAAAAACCATAATAAATTATAATTTTTAATATTTCTTTCATGTGCTTCGTTTTAATTTTTATAATTTTATATACTAGATTATTAAAGATTATAAGAAACTGAGAGAATTTTTAGTCTATTCCCTTTAATTAATACAGTTATGTACTAAAATTACATGTAGTATCGCATAATTTTGAAAATTAGATAGTTTGTGCCATTTTATGTACAAGTGTAAAAATTTGGTATAAAAATTTATTATCGGTATTATATATCTATATATAAATAAACTTTGCTGAAAGACAAAAAAAAAAGGAATGAAATTATAAAAAAATTATGAATTTATTAATCGTATATGATATTCATTATATGTAGATGTCACACACTAAAGAAGTATCATAAAAATGTAAGTCTGCTTATTTGTGTTTGAAAAAATATAAATAGAAGTAAATTCTTAAAATTAATGGTTATATAAATGTAGCGAATATATTAATTATTCTCATATTATTAAGTGTATAGTGCCCATTTTGCTAAATATTCTTATTTGTATTTTAAAGTTACCAATGTTAAATGTGTATTATAAATTTTATATATATATGTATATATGTAAAAATATTTTATTATATAATTTTAGAAACTTTGTAATAAAATTATAATTTCTAAATTTTTTCCTTTCAATTTTCACTTTTATTTTAATGATACTCTAACAATACGCAGAATAAAAATATCGTTTTATCTTTCGATCGTTTTTTTCTCTAATATGGTTTCATGATCACATGATAAATATATAGTAAAAAGCGCTAGAGGAGAACACCACTTTATAAGCAGATATCACTATACATGAATATTTGATTCTATAAGAATCAAAATTCTAAATAGACCCATAAAACAAATTGTAATATCAGATTATTTGATATGATAGATCCATAAATTTTATATAGACTATAAATAAATATTTATCGCTATGTTTCAGATAAATTATTTAATAATTGATTAGATAATAATAATCTACCTTTTGAAGGAGTCGTTGTGGAGGATGTTATGCTACTCGCCAATGAATTGGTAGTCGTTAGTAGAATACTGGAAGCCGACGATACACGGGTGGAAGATGTACCGCTCGTGAGCGCAATCGAACTCTTTCCACTTTGCAAAAGATTCGACAATGTGCCAGTTGTCGCACAGGCAGGTTTACTACTTCCCGCTATTTAATCGAGAAAGAAAGAATGTAAGTAATATTTTCAGTTACTCCCCCCATATTCTAGCATAAACGAATTACAACATGTATCTTACCTGCGGTAGCTGTATTAACTCTAATTTGATTTCCTGCAGTAAAAACGTTCACTAATTTCGCGTCCCCACTCTTGTCAGCTACGTTGACTTGTCTATAATTATTCGACATTACATTCGAATAAGATTTGCTAGCAGACGCTATTGTTTTCATCTTCGTAACATTCTGTAGTGGCACATTCGAAATGATCTTTGGTACTTTGATAGTCGCGGTCGCAGTTGCGGTTTTGGACATGTTAGTTGTTTTGGAAGGAGTGGTCGCAGATTGATTCACCGTAGTAGGTGCTAAACGTATCGGTCCTATCGGTGCTAAACTTGCTAGCGTACCTATATTGAGCGTTATGCCATTTTCTGCATTAATATTTGTCTGTAATAAATGATATATAATTAATTAGTATTGCGATATTTGAAATGTATTACAATGCATTTATAAATATTTCAAGTAAAGATTGCCTCGTTTTCTCTTAGAATAGTCCAAGTGATATTTAAGCTAATTATCAAGTATCATTAATTATTTTATAAATGTGTATATTATAAATTTTAGTTTTTGTATGATAAAATTACCTGTCCAGCAGGAAGCTTAGAAGTCTTCGGATGTTCTGCTAATTGATTTTTCTGATTGATCGTAGGTCGCTTCCGTTTCAAAGTGGAGATATGATTTGCGTGTTGTCCACTCACCTGCACAAGGTTAGATTGAGTACTGAAGGTACCAATTTTAGAAGGCGAATTTGTCATCGTGTTTGTCGCAGCTGATGGCACAGAGGATACCGGTGTGTTTGGCCGGGATTTTTTCACGGTTGGCGAATTAGGTTCGCTTTCCACGGAACTACTCGTCGAGTTTCTTCGTTTGTGAGATTCTTTTTTATTCTTGTTCTCGCAAACAGTTGGCATCGTGGATCGCAATGGTAACGGATGCGGTTGCAGTAGAATGCTACCGATGAAGTCGCCAATTTCGTCCAATATACATCTATCCACCATGCTCTGTGTGATACCCTCCAATACTTTCTTGGACGTAGATATTCTGAGATAATCGTCGGCCGTACCTACGATCACTAGACTCGTCTCCACGAGCATCTTCTCCCGGAGATGCTCTAAATCATCTGGTCTAACGAGAGTGGCGTTTTGTCCGATAATAAACATAATAGGGCAGCGAATATCCATCAACATGTCGTCGGGTGTACCGCGTTTTCCTTCGACCGTCGCGAAAGGAAATCCGATACAAATAACAGCAGTTACATGTTCCATTTGGGCAATCTACATCATGGAATAAGTAAAAATCAATAATAAGAAGAGAGAGAAAGAGTAAAATACATAAATAGAAAAGGATAAACTTACCTGACAAGCAAGTGCTGCACCAGTATTGAAACCTACGAGGATGATGGGTCTACCAGGACAATCGCTCCTAACATCTTGTATCTTGGCTCTCGTAGCTTGAACTAATTGATCAATGCATACCATCATGGTCATTCTGTTAGCTGCCAATCCCATTTGAGTATGAACAGTAGCAACCATGCCTAACGATCCTAACTGCGTGATCCATTTATGTTGACGAGAAGAAACCGTCGATGTGATACCAGAGGGTACTATTATCAAAATCGGATTTCCAGGCAGTTTCTTCTATAATCAATTATATTTGTCTTCATATATTTGAGCAATGTAATATAATATACATTAGTGATTAAATTATCATATTTACCAGTCGATTTCCGTTCAAACTCGGCGCGACTGGATCCCAAGATCGTTTCAAGAGCGATCCGAGTGTTTCCCATGTAATAGAACCTCCCCTAGCATTAATATTCGGTTGTACGGCAATCATTTTATCGATTAGCTGAGGAATTTTTGATCTCAAGGTCTGTAAGATATCAAGATAGATTGCCAAGTATTCTTGAGGGAGATGCTCAAACAATAAATTGTGCAGCCATTGAGCTAATCTCCAATCCCATCCAGTCGACGCTAACATTTCCCGAAATCGTCTTGCCGCGATATCGATGGATGTTCTTCGGAAGATGGGTTCCATTGTACTCTTAGCCTTGGCCAATCTCGCGAGTCTCTCCGAACTCAATATCCGAGTTACTTTGCTGAATATCCTATTCTGAACTGAAGACCATAAGGTTTTATTTATATTCTCCTCCCAATCCTCCTCCTTCTCAGGTCGTGCAAAACTCGCTAAACGTTGAAATTCGTCCATGAGATGTCGAGTTCGATTTAAATCAAAAAGTGGTATTGATGGTTCGCTGCCAATATCTTCCACATCAATCTCCTCATCCTTTCTATGTTTATCATTAAAATATAAAAAAATAACATGGTACAATAGTAGAACAAAATTGCTGTTTTATATTACATTACTTTAAAGATTAATTTAATCTAGATATTATCGATAATCTTACTTTGTTGGAGTATTTTTTGAGAAAAATAACTTTTTTACAGGCTTGACATAAATGTTTTCTGGCTTCCAGTTCCAAGGTCGAGCATAACAATGATCTTTGAATATTACATCAATATCCATCTCGCAATTTCCAGCAAGTTGATGTAAATATACTGTTATTTTACTTGAATTGTCATCAAACATGTCAGCAGTTGGACTTGGTAGGCCAGAACTGCCCACAGAGGTAGATGGTGTCGCAGGTATGGATGTTAACATTATGCTGTCCTCTATTCCCGATACTAAATTGACCAGCAGTGACTAAAATAAATAAATAAATTTGATTGATACTTCTAAACATTTTATTGTATAATAATATAATATAAAAAAACTAATATACATATTGGTGGAACAGAATTCTCTGAAATGAATATTGTCAGTGATATATACTATGTGCTAAAATAATCAGCTAACTGATATAAACTTATTACCACTACATCAAATAATTATATATATTAATGCTAAAGTGCTATATGTATACATTTATACCTTTCTATAAATTAAATTAAATGTAGATCTTTACACATACATACATCTGAAAACTAACCTATATCTACTCCACGTTAGATAACAGGCCTGTTCTTTTTAGCTGCACTAGTGCAATTAGTTAGAGTGAAAGAAAGTATGTTTGTCTCTTTCTAACTTATTGCACTAGTGCAGCAGTGCAGCTAAAAAGAACAGACCCATTGTTTAACGTTTTCTTAGTCGTCAAATTAATAATGGTTAATTGCTACCATTTGCTGCAATTTACCGAATATTGCAGTTGCTCGACATATTCTGGGGCATTCCAATTGTATAATTTATACATTAATAAATCTATCATTTAGTAGCACATGTAATTAAAACAGTAAAAATTAACATACATAAATATATGTATCTCTTTTCGAGTATCTCTAATCGACAATGATCGAATGATCCTTGCTTATTGCGTAATATAATATACATAAGCACGTATGTAAATTTTATTACTTTATACGTGTACGCAAGCACATGTGGCCATTGTGAATTTATTCGCTTTAACTGCACTTTTTTCATTTATAAAAGTGCATATAACTGAAACAATATCTATACACTTTCTAATCCATGATGTAAAAAGGAGAGGAAAACAAATAATACAAGATATATAAATAAATACAAGGGCACTTTTGTGAAATAATATAAGAAATAAATGAAATATTCACGTTTAACTGGAAAGAGGAAGAATACAGAGTACATCGTAATCGAGATATAATCGATTACGTTCGACTTGCATGACGATGTAATATCGACGTTTCATTTACCGGGTGTCCTAAGTCTGACTGCACTTTCGCGTCGATCACTCGCGTGGACGTGAGTCGTGTTATTACGATGAATTGTTTAAGTTTAATATTACGATTTATATCCTTTGTTTACAAAAAAAGTGTTGAGCTTAGTTTAAATGTGTAACATGCTGAGATGACTAACGTACGCAGATTTAAGCTTTCGGCGGGAGTTTGGTTTGACGTTTTGCTACGTGTCTTTCTGGCAGTGCTATTCGTGTAAGTTGACATTTTGATAAGGAGTATGTAATCATATGTAATAAAACACGTAAGCTGCTACAATGAACACGTGTCATTAGACTAATGTTTACATGGAGGATGTAATTAATATTAATAAACAAGAATTGTCTGCAATTTTATGCATATTACATTACATCATTACTTTACACAGGAACATTTGCTTTTAGAGTAATTAATATTTTTATTAATATAATACATACATCATTAATATGATTATCAATAATTTTTCATTTTATCAGTATTTTTTTTCGAAAAATGGAAATCTGGTATATATATTGTATATTTATCTTTTTGACATACAATTATAAGCAATTGCTTATTCTTTCTTATCATAGGTTGCGTTCAGCAGAAAAAGCTGCTTTGCAACTGTTGTAAAATTCGTGAGCTTGATTGGTGTATGCTCTTAATTTTGACTGAATCTAAGAGCATGCATCAATCAGATTCACGAATTTTACAACAGTTGCAAAGCAGCTTTTTCTGCTGAACGCAGCCATAGTAGTGTACTATTAATCAAGTGGAATATTTTGAATTTCATGATTTTTAGGGAGCTGGAAAAAGCAGAACCATTTACAAGAAAAATTCACGAAGATGAATTATGGTTGTACAAAAATCCAAGAACAGACTCTTTTGTGCCAACCACAATATTATGGGTAGATATATTTATAGATAAGATATATATATATTAGAGATGATATATATTAAATAAAATACTTTTTTTTTAGCCTCTTGTATTTATGACGCCGATTATTGTTATTTGTTTCTTTTTTATAATGCACAAAGATAAAGTTGATCTTCAACAGTCAGTATTATCTGTAACATTAGCCCTAGGATTTAATGGTCTTATTACGGATATTTTGAAACTTATAGTAGGTATGTTAAATGATTAAAATTATTGATTATTTGAGAGAGAGAGAGAGAGAGAGAGAGAGTTGGATAGATCTATGTTAAATCAAATTAAAAAATTTTTTTAATATCAGTTACTTCATCATTCACTACTTTCAGGTCGTCCAAGGCCAGATTTCTTCTGGCGTTGTTTTCCAGATGGTCAAATAAATCCGGGATTTAAATGTACTGGAGATCCAATTGCTATTAGAGATGGAAAGAAGTCATTCCCAAGTGGACATTCCTCATGTATGTTAACGCATCAGCAATAATGCTTGCAAATATTTCCTTCTTTTTTTGAATAAATTGATATTTATAATTGTATTTGTATAAATGTATCAGTTAATTTGGTTAAATAACATATTAAGATAACATACATTTCCTAATTGGAATGTTTTATATACATAATTTATCTTCTAGTTGCGTTCGCTAGTTTTGGATTCATCTCCTTGTATCTAGCTGGAAAGCTACATATATTTAGTCTGGCAGGAAAAGGACAATCGTGGAGATTATGTATGTTCTTTTTGCCGTTCTGTATGGCTCTTACTATTGCATTAAGCAGAACATGCGATTATCATCATCATTGGCAAGGTAAACTTTTATTTTTGAGATATTTTTGACCCTATCTCTTTATTGATATGCAATTTTTTTTAGACGTAGCAGCAGGATCAATAATAGGTTATTGCTTAACATATATTTGCTACAGACATTATTATCCTCCGTTAGATTCGCCACATTGTGATAAACCATACATTGCGCTTACGTTACAAATTCAATCGGACATCAAATATAAAAAGAGTGAAGAAATTAAGTGGATATAAAAGTGGAGTGTATTTCTATCTGTTTGTTGTATAAAAATATTTCAATCAGTATTTAACATTTTCGTTAAACTTTTTGAGACCTGTATTTTATGTTGATATACAAAAGAGAATATATATATCTCTATATGAGTGAAGAAACAGACTCTTAAATATATTGAAATTTGTACATATTACACATTTGTTTGTTTCGGTTCTATCATATTTTTTTTGTTTTATAAGATTTTATTTTTTTCATTTTCTAGAAGAATTTCTGTGCACTTTTAATTTTTTCTTTCAATTATAGTTATATCAATATTAATTATACAATATAATAATTTTAATTATAGTATATGACAATAGTATTCATGACAAACGATCAATGTAACGACAGATTTATTTTCCATTAACTATGTGTTTAAATTTGAGCAATCAAAATTGTAAAGGGAATTGCTGTAAATTGAGATAGGCGCCATTTTCGAGCTGTATTCGGAAATCCACTGGAAATAGAGCAGCTTCTGATTGACCAATCAGAATTCGAAAGGATTCTGCGTTCCTATTGGCCGATCGAATGCTCCTTTCCTCCGACGAGTAGGTTTTCGAACGCAATCTTGGAGCAGTCGATCGCATCGACGGTTCGCTGACGCATGCTCGCGTGCTTAATTGCACACCAAGCCGTTTCTTCACGCCGTTTCCGACTGCAATATCATCGCGTCGGCCAATCCTACTCTTGGCCATATCGAATTGCGCATTCTCGAGTAGCGTCTCGCGCGGCATCCGTGATCGCCCGTCCGTCCGTTTGTCCGTCTCCCCGATCGTTCGTTCGCTCGGCCCAGTTTGGCACTGTCTGTGCCACGAGCAAGTTCATGGATTGTGGTCTCGTGTCGACGAGGGAAGGAGATTGATATCTCGATTGATATCTGCGATCTCGAGAGGAGATCCCGATACGTCATCGCAACGCGACGAAGAAGAGGACCGAGAGACACCCGCTGCTACCCAGGACATCGTGTGACATAGTTATTTGCGAGCTGTTGTGTTGGTGAAATGTTGTCCCGCCGACTTCCTGCGATCCATGGCGAGGACTCTTAGCAAGCGTCATCTGCCGTCATCTTCGTTTGTGCGTGATAAGCGGTTAAACACCTAGGATCGTGCTCGGGTCGCCCGTCCTCTCGACGTGCTCGGAGCCTCTCTCGACGGTCGGCCATTCTTGAGAGGGACTCGCGTACGTACATAATTGTCTGTCTCCTGTACAAGAGCCACGCGCTGACTTGGTGCGAAACGCGTACGAGCCAGCGGCCAGAAGTTGCCGAAAGTTGCACGGCGAACGGCGGACGAGTTGTCATACGAGTGAGATGATCAACATGGAAACGGACAAGATTATCGACGACACGAACACAAGTCAGCAGGTGAGAGTGACTAGGCAGTCTAGGTATCCGCGACGTTTCCCCTCGTTTGTGAAAAGAAAAAAAAAACTATCGCCATCTTGTGCCTCCCCGCGACCGACCGACCGACCGACCGACCGACCGAACGAATCGCCCGTCCGTTGACTCTTCCCTGCACGTGTTTTACCTCCGAGATATTCGAGGTGAAATTTGAATTATCAGAGCGTCGCGCGCGATTGTCCCTTATATCGAAGGAAGAGAGAGAAGAGAGATTTAGATAACGAGATGAGTTTCGAGCGGACTCGAGTACACCTTGAGCACCTGTTTACGCTTGTCAACGTGTGACATTTGTCTAAATCATTTTACATCACGATCTCCACTTTCGTGGTGAAATTACTGTCAGGGTTGTAATAGAAGTTCGCGATTGACAAGCGCGTTTCTTAATCCGGATCCTTCTTGGGATGTTGAATCTTTCAATTCTAACATCTACTTTTCATTTCCCTTCAAGTAAAAAAAAAAAAAACGAAGAAAATGAAGTAAACGGACTCGTGTCTGGATGTTTACGTATCGATCGACTTGAAGGACGACGTGAGGTTTAGTTGTCATCTCACGTGTAACGGCTACTGCAAGCGCGGATGCAAATCGCGAATCTCCGCGAAAACTCGCGTCCTTTCCCCTCTCGCTCTCTCAGTGTTTTTTTTTTTTTCATATAAATCGGGAATCCTTGACGCGACGCCTTTTACAGATCGTACGATCGTATGATATGCGGATGACGTATGTACATTAGGTGTTATAATAGATGCCTTGACATTCATTAAACGACTTCATTTCGTTATATCTATAGATCGCGATACCGATCGCATAGAGAAAAATAGCCAATCGTGCTTTGTTAAATGACTGACCGCGGATGACTCTATTTATATCCAGATTATCGTCAGATTAGAGGTTCTTATCGGTTCTTATCGAAGAGAGGGATTCACGGAAAGATGGAAATTTTCAATCGCACTTTTTACGTTCGACTTTTAATCTTCCTCCCCTAAGATTTAAACGCGCGTCCGTATCTTACATGAAACGTGGAGAAAATAGCAATAATATAGAATAAATCTAATAACGTCTCGCGAGTGACACATGTCTGATTAGCTAGAATCCGATTATCTCGAGCGCGCTACACAATCAATGTTTTAGCTCTACCCCTTCTTGTCTCTCGAGAGGTCTAATAACGCCCCTCCTGTCCTCCTCGATTCGATCCGTCGTGACTTTTGACTTCGTCCATCGCTCCCTTATCTGCCTTTTTCACTTTCCTGGAAAAAAGGCGTCGATAGTACCAAGAAAGTCTTGATATTGCTCCGACTCATGTTAAGATGATCGTTTTGCCTCATACAAGAATAGAAACACTTCTCGAGTCTTGTTGTACAAAGGCAATATGCAGTCTCCCCTACTTCATTAATTTTAATCTATTTATTATTTAATGAAACATTTAATGAAGCAAAAGCAGATATATACGGATAATTAATTCTGCCTGAGCTTTTTATTAAACATTTTTTATTTCATTTTTTTTTAAATTAAATTTATTTTTTTATCTCTTTTTCATTCTAATTTAATGTGACAATTATATATATATATATATATATATATATATATATATATATATGTGTGCATATGTATATTGTTATTGTCACATTAAATTAGAATAAAAAGAGATAAAAAATAAAGAAATAAAAAAATGTTTAATAAAAAAAAATATATATATATTTATTTTATTAAACATTTTTTTATTTCTTTATTTGTTATCTCTTTTTCATATATATATATATATATATATATATATATATATATGTCGATTTTTATTTCTTATTTTACTTATCTCCCAAAGTTTACTTGTTTCTGTTTACTTGCACATTTAGATCCTAACGTGCGCATAACGAACATTAGATTAATCAGCAATTCAATCGTTCGCAATTAATCCATATGCAATCCACAATGCATCTATATGTGAGTGTATGTATGTGATAGTTTTGCGAGCGTGTGGACTCTTCTCAACTGTGCACAATAATAGTCGTTATACATCGTAATTACATACGTTTGTTGCAACACGACGCACCGGAAATGCACCTACGACTTCTTATCCCGTGCTCGGACGATGGTCCCTCCTACGCTCATTGTGCTCATAAGTCATATATCATTCTGAATGTATCACATACGTTCGTATATCTTCCTGTATTGGAAAGTACGTGTGAAAATCTTTATTTTACGAATTTTAAAGAGAGGATATAAATACAATTTAATTTTATATAATATACAAATATATATATATATATATATATATATATATATATATATATATATTATGTATAAATTTTTATGTAAAATTTTGTAAAATTTTATCCAACATATTCTATCCAATTCTCTTCTCTCTCCTTTCTATATCTGTATTTATGATTATGAAAACAGATCGCGAATATCACATATGACTTTCGTTTCAACATAACTACATCTTTTTGTGTAATTAAAAAAAATATTTCCTAAAATATATAAATTAACAAAAGACATTTGCGATATTTTAACATGTTAATTTTTAATCTCAATTAACTCGATTTCTCCACTTATGATAGATTAGCACACATGATTTAGACTAGCACATTTGTAATTTCCGCACATTTCTCAATGATGGATAACGCTATTTTAATAGAGAATACCAGCGGACAGGCTTTCAAACGTCAGTCTGTCGATAATAGAGATAAAAAGAGAGAGAGGGAGAGAGAAACAGATTGCGATCCTTGAGCGAGAAGGTCGCGCGAATTTACCTACGTCAATATTCACGGATTCGAACATCATTACTCTGGAGTATTAAAAACGCTTGCTGTAACAAGCAAATATTTTAAATTGAATGCTTCCGTAATTTTACTGATGAAATATATATATCTATTCTCTACTATAGATAAATTACATGGCAGTAATCAATATAAAAATGGAAAGCTATACAGATAGTGTATCAGAGAACTTATTTTATTTATCAATGAAATTAATATTGTGTTTATCGTAATTTTTGAAAGAATTTTTCAAGGTAATTTATTGTACAAAGAGAAAATACGCGCGCGCGTGCGTGTGTGTGTTTGTAATAAAATATTATTATTCTAGTAATAATGTACATAGTTATGCAACACATAGTGCCATTTCAAAAACTGGTTCTTTGTACCGAAACTTTATACAACTACTTTTTAAAAAGATTTTGCTCCATTGATATCATTACTTTATACAAAATTTTTTTCTTCTAAAATTTTATTTATATCGTAGCATATCCTTTATATTAAAAAATTATTAAATATTAAAATATTAAAAATTATATTATAATAATATTATATAATTATATTTAATATAATATTATATAATTATTATATTAAAAATTAAAATTAAAACTAAATATTAAAAATTAAAATCGACTCCAAAAATAGATTCCAAGAAGTCTACTTTTTTTTAGTAATAATTAACTTCGAAAAGCATTCCATTACAAATCATAATAACGCCGTTTATACTTGATGGGCTCGATGTTAATGAACTTTACATCTACGTGAGAAGGACGAGAATAAGCGTCGAAAAAAGCGCGTTCATGATAACGGTAGCGGACTATCCACCGTTTCGCGAGTGGAGCGGATTTAGATTTTTACCTTGTCCGTATCCATCCTCGCCGCTACCGAGACGGAAATCCATTTGCATCTCACAATCGGTGAGAGAAAATGAAATAAATAATAAGGAAGTGCGCACACATGCGCGCGCGCGTGTACGTGTGTAAATGTGTAATGGATATAAATTCTCGCCCTTCCGAGACTTTTGCGTAATGACGTGCGCGTGTAAATCCGCGTGCGCGAGCAATGTCAAGCGGGAGGTGCCTTTCCTTTTTAGGCGTCGCCGCAACGTTTCGGTTTCGTTGCCCGAGATAAAAGAGACACTGCGAAACATCGTATCTGACCCTGTACTTCGTGAGATCGGCAACAGCGAGAATATCGATTCTTTGTCCGTAATAAATAACACCTCTCTGTTTTCCTCCTCGAGTGATTTTCGCAATCTAAGTAAACATTTTCAAGTTGATTATATATACTCCTGGACAAAATTAACGCATAATTTTTTTTTCATTTTTTCTTTAAAATTTTTCGTTAAAATTTAAATATTAGCTTTTAAAGAAAAAGTGAAAAAAAATTATGCGTTAATTTTGTCGAGGAGTATATATCTCTTTAACCGGATTGGAAGATTTGCTTTTAAATTACTTAATTTTTGAGTCTGATTGTAAAACTAAATTTTTAGGGATAATTATTTTTGAGATTTTTTTAAGATATCTCTTGAGTTTTTTTCCTTTTACAAAAGATATGTCGAAAGAATTTTTGAAATTGATGATATCTGACTTCGAGACTTCTCAGATATTTGTGCAATGTATCAGAGAAAGAGAGAGAGGGGAGTCCATTGTTAATTTTAATGTTCTCTTTACGCTTTCTAACGTCACGATCTCCGGCGGTCGCTTCTCTTAAACCTTCAGAAGTTGTCGACCTCTTTGTGCCAGAATAGATGAGTGAATTCACAAAGCAAAAACTTGTTTCACGATTCATTCTGCGAAATCGTACATTTTGGTCTTGCGACACTACTTCTCTTGTAAACGCATTCAAAGCATCAAAAGAACGATCAAGTTTCTCTAAAATAAACCCATGATTGCCGCAATCTATTTAAAATGTACTGAGAATATAAACATATGCGTCATTCAACATTTAAAAAAAAATTGAAAAATAGTAAAGTTACATAAAACAAAATAATATTTGCAGATTTCATTTTAATTGCAATGTGCAAGATATTAAATAATAGTGTGATTCGTGAAAATTTTTGGTTAAAATTGAAATATATCTTCTTGAAATAGATATACTGACGTGTAAATATTTTCTGAACTATAAATGACCGAAAAGAGAGAGAGAGAGAAAGAAAAGGATGCAGATATAATTAACAAATATAATTAATTTTTTATTATTTCTGGATATATTTTGACCAATTCTTCGAAGAGGAAAGCGATTCGCGTCACATTTATCAAGAATATTACACAAAAATGATTTGGTGACAAAAATGATTCTATTCGATAAAAGAGAGAAATCAATCATATCATCAGTCTAATCAGTCATCGTTCATCATCGAACACCCAGTATATGTATTGCTCGCTTTAGTCGTGGCAACAGGCGCATGGGGACGATATCCAGGAAGACAAAAGAATCAGGAGAGCGTAGATTCGACACGAGTTCGCGATACCGTTAACCGGGAGCACTCGAAGCGTTTTCAGGTGATTGCGTCGCGCGCGCACCGCTAGACTCGTCTCTCTTCGTGTTACAATAACACAAGGGACAACTGCCACGAGGCAGTCTGCCTTTCGATAGGGGATCGCCATACAATAGATCGCGATCATAATGTACAGTTCTTGTACCATCAAAGTATCTATTTTCAAACGATTTTTCGAAAAGATCTTCAATACTGACTTTAATTTAATATGTACAACTCTTTAATTTAAAGATATATTTCGGTTATAAAGATGTAATGTCTTATGGTATTTTATTGTTTCTTTTTAGGGGAAAGTGGCATTTTTTTAGCCCGAAGGTAATAGAGAAAATTGCCACGAAATTCGAGATTTTATTAAATAATGAATATCTTATATATATGCTTTTCGATACATGTATCGAGTTATCTTTAAAGACGTAAAGTTGCTGTTTATTTATCATTCTCTAGCCATAAAATCGCTGTTTGTTTATCATTCTCTAGCCGTTTTTGCAATGCAGAGATCTTATAGTCTTCATTAACGAGTATTTAACACGATATGAGTCTTTTATGATGGTTTTCACTTCCTGGGGTAGGGGAGACGCCGTAGCAAGTAGGTCAGACGTGAAATATACGATTTCGCAGACTACAAATCGTTGCTGGTCTTAGAGTGTAAACGGGATTTTCCTGCATATCTCGTCTGACACACTTCCACTGTATATGACATACGGCTCTATTACAGATAAAGAAACACTCAATAAGGTATTTTAGAATCGTTCCGGAATAGCACACGTATAATAATATATCGGTTCTTATGGAATTTTAAATCAGTCTCGGTAAAAATGTCGACAGCATCCTTTTTTTCATAACTTTTCTAAGCGATTGGATCTTAAAATTCAATTAAGAATCTAGAATGTATTTCATTATTTATTTCCTTGTCCTCGTTTAATTCAGGCAAAAAGCCTTTCATTTTCGGAGATAATAATTCGAAAGATATCGAAAGCACTTTCGCTGGCAAAGAATCAGAAATTTTATTCAGAATAGCTATTTTTCGCTGATTCTTGAACATCTTGTGGAGAATGTTACGATAGACAAAGATGAGAATGTTAAAATCGATGCGTCATTTGCATAGTTTTTTCCTCTTTTTTTGACAGTAAATACTCGCTCTCGACAATTGTGTGTGCGTTGAGCATCCTTCTGACGTGGCATTCCCTGTTGCATTTGCGGATGCACTTTCTCCGCTCGCGCAAATATAATCTATCGTTTATAAAAATATCGCCCACTTGTGATTTCGCCGTATATGTCTATGTATATACCTCTCGATTCAGTGATAAATTCATCGCTATTCTGTTAATAAGATTCGTTGCAAGGGGAAAATTATGTAAATTTACGTGGGATGATAAACACCGATAATGTTTTTTTTTTGCTCAATCGGCTGCGAAAGGCTTTTCGAGAAGGAAAGAAAATTAATGCATAAATTAAAGTAGGAGTATAAATTTAAAAAAAAGAATTAATGTGAAGAGAAATATTCAAAAAAAATCAGATATACATTAAAGAAATAAATTCGTAATCTAGTGGTATATAATGAATATTTCAACAAAACAAAATTATTTATAGCAATATCCCTAGCAATTTGACGCTAAATATGGTATCCTTAAAATTAGATTAGCACAATGGTGTATTATTCAAATTCATATTTATTTAAATTATCTGATCTAATCGAATCGAATTCAAGTCTAAGGATGATAAACTCTGATAGGCAAAATTTTGATAAGAAGTTGAAAGTTGCGAAAGAAAGAAACAATATTTTCTATCATATACATTTTTAATATAAAATTTGTGTATATAATATATAATTTTTATACATATATTTATATATTTTTATATATTAAATTATATATTATATATATTTAATTTTTTTCTATATATATTTATATATTTTATTATTTTTATATTTCACAAAAATATATGTAATATTTTTAATATATAATTTTAAAATACAATACACGTTATATATTTATTTTGTCGATTTGCTTCCTTTTTTTATTTGAATAGAAAACACTTTGAACGAAAAATATTATAATAGAAAGGATCTCAATAAAGCGGGGACTAGGTTTGATCAATACGCGTTCTTACATTCTATTCTTATCTATATTGAAGAGTGTTTTTGATGATATCCCTTGTGGCTAACATTATCAGACATCGACAAGTATCGACAATAAGGATGACATAAATAGTGAAAGTGCAAAGTGTTGTGACACTGCTTTCTTTCACGAAAAGTGCATCTTATGCGCACTTACGCCATATGCCTGAATTTCTGTAAAATTCGATTAGTCATACTTGAATAGCATACGTCAACAATTTTAATACCACGTGACAACTGCATAAATTTACTTCGCGTTCTGTTAGCGCTACACTATTTGCTCACATAATCGTATTTACATTTATGAATCGACTACATTTCAATTAAAATTTATAATAAAATTTTAAAATTTTTATCGAGGTGATTTCTTGCTAAAATTGGAATATTCGTGCGTTGCTTGAAATGTGATCACCGACGATTATGGTATTAACGAAGAGTTGCTCGATATAAATCAGGATGAAATGTAAACGAATTAATTTATAAGAGTTCTCGCGTATGAGATACGAGAGGTCAAGAACTCGATACTTTGTTCTGCCTCAAGAGACATCCGCGCTTCTAGCAAATGTATGAACTTTATGCTTATTTATTAAATCACTTTATAAAGTCGACGCATACCTTTTTGCAGAATTTTAAAATTTAGTCTACTTTGTTTTTTGATCATTATAACTTTTCACTTTAATATTTCTTTCCTTATACTTGAAAATGTTTCTGAATAATATATCTACTTTAGAATTTGTCTTGGATCGGTTGGATCATGAAAGCTGGATAAGCTATCTAATGATTTTTGCGCTATCTGATTGGCGTATTGTGACTTTCCAGGTTTATCTAAATGTATCGTCATTTCGAGTGAGATAAGTGAGATTAAAAAAAATGAGACGTTGACAGGAAATCGATTATCTTTATTTGTTCAAGTGGAAAAGGGGAAGCAATTAACGTATATAATTAAAAATCTTTATTTTGCATTTTCTCGTTTGTCTATTACCATCGACAATAATATCGCTAATTTATGTGAAAGAATAATAGTTAAAAGAGACTCACTTCTATATTCAATTATCTATATTTCTCACTAATGCATTTTTTCTACATGCATAGATTATGGATTAACTGTTGATTAGTGGGATAAAATGCAAATATTTTTGTTTTAAATAAAATATTTGCTTTATTTTTTAAATTTATATTATTTTTGTTAAGAATATCAGGTTATGCAGTTGACTAAGTAATTGTATTGCATACATAATGCATACAAATTTCATTTGCACGATAACTTCAATATCTTGAGTAGTTTTCTCTTGGAAATTGCATATTTGAGCGCGAACGCTTCACACAATTTCCATCCAATGCATGCCGTTTAGGCGATTAATCGAAAACAACAATGTATATACCGATATGATAATGCACATAATAGGTGCTTTCCATTTACATCAAAACTCAGATAAATCTCACTTCTGTCTTTCTTCAACATTCATGTTAAAGAAAGACAGAAGTGAGATTTATCTGAGTTTTGATGTAAATGGAAAGCACCTTATATGTCGTGATATTCTTAGTTACATTTATTTGCGTTCCGATTACTCGGCACATCGGTAACACAGTAAGAATAAATATTGTTATATGCACGTATGGAAGATAATAAAGGAATTCAAATATATGATACATTTTCATGATCCGTAAATAATAAATGAATATATGATAAATAAATATATGATATATAATAAATGAATGTGATAATAAATAATAATAAATAATAAATCGTTTTCGTCTATATTATTATATTATAGTTTTAATTTATTGTTGATAATGAAAAAGAGAGATATTATCATGCAAACTACATTCTAATCTTTCATAAAACGTGGTATGCAATCAGAATTTTATTTTAATTTTAATTTATTTTAATTTAATTAATTTAATTTAATTTAATTTAATTTAATTTAATTTAATTTTAAATTATATAATATGTGAAAAAAATGTATATATGAGATTGTTAATATTCTGTTACAGTATCCAATGACGATATTGTACGATCCAAGTTGCAAAAAGGAACCATCTACAGTAGTAGCCACACAATATGGACAGGAAAAAGAAATTTGTATGAAGCTATTCGAAAGATGGAGCGAACCGGAACAAGTGCACTTTGTCGAACAGCTGTTAGCGCGAATGTGTCACTATCAACATGGACACATCAACGCGTATCTCAAACCGATGCTACAGAGAGACTTTATCTCTCTTTTGCCAAGTAAATTTTTACGCTTTGTGTCCAACATTTTATATTCTTTAACAATATTTATAATTGTATTTCGATTAACAATATTGAATATTTTACAGAAAAAGGATTGGACCATGTTGCAGAAAGTATTCTTTCATACTTAGATGCTAAATCACTTGTTTCTGCAGAGTTGGTATGCAAGGAATGGCATAGAGTAATCAGCGAAGGAATGCTTTGGAAAAAGTTGATTGAACGCAAAGTTCGAACGGATTCAGTCTGGAGAGGATTGGCTGAAAGAAGAGGATGGTAAGCAGATTTATGAAACATAAAATTTAAAACTCTCGGCGATGATAGATATATATACGCGTAGAGCACTTTTACGAATCGTATAATAAACGTATAAATATATTTCTTTACATTTTTCTATATATCTTTTATAATTTCACTTTCAGGATACAATATCTTTTTAAACCGAAACCGGGCGAGACATTTCCCAATCACAATTTTTATAGATCTCTTTATCCAAAAATTGTCAAAGATATTGAGAGCATAGAAAACAATTGGAGAATGGGTCGATTCAATCTTCAAAGAATTAATTGTCGCAGCGAGAATTCGAAAGGTGTTTACTGTCTACAATACGACGATCAGAAGATAGTTTCCGGACTCCGTGATAACACGATTAAAATCTGGGATAGAAATACTTTACAATGCATTAAGGTGTTAACGGGACATACAGGTTCTGTGTTGTGTTTGCAATACGATGATAAGGCTATAATATCTGGTTCCTCGGATAGCACTGTAAGAGTTTGGGATGCTAATACAGGCGAAATGGTTAATACGTTAATTCATCATTGTGAGGCAGTGTTGCATCTTAGATTTAACAATGGCATGATGGTTACATGTTCGAAGGTCAGTAGAATGAATAATAGATTTTTATATATTTTTTAAATTTTATAATTAAATTATATATTTATTGATAATAATTATTATTCACAGGATCGTTCAATAGCAGTTTGGGATATGACATCGCAGACGGAGATTGCATTGAGAAGAGTTTTAGTGGGACATAGGGCAGCAGTGAATGTGGTTGATTTTGATGAGAAATACATAGTTTCTGCTAGTGGTGATAGGACTATTAAAGTATGGAATACATCTAATTGCGAATTCGTGCGAACGTTGAATGGGCATAAGCGCGGTATAGCTTGTTTGCAATATAGGGATCGCTTAGTAGTTAGTGGTAGCAGTGATAATACCATACGACTGTGGGATATCGAATGTGGGGCATGTCTACGTGTTTTAGAAGGACACGAGGAACTAGTGAGATGTATTCGATTTGATAGTAAACACATTGTTAGTGGTGCTTATGATGGGTACGTATATAAAAATCTTACATCCTGAATTTAATTTTGTTTTGAATAATGTGGAATCGGCAATCCTTTTAGCAATTGTGTAGAAAATTTATGATGTTTACATATACTCGAAGATTTTTATTTTTATAATTCTTATTTTTCTCTTTATATAGAAAAATAAAATTAATAAATTTTATTTATAATACATTTTTAATATATAAAAAATATTTTCAATAATTTTATATTATGAAATTTGACATTATTTGACATAATTTTTCAAACATGATAAGAAAATGATATTGTATCATTTAATTCATATTTATTATCGTATGTTACAGTAAAATTAAAGTTTGGGATTTAGTAGCAGCTTTAGATCCTCGTGCTGTTGCTAGTACACTATGTTTACGTACCTTAGTGGTAAGACATCTTTCTATGTATTTGTATATACACACACACCAAAAAAAAAATATATATATATACAGGGTGAGCCATTTTAATTAACGCACGCAATTATTTCGGAAACAAAGCATTTTAGAGAAAAATGTTTCAGACAAAAGTTTTATGGTTTCGAGGGGGCCATAAGATGGTATCATTGGTTTGACACTGAAGAGTCATTTGAAGGTCACGTGAAGGTCACTTCAATTTTTTTAAATGGAACACCCTATATATTTTTGCACACTCTTGTAGCTTATCTCGAGAGCTTTCCAAAACACTATAATTAAGTACCTTTTCGTTAAGTACTTTTTGAGTTATGAGGCTTGAAATAATTTCTTAATTTTACATAAACCGTAAAATATCTTGTAAAATATTCATTTTTCGATTATCTTACCTTAATACTTTTACGTACAAAATAATGAGAGGAATCAATTGGTCTAAAGAAAACACATAGTTGTTTTGAAGAAAAAATATGTAATTTGCAATTAACAATTCCATATTTTTTCTTCAAAACAACTATGTGTTTTCTTTACACCAATTGATTCCTCTCATTATTTTGTACGTAAAAGTATTAAGGTAAGATAATCGAAAAATGAATATTTTACAAGATATTTTACGGTTTATGTAAAATTAAGAAATTATTTCAAGCCTCATAACTCAAAAAGTACTTAACGAAAAGGTACTTAATTATAGTGTTTTGGAAAGCTCTCGAGATAAGCTACAAGAGTGTGCAAAAATATATAGGGTGTTCCATTTAAAAAAATTGAAGTGACCTTCACGTGACCTTCAAATGACTCTTCAGTGTCAAACTAATGATACCATCTTATGGCCCCCTCGAAACCATAAAACTTTTGTCTGAAACATTTTTCTCTAAAATGCTTTGTTTCCGAAATAATTGCGTGCGTTAATTAAAATGGCTCACCCTGTATATATATTATATTCATATCAGTAATATTTGTATTAAATTCTGAACAATTGTATTTTTATAGGAGCATACTGGACGCGTATTTCGCCTTCAGTTTGATGAGTTCCAAATCGTCTCATCCTCTCATGATGATACAATACTTATTTGGGATTTTCTTAATTATAATCCATCAAGTGGAAGTGTATGCAGTGGACGCTTACCAATGGATGGAGCGCCAACTCAAGCTGATACTAGATCTCCTTCCCGTAATACATAATCTTAGATTTCCTTTAATTTTGCTATTAATATGGTTTTTAATGTATGTTAATTATTATATGAAAAATATTAAAAATACTTTTCTTAATAAAAATACTTTTCTTATTTATAGCATTTGAGTGACGCTATTTGAGAGTCAATATGGAGATTCTTTTAATGTGATATAATTGTAAGTATATTGTATAAATTATTTATTATTCATTAAAAAACTTAGAAACACTTATTTGATATGGATAACTGTACCATTAAAAAAAATGTGTTAAAAGCGAATCATAGATCTTGATTGCAAAATTTTATATTTTAGACAAGTGGTTAGTGAGTGAATTCAATGTGTTCACGATAATGTACACAAAGATTGAAATGTCCAATGATGAGTGTCCAGTGTGAACGACAATTAAATAATCACAGTGACATCTGAAGGAAAAACTTGATTGGTCAATGACTTTAATTTATAGTTTGCTGGGACAACAAAAGAAATTTCCCAAAAAATAGGGAAGTAAAACCGACTGATCCTTCCTGCGTGAAACTATAAATTATAATTTATATATGTGCTTTTGACGCACTATGTTCAGGAACGAACAATATGTTAAAAAAGCCACATAAATACATCCCATGGATGTAAATGATGATTGTCGTCGTTTGCTTTGGTCATATCTGGAATTCTTCTACGCTCTGTGACATGATAGAAGTCGAGACCATTTTCCTAAGGTAAAGTAAAGACAAAAAAAAAAGAAAAAGAAAAAAAGAAAGACTTATAATACATAATAAAATGAAGCGTTTTTAAGGAGGCTGGATATTATATATTTAATAAAATGTTAGATGTGTTATAGTAAATTAATTTTTTTATATAATTAATTTATAAAAAGTAAGAAAATATTGTAAAATGTTTGATTGGAGTACTTATTTTGTGTGAATGTGTAAGAGAAAATTGTTAAACGGGAAGATTATTGCACCATCTTTGGCGAATAACAGCAAAGTACTACATATATCTATGTTTAGAATTGCAAACAATCATTAATTGTAAATGTATAATAATTTTAGTAGATATTTTCAATCTTTGTGAAGCTTGCGTTATTTAAAAAATGAGTGAGGAACCAACTATCTCTGCACAGCCGTTTGATACAATATCATTTGCATTTAAATATAAAAATCATTACATCAGAATGTAAATATTATTATTATTATTATTATTATTATTATTATTATTATTAATATTATTATTATTATTCTCATACAAAGACAAATGTAGTGTGTGGTTCTAAAACAGCTACTAAAAAAGAAAGAAAATCTATTATATCTTAACTATTGATCTCGTTTTAGATCATTTTATTTACATTTTTGTATAATATAGGTTTCGTTTTTATATCTCTCTAATTGTCAATTTATTGAAAATATGTATGATAAATATTATTTCTCATTCTGATAATATTAAATTTTAATGATTTGATATTTCATTAAAATTTCAAAAAATATTCTTTAAATTTCTTTAAATTTAACAAATATCTTAAGCGCAAATATATAAATAAAATGTATTGCTACTCGATATTTATAATTATGTACATAGCTAAGTATATAAAGTAAAGTTCATATGTAGTTGAGTAGCATTGCTATGAAACACTCCAGTAGTTGTGATATTACGGAATAATCTATATTTTGTAAATGCAATATATATTAAAATACATATATAATATTATAAAATTATACATAATAGTATAATACACATAATAGTGTAATATTATAAAATTATATATAATATCTTAATATTATGCAACACAATATTATTAATATTTGCAAAATGATTAAAACTCCGTGATATCACACAATACTTTGAACGTTATCAGATATTTGATATCACAAATAGCTACAATGTTAGTAACTACGTGAAAGTGAGATACTGGGAAGAAAGTGAAATACCGAATTACGTTTGAAATATGCGTTTTGTTAATAATGGTCAGTAAAAATGCGCTCTAATATAATCATTTATAAACATTTATCAATATTGGGTTATACAGAATCGAATTATCATGAAAAATAATAATACATATTTCAAGATGTAACATTATAACCATTCAAATATTTTCAAAGTCCTATAATAAGATTTCCATTATAGAAGAAAGTATACATTTTGATTTCAGTCGTATATATGTGTACATTAATTTCAGGTTTTGATACGAGCTATGTATACAGAATATAGTTTACATATTATATTAAGACACATGGAAAAAACTAATAAGACATTATTAAAGTAAACATTTAAAATACAAATGAAATTTCTTTACTCTTATAATGTATAATTAAAAAGGAAAAGAAATATGTAGATATTGCGGATATTTGTACACAATTCGTTTGCGTTATAAATGTTTCTGGATAAAGTGGAAATGAGATAAAAATAGAAACTTAACGAGTTGCACGCGAACTGGGTACAAAGATTGTGATTTTTGAAAAATTAATACAATTTGATGGAAATTTTGTATAATTTTGAGGTATGTATATATTTATATATATATATATATATATATATATATATATATATATTATAGATATAGAGATATACTCTATCAGTATGCAAAAAGGCATACTTTTGTAGAATATTATATGGCATACATATAGTCTTTGAGTTTGTGACTCGTTTCAGCAAGTAGGCGAAGTAATAGTGATCGTAGTTAGGCATTAAAACGTACTCTTGCATTACAAACATTAATGTTCTCCATCGTCCTTTCACTATCTACAGATATGCGTATGTAGGTATTATCAAAAGACATAATTGTGTGTGCGTGTGTGTGTTCTGTGTCTTCCTTATTGGGATATGGAAAGATCTTTTTTTTTCTTCTTTGCTTAAACTAAAATCTGAGATTTTAGTTGAACTTCTATTGCATCTTGTATAAAAATGCCGAAAACATCGTATCGAATTATTCTTCGATTGAACTGAAAACATAAATAATGTGAAACGTGGAGCTAAATATTTAGAGATATCATGTAATGATTAAGAAATTACGTGAACTTATATCGATTTAAAAATATACCACGTGCTACGATTTGATCGTAGGATGTGGATGTTTGAAGAACTATCGAAAATACCAGTGGAATATCCTTAAGAAGATATTGTGATGCTTTATTGTTAATATCGACATGAATCTTCGTGTATGAGAATAACTGAATAGAGAGGATACAAAGGCTGTGCAAAAGCTATATTCGAAATATAATACCTACACAAGGATACTCTAGATTTTCATGGATAAAAATTCATTGTGTTCCTTTTATCCTGCATGCAGTGTATACATATATACATTAATCATGCTATAAAATTGTGTTGAATAATCCAAGTGAAAATAAGCATGCAAAGTTACTTAATTTTTTTGAGCATGATCATAATATGTAATTAAAATTTTGAAGAGAAATTTATTATTTTTATTGAATTTTCAATTTTATTATTGCGCCAAATTTATTAATAAGAGTTTTTTAATTGTATCTATTGATCATTCCTTTCTAAAATACATATACATACACACACACACACATATATATATATATATACATATATACATATATACAATCTGAAAAAAAAAATAAAACTATAATTACGCAAATTTTGCTAATTAAATGTTTAAAAAAATGGTCATAGGACGATTATATTTACGATATAATTATATAATTGAAAAAGATTGAAAATTTTTAGAACATGCAAGTTTACGTACTTGTTCCCCACTAATATGTAATGATAATATAAAATATAAAAAAGCTTTTTATGGTCTCGAAGAAGCTATCTTATATTCTTTTAAAATACGGTTCAATTTACTCTAGTGATCAAA
Source organism: Camponotus vicinus (assembly GCF_025532165.1). Classification (NCBI taxonomy): domain Eukaryota; kingdom Metazoa; phylum Arthropoda; class Insecta; order Hymenoptera; family Formicidae; genus Camponotus; species Camponotus vicinus. Next base: position 5,243,632 of record NW_028141945.1, on the reverse strand, counting down.
GTTGCGCGCGCATTCTTGTGCGCAAACATTAGGGGATTTGTGATCCTAGATCCATAAACTGAGTATATTTTAACATTGAGATGGGAAAGTCGAACCTGTGGAATCAACTAGTCAATGCGAATCAAATGGAGCGCTATGATTGGTGCGGCAGCCATATTCGCCTCATCGAATGAAACTAGAGGGCGTTCGGGGTATAATTTAAATACGAACATGCGCATCTAAACATTCGTGTATTGTGGTTCGGAACTTTGGCGCAACGCTTCGATGCTTCGATGCTTGTAAGTATAAATCAAGAAATAAAAATAACTTATGTGATATTAAATTAAGAGAAATATGATTTTGCATCGTTTTTCTAATCAACTGTCAGGATGCACGTCCATTTGTTTCGTTTTTAACATACATTTTCACAATTTAAGATTTAATCGGAGAGCTGGTTCTTTTGCGATGCGCGATCGATGACTGCGCATGCGCGAGAAATTCATAGATTCCTCCCTCCGACATTTTGTCGTTCAAAGTATTTTATCACGTACGAAAATTCTTCGAGGATTCTGATGTTTTTTCGGTCGCTAAATTTCGAAACTTGGTAAGTCGAGTAGTATATTATATATGAAATATATTAAAATCTTAAAATCTTGACATAAAAGCAATATAGGAGATTACGCCGGCATCATATAAAATTTAAAGAGATATATTAAACATTTTTCACTTTGCTAAATTAATTATTGAAACTGCGCTACGCACTACAAATCTAAAATATTTCAAAAATAACAAAAGATCCTGTGTAGGATGTAATATAATTCGGTCTTATCTGAAAATTGTTTGCCTTATCATATCTCTCGATGAGCTTATGAAATATGAAAAGCGAGAATATTGAGAACATAAACATAAGCATTCTTGCAAAAATTATATTCCAATTTGATGTGTAAAGTGTTTCACTTTGTTATATCCATGAATATTTTATTTATATATACCAAACATTTTATTTATTTCAAAAACTTAGATATACTGAGGGACAGCAATGTATAAATAATATAATTAATTTTTTATATTTTATTTTTTATTTATTACTTCTATATTATTATTTTTGTATTTTTATTTATTGTTATCCTCTCAATATTTACGTTTATAGTGTATTTTCATGGATACAGCAAAAAGTGAAATATTTTTCACATCAAATTCAAATATATATATATATATATATATATATATATATATATATATATATATATATATGTACGTATGTATGTATATATGTATATATGTATTTGTGTATATGTATAAAATATCAAATTATATTAAATGCAGAAAATAATTTAAGTTGATATTGTCGAAACGTTTGGTGGAAAAGCGTCAGACGGCGAACAACCTTTCAAGTGAAACGTTGCTTGACATGGTCCTTGCGGAAATTCGATCCTGCAGAAATAGTACGGCAACCCCGACGGGAGGGAGTAGACATGTGAGTGTGCACATTGGAGCTTTCGATAACTACTATCAATCAACGCGTGATATCCGCGCGATAATACGGGGCGGCGAAGTGATAGGTGCGTGTTGGTGCTTGCTCGTCAGTCGGACAAGACGGTTCGCGTGATCGAGGTGCCAGTTTGTCCCCGGCAATCTCGATGTGAATCGCGATCTTTCGCTATCGAATATTCGTAGAATCGATGACGCTTTTATCTATAGTCTTAGTAGTAGTCTTTTATATTTTTTTGACTCTCTAAGCATTTGATTGCATCATGAAATTTGCTTTTTCTCCCCAAATATAGTTTGACGAAGCTCGAAACGTAACACGTGAAACGATTTTTGGTACCTGTGTGCATCATCCAAATGCAAATAAATATTAAAAATCTTTGTTGGCGAATTTAGATTTGGCAAAGTTTTGTGATAGCTTACTCGTAAAGATTTTCCGCATCGCATGTTCACTGATAAAATGCTTGAAGTGTTTGAAGATGCCGCACGATATCCGTTTTAAAAATATTAGCCGCGATATGAAGTGCTAAATAGAAAAATTACGTTATGTTTTATGTTGGCATTAACTGTAACGCAATTATAATTATTTGTAATTTTTTCCATTTCTCAAAATAATACATAATACATAGTAAGTTACGTTAGTGATAAATAAACGCGTTATTTACAAGAATCTATAAAAATAAAATAAATCAGAAATAATTGACAAATATTAATTGAATAAAATTATATCCTTATTTACAAAATTGGCAATTAAAGGTTTTTTTTTGTCTAAACTTAATTGCAAATTTTATATTTCAAAGTTAATTTTTTTCTAAAAATAAAGAAGTAATTACATATACACAAAATAAATTCTTTAATTTTTTTAAGATTATTATTGAATATATTAATATTAGAAAATTATATGCAATTCTTGTATTTTTTATATTTTTTTATTATAATAAAGACAATTGTATAAGGTACGGTAACGTATTTGGATAATCCATTTGTGTAATTTATTAGAGAATAATTTATTTGAAAAAGCGACGAATGAAAATAATCGCTCTCTGCTAAGGAAAGCTAGTGAAATAGCTGTTGATATAGTCCGACACATTGTGAAAATGAATAAAAATGCATTACATAAGTGAATTTCAAAAATTGCAATACGGTGACGAGTGAGCTTATGAATCAGGATTTTATACGTATGGAGCATCTCGCGATGAGAAAAATACTTATCGAGTGATTGTGACAGATAGATTGTTGTTGTATCTAATGTCGAAATAATAATATTTCACGATTTTCGATTGGAATTAGTGAAAAGCCCGATTTAAATTGTATCATTTTTCCATTCGTATCCATGGGGTCCTGTAAGGTCGTTATGCTAGCGATGTTTTGGTTAATGCATCGAGTGGGAGGCAAAGTGACGTGTCGCGAAGTACAATTGCATCGCGACTGCGAGACGTTATGTAGTACAAGTCGCGATGGTGTCGTTTCTTGCGAGCTGAGAGTTGCTGTTCTTCTACCAGCAGATCCAAGATTCGATATTTCATTACCTAAGGTTCTTCCGGTTCTTGGTGAGATTATTCAAACAAACGTTGAGATCAGCTAATTGCGGGGAGTTAAATAAAATCTAGAGTTTCGCGTATAATATTCTACAAAGAGTGTAACTATTGTTAGTTGCCCAAAATTTTCCTAACTCAAGATTGGATTTCCTTTTTAACCTAAAATAAAATTTATGACGCATAGAATATGCAAGCTTCCACATAAACCCAATTACCATTTTTAATATTTCCTTATAAAAATTTAAATTTGTACCTTTATAAAAAATTTTTATTTTATCGGCCATTTTCCCTGGATCGAGATCCAATTAAAAATTTGTATATTCGTTAATTTTTACATATATTACAAGACTAAGCACTTTTTAATTCTATTTAAAGTTAAACTTTATAATACGTATAATTATAATTGAATTTTAGATCACATTTATTTTGTCTGTTTTATAAAATGCATTATATAAATGCATAAATTTATGTTGCAAATAATAGAAAAAAGAGCTATAATTATATTATTATTGTTATATTTTAAACGATAAACAAAATTGAAATTGATGTATTATTAAAAAAATTATACATAAGAAATTAATACATTAAAAGTTATGCATAAGAGACATTTTTTTAATTTAATAAAATATTTAAAGAAAATATCGTGTTTTTTTCACAGATTTAGCGATATATGAAGCGAGATCGCGTAATTTGCTACCTTATTGGTTGAAGCTGAAATTTCTGTCGCAGGACGACCATTGCGATGCAATGTATGCGCAAATCGGTGCAATTGATAGTTTTTCGCATTGTGTGCACTTATTTCTCGGGCCAGCGTGTGATTATTGTGTCGGTATGTTTCTTTAATCCCTTTTTTGAATTTTATTTTTTTTTTCTAAAATATAATTACTCTATAAAAATGATGATGAGCCGGAAACGCTCGATTTGAAAATAAACGAGCTAAAATTATCTTGATATTCTGCTTACGCTTTAATCCACACATAAATCACATCAAAACTGTGAAAGCTCGTGTTTTATTAGATATAATATATATATATATTTACTCTGATATATCAAAATTTTCATAATTCTTCGCATAAAACCTGCAGTGTTAGAATTATTTAATTACCATATTATGACAGTAAATTTATTTTTTTATGTTTCGTATATTTTTTATTTTTTAATTTTCTTGCTATTTATTAAATCTCTCTCTCTCTCTCTCTCTCTCTCTCTCTCTCTCTCTATCTATCTGTTTCATTGATACATTCGTATATAAAATTCAATAAATTCATATTTCCTATGGATTATATTTCTTCTCTCTGTTCTGTCTTCATTAATTGAGAGTTTTTTTTTTACGCAGCGGTTGTTGGCAGAGTTGTGAAATTCTTTGGAGCACCGTTAATTACCACAGGAGGCTTTACTTTTGATTTTACCGAGAAAAAAGTCGAATGTAAAGACGAATACTTTATGACTACAAGAATAGGAAATTTGGCCTTCAGGGACATCGCTGAATTTTTTGTAACTATAATGAATCGGTATGTATAACTCGAGTTTTAAAATAAAAAATCTATCCATTATATTTTATTGCTGTGTACTAAATATTTTATATTTTTAATATATATATTCTTCCACATAATTTCATTGACTGTTTTATTACAAATATAATTAGTTCTTGTACGAATAAACTGAAATGGCAATAAATCAACTTTTATGTAACAAAACTTTATTCGAATAAACAATAACAGAAAGTGTACATACGAAAGTTAAAAATTATTAACATATTATGTATGACAATGCATTCTAAATTCTTTACTTATTTATGACAAAGCTGCGTTTCGATCCATTTTGGATCCTTATCAATGTCAAAACGATGTTATAAAATTTACAAAAGTTTTATAACATCGTTTTGACATTGATAAGGATCTAAAATGGATCGAAACGCGGCGTTTGTCATAAATAAATAAAGAATTTAGAGTGCTTATTATCATACATAAAGTGTTAATAATTTTTAACTTTCGTATGTACACCTTACGCTTAGTTCAAGAAGCCTTCTGTTATTGTTTATTCGATTTTAATCTTACGGACTTTTTCACTGTTTAATTGGTTTTTGATAAAACTTTTATTATTTCTCTTTTTTATGAATTAGGTACAACTGGCATAAAGTGCATCTCGTTTATGCAACGAACGGACAAAGTCAAATTGCTGGTAGGCATACGTGTCAGCTTATGATGAAATCAATGGTAGAATTTATCAAAAAAGACCACCACATCACTTATGGTACTTTCGATGTCGAAGCTACGACCCCCAATGATTATCCAGAAGCTTTAAGAGATCACGTTGGCAGTTCGTACGGTGGTGAGTGTAATTTTTATTCATTAACTACATTATGTTATTAGTCATAAACTTCTTGAGAGTAGAGCAAAATAATTATTTATCAAATAATGATGCATTCAGAAGATATTTTAAAACGAATATATAGATATATGTGCTCTATATAAATAATTTAAATTAATTTTTCATTTTTGATTATTTTATGTACATTTTTTTTATTCATTATAAAAAGATATATCTCTATGTAGATTTTACATATATCTTATTATCTATTTTAGAAATATTTGTGTGTAAATATTTGTGTAGAAGTATTTAAACTTTATTTAATAAATGATTTATTAATCATATTTATACACAAATATTTCCAAAATACATAGATAATATGAGATGTATAAAATTTACTTAGAGATATATATCTCTTTAATGAATAAAAAAACATATATGTAAAATAATCACAAATGAAAAATTAAATTAAATTTTATGAAAATTGCAATAGAATATTTTTTGATTAATGAAAGCATATTGACATATTATAAACATAATATAAAATATATCAATTGATAAATTGATTAATACAATATTATCAATGCAAAATAAAGTAATTACGAAGAAAATTATAAAATATAAAAAAAGTTTCATAAAAATACTTAAGGATTAATTATTGAAATATATAGTCATTCATATAACAATATAATTATCATATAGCATAAAGAATGTCATTGTTTCTTTTATGAAATATCGCACTATCGAATTCAGATTAAAAAGATAATAATCATCGTTTCGTGTTTATCCGTATTTATCGCATACTTCTGTTTTAACTGATTAAATCGTAGACAACGACGCTCCAAGTTGTAAACAAGTATATTTAAATATAATTGTCGTTACTCAAAATGATGACCCAATAGTAGGAGAGTCCATCATTGTTACTTACATTTGCTTATCGATTTTTTTAATGGAAAATATATTATTGCAGTCGTATAAAAAATAATATATAGATATCATCTGATGAACAAACAATTCATAATTATAACGTTATAATTGATTTCCAAATCATATTTGCCATCTGATATTTCTCTAAAATTAATATGCATCTTATCAGAAGCTTATATGACAGGAAACAATGATTTTTATCTTGAAATGTTTTTAAATGCATCTATATATTTTTCATATATTTATTTTTTGGAATTTTTTGGAATTATCAAATGTGTATTCATATTTTATAATACTAATATAATAATTATATAATAATTAGTAATTAACATTAATAATTTGTTGATGAAGACATCTCTATTTTTATCTTTTCGAATCGCTCCATAACGTTAATGGCAGTGTTGCTATGAGCACTCACTATAAATTTGACAAGAATCAATATACCCCGAATGACGTGAAAGAAAGATGATACATCTCGTACATTAATCATCTCGAGAGGTTTTACTACAGTTATAATTTTTGTCATTCTCTTTCGTTTCGATGTAATCGTCCTTCTCTTAATGACAAATTTATAATATTCATATAAATTTTGTGAGATTATATAAATATATTTCACAAGAATAAAATTAATCTTCCTTTTATAATAGCATTGAGGCTTTAAATAACGTTATCATATTATAAAAAATTTATTGATGCCAAATTTACTGTAAAAATACTAAAATATAAGTCAAAGAATTTATTTGTGTGATATACGTGAAAAATATAATCTGTTAATATATGACTTTTCGGATATTGTGCTCATTTATAATATTTTTAGCGAATAAGAAAGTATTTGCGTAATTTTTTGTTTAACTCTCTTTAATCATTAGATGATCAGTGTCTTATCATATCATTTATCGTTATCGTGTAACTTATCATGCTGGGATATTTCTATTATTGATATCTTCTCACACGGCTTTATACGTCACTACATCTATATTTAAACATTTCCTTAATGAACTTAAAAGATTACCGGTATCTATTTAAAGTGTTACAAGGATTTTCGTCCGGGATTATTTTTTCATTCGAAGATGATATCTGTCATATTTACATCTATCATATGTACACGCAAATGTATTGTGAATAATGTATATATATATCGCGAATAATATATAAAAATTAATTTGATAAAGGTAGTTTTCCAGAAATAGCTATATACTCGCATTGTGTATGTTGGATCAGTTTTATTAATATATTTCTTCAGTTAAATATTTTTATTCGATATAAATTTGGCAGTATATTAGTGAATATTAATCAATATTTCGAATGCCAAAATACTTTATCGACTGTTGAAATTATCATCTCTTAATACATAAAATTCACGAGAAAAATCTTATATGATAAAAATTATTGGCAATAATTAATGCATTTGCAAAAACAAAATTAAAAAAATTAAATTTTCTAAAATTTATATTTTTTAATATTGCGAAATGTTATTATTAAATGTTACGTATATGTGCAGATATGTATATTTATATTTTCATTTATATATGTTTAAAATAATTTCTAAGATACACTTTAAAACTTATATTCACGCAACTTTACTTTATAAAGAAAATCGTTTCAGTGTTTTCCGATTATTTTTACGAGAAATAGTAATTAATTAGATTAAAATTCTATAATTTCCAACTTTTCTATTGTGCGTTTTATATTACATCATACAGAAAGTAACAATGTGCATAAGTTGTGCGAGAGACAAGAGATTAAATGTTTTTGTATACAGTTTAAAAATTGGAGAACTTTATAATGTGTAAAGTGGACGCGTCATTCGCACTCCTATGTCACCTTCATGCAAAACGAGTATATATTTGTGAATGTTGTCGATAAATTATGCATAAAACGCTTATTTGCATGTGCTTTTAATATCGAACTACATCGTTTGATATATATATGTACTGAGAGCATATGTAAATAAACGTTTATAACAGTTTTTCATATGCTGTATAATGTTGCAGTTCTACAGTATATATAGCAAAGTTGAATGTCATAAGAGCATTAAGCTCGAGAGAGCAAATACCGTCAAAAGTGACATCTTTGATGATAAGGACATTAGCGAATGCTTTTAAGTTTTTCCGACTTGTCGGAAGAAATGGCACGGAGTCTTAAGAAAAATCCTTAATGACTATTAAATGCGTCGTAATGCATCCACATGCTCTGATTTGATCGAAAAATATAGTGTTTTTTTACATGACATTTTACATTTTCCATTTATATGACTTTTGATGAATTTATGACCCATTATTTTTCAGCAAAAATTTATTTGAGTAGTTCTTTTTTTTATATTTCTTTCTGTCGCATACACTTTTAAATATTTTTAAAATCAACTATTAAATGTAAACAAAATGTACAGTTTTAAAATATTACACTTTTATTTTGTATTTTTTAAGTTTTGTTTTTTTTTATAAATATGCTATATATAAATATTTTTTGACACTGTATTGACGATTGATTTAATTTAATCACATCCAAATATATTGTAATACCGCTTATAGAGCAGAAGTGTTTGATAAACTCTTTCTCTCTCGTTCTCAATCCAGTTAGAAACTATTTTTGAACGATAAAAGGACTAGGCAACTCTTGCGTAAATGTTCAACAGTTCTTTCACTTTGTAAATCAGAGAGTTGACCTTCTTATATGACGGATGGAAAGAACACGGGACATTTGAAATGCATGATTACGAAAGTGTTTAGTATAAAATCGAAAATAATTTCGGACTTAAAAAATATTTACACACACATTTTTAACATCTAACGAAGAGAAATTATACACAATATTATGATTTTTTGAAGCGTATATATATACATATATATATATACATATATATATATATATATATATATATATATATATATATATATACAGGGTGACCCATTTTAACTTAGGCAGCCAAATAACTCGAAAAATAAGCAAGATAGAGAAAAATGTTTTAGACAAAAGTTGTATGGTTTCGAGGGGGCCATAAGATGGTATCATTGGTTTGACCTTGAAGAGTCATTTGAAGGTCACGTGAAGGTCACTTCAATTTTTTTAAATGGAACATCCTATATATTTTTGTACATTCTTGTAGCTCATCTCGAGAGCTTTCCAAAACACTATAATTAAGTACATTTTCGTTAAGTACTTTTTGAGTTATGAGGCTTGAAATAATTTCTTAATTTTACATAAACCGTAAAATATCTTGTAAAATATTCATTTTTCGATTACCTTACCTTAATAGTTTTATGTACAAAATAATGAGAGGAATCAATTGGTGTAAAGAAAACACATAGTTGTTTCGAAGAAAAAATATGTAATTTGCAATTAACAATTCCATATTTTTTCTTAAAAACAACTATGTGTTTTCTTTACACCAATTGATTCCTCTCATTATTTTCTACATAAAAGTATTAAGGTAAGATAATCGAAAAATGAATATTTTACAAGATATTTTACGGTTTATGTAAAATTAAGAAATTATTTCAAGCATCATAACTCAAAAAGTACTTAACGGAAAGGTACTTAATTATAGTGTTTTGGAAAGCTCTCGAAATAAGCTACAAGAATGTACAAAAATATATAGGGTATTCCATTTAAAAAAATTGAAGTGACCTTCACGTGACCTTCAAATGACTCTTCAAGGTCAAACCAATGATACCATCTTATGGCCCCCTCGAAACCATACAACTTTTGTCTAAAACATTTTTCTCTATCTTGCTTATTTTTCGAGTTATTTGGCTGCCTAAGTTAAAATGGGTCACCCTGTATATATATATATATATATACGCTTCAAAAAATCATAATATTATGTATAATTTCTTTTATAATTTAGATGTTAAAAATGTGTGTGTAAATATTTTTTAAGTCCGAAATTATTCTCGATTTTATACTAAACACTTTCGTAATCATGCATTTCAAATACACATATACCTATACATATACATATATATACTCTTTATGATAATAATTTTATTATACATATCTAGTTGAATACAAGAGCTTATAGTTATTTAACGGCATTTTTATATATTAAAATAACAATTCTTTATGTATTCTTATAATTTTGTTTCTTGAAAATGTCTGATAATATCGTTATGTATGTTTTGCAAAAGTATTTATGTCGGAAATTGATGGGTAATAGATTTATTTAGGAAGGAAGTACATACACACACGGGAGATTGATGGTTGCAATATCCGATTTATCGATAATTTCCACCGAGTATTGTCATGTATGTGATTTCAGATCATATTGTAAAAAACCTATTTCTCCGTCAATATTTACGGCCATGCAGATAGAGCGGGTTGTGCCTTATCGATAAAAGCGTGCTATACGGAGACATTATTATTTTTGCTGAGATATTAGTGCTCTCCAAACTTTTTTTCTCACTTTTTAAAATACGAGATTTAGATATTCGTGAGATAAAATTTAATTAGCTAGTGACTATGACATCGTCTCGACCTATAAAGTTTTAATTTGAATACTTTAGGAACATTACATAATTTTTAGAAAAAAGAAATAGAAGAAAGAAAAGAATCTGAAAATTTATAGTACGACGCTACAAAATATTATAGAATGCTGTTTTTTTCTATTTTATATTTTAGATTTCCTGAAAAATATTGTAGGATTCAGATTCTATCACGAGTTTGTGTGTAAGAAAAATTGATTTTTCTTTAACAAAATGTTGAATGCTAGTTTATTCGTCGCTTTTTCAATGTCAGCTTTGTATTTCTTGGCGCGAGAAAATTCCAAATAAAAATTCCAACTTCTTATTAAGAATTGCAGTTATTTAGAAATCAACCAAATTGCGTTTCAATCCATTTCTAAAATCTAAAATTTGCGCAAGTTTTCTTCTATTTATGCGTTTCAAATCCTACCCATAAATTTCACATAAAGTTTATAAAACTTCTGTTATAAAAAATAATAACACCCTAAAGACTTTTACCCTAAGGTGATTTTTCGTGAATTTAGGGGTATATAATCACAGATGCGTATACTTTTCGAAAGAAAATGAGGTGTAAGAGATAATATGTTATCACTTCGAAGATTTAAACAGTTTGTCCATGCCTCCCGGCGATTCGGTACGGAATGAAAGGTGTGGTGCGCACGAGGGTATGTACAGAGAATCTCGACGCATGCGTTTCACTTCCTCGTTGGCTACCTTCGTGGAGGTTCACAACGACATCCACCTACACGATCTCGGAGTGGCGTATCTCGTGCTCGCCTAGAGCAAGCTGGCTGCGCGCGATGTGAGGGTGTGATAAAGAGAAACCGGTGGCAAAGATAGATAGACAGACAGATCAAAAGATGGATAAGGACAGAGCAGAGAGAAGAGGGCGGCGGGATCGAAGGGAGAAAAACAGGGAGAGGGAGAGAGAGCCGGAGGCAGGAAGAGAGAAAGGGAGAACGAGAGAGAAGAGAGAGAGAGAGAGAGACAGAGAAGATGAAACGGAGAGGAGGAATGATCGTCGACTTCGGTGGGCGATCCGGAGCACGGTGCTTTCCTTCGCTTCGCTCTCAGTTTCAATCGCGCGCTCCGAGCTTGCTCCGAGAGAGCGCGAATCGAGGACCGGGGATCGAGATAACGATCGATCGAGTAAAAAAGATACCGTAGATCGCTGGTCCGATGGACCGTTCGGAATGATAAGTTACTTCGAGATATGAGCATAGAGAGATTGGGAATCACGATCGACGCCGATCGATCGCAATCGCGAAGTTATCGCCAGTCCATCCCCGGGACCGGCTGTCTCCGAGAGGTATTAATGCGTGCAACACGTGCTTCGTGATGTAATTAAATAAAAATTCCGCGAGATGGTGACGTTCGATTGATTCTGTTTGCAAAGTATATAGTCGGATATAGTGAGGAAATTACTTCTTGTCAATGAATAAGCTGCTAGAGAACGTCATGTACGAATATGATTTTTATACCGACATACCTTACGATCGTGAAGGATGTGATTCGATACGCGCGTGTTTTTCGCCGTTAAAAAAATATCAATTTGATAAGATCTAATAATGATAGTGTGAGATTTTCTTCTCTATCTTTTTTATGGTAAAGGCATTGAAACATCTCGAGTTCAAAATTGCTTATCCGTGCATGTAGTCGTTCCTTTGCCGGCTCTCTCGGTCGGAAAGCACGTGACATTTCTCCGCTGGACGCCTTTTCGTCTATATGAAAAAGAATCTGGATCCTTGATCTGTGTACGACTCGACCAGTCTGCTCAGTTTTCGATTATCGAATCTTGTAAAGAACAAAAAAAATTGGTCTTAATTAATTGTAATAAAATCTTGAACTCTTCGTCACGAAATAATATTTATTTATTTATTTTTTTTTGTAGAAAACATCTCGCATTATTACAAAAAATTTAATCTTTTTCTGATATACAGTAACTATAGATTTAACTTATAATTAGTTAGTTATAATTGAAAAATTTGAGGTAAAAATAGATTGATCTGTAATTTATAAAGTTTAATTATAATTCACGCCAATTATATTATAAATTATATTATTTTAAATTTAATCCTTTAATTATATAAAAAATTCAAAACGTGAACTCTAAATAAATGTTATAGTATGTTAAATAATGCTAAAAACTTACAATTTATATACAATTATAAAAAAATACATATATTCAAATTCTTTTATTATAATTCCAAAAAAAACTGTCGATTGACGCATTAGCTATTTTCACGTATCAACTTTTACGATCAAACGATATTTGAAATCGCGGTCGCTTTCGTAAAAATTGTTCTGTTTTTCTTCTCAGCAAAATTAATCAGGAGAATGAGTGTCAGGTCATCGTGCGATGTGAGTCGTAAAAAATCGTGCTAATGTTCCTTTCGCAGTGTTGCGAGTTGACGTGAGAACAGCTGCTATGATAATAAATTCTCAGAGACTTCTCTTACTTCTTGCTTTTTTGACGCTCATATTGGCAGCAGAAGTGAATATATTCGTACACACGTGATAGCTTTTACTTTGCTGCAAAATACCTTTTTTCATCGCGATAAAGCGTGCTCCGAACCGATCTCCATTGATACGCTGAAGGGTTGTCCATTATTCGAATTTTATATGATCCTATCTTTGCCGCATATAAAGGTTTTAAGGTAGTTTTGTCCTGCAAAAGGATTAGTTCGTAACTATTATACGTAAAACAGAGTTGTATAACACAAAGTTCATGTTGAACTCTGTGCTTCGCATGCAATGTGTTCAACTATTAGAATAAACGTATCAATGAATAATTGATTAAAAAATATCGTCGAATAATTTATTTTATTTATCAGTCATTAAAAGCATAAATTTTGTTAACTTTACACAGAAAGTTACTATTTGAAATTAACAAAAATTAAACGAGAGTTAATGGGCATTAGTGAATGATAAAAACGAGAAAATAATAAAAACGAGAGTTAATGGTCATTAGTGATGAATGATTATTAATTCTAGTATGTATGTATATGTGAGTCATTTATTTTACAACTCTATATGTATAATAATCAAAAACGAATAATAGCAAATCTTATTAAAAACATATAAATAATTATGTTTATTTGCATGTTTATATGAATGAGAGAAATTAGTCATTAAGTCTATCTTTAAAAAAAATTCTGACTTTATCTTGAACACAAAATATCTTTTTCTCAGCAATAATTTCCAACATTGTACATTCATTAGGTAATGCTGAGATGTTTCGTGTTATGCGAATTTTATGTAACATAATATGGCTCTGTAAGCGACAACCTATAAGGCCGCTTAACTTACCTTACAGAGGAATTAGTCGGTACGTGCTTTCCGCAACTTAAACGTGATTATGTAATTCGAAGCTTTCAATCCGATGAACGCTGCACTTTGAACGCAGTTTGCCAAGTGTTGAGTACATTCGGATGTACACAGTCGAAATCTGATTGTCGGCGTGATCAAATGAATCAAATGAGAAACATTGTTCATAAATCTTAAAAAAAAGCGATTCAATTTTTCGCGAGACGTATTTTCTCCTGGATAAAATTTCCTCTTGCGCTAAATTTTAAAAACAGCCTTATTTGCGCTTCAATATGAAACTTTAAAGATTCTGTTATACGTGTCGATTATAGTAAATTTTATTAAACGCATCCTATACATTTGGGAGTTTTATATGCGGACGTGCGCGTGCATAAAATTAACTGTGAAATTGAGGCACGATTCGTATGTGCAATTCGATGTAACGTGATTTTAATTTAATTCCGATTCATGTGAATCTCTTATCTACGATATCAAGAATACATTTTCTTTGATGGTATACTAATAGAAAAATGCAAAAATATTTCAATATAATCAAGAGTGACACTTTTTACGTCGCGAAAGTAGGTATTCTTCACGTTTCTCGTTTTCGACATGTATTTCAAAGAGATTACGGAGAAAACGGTAATAATGACAAAATGTCAAAGTTACAATGATACCCATGTCGTTATTCCATCTTGTCGCGAGATCAGCCGAACCATATAGTTATTCGCGAATAACCCGTCTTGCATTCGCGTTGCGTGTTATATAGTAAATGCGGACACGTGTAAACGTTGGGACGCAATCTCTCGCTCGAGAAATACGTGTGTCGAATGAAAATGCACATGTACGCACACGTTTATACATAAGGTATGAAAATGATATAATTGCAAACAATTATAAGGTTCGCGTATTTGATAGACTCAGAAAATGCATGACGTAGGTTTTTTTCTATAAACTCTTTATTTTTCTGTCTTATGATGTGGATAATAATGCAAAAAAGCAATTGCTGCAATCAAACTGAAATAGAAACGAGAAAATTCTTACAATTAGTAGTTTTTTTGCATTATTATCCACATCATAAGACAGAAAAATAAAGAGTTTATAGAAAAAAATGTGTTTCTTCTTTGAAAAGATTACAAAAATATTTTAATTAACATAGCTTTCATTGATATCCTTTGATGAATATGCACAGAGCATATATTTGCTTTTCAGAAAAGTTCTGAGAGAATCACATACACACATGCACACATTTATATATATATATTCTTTAAAAATCCCTATATTACTTGATTTAGTGTCTGAGGAAAAGTGCTTTAGCTTCTTGTATTTATAAAAGGATCACATACATTTTATATGAAAAAAGTGGCTTCGGTTAAATTGGCTGAAATTGAAATATGTTGTAGTTTAGGTGATGCTGATCAAAAGTTTCCTCGGGTAAAAAGTCCGAAAATCAAAAGTATAAAAGATACGATGATTTGAAGTGAGTGATATTGAAGTTTAAAAAACGCCTGTTATATATATATATAATTTTTTTTCAAACATTTATATATTAATTTAATTTATGTATTCAAAAATAGGCGTTTTTAAAACTTTAATATCACTCATTTCAAATTATCGTATCTTTTATACTTTTGATTTTCGACTTTTTGCCCGAGGAAATTTTTGATCAGCATCACCTAAACTACAACATATTTCAATTTCAGCCAATTTGATGGAAGCCACTTATTTCATATAAAATGCATGGGGTCCTTTATATACATTTTCGCCTGTTAAATAACGTAGTAGATTAAAGTGTTCTTGAAATCTCTGCTTAGATTCTCCATATTTGCATGCTCTTTATTTATGTATTTCGCGATTCGATATATGCGATCATTTTTCTTTAATTTGTCAATGGAAAATTTATAAATTATTTTAACGAAAACAAGAAAATAACGGATAAAGGAACAAAGCATTCCTAATGTTTTCATTTTGAAGCATATAAGATAAGAATATATAAGATAAGAATTATATGTAATTTTTATTTTAAAATAAATTAAATGTGAAAAAATATGCAAAAGTCATATCTTGTATTTTCTTGTATATATTTTTTTGCTAAAAAATTTTATCTTTTTATATATATATATTTATATTCCTTTTTTCCTGATTTCCATATTTATGAAAATTTCACACCAGATGGATCTTTTTGAATGTAGAACTTTTACCATATATACGTTAATTTCTTATTATGATTTCTATTAAAATATTTATTAAATAGTTACATATACAAATTAAAGAGAGTTGCGTGTCTTTAAATTTTATAGTTATTATTCTTTAGCTATCGTTAGTAAATCAAAGTTTTATATGTTTTTCTTCAACTGCAAATATATTTTCTAAATATATATGACATCGACATGATATCGAGTTAGTGCTCAAAGAAAAAACATCTCAATCGCTTTCAGTTACTCAATTATATATGTGCGTAAAGAGAGAAAATTCTTTTAAGTTTTAGAAAATATATCCTGATTATATATATATAACAAACCGTTATAAAAAAAATACAAGAATACTTATATCAGGTAATTTAGCATGCATATAAAAATAAAAAAATAAATAATAACAATTAGTATATAATTTTATTAAAATATTAATTAAACGATATATAATAACAAATAACAAATATATATATATATATATATATATATATATATATATATTTGTTATTTGTTATTATATGGGCAAAAAAATAAGAACAAAATATGGTTTGTGTATGATTGAAAACTTGCGCGCCGATTATTTTTCAGAAAACTGAATAAAAGTTCAAAACGACATATATATTCTTCAAACTTTTCTCTTCAAGCTATGGCATCGAGAACATGACATTTGCAAGTATTCCCCGAGTTTGCTTCATGACATTAGATATTTGCTTTGAGACATCATACATAACGACTTGCCGAGTACGCGACGAAAGATGACAGAACATTTGCGAGTAGAGAAGTTATCGAGATACAGACGCGACAGATACGAAGCCACGAAGTTGAAAAAGATGGGATGAAGTCATCCTCGAGTATGAAATTTTTTATGGGACTGTAAACTCGAGCGTCACGCATTTTTCGGGCGATTTTTCGGCGTATTTTATGATAGCGCGACGGTCTATGCTAAAAGCTATCTGTAGTTTTCGAGCATATCTCGGGAATATATTCGTTCGTCTCGTTTAAGTGTGCAATTAAATTGCATTAAATTGCACGAGGTGTGCATCACGGTTAATGTGATTAGGTATGAAATTAAATATATCGCGAATAATATCGATATATACTTGTATAGGTATTTCAGAAAATAACGACATTATTCAGTGCAACAAAATTGTCTGAACCACTTAATTAAAAATACACATTTTGCGGTTGAAAAGAAAGCTATCAAAATAAGATATAAAAATGTTTTACAACTTTTTTAACTCGATATATCCACGATTCAAGTAGAACGATACTTCGAAATTACTACTGAATTGTTTTAGATTCGTAAGCGAGTTTCTATCGAAGCATGACGGGTTCAGACCCGTCAATTTAGACTTTAGACGATAGGTAATTGACGATGAAAATGGTCCTGTAAAATAAAATCGATAACAGTAAGCATTTCCGGAGCTCTATGCATGTCTGTTGCTTACTTTGTGTCGACGATGCACATTCCGAATGCATACGTGCGCGAATGAGTATGTCATTCAAACATTGTTCAAAGCTTTTGACGATTTGCACATTTGATATTCACACGATATATGGATAAAATTCAGGCGAGCAGAAGCGCATAAAGCGAAGCAATGTTCACAAGCTTCACAATGGCAATCTTTACGTGGCGGCATCGCACTCGGTTTTGCCATGCAGTTTTGCAAATTAATATCCTATTGACATCGAACGTGCAGTTTGCTTCGATTGCATATTGTTTCGCGAACCGTTTGATGAATCATGTTCCTTTGCAGACAATAGCGATTTAATTAAATTTATTAATGAAAAACACCGATGTGGACACTTTTCTCCTCGTGATTGCGTTATTACGATTTCTCGATAATTGTAATATTTACTTTGGACGTTTCTTGCGCATCCTCGTTTCCAGGGAAGAACGCAAGTTCCGACGACGAGTCTTTAATAAGACCGTCAACCGTGATTTAATCAAACGACGCATTGCCTGGCAGTTGCTAATTAACTCGCCCGTTCGCGATTTCCGATGATCATTAATCCGTTCATCGTTCCTCCTGCTTGAACATTGACAAGCAAGTCCGGCAGTTTGTACCGACAATACGAGATATTCGACGATAATCGCAAATAATGTCGTATGAAAACTATTTTATTCCCGAAGTATAAATCCATGTTATTGGCAAATAACCTCAGAATATAAAATCAAGTCTACCGACAGTATAATTGTGGCGTAATAGTGCGGATAATTGCAATCTGCAATATTATACGTCATTATCATGATCCTTTTTATCTTTATATATGCATATATGCATATATACGTGCCATTACATATGCATAATGCGATTATTATATTTATATCGCGATAAATACCTTTCCGTCACGAGCACAATGATTTTAATGCGTCCAATCGGAATTTTACAGCACGATATAAATTATATACAAAGCTGTTTATATTAACCACATCGCTCGTTCGGTGTAAATTAATTAACTGGCAAATGCAGAAAATTATTAATAAGGTAGGAGCCGATATATCTGTAATAATATTTACTATATCTCGATACGCGCAATCGTTCACCATATCAAATACATCATCTACACATATATCGTTATAACGGATCATTTTACTCGTTAATAAGTTCTTGAAAGTTCAAGTTAAATTGTAAATTTATCAAATCTGCAGATAATAATTACTTCGGAACCCTATTTGCATTTTCTCGTCATCAAGAACTTTGCATTATTAGTATGTTAAAACTTAAAATTAAAATTTTTATTCTTGTCAAGGATGAGAGAGTAGAAACTCTTTTTGAGCGTTCAATTCCTGCCGCCTTTTTCCCCTGATATTGGTTCTTGTTTTCAAAGAAGCTTACCTCTTGCCTCGCGAATTTAACTCGCTCATTTTTCTCGTCACTGACATGTCTGGTTTATATATTTCAGGTTAAAATGTTTTCATATCTTTTATTCAAAATTGCTCACGGCGAAAGATACCAGTCAAAAGTTAATTATAAGTCTTTTTCTTCTCATGGAAGTTCTTTACTAGGACAGTAATATTTCATAAATTGATAAAATCTCAAAGAACAGATGAGAATTACAACTCGTTGAGTGTGCCACTTGTTGCAGCATCATTCTTTTACAAACTTTATGAAAATTTAATTAAATTTCGAAAATAAATATACACGTTTATTCCGCTTTTCTTTGATAATTTTACAGTATTTTTCAATATGATTCGAATTGTTCAGAATATAAAATATTTCCATCTTCTCCGTTAGATTTACTTATCTCCGCGCGTAGTTTCTATTTTTAACTCTCTATTATTCATATTATTTTCTTGTATATACAGAAAGGTTTTAAGAAAAACATTTCAATTTATAGAGAAAAATACATGAAATAAAACAGTGATAGTGCACATACATTTTCTATGTCTCGTGTTTCTCTCAAGAATTTTCTTTCTGAAATATGCAATATTTTGCGTTTTGTAATCTTCTTTTGACAATGCGAAATTATTCAATTTAAGGATCAACTTTAAAATTTCCCTCACAGATCCTGCGAAAAACAGTTAAATATGAACTTAATATAGACCTTAATAAAACCTTCATTTGAATTTTATTTAATTTAAATTAATACTAATTAAAATCTTATTTGTTCCAAATATAAATCAAATTAGAAATTCAGGTTAGATGCTTATTAAATATTAATATGATCCATATATATTCTTGGACAAGTTAAATCTAATAGCAAGAGCGTATTCAAATTTAATTTCGATGCATATTAAAAACATATTTAAATTTAATTACTTTTAAATTTGACATTTGGTTTTTATTTGAGTTCATATAAATAAGCAATATGAACCATATTTAAATCATATTTAACTGTTTTTCGCGGGATACTACTTCTTACAATTAATTCCGAATAAAATCAATGCCTGTTTCGACGGGATAGCTCGGGTCGGATTCGGGTTTTTGTCTATCTGTGATTAATTTTCATTTACAGAAGGACGCCCAACCCGTGAAACCATTATCGATCGTATTAGAAACTTAGTGAGCTCTGTTTCCGCGCATCTTAACCTTAATTGCCGAGCGAATATGGATCTTGCGAAAGTGCATCGCTCTATGTCGAGATCGATCAATGTCCGTTTCATAAAATGTGTGAGTGCAGAACTACTTACTACACGAATCTCTATTGAACGCTTAACGATTATTTAACAACGAAACGTTAATACTTTTAATGTAAACTGTAACATATTACACTGTATGTCAATATCGCAAAATCACTTATCAGATACACGAGTGCAACAAATTTTATATAAGAAAATTTTTTATATGACATATTGCTTGGTATATCGGTTAATTCGCATCATTCGAAATGTGTCCTGAGTATTGCATCTCTCGTGAATACTTGTACATTTTTTATCATGCAAAATCTATGAATAAAATATATGTAGGAGATTGATCGTACCGTGGCTGGAATCAAATATTAATGGACAGATGAAAATTCTGCTAGATTATGTAGAATGTAAATCTGTTCCCTTGGCTTTTTCTTATGTATTATGTGACTAAAATAGCAATATAATCCTGCTATTTATTTTGCATTTGCGTTTAATGCGTATATATCTAGCACGGTATTATCATAACATAAACAAAACATAATGCATAAATTGCATGAGGATATCGTTGTAACCAAAATAAAGTCATTAATGCTTAATTAACTATCGCAACAGAATGATATAATTCGCGTCAATAATGTGTTACACAATGTGTTATAATATCTATTAATGTGTTATCTGCCGATGAACGATTTTTATTTTTTTAAACATAGTTTAAAAAACAATGTAGTTATACATATATATATATATATATATATATATATATATATATATATATATATATATAACATTATAAAATCATCAAAAAATAAAAGATTTTGTGATTTTTTTATACTTTATAAAACATCCATATTTAAATTACATTTTGCCATAGCAGCTGCGAGTTAAAAGGACCATGACGCACGTCCATCGCAAATGGGGAAATTTTCGACGTGCTCGGTCACGTACTCGGTTCCGTTCATCCAAATTGTCTCTGCCTCGTGTAATAATATTCTTCCATCCCTAATTCAAAAAGGTGCGTTCCATTTCGTAGTTCTGCTTTTACGCTCACGCTAAGAAAGCCCGGAAACCAAGAGAGAAGTCGCAGAGACGCTTTATCTACCCTCATTACTTTCCGCGGAGTGAAAGGTCTGTCGTCGGCTTTCAGGTCGCGTGTCCTACTATTTCGTTCGATATAAGAAAGCTACCCGAAAACATACGGCGGCCAATTGAATTGCCACTTTACAATTTCATGAGAACTAGCTCAGTCAATTTCGCGCCAAAGACATGTTAATCAATTATTTGTATCACGTCGGGTTTTTTTTATTGCACATTGAAGTCATTGATTTATCAATTATTTTAATCAAATCAAGTACGTAAGCGTTATATGAATATAACGGATTTTATTCAATTATGAATGCCTTGCATAATTTAATACACTTTATGTGAAAATTCTTTAAAATTGAATTAATCTCTATAAAAGAATGTAGCTTTTAGAAGACTCTACATATTAAGTTGATTGCTTTAAAAAATTATTATTATCCGGAAAAGTGATGAGAATATGTACTTTTCCTTTCTGTGTTCTAACTAATATATTCGATACAATTAACATTAAAAATATTTATAATTTTTTCGAGAGAAAATAATTAAAAATTATATAAATATTAAGAATATACGGTACGAGTTAAAATTAAAAGAAATATTTTTTATAGAATAAATATGCTAATTTTGATTTGGAAATTAGAAATTATTTAAACGTGCAATTTATGAAAGAAGACTTTGGAACTGCATTAAAGAAATCATTAAAACATGACTTTACTCTTATCTTTATTAGAAACGCAGGCACGAACTCACTTACTCTGCTAAAACGCTTGGGAAACATTAGGGTCGTACGTGGCAACGATTTGTTGCGTTATCAGAGGATTATTTCCGCCGCGCATTTTCTGAGGTGTATTCCCCAGGATAATACGGCTAAACCGCGCTAAATATGCGAAATAAATTTTTGCACATAGTTATGTATACACCGAAAAAATTGTATTCTTGAAATGTATACTTTATAAGTCCTCTTAATAAATATTCTTAATAAATAAGAATATATTCTTAATGAATACTTAATGATACTTAATTTGCGACTTCTAGGCCGCAACTCGATTTTCGTGTGCACGACATGTTTCTTCGCTACGCGGCAACACCACTCTTAATTTTTCTCGTATTCAATATTTATCATGAAATGTATATAAAGGACTTGTATTAACGTAAGATTTAAAGTATATTTTTTTCCCTTAGCAGTGGTGCGAAAGAGAGGACGCTGCTCACACACAGGTTCTCTGTGTGCATGTGAGCCGTCCTCTTTCTGACATCACTGTTTATCAGTTTAATTTCAAGCTGAATTTAAAATAATTTATTTAATAATCTGGATTCCTTGTTGGGATTCAGAATATTAAACAGATTATTTGAAATTAGGCGGAAAAAAACTTTTAGACCAATAATTAAATTTATTTGACTTCAACAAAATTTATTAAATCCAAAGAAATATTTTTCTCTGTGTATTAAGAATATCTCTTTAGAAGATTTTTTTCTTAACTTAAGAGGATCCTCTTGGCGCCTATTTTAGTGGTATATATTCTAAAGATAAGTGGCATATTCTTAAGTTAAGAATACAATTTTTTCGGTGTACTTTTTTAGGTGGGAAGGGAACGATCTTTTCTTTTAATTTTGGGATATAAAAACTTGATGTTATCTTACGATTTTTTTACAAACTAAAATGCCTCCTGCGAGACTAAATCAAGTCGCCGTATAATAGGATATTATGTATGTAGGTTAGGCTAATCAGGACAAATCTCACTTCCTAATTTTATACTCATTTCACAGCCGAGCTTCTAAGGAATACGTGTATTTCATAATTAATAAAGTTACGATGCTTGGGATTACTAATGATTATCGTTGCATCGAAGTTAAATTGGAATGCACCGGAGACTGTAATGGACCCCTTTGATGGAGGATGATATCTGCCACCTCGGGAGAGAGGCGAAATTAGCTATTAATTTTCGTATAAAGTCATTAATGCAGTGTCATTAGGCGCATGTTGCGTACATCATGCGAGTGGCCGCAAATGAAGATGGACATGCATATAACGCGTCTGTCAAAATCACAATCGGACGAGCAATGATCTGTGTACTGTTTCTTTGGGAAAAATATTTTTCACTGCATAGAAACAAGAAATACGAATCACGCAAAATATTAAATAACTTACAATATTTTTATAATTTTGTTGCTTGTTATCGCGTGTCAGACGTTTAACAAGGAAGCAAATTGTGTGAATTAAAATGTGATTAGCCACGTTGAAAGCAAATTATCATGAAACGTATATACAACGGTTAAAGAGAATGCTTAGAGAGAAGTGGAACTCGAGATGAAACCGAAGTGCGAAAAACAGTTAGCCCGTAAGCAGCCGCGGGTGACTCCTTTCCTCTCGCGGTGTCGACCGCATTCCGGCAAACGCGTCGCGATGTGCAATAATTAGAGATAGAAATAATTCCGACGAGAGATAGAAGGGAAGAAGGTTTAACGCGTCGCGATGGCGTCGCGGACGAGAAAACGATGGTGCGCGAGTGATGTTCTGGTGCGATTGACGCTGTTCCTATCGGGTCTGTGCATCGCTCGTTGTGCGGATTTTGACACGACGACGATGACATCAATGACGTCCACGACAATGACGACGATGACGACGATGACGACGCCGATGACGCCGACGACATCGCCGATGATGTTGGTACCAGTTGCTGATGCGAGGAAATGCGTCGATGGTGCACGGACAACGCAGTCCGAGGGCGAGGTTAAGCTAGCGGTGATCGCGCCAGGTGATCCTCACCACGAGCAGAGCTTGCCGAGGGTATTGCCAGCGGTGTTGCTAGCGGTGAGATACGTCAGTTCACCCAAGGGACCCTTACCCGGATGGATCATCAAGGTGGACCATCGCGACTCGCATTGCTCCAGCACTTATGGGCCCCTCGCCGCATTCGAGTTTTACATCAACCAGACAGCAGGTCACAACGCACGATGCGTTTTTCAAACTACTCTCTCTCTCTCTATTTTCCCATTTCCTTCGCCTTTGCTTCTTTTTGCTCTCACTTCCTTTTATCTCTCCATCTCAACGTAATCGAGAGACCCGGCGTATACTCTACTGCAACGTGGTATACTGCGATACAAAGTTTTTTATATCCGACCGTAAAGTTTATGCGTTAAGTACTAAGCTACTTTAACTCAATTTTTTAAGAGTTTATCATTAAATTGCAATTGATTCGGTAATGTGATACAAAGATGGTAATTTGAAATATTTGAAAAGATTGAAATAATACAAATAATATTTTAAATACGGAATTCTCGATTACGTTAAAAAAACATTTGAAATTAAATTTATTAATTTTTAAATATCGAGTTTCTTTCTCCTCGACTCTAATTAATATAATATATTATTGAACACACAAAAATTTGAAACGCTTGCGCTTTTATTAATTGATATTTTATGAATCATATGTATGCTTGAGAACGCTAGATCTAAAAATTAAAATATGTAGATTAAAGTTTAAGAATTAACCCTTAAATAGTCACATATGAATCATTTTCGATATTTTAACAATAGACCGAAGGCATTAATCGAAATAAAAGGGTATTAATCAATAAAAAAATGTTTAAAATTTTATTTTTTAATTTTTCTTGTACATAATCATCGTTTATAGAGATGTCAATGAATATATATAAATTTTTTTAGATTTTTTTCAAGCACTTTGAGATAGCTAAAATTGCGACAAGACTTTATGACCCATATGTGACTAGAGCAAACAAAAATATGTGACCTATAATCGTTAATGGAATGTTAGTTGCGCTGACAAACAAGCACAGCACATGACGTAAATAAGGTATACGAGTATAATATATCGCGTACAAAGTCGGGAGGCCCATATATCAAGAAAAGCGATCCGCAAAGTTGTTTGCATTCGTTGCACGTTTAGCTTGTCGCGGAACACTCGGGCCACCAGTCGCTAAATGCATTTGCTCAGGTGGTTGCCTGATGATGTATAATGTGATTTTATATTGTTTATTGCCAGCACGTCGAACTTCTAAAATGTAAAATATACGATAAAGTTTACATTACAGCATCGCTAGCTGTTTAAATCTTCAATAAAGCCCTGCCGCTTCTTGACAGCCAACCGGCTGTTTGTCTCGAGAGTTGTTTGTTTCGCATTCGATACTCGATTGTCGATATAAAGAACAAAAAAGTACAAGAGGAAAGAGAGAGGAGAATGCGAAAAGCACTCTCGATTCGCAATACAGTTTAATTTTCAGAGAAAAAGTCGATAAGGCTTGCTCGCTCGCTGAGGCTTGCGTCTCTACTTGTGTGTTTCAACAGTCATTTCTTTCTTTTCTCGAATTTGAAAAGCGGATTAAGATCGGCGTATGGAAGTATAATTAATCTATCTATCCACCGCTGATGAGATTCGTAAATTTTCTTGCATTGAGAGCATCTCCGGATTTGTGTAACAAACGGATTTCTGTTTTTTTACGCTTAAGCGGATTTCCATTTCACAGAAATGAATACAGTAAGATAAGACAAAATATATAATATGAATACAATATATATGCAACTTTAATGCAAAAATTGGAAATAGGAAATGTATATCTGTTATCGATATTTGTTTATAGTAGAAAACTTCGAAAATATTATTATTATCACATATTGATGCATACATTGCTATACTCATTTCTATGGATGCTAAATATTTGAACATTTTAGATATTCCGTTATGAATATCTAAAATGTTCAAATATTTAGAATATTACATCGATAAAAAAAGATTATGAAAAAATTCCCCTTTTTCTTTCCCCTCTTGGATAGTAAAAAAATTAATCTATTCTATATAAAATACATCGAATATATATGAAACATGCACAGAATTACAGAGAATATGTTTTAAAAATATATATGGAAATATATATGAAAAAATATATATGAAATTGTAAAATTTTTTTCCTCTATTGATTTTTCTACCAATTTTTATAATAAGTATTTTTCTGTAAAGATTTAATTGAAAACAAGTTTTTTATATACATTTATTCGTATTTTTGTAAAACATTCGTTATGAATTGGTTGATGTAAATTTGATGGCCTGAAAATCGAATGCGCGAACATTAATTAGATATGGTTGTACGAGCGATCGCGTTGTGAAGACGGCGCATCGACCCCGCGATACGAGATTCCGAGGATCGTGCCTTAAAGCTCGCATCATTAATTGTACCAATTAATCGGCGACAATGTTTCTCTAAAGACTCGTACGCGGCATGTTTTTAATTGGACCGTCTATCGTCGTTAAAGTCGCGCGGCTGCCGTCTTAGCAGAAACGCGCCTATTTTTATGAGGGGTTGACGTCAGCTACTGCCCGCTACTGCCGTGTCAATTTGCAGCTGCAAACTGTCGAAGCTGATACGACGGGAACGAACGAACGAACGACGATGACGACGACGAATTGTCGGTCAGTCAACCAAAGCCGACTCGCCGCGTCTTTTTTCGTCGAGTCCCCGCTTCGCGCTTGTGCACATCCCAGAGTCTGTTAAATATCGCTTTAATTCGGCTTAATTAATCTTGTTCGTGCCGGTGGCTCGCTCTTCTCTTCGGATTAATTGACCTCGCGCCCCCGCTCCTAAGCGAATCATTTACTTTCTCAGGAGTGCGTGCAATCGTTCATGAACAATGTCACGTCTTTGCAGGGCAAGCTTGTGCGTTGAAAGAAAATGTCAGGGTGTGAAAGTGATAGAAATTATTTTATAAATTCTTTCTCACAGAGATATGTATAAGCCGTTAAAAACTTTTCTCTTTTTCTATTATATATAATAACAGATATTTAACTCGAAAATTGTTAATTCTTTTCATTGAAGATTATAAAAAAGAGATATATAAATCTCGGTCAACCGTTTGACGAAAAATTTTATCTATTGACGAGTTATTTTTGTTCCATGTTGAGTAAAATTGAAAAATAAAAATATTTCTTAACACGATTATATCGTGTGTCTATTACGCTTGCGATTAATATATAAAGAAAGCGCACCGATCTTCCCTATAAAGAAAATGACTCAAGAACGAAGCGAATCGTTGCAGTAAAATTTTCAAGTGTCACGTAGCTAGTCGTCACGATAATTTCGGTGAACGATGCTTAGGAGAGTTCTGTAATTACTTTCGTAATGAAAATTTATTCGAAATGTTGACGAAGAGAGCGTATTTTCCATCGATTTCGTTCGATACTCGATTGATGGTTCATTACAGCTTTAATTCTGCCAGTGTGATATTTTTAGAATTAATTTAATGCAAGTTGAAGCCTTCTTTCCTTCTTTTGACTTCGGTACGAAATTGATAAAAATATTTATAGTTAACTTTTATTTTTTTTCCTTTTACTCTTTCTCTTCGTGAAATTACTAAGAAACTTTTAAATTTCTCATAATATTGCATATCTATGACTCTCTCTTCGATTTCAATTAACTGAAACTTATTGAGAAATGAATTTGAGCGCATTAACTTGATTCACTGATAAAAGTTCAGAACTTGCTTGATTGGTGTAAATCTGTCATTACCAATCCACTTCAATTTGAATATAAGTTTTTCTTCGCATTCGTGAGTATTTCTGTGTAAGAATTTTGAAACTGTAAAACATTTCAAAAAAGAAAAAGTAATTATCTCTCCTTTTTATCACTTTCTTCAAGCTGCTTCTTAGTAATCCGTGGACTATTAAAATGTACAAAGTCGAGATGTTTATTCTTCTCTATTTTAATTCAATGTTTAATTACCAATATCATTAAGATTGAATGTTAAATAGTTATAACAAATAATAGCTTTCACTGCTAGACGGTTTTTGTAATGAAAAGTTGACTTTTCAAATGCTCTCTTCTTAAAATTCAACGTTAAAAGTTTCTGCAACATTCTGTGAAAAACTAACGAAATAGTATTTAAGATATTTTTCTGATTATATATTACAATATATATAAAATAAATTAATATATAAAATATATAAAATAATATATAAAATAAATTTGGTATTTATTTTCATACCCATATGGATCATGCATTATAACATTATAACATTATAATTTAATTTCTTATATTTATATGTGTGTATTATATGATATATATTCCTAAATGAGAACTTATACAAATAAAAGGCGTAATTTTAATTTTTGAGTGAAACGCATCGTCGATTTTGAATCTCAAAATGTGTAACAGCTGCCAAGTTAACGGCTTTATTAATGAAGGAAAAAGATTAATTTCATCGGACAGACTTCTCAATTATGCTAGAGAATTTAATCTTTTAGCTTTCTCATCTTTTTTTAACAGTTACTTATTACGTTGAGCTTGAATTGTAAGTTTAAAGTCGTAAAAAAAGGAGTAAGCGCGAATTTATTTATAAATTTGCCGCTTGATGGTTTATAATGATACTTTGAAGATAGGAGGATGAAAACTTCTTTTCTTAAAAAATAAAATTGTTCGTAGATTCATTGTATACTAGGCTCTCGTATGATAATAATTTTTTTGCTAATAAATTTGTGTGCTCGTAATATTGGCACGCGATTACCATTCACGACAGCGCGTTGCAAATTTACGAGATTGTAAATAATGTAGATCGAATCGCGTGAATGCGCTGTAAAATGCATTATCCGCCTGCCGCGAGAAGAAGATAATATACGATGATACGCTGATAAAAGTGTAAATTAGTCACTCACTTGTTGATCTCGTCAAATACTGTTCCTGAATAATTGTTTGCATTTAATGCACTTTACAGCTTTTACATTCCGTTTGAAGTTTTGTTCTCACAAGACTAAGGAATAGAGAGGTGTCTCATTTTCTATGCCGTATTTGTAACGTGCGAGTAATTCGTCTCTATAGTGAATTCATGATGATTATTTATGATCTCTTTGTTGAAGTGATCTATGCGTTTCGAGACTCACCAAGAGAATTCTTGTTTTCCTTGCACAAAGAAGATAACGTGTTTGTAGATTCTGCATAAAGTATATGATAAAAGGTCGCATGCGAGCTGCGGTAAACGCATCTGCTTTCTTATGGCGTTTGCCGGAGCTTTCTCGCCTTTCCTCGCGTTATAATGCGAGAAAGAGAGAAGAAAAAAGTGTCGGCGCTTCACGCTAAATTGCTCTCGGAATAACGTTCTTTTTTTCCTTTTTTTTCTCCCTATCTGTCCCTCGCGATAGTCCGAGTTCACCGATTATTGCGAAAATAACGAGATTTTGCGTCGTCCGTCAAATTGGCGAAAGAAATCCCTTACTGAATAAATCCAAGCTCGCGTCCAATATTTTTTTTCCTTTCTTGTTTGTGGTTTAGCGTGATCCGTCAATCAATATAACGTTGTTGTTTTATACATATTTATTGAGTGCGTTTATTTTATTTTTTGCGAAAATGGATGGATTTATAAATGATGTGCGTGATCTTTTAGAATCTTAAAACCTTAATAATTTGCATATTCTATTGATATACATACACATGATACACAATATACGAATAAATAATATCTTTTAATTAATACAAAATTATATTATATAATTTAATGAATCACACACAAGAGTCTTAATATTTTAATCGTTTGTTTTTTGCAACAAATCTCTTGCAAAAAGGGAAATTACTCCAGAGACCATCCTATGTAAGGCTTATCTCGTGTATTTCCTCTTTAATCAACATGATTGCCGGTTTAAATGGAAAAAACGAACGATTTCAATCGGCACGTTGCTAAGTGGGTCGAGGTAAAAGCGGAACGAAAGGGAAAAAAGGGAAGTGAAGTAGGAATGGTTTTAATGCGGACAAACTCAATGGCCGACGACGTGTATGCGTTCTCGATGAAATTACTTCCTCGGCGTTCCGTTCCACGCAGAGATGCTCTTTGCTGTTCTCTCACAAACAACGCCTGTGGTTATCGGTTTCTTATTTGCCTTATTTTTGAATTTCGTTTCGGCGAAAAGATTTCAACTCTTACCTATTTACAGCGATCGAGTGCTTCTGGCGCTCTTTTTACACTGGGGTGTTAAACGCGTGTATCGCTTTCGACATGTGTTTCTTGAATAACTTCCGGGATTCGATATCACGTCGTACGCGGCTCCATCAAATTAAATTATCTTCAATTCGAGCGGCGAATCGGCCTCACACTATTGTTAAAAGTCACGATATATTTTATCGCTTCTATTTTCTCGATTTTACACGAGGAAATATGTATCCTTCGCAAATGTTCCAAATTTATTCAGTAAAGAGAAAGCTTGCGTTTTCTACGAAATTCTCGCTTTAATGTCGAATAAATAGCTCTCTTTATGGAAAATCATTCTTACTCATTTAAATAACAGTATACAAACAATTCCAAATTGCAAATGTAGGCGAACACGATTCATGAATAAAATATTTTATCCGCAAATATTAGTAAAGTCAAAAAAGCATTTTTTAATTTTTTGCGATTTTAAACATAAACCTTGGTCTTTAAAATTATAATTAATATAATTAACAAAACCAATCATCAAGATTGTTGTCTCGCAACTCTGGATTATCACTTGTGGTTCTTGCGGATTGTTGTTTTTCTTTCTATTCGCGCCCTTTTTTTCGTCGCATG
Organism: Camponotus vicinus; assembly: GCF_025532165.1. NCBI lineage: Eukaryota > Metazoa > Arthropoda > Insecta > Hymenoptera > Formicidae > Camponotus > Camponotus vicinus. Next base: position 5,212,735 of record NW_028141945.1, on the reverse strand, counting down.
CAAAAATTTTACGTTGCGATTTTGACGGTTTTATTACGCCGTGTGGGATATAATTTATTACACCGCTGAAAATAATTTTCCTACGCGGGAGGTGAATTCGTGTCATTTTATCGAAGTTATTCCGAGCGCTTGTTGCGCCTGCAGTCGCGACTACTGTGTTTATGCGTTGCGCGGCAATAAATCCGGTTTAATCGAAACAGGCGGAAGTCATTAGCGATCTCGACGCTTCAAACTGATGCCCACCTGGTAATAGATGATGAACTTCCACGATGAAGCTTCAAAAGCGGCCTACTTTTTCCAATAAAATCTAAAAGCTACAGAAATGCTACAGAAATTTAAAACATCACTTGTGTGAACGATTCTATCAATAAGATTGCCGACGTAAATTATCAAATTTTGAAATCGTTATATATGTAATATATTCTGCCTTTCTATTAATTTATGTTTATGTCTTAAATCTTTATAAATCTATAAATCTTTTTTATATTAGAAGTTATATATGATTATTTTGTGAAATTTATTAATTTCAAATTTTTTGCAATAACAGTATCTAATAGAATTTTAACTGCCTGTAGGAAAGATGTTTTAAATTTTATACAATATAAATTGTATGTACATTTTAATATTGGTCAATGTGTATACATTTTCCGATATAACCTGTGAGAGATGGAATGGATGTAAACATTATTTATTCGATTTACCGGTAATCGAATAAAAATGGTAGTAATTTGATAATAATTCCCTACGAATGTTGGAGTGAAATTCTTCGTGATTTTCATGACGGATGAGCTTACTTCTGCGAAGCATATCCCATTTTTCATTAAATTTTAATAAAATTAAAATTTAAATGAGCGTAGTTTCTTCCATAATTCTAAAATTGGGATATACATATGTAGGTCACGTCAATGAAAATAGATAAAGTTAAAGCAAGCCATTGAATTGCGACTGAATAAAAGCACATAATAATTGTGCATACATATATTCGAATAATGTACGGTATGTTTTATTTTTGCATTATGCAAGCAATAATCCTAGTGTCGTGATGCATACACAACATGCTTGGGATATTTTTTGCACCAAAAAATCTAAATTTTTCCGACATTTACCTTCTCGTTACAATTTCGTTATTATTAGAATTATAAATTCTAATAATATGAGGAAATAAAATAAAATAGAGATAAAATAATGCATCCAGTTTTTTCTACTTGAAATTAATTATTTAGTTATTGGTTTTTTTCTTTTATATATATATATATATATATATATATATATATATATATATATATAAACTTAATATATATTAACTAAATATATTAATTTAAAATATAATGAATACAATTATATACATCAAAGTGATATTGTAGAATATTTTGTATATTTAATTTATCTGTATATTATTAATCTTCTTATCTTCTTAATTAAAAAATATTATTCTCTGTATATAATTTTGTTCTCTTATTAAATATTTAATATTTCATTAATCTTTCAGACTTAAAATAAAATTGTATATAGAAAAATACTCAACAGTAATATTTATGTACTAATATCCTATGAATCTTTTATGAAATACTTGGATACACAAAATAATAATATTCGACATCGTGCTTTAAATTCCATGCTCGACCTCGCATGAAAAATATTAAGTTTGACTGAATTTATGAAAAATATGCATATAATCCGAAGATTTTTTCACGAGAATACATTTATGACAGTTTTTATCATACAATATATACGTTACGTCTAATATTATGTAAAAGCAACGATCATTATTTTACAAAAACTTAAAGGTAGTAAATTTAATTTGCTTATGGATGAAAATTCACGTCGATCTAAGTAGCATTTTTCTCATTGTTCCACGTCTGTTTACAAGTCAGAAGGAAAGAAAATATTCTTATTGGTTCAGAAGAGACGTATAAGTCTTTCGCTTTGAATGGCATTCAAGAATGGCATAGGGTGTGACTATATACAATGATCGATAGATGCAATGCCGAATACCGTGTACATTGTGTACATGTCCATTATCCTTTTTCGGTGAATACGCTGCTCATGTATGACACGTGCACATTCATTTCCTTCGGTGGATATGAAAGTTTGGTTAATGAAGATGAGAAAGCATATTTTAAATCAGATTCTCTCGACTCTTTTGTTTGATGAAATTATAATGCGAAAGAAAGTTGATAAATGTAAAAGTATATCAGGCATTACCTGATAACTAAAACATGTTTCCATTTGTTTAACATATTTTTTTCTGAAAGATCTTTGTGATTTTTTAAAACTTGTGGAATATTTTCTTTAAACAGACTGCATCCATAATAAAACAACTAAACTCTATTGCGACTCTTCTCTCTTGTTTTACGCAGAATCTCCATTTTTACTATAGTGTTCGCAAATAAATTAGTTCGCGGTCTTGGTGTCGCCTTCGAATTCGAAGAATAGGAGAAGTCTTTTCTAACCCACTCAAAGCTCGAGACTCGTAACTAGATGCAGCAGAAAAAAGGAACTTCCTTCTTTTCGTTGAAGTTTCTAAAGTATCATGCAAGATTACGGAAATTTGTTCGCTAATCTTGTTTCGAATGTGATTGTGTTCTTCTGATAAATTACATAACTTTGTGTACCAATTTCATTATCTTATGTAAATGTTTATTTAATGACGAAGTATATATTATTAGATATCTTGCATTTTTCACTGCCAAAATTGGAACAAAAATTTAATTGCTTATTTTCTCAAAACTCATAATTTTGAAAATAACTACATTTTATGATCTTATTTCATCACACTTGTGTAGAAGAAGAGTGCATAAAATATCTGAATGATACATATATGGTATACACAAGTGTATTTTTCTATGCTATCGTACTTGTTGAGGAACGAAGAAACATCGTGAATTGAATCGAGAGGCAACCGTGAGAGATACAGTAGTAGTCTTTAATGAGATGTGGTCTCACGTTGCACGTTCTTTCAGAAACATTCTTTCACGGTTCGCTATTCACTTCAGGAACTTGGCATTTCATTCTCTTGCTTCTTGTTTGTATGTTTTCTTCTTTTTTGACAAAATGAGAACTGGGTTGCTTTTCACTTTATGTACTCTCTCAAAGACAGGATAGTATCAATGTATATATGTAGAAGACGTGGTAATATCTATTGTCTTTTTTCACCTATCAGAATAGCGAGGAAAACAAATTTTCTTAGTCAATAAATTTAGAATTAAATCTTTTAATCTTGTAATATATTAGTTAATTGTAATATATTAGTGGATAACATGAAACTTACGACAATCTATTCGTAACTCTCGTTCATGTGTTTGTTGTAGCGAAATAATTATTTTACCTTTGCTATTGCAACATTTTCGCAGTAGGAGCAGAGTGCGCTTTCATGATATTGCAGTATAGATCGCAAGAAGCGTGAATTCACATTTGCAAGGACTTTAAGAGCAAAGTAGATAATGCAACATGAGTGCATAATTATTCTAAAATATGAGAAAATTCTTTCATAAAAGTTAATACGAGGATATTCAAAATCAATAGTACTTTTCAGAATTTTTTCAGAATTTCGTTTAAAAGTAGAAAACAAGAATATTCTGAAAAAATAAAATTCTTTTTCCTTCATATTTGTAACAAACATATACATTATACAAATTAAATTCTCATGTCAATTTTTAATGTATCGATCAATTATAAATGATAGCTACACAGAAATATGATAACTGTTACAACACGATATTTTCCTATCCATTTACATTAAAATATAAGTAGTTTTATGCATAAAGATAATAATATAATAATTGTTAATTCTGCTAATTAAATATTATGCAAATGATATAAGAAAAATTTTTGCGACTACATTTTTTACGTCGCCGTCAGGAAGAAATATAATTATTTTCTGCCACCGCATTGCAGTCATGCTACGGGAGTAATTGCGCGGTGATGATCCGCATGATATTATCTCTTACTCGACAAAAATCACGTAGAGACGTCGAGCAAGTAATAATGAAATTGAGTTTTCACATTAAAGCATATACGTGATGAGATAATCTTATCCCGAAACCAGTCGAGTTTCATAGACGAAACAGCACTTCCTCTCCCTTTACTTTAGTGTAAGGTTAACGGCGAGTTCATTCCGAATACATCTACGCACTTAGAGGGTAGGTAACCCTCGTATAATATAACACTTGTTGCTCCGTTCTGAAAGGCTAGGCCCGGAAAGCTACGAAAAAACGTCTGCAAAGGGAGATAAATCTGTCTTAATAGTATAATATATCATATGGTGTTTGAGTTCGATCTTTGAAAGTATTACGAGTTATTTCTTTTCATTTCGAGAGAAAAGTTTTCGAAAGTTTTGATTGCTTTTTTTATAATTGTTAGAATGACACAATTTCATAAATTAAATTAATTTTGCACATACACACACATACACACACACATATACATATACATGTTTTTATATATTGTATTGCGTTCCTTAATATAAATTAAATTAAAGAATTTAATTTGAATTCTTATTTTCATTAACTGTTTTATATAACTACCCGCAGCTGTGATTAATTTATTTTTAAACATAATAAAAATCATATCTAAAATTACTTATGCTCTCATTCACATTTATCTGTTCTTCTCAATTTAATATAAATTGTAGTGTAAAATTTTTTACTCGAGCTCATACTAAGCACATTTCTACGTTGTAAATTTAAAATCTGCGTAAAATTTTTGTCAATTTGTATAATATAAAACTATGTATGTTTACATGAAAATATTGCGGTATATCAAAATGTGCACGCGACTGCAATAACTCATGTCGTCGGAAATGTACTTCGTCATTCGCAGCTTAATTTTCAACCGAATTTATAGCTGAGTCATGTTTTTACGCTCTCACATTTTAGAATCGCGCGGGACGAGTTTTTATTCATCCGACGAAAAGAAAGTTCCAACGAGTTGCTTCTAAAAAGTGCGTTTCGCATCAGACGACTGTTTACGAGAAAATATATTTATATAATAAAAATAAACTTTTCCAAAAAATAATAAAAACCTGAAAGTATATATATATATATAAAATTAAGTCTAAACACTATTTATATGCAATAAATAGAAGTTAAAAAATTAAGAGATATATATATTTTTATTTCTTTGTTTTTATTTATTACCTTTTTTAAAAAGGCATTTTTATAAAAAATAATCTATATAGATAAAATTCTTAACAATAAAATATCTGAAAAATAAAATATCTTGTCCATATCTACTATTGCAGTTCAATTTATCGTATGATGCAGGTGTCGTTTAGATAACAAAAGATCATACATATATGTCATCAAAATAAATATATCATTTTATTTTAAAATATCGTTTTTTCTTTTTTATCATGTAATATATAAATAATATTTCCAGAAAGAGAGAGAAACAATTTAAAAATATAATAAAATCAGATTTTTTTAATATAAAATTTTATTCTAAATATGTTTAAAAGAAATTTTAACATGGTTATTACACTGCTGTTTGAGATTTACATCTATGATAAGTCATATATTTGTATCTATCATATTTTTATGTGTTGTTTTTATAGGATCATATATCCAGACATATTATTTGAGATATAATTCTCACAAATCTATTGCTATAAAAAATGAAAGTTTATCATCGAGCAATGTGCAACAGTAGAAACTGTTTTGAAGTTATATTGATCTGTAACATAAAAATAAATCTAAATGATAATAACACTCGAAATAATTATTTAAAAAATTACTACTGAAAATTTTATATTTGATATATACAATAATAAACAGATTAGTGAAACAATTTTATAAATTTTGAAAATTTTACTAATAATTTTGTATATATAATAACTCTACTAATAACTCTATATATAATAATCTTCTAAAAATAGAAACTTTTATTTTTACTTTTGAAAATTATTGCTTTCAAAAATCTTTCCTTCTAATTCTCTCTTATTTAAATGATCTAAATACACAAATCAAATTATGCAATTAATTACGTAATTTAAATCGCATACGCGCGATTAATATATAAATAATGAACATACGAATAATATATTACTCACTTTAGAATTACTTCGCCGGCTCCCGATGTTTCCTAGATTTACTTCTCAGGTTGTCGAGATCATCATGATCCGTTGACTTATATATACGATATTTTAAACGGCATTCCCGCACTTTGATGCACGACACTTTGCACGGCACTTTCGAATTCTTCGATCGCAAAGCAATATCCTGTTTCGCGTAAAGATTGCACTTCGAAAGTCGATGGGATAATTTTGAACGGAAAAACGCGACTACTCAGATGCGAAACTATTCGCGATATATCGAAAACTGATAATACATATATATTTTGGGTACTTAGCTTTCCCTTCAGGATAACCTTCTAGGTACTGAGCCCTCCCATCAATGTCAAGGTGTACCTGTTGAGAGGGTTGTATTATATAATTTTTTTATGAAATTTAATATAATTTATGATTTATTTTATAATTAAAAGATTAAATTTCTCTCTATATTACATCTTTTTTTCGACACACAGGGATATATGCAATATACGAGTAGATATACTTCAAGAAACGAATACCGAATAGCAATTATTTCGTTCTTCCATTACAAAATATTTTTTTAATTATATAATATATATATATAATATATATAAATCATAAAATATATATGTATCATAAATATATGTTATATAATGTAAATACCGAATGTTTCGTCCTATGCATTAAAAATTAATTATATTAATCACTTGAATCAATTGTTAATTGCGGTACGATGTATACATATTTAAATAATGAATGTAATCGCGATAATTATTGTAAATATTGTTTTAATACAATAATAATTTAATATTCCCATTTCTTATTGCTCAAATTCCTACTTCAATTGGATAAATCGTACGATATATTCTACGATATATATTGAATAAATAATCGTACCAAGTACATAAAAAGAGACTGGTCGTGCGATTATATCACATATATGTCACGTATACGGTATATGTCGAGGCGTTATTAAATATAAATTGTGTACAATGTTTGAGATCAACTTATCTTTCAACAATCGATCAACAATCGATACGAGAAGTTCGTCACGTGTATTAAATATTTTCATTAAATTAGTTTCGATAGAATATTATTAAAGTTAAAATAACAAGCTAAAAAATTTACTGTAAAAATTAAATTGAAGTAAATATACATATTCAGAATAGTCTACTAAGAAAGATATATAAAAGAAAGTTAATACACATCATCCGTGGGCGAGACGTATTGGAACTTATAAGTTCCCTGCGGAAATCTTCGTGTGTAGTTGCCATAAACTTGGCGGCAACTTCGGTAGTTTACCCGGATAAAAGCGACCGCATGCAGAGTTGCGACATCGGAGGGAAGGGGACGCATGCACGTTAATCGGCCGTAACCGCTTTACCCTGGAATTTGTAGCCACAATGACGCCGGATAACCTAACGCAGTTATTATCATATTAAACGGCGCGATCGATGAAGATTGAATGCCCCAAATTGGGCGAACCACGCGATTTGGAAGACGTCAGAGTAAATAGATGCTAGGCTTTACACGCAGACCCTATCGTTCGGCGGCTATTACTCGGGCAATGTTTGCCCTTATGCGGAAACTGCAGCGACGCAATATCACCTGTGATTGCTAATTAGAGCCGCGAGTCCATAGAAGCGCATTGCTTGCGGGCAAATCGAGAATCGGATTTAATGTGCTTTGGCATGGATATGTCATACAAATATAAATGAGACAAACATAAGCCTTTATGTACAAGTCAATTTAACTATGCGGCGAGAATACACGACATCACGTTTTTCTTCGTATTCTTCTAAGTTATTTCGCCAAATATACGCAAACTTTCGTATGCGTGAAAATGTTTGAAAAAAATCTGCCTCATTTGGAAAATATTTGCTTCGTTCGCGTCACGTCTCGTATGAATGTTTTTTTCGCTAATTGCGAGGTGCATTGTTTAGAAAATAATGAAATCGCTTTCGAGATACTGCAAAAAAAAACAAAACAGGCGTATGTTTTTCTCATGTATCATCACAATCAAGGCAATCACAATCTGTTTAATTAGGTAACGTATCTGTTCTATTATCCTCATGCGGTTTTGTATACACGTTGCACGTGTTGCATTGTACCTGGCCAGCCGCGAACTCGCGATATCGAGTCGGTTAGCGGAATTTTAATTGCGCGCGTATATCCGAAATATCGTATTGTGCCTGTGCATGTGTGCATGTGCACACACGGCAGAAACAAGTCGTGAAAATCGTAAACTTCACGTGTAACAATATAAAAAACAGCTATTTTCAGATATTTGTTTCGCGATATCCTACAGAACTGTTTTATACAAATGTCACGTATCACAGTTACATCAAAGACATCCGATATTATTAATTGATAAAAACAGGACAGTTTATCGAAAATATACGTATCGACATATCGATATGTTGCGGTTTGATTCAAGTATATTCTCAGTGAGCGCGTGATGTACCAGCTTAATTTAATTGCTCACATGTACCACCAATCGATACGTTAATCAACCACGTGAACCATGTACATTCACCGCGTCTCTTGTAACCCAAGTTCTCCTTGATAAACAATAGACTTGTTATCGGCGTATCAGATTATAGGCGATCGTGATGGGATTATAACACGGAGTAGCCAATATTCGGATTCGCCGATAAATTCAGATTTGTGTTATCTATTTCGCGCACGTGGTCTCTATCTCGTTACGTTTCTCATCACCTCGCTCCGTCAGTCCGTGGACTCTAATTTATGTTCGAATCAGGCAAGAATTCTGCAACAAGAATAAATAATCGCAGATCTGATTTATATTATCTCTGTACGTTCAAATTAAACTTTCAGTAACTTTTCATATGAATGCGTCTCGCGACAAAGAGAAACGGATCGCTTATTCGCGATGAATATAGAAATTTATACATACACATATACAGAGTCTAAACATTAAAATATTAAATCTCAGTCTTAAAATATTTTTGTAAAACGATGGATCTATGAAAAAAATCTTGACGCGATGGGCCTCCCGAATCAGCGAGATCTTGAAAGCAAGCGATCAATTTCCGAACTTTTCTTCCCTAATCGCGAACAGACGCCTTCCTGGGTCCCGTGTGCGATTACGTGATCGCACCTGTGGCCAGATATGCGGGTGTATGGGGTATACCTGTGTTAACTGCGGGCGCGCAAGCGGAGGCGTTCCGTCACAAAGGCGAGCATTATCCGACGTTAACCAGGATGATGGGCTCTCATCGCTTGGTGGGCGAAGCGTTCAGACATATCCTACAGCGTTTCGGGTGGAAAATCGCCGGCCTACTCTTCCACAATCACGCAATGGCCAGCAGCAGAGGCAATTCCGAATGCCATTTCACGCTCAGCGCTGTATTCACGGCGCTCAATCAAACGCCCGTGCACAGAAGCTTTAATCAAGAGACGACCACCGCCGAGGATTACAGAAACTTGCTCACCTTCGTCTCGAAATCTGCAAGAAGTAAGTCTGCTCATTTCGTGCGATATCGATATCGTTAATCTTTTATTCTCTTTATGATGTAAGACACTCAAAAAAGCATATGTCAAATGTCAGAAGATATTGCAGCTCTGATGAAGTAGTTTTTGAAGTAGTTTTATTCTATTCTATCATAAAAGGAAAGAATTTGGCTAAGTTAGAAGGAAAAAGTGGCGGAGAATATGTATTAGGAGAACATATGTTTAATTATGCCAGTACAAGGGAACAATATTTTTTTAGATAATAATAAAAATACTAAAAGTATTAAATTATTAATAAAATATTAGGTGAGTTATTACTACGAGCAAGATTATTTTAAGCGCTCTAAAACAATGACATTATCAAGACTTAAAAAAGTATGTAAACTTTCAAAATACTCTGCTGTAAAATTAGCCTAGCACGTTTTTCTCCTGGACGCTTCATACTCTTGCCCGCGGGGATGAAAAATGGAGATGAGATTCTTATTATATACACAGATTATTCAAATACGTATAATTTAGAAAATACATTCAAAAAATCACTACATGTAATAAAATTTTTAAAATCTTTTTTTTCGGAGAATTATTTTATATTTTACTGGTAAAAATTTAAATTGTTTTTCTCTAGCTGTACTATCGTATCGTAAGAGAAAAACACATCTCCTTTATATATTAATATCGGGTTTTCTAATAGACATTCATTGAAGACGAATCCTGTAACGTTATTAAGCGTTACTTAAGTAGTTCCGCATTGCGCCTTCTGCTTTGCGCAGACTTTGCATAAATCAATCAACCTTTATTACAGTCGACAAAGTGTGCAACGTATACCATTAAGGCGCATCGTGTTACGAAACTGTGCTTGATAATACGAACGGTGAACTTCGACATCGTCATTTAATTGATACCGTTTACGAAGTTTGCTTCTACAAATGCGCCCTCGTCTTTCATTCGTTGATCGCGTTTAAGACTTTGAGCTCGTCAACCAAGTTTAGACGTGAACACCAAATAAATTTTCATTAGCAGCTTCATCCTGTGGGCAACGCAACCATTGGCGAAAGATGTTCCGACAAACTTTAATATTATATCTCAAGAAAGAATCAAGTAACATTAGGTGCATGCACGTTATTTATCTTAATTATAATATGTATAATTAATTATTTTACATACTTTGCGAAAATTGAACATGTTGTAAACTGCATAATCAAGCGGGGAAACTTCTTCTTACATGTAATTAATTAATTTAATATATCTCAACTGGATGATATCATAATTGAGTTACGTTACAAATCACGTTAATTGAATCATCATGTGTATTGTTACAAGCAATTTTCTCAAAATATCGAGCAGGTAATTTCCTGTGAGTCGTATCTTGAAAATTTCTCCGCGTTCATTTTCCGTTTCCCTTTCCGTTTCGCTTTCAACGCTTCCGAATCGTATTACGTGAAGTTTATGGTAGACTTGTCTTCAATAGGAATGAAACAAGCTGCAGAGCATGTCTCTTCAATTTGATTCTATCCGCCAAACGTGCCCGTACGATACTTGCGATTTCCGAGATAACGTATAAATATTTTTGATCCTATTACCAAGTAATATTTTGAATTTATCGATTATGATAAATACAATTAAGGAGATTATTTTTTCTTAATAAAGTACTAAATATAATTAAAGGAATCATTTTTTTCTTATTTTTTAATTAAAATTATTCTATAAAGAGCGATTCTATAAAAATATTTGCACATTTCAAAAAAATTAAGAAATTAACCTGTATTTTTTAAAGATTCTTTAAAACACAGTTACATAAAGAATAATTTTTTGGAGATAATAATAATAGACAAAGTAAAAAAAAATGCATATTTAATATATTTTCTGTGCATTTTTGCTTCGTAAGTCATTCACTATTGCTAATGATTCATCATATATTTATTATTTATATATTATTGCCATTATTAAATACATAAGATTATTAAATTGTGTTGTATTATATCGTATATGTTAATCACTTGTCTGATTACAAGATTCTTGGAACAGAACCGCGAGGAATTCGCGGGCGAGATCGAGACGCCGACGCTAACCGATTTTCGAGAATTCGACATTAACTCGAGACCGTGGCGTATCGTTATCAATATATGCTATCAAAATTACTAGTAAATGCCACAAATCGCCGATCGATTGAGATTCTCAAAGTTTCGCTGTCTCAATATGGACTTAAGCTGTTATCGAATTTTTGTCATTATCCGCTTCGCGAAAAATGCGATGATTCAGATTCTTGCTGTCTCATCGAGTTCTCACGATTATGTCAAAAATAATCGAGAGACAATAAACTGATCCGATAAAAGAGGTATCTGCTTCATATTTAATGTCGCTTGGATATTAACCTCTATGTATTGTATTTAAAAAATGTTAATCTTAATATTACTGATCTGGATAAATAATATTAATAGTATCAGAGAATTGATAACGATATATTAATATTATAAATAGTATTAATATGTCGTTATCAATTTTATCAGACGTTTTGCGTAAGTGGCTGCAATGATATATGCATGTATTTATGTTTTTTTGCATGTAGGTTTATGTCATTTTAAAATAACTTCAAATTATTTTACACATATTTAATATATATTATTATTTTCTATTTCTTTCCGTTGTCACGGATGGATTCTGTCGCTCGTTGATCAAATGAGCGTAAAGACACGTCCGACCTCCTCCCACATACATCCCTATCTTTTTCTGGATTTAATTATATTATTTAATATATATTATTATTATTTAATATATATTATTATTATAAATATATATTATTTAATATATATTAATTATTGCGAGTAATTATTTTATGCATTTTATGAATATTAATGATACGATTTTATTAAAACATCAAAGGGTGCGAAAATTATATACTAGCTCTTTTTTAATACATTATATATTAATGAAAAATTGTTTTTATTATAAGCTTATTTTTTTAGAGAATATTATTTTATTAATAAATTATTTGTATATTTATTTTAGTAAGAGATTTCACTGCATTTCTTCAATTTTCTCAAAACAGATGTTACTAGTTAGACACTCGTCGCGTCAGAATTATTACATTATCGTACCTGGAAAGAAAATTACACGACGAGTTTACATTTAACTTTATTCGAATGTCGTCTTGGAAGCTCGTGTATCTCTGAGTATCGGACGTGAAAGACGAGCTATAAAAAAAGGCATAGAAAGATAGTTCGATCTATGTGATAATGAGGCTATTCCCGATATACAGACGTGCCATATAACATCGATCCGCCCATTTTACTCGCATCTACGACTGATATATCCGGCTTGTCCTTTCGTTTTATGCCTCGACTACTTTTTACTATTGTTCACATTCTCAGTCGATATAAGATGTCACGTTCTCGACACCTCGATCGTTTATCAATTTTTATCGCAACTGGCTCAGCGATTGTTTAATTAAAAATTCCTTGCTAAGCGATATCTCTAGCCAGACTGTCCATTTAAAAGAGTGAAAATTCCTCACATTTTAATTTTCTTATCGAATGAGCATTCAAGATACTTTTGCAATTATTATAATGAATCTCTATGTATATAAAAGGAAAAAAAGAAAACATATTTCGACTTATGAATATTTTATGAAAAATTCTACATCTCAAAAGAATATCAACAATGTTTGTAATCGATTGATGTCAAGCTTCTTAGAGTTAATCTGTATTAAAGCCGCCTAAATCCGAGAGGAAGTACAGGGATAATATACGAGATGCCAGATTACGATCAATATTCGCGACGATATTCTGCTATAATAGATGTTGAGGCATCAAGAGACATTGAAATACTCTATTGTCATCCGTCATACATCTTGTGTATTCCACTCCAGTTCTCTGCATGCTGTCATAATTGTATTTCCGGCTAACCGAAACGTTTTAAACGGGGTAAGGAAATATGACTGCGAGTGCTCAAGTCGACGTCTTCGCGTTGACAGGATGCGCTCACATAATGGAGCGAACTTTATCCCTTTGTATCATGTAACTCTCGTTAGTCGTTGTCGGTGGCAATGGCGGGGTTAACTACAAGCGAGAAGCATCTCTAACGAGATAGCGAGTGGAATCGACCTGTAATAATGCAAGTACGACGTCGTTTCGCATCTTATTGTACGCTTGACGCTACGATATAATGCATTTCGTTCGCTCGCTGTGTTCACAAATAATGCATTAGTATGACAGAACGCATCCTCCGTCGTAACATCGTTTCGATGCTGCAAGAAGCTTATGCATAAAAGCAGCAAACACACGAGAACAAATTTATATTTGACAATGCCAGACTAATGAGATGTTTCATCGCGTATCGATAAACAGAGAATGAAGCAATATATTTTAATAGTGAAAATAAAACACAAATGTATCATTTTGATTGTCATCAATAAATTTCCTTACATTTATTCTTTTTTTACATTCTCTCTCGATCAGGTTTTCAAATTATTTTAAAAACTCTCAATTATCTTTTTCTTTTTTCCATTACATTTATTAATTTATACTTAATTTTGAAATATTGAGAGATGTGATAATTGTGCAAATTAAGCAAAATTAATTTTCGTGACCTGATGCAGAGCGCTGCTTCGGTTATTAAATTTTGTGGAATTCTTTAAATTGTGTCAAAATGCTTGTGTGTCGCGTATTGCATTTTGATAAATCGAGTTAGCGTGATGTGTGCGAGCATTGCACTGATTAATGACGTGTATTTGTGACTTGTCATAAAAGTTACGACTTTGCTCGAATAAACGTTTATATTTCGCTTGGCGTGTTGCAGTACGATAATACGAGCTGCCGTGAATTGTTTCGCGAAAGCGTATTTCGTATTTATGTGTCTTAGAATTTATTTCCTTATCCGTTTCGCAAGATCTATTTATCAATATTCTAATACTCTCATGACAATTTGACGAATTATAAATTCTACAAATTTTAGTAGTTCGCATTAGATATTTATGAGTGAATCAATTCCTGAGAGCGCCGCTATTTCTCTTTAAAAAATTTAAATGGTCAATAAAACCGAGCATAAATCCGAGCGTGGATTTTATTTCGATTTCCGCGAAACGCGTAAAATATTGTCTGAAATGCAAAGGAGGAAAATTACCTAAATTCTGTTTGATTTATAATATGTCTTTAATTTATTTAAATAATATATACTTTTCTCTCCTCGATAAAAGAAAAGATTATTAACTCTAGAAATGACGGGCGCTTGTATAATCCTTCCAATTTATACTTTCAAAGAAAACTGTATATTTTTAATACAAGTTTCCTTCGCGCGCAATATATTCGTTTTATGAAATTCGGGCAGTTTTACGGGTTCGCAGTTGATGTGCAAGAAGGAAATGAAATGTTCGTAGAACGTCGACTGTGTAGAAGATTTTTCTGGATTTACGCAGGATTTTATCGCACTTGCGATATAATACGGATACGCTAGGGGAACATTCATCTTCGTGTTACTTGCAATGTTTGCAAAGTTGAAATTTGACAAGAAGATACATTTTGACGAAGCAGATAGAAATATTCGCGCGTTCAACTCCAGAGTGATTTTGGAACATCGATTTTCATATTCGATGTATCTCCTTTTAAAGCGAGATTGAAATTTCTTTGTCTTTTCCCATCTACTTGTATGTACATTTCTCGGGATACTGCGTTAAACCGGCTGGGCTTAAAGCTATTGAGCCAGAATAAAAATGTCAAAGTAAGATATATACGGCGATTATAGATCGCTAAAGTTGAGCTTTATGCACTGCATAATTTGTCATCTTTTTATTGTACCTGGAGAGTTTTATAATTTTTACGCGTAGTTCAAAAATAAATTAATTTATCTATCTAATTTGAATAAGTGCATTTGGAAATAATTATCCATAAATTAATCAGAGTGAGCGATCATTCAATGTGATCATACTGACTTCTATGATTAAAGTTTACTCAATAAATAATTAACTGAAGTGCAAAGTATCGTTTATATAATTAGCATTAAATATAACTTAGTTAATTTACATCGAATGTCAATTGAAAATATAGAAAGTAGTTAGCATAAAAGAAAAGAGTGTGAAAAAAAAATAACTTTATTTAACAAAAGCGTTCAATTATTTTTAATTGATGTACGATACTATTTTTTAATCAATCATTAACTGATACAACTAGACTATTTATCATTTATTTTTAGAAAAAATATTGTTATGTGTATATTAATGTATGTTTTCATATTTAAAGAAAATTATATACACTTGCACCATATTTTATGTAGCAAACTCTCGATGCAATTGAATCGATCGCATATCGTCAAGTGGCCTGACGGCAATAATATTTGTACAGATCATATCTCTATCTTTTTCTTTCTTTCTCTCTTTTTATTATCTTTCTTCCTACAAGAAACCTTTTTTCTTTTTTATTTCAGTCGTTGTAATGTGCGCTAATTCAACAACCATCCGGGAAATATTACTGGCTGCGGAAGAGCTCGGAATGGTGGACTCAGGAGAATACGTATTCTTCTCTATAGAGCTTTCCTCCAGGTGAGTAAAATAAACTTGCAATTTTGTCGTCATAGGTAATTGCGTATTATTTGTTATGGCGCAATTAATGTGTCCCTGCGCAAGTTTCGTAAAAAGTATCGAGTAAAAAGTAAAGTAAACATATATATAACTGTGTAAAAATATCATGTGTGTGCAGTTAAATATACTACATGTAATATATTTCATGTAATATATTACATGAAATATATTACATGTAAGATAATTATAAAATATATTCATTAAAATGTAACAAATATAGAAATAATTGTAAAAATTAAAAAAACAATTAATCGAATCTCATGTAGTGCATTCCGAATATAATTATCTTTGTGTGCGTGTATAATATATTTTTCTCTTTTTAAATTCTTTTTTTTAAATCTACACGAGTTATTTCAACTAAAACATCCCGTATATCAATATTAAATTAATATTTACATCTTGCTTAACTATTTAATTCAGTCGCGTGTTATTTGGAAAATCTTGCGCGCTACAAAGTAACGAGATAATGCATATACGAAGTCTGCACGGGAACAAGTCGCATGTCGAGAACTAGGGCATAAATAATGGGCTTGTACAATAGAACGCTCGGACATTAAAGCCATAATTATAATTGAAACGAATGTGAAGTTGTCAGCGCTACACGACTCGACCTTATGCAGAAGGCAGATTGGCGTGAAATACATCGCGTTTATTTTCTCTAAAATTCTAAAGGGATGAAAAGCAAATAAAAAGACATTAATAAAAGATCTAACAAACATGTTTTTGCAGATCGGAGAAATATTTATTTTCTATGCATAAAAGAAAAGAATATTTTTTTCTCTCTAAATAGCTAAATAGCAAAAGCAAAAATAATTTCTCTGTAAAAATAGATATTTTCTTTTATTAATTAATCACAGATATCACGATATAACTCCTCTAATGAATTAATTCGATTCGAAATATTCAGCACTAACTTCTACCCTGAATGTTGCCCTGGAATAATGTATACTAATATTAGTTTAGCATAATACACCAGTGTAGTTACGATAACCGTATTTATTTTACTTATTCCAGGTTTGTTTGGAGATATTCTATGCGTTATGCTTGAATCAAGTTTGAAAGAGCATTTATAGCCTAATTCAATTTAATTTATTCCTCGCCGCGCCGTCGATGCAGTCGTTTCACGATAAATTGTGAAGCATTCTGCTCTCTTAGATAAACTGCGTTTACGTATCTACTGTGTATACAAAGGGCGGGTATTGTGCCATCGCGTCCGTTTAACGAGGTCTTGAAAAACGTCGTCCCAGGAAATTGCTAATTTCAAAATGCGTCGTCGTGCGCGTAGTACGTGATTCCTCGCGGTCGTAAGTTTCTTACGATCACATTCTCGAATGCTGTCTTGTTTTCTTGCTTATCTTACCCGCAGTGGTGATGGTCTTGTATATTTGCAGCCAAAATCAAAGCGGAATCTTGCATTTTAACGATTCCGAGATGGTACAGAGAGATTGTGCGTCATAAAAAGTATCTGCGCCTGTGAGTAAAAAGCAAAATTGTGTTATCGCATTCGATACGATTCGCATTATATAATATTTTTGCTTCCTTCTCTGTTCTCTTCGTTTTGTTTTCGTTAATAAATGATATCGCGCAATTTCGAATCAAGTTGAATCTCGATTCATCGTATCGTAAACCGCAAACCGCGATCCTTCATTTAGATTACAGTCGAGCCGGGATAGACAAATGCATTAATCTATCATCATTCACATAAAACTATTCGCATTGCGACGGTAATCAGGAATTGATAGTAAATCTGCTTTTGGAAGAGGAAAACCGATAAATGAAAATTTCCACACGAGTTTACCGTAATCGTGGATCTCGTAAATTTTTCCGAAGTGAAATGATTCCAGTTTAACGAGATTCCTATGAGAACCCGATGCAAAGAATGAAAACTAGTTCAACTATCTCGTAATTTGAGCAGTGATTAGCAGTGACTCTAACAGTAATTGGAATTTTTATTCAACCGTCTTTCGGTAGAATTAATCGAGCAGCTTTCCGATAACAGCTTGTCACGAATGACAAATGCGGAGCACGAAAAAGAAAACATCTCTTAAAATTACGCTCATTACGTAAAGAACTTTCTCTTGATTCTCTCTTGGATAATCGGGAGAGTACTCTTCGATACTTCTGTTGCAGATTAGAAAGTCGAAGAATTTCTAGAATGTTGAGAAGGAGAGAATTTCCTTGTGCGACTTGTGAAATTACTTTCGAGCTATATTGATTTATTTACTCATCTCAACACGGCAGAGAAAGAGAGAGAGGGAGAGAAAAAGAGAGAGAGAAAGAGGGAGGCGGGGGAGGCCATAAGATGCTGAAATAAAAAATATAATATAAAAATATAAGCAGTATCGTTGGTGCAGGAATTATGTTGGCGGTATATATATATTCCGACATCACTTTATTTAATCACATACTTCGCGCAGACGTATCGCTCCTCGGACATCATGTTTTCTAGACGAACTTTCGTCCCTTTTGTAATTCGAGCATTATAGAATAGATACTTGCGGTTCCTATACGTCCCAATTATAACGTAACGATCGGTCATCATAAAATGAAAGTTATGATCTCTGGCACGGTATAAAGTCGAAAAGCTATTCGGTCACAGCACATTCGAATAATTAATGTTTCATCGGAACGTAAATTAATTGGGTCGTTTTATGATATGTCGTTTTAATATCAACAATTTCAGGTAATTGTCGGAGAAACAAAATATATACGTAATGGGAACAATTCAATAATGATTTTCGCACGTGTGCGTCCCTCTGTATGAGAGAAGCTATATTTGTAGATTCATTTCATTCAAATGTAGAAAAATTATTAAGATAGGACAAATTGAAAATCAAGAAAAAATTTTTTGCTTTTTATCTTTAATATTAAATTTTCTATACTGGTGCACATTATAATATGGCTTTTTAATATGAAATTTATATTAAAGACTATATAACACATTCGATTTTTTTAATATAAAGATTTTTTCTTATTTTCTTCTATTTTTATAAATTTACTGAAATTTAAAAAGATTTAAACATTTCGCAAAAATCGAAGCATTCTATAAATATTATCGGTTGGGAAATATTTACTTTATAAAAACTGCATAAAATTGAATTTTGTGAAATTCTGCAATAATATCAATTTATTTTCTTTATAATAACGCACATTTTTATTGCATGAAATCAACGGTAGCGAATGCGTTTCAGTGACAACGACTCTACAGAACCATGGAGAATCGATGGTGACACCGACGAGCGTAATGAAAAAGCCCGTAAGGCTTATCAGGCCCTAATAACGATGACGGCGCGTACCCCGGACAATCTGGAGTATCTAAACTTTTCACGCGAGGTCAAAAGCTTGGCGCAGAGCAAATACAACTTCACTTTTGGAAACAGCTCGGTCTCCACCTTTGTAACAGCATTTTACGACGCTGTGTTGCTTTACGCCCTTGCTCTTAAGGAGAGTTTGCCGGAGAAACCGGGGGAGGTCAACCTGGACGGCGGTAATCTGACTCGGAGAATGTGGGGAAAGAGTTTCAAGGGTAAGCTTCAGTTATTTTTCTTTATCGTTGCTTATATTTATAGTGAAAGAGAAAGTCGTGTCAACTATCTGAATGAAATTTTAATTTAAACTTTTTTAATGAAAATGGAGAGTCGATCATCAAAGGGGAATTCTGTACGTTACGCGAGAAATTTGTATTACATTATTTAACTGCTGCTACATTAATTATATTTATAACTAACTCGAACATATAGAAGTACAGAAATTGTAACACGACAATGACAGAATTCTTTCATTGTGTACTTTCGATGAGATTGCTCAACAAACGCGTCATTAGCAGCACCAGTTTTTCAGCGAAGCGTACAGTTTGGATTTTCAGAGAGTTTACGATAGAAGTATGTTTATCGGTGGAAAATCGCGTTATCAGCGGTTTTTGTCGCGCCATCGCGTTGCAGTCGTTTATAATCCACGTCGAAAGTTAATCCTCGAACGAGAATTAGACGTCAATGTTGTTGGAAAAGTGATGACTGATGATTTCGTCAGACACTGTTTAATTAGATATGTTTTGAACAGAGCCAAATTGATTATCTCGGTGAATTGTCATATCGGAGATCTGTCACTGACACTGTTATGGCTTTTCAACTTCTGTAACTAATGATATCGATTTGCGTATTATTACCGCTTTTCTCTCTTCCTTTATATCTCTTCTCAAATTTTATCCGAGCGTTTATAACTTATATTATATAATTTTTTATATATTTTTAGTTTTTACAGAGATTTTTTTGTTTTCGAATTTTTAATTAATTTAAAAGCGAGTGTTTTTCTTGAATCATTTTGGTAAATAAATGTTTTCTGTACGGAAATAAATTTAGATTCTTTAAATATATGAAGTAATCTGAATATCTTATTTGGTTTTTATTTCGCAATATGAGACTACAAAGTTGATCTTGGCTCTTTGACTTTACATCTCATCTTTCTGGCAATCTTTGAAGCATCGCGCAACTTTGCCCTGTTATATTATGCTACTCCGTTTCAACCTTCGCGATCCTTGATTTTTCCGCAGGAAAACCTCACAATCTCGATATAGCTGACGTGGAACGCGAGATTGCTAGTTTATTTTGTATTTTAATGCGTCCTTCTATGTGCGTAGAAAGTTACATTTTTATATCGGTCATCGGAGCTCTCATCCACGCGAGATTTTATGCTGGATAAAATATGGCTTTTCTAAAATTAACAATCTCATACCTGCTTACTAGCTGTAATCTTCAATTCTGATAACTTCACCGAGTAATTTGGAATATGTAATGATTTTATGCTCTCCCATAATTATTAAATACGATTAATTCCAGGTATAACTGGCGACGTAAACATCGATGAGAACGGCGACAGAATCGCGGATTACTCTTTGTTGGATATGGATCCGGAAACATCCAGATTCGAAGTAAGATATCCTCGAGATCCTCGTATTCTACATATTCTTCATATTCTACCTCTAAGATGATGTAACTTTATCCAACATCTCGTCGTAGCAGCTCAAGCAATTTAATCCGCGACATTGTACGATGCTAACGTATTTAGCATGTCAAGTTAAGATTGAGTAAAATCTTACAGCACTTCTCTCTCAAGCGTGTCGTTTCGCTTCCATATGTTCACTTGTATACATGCTTCTCATACCTTTCCTATGCTTTTCATCTTATTTGCAAAATAATTTTTCACAGATTGTAGCACATTATTACGGTGCGAACAAAACGTTGGAATATATCCCTGGAAAGCAAATTCACTGGGCCGGAGGTCGTTTAGAGCCACCTCCAGATACGCCTACTTGCGGATTCGACGGATCGTTATGTCCCGATAATTGTGAGTTGGTAATACTTGTACAATCCATTGTAAGTATATATCAGTTTAAAAACATAATATATTTAGATACATCACGCATATAACGAGTGCGACAGAAATATGCAATCTCAGAGATAAGAAAAATATTTTATATAATTTAATAATTAATATTAGATCAACTGAGAGATATAATGTACAAGTTTTCTTCCTTATAATTATATTGACATAATTCTGTGTGCACTTTTTTTGATGCACGGAATTGTTTGACTCTTGGAAAGTATAATATTTTCTTTCATTAAAATTACTAATGTCTCGATAGCTCTTCCAGGATACGCTATTCTCTCCATGGTATTGAGCTCCATTGTGGTCGTTCTTGTCGTTGGTTCAGTACTTGTTTATCGGTAAGTGAAATTTACTTTTTGAATAGTAGCTAGCTTTATGTATTTCTTTACACCAATGTATTTTTGTCGGTATTAATAGAGTTATTGAGTGATGTGAATTGATGTTTGGATATTAAAAAACCAATTCAATATTCAAACTAGATAAATATAAATGTATTTATATGCGAAGAGAAAAAAAAAGATCCATGGAATCGGTGCATTGTACATGTGCTTCAATAAAAATCGGCCAATAATAATTTTCACTTCAATCACCGACTGCGAATCTTTGATTTAAATTATATGATGGTTTAATAGCTGCTTTTTCTCTCTTTTTCTATCTCTTCCTTATTTTTAATTAGTGGAATTATTTTTTATTGAAAATTATATTTCCTATTGATATAAAACGCTTCTTATTTTCAATCCCACACAACAATATATATTTACATATTGATCCGTCGAAATATCTTGAAGCAAGAAATGAAGATTTTTTACAAATTAAATTATATAATGGCTTAATGGCTGATGGTGATAACTGACATCAAGTCAGATTAATTAATGCAAGTCTTGTATTAGAAATGTGCACATTTAGTACTTAAAAATATCGGTCGACATTTACGCTGATTCACGGGAATTGATATGCACATTAATTAACATGGATTTACTGAATTAAAAATTTAAAAGAGTTTTTTTGCGCGAGAAGATTATCTCGATAATGCTACTGCATTCATCAAGTGCACATATACATATCAAGGATGAATAGCTGAAGCTTCTCAGCTTCCTCGAGTGTACTACCATTAATAGGGCAAGGAGAGGCTAAGGAAGGTAGAAAGGAGTGGAGCGAGGTAACAAGGTAGAGAACGAAGCGAGATAATACTTATCTGCGGTAAAATTTCTAGCGTATACTGTTAATCGATTTATCTCGCCTGTCGGTTCTGTTACGCGACCTCTCCAAGTGTCTTTGTCTATATGGCTTGTTGGTCACAAAAGCATTTCAAAACGCTTAAACGAAGTTGTTTCCTTTCATTTCGCAAGTGAATTTGGATCAATCGTATTGTTACGACATGATCTTAAACATCTTATGGGTAATAGTAATGGTCTCGAATAAATTGGTATACTACAACTAGTTTCGTCTATTTGATCGACGATCTTCTGTCGATAATTACTACATTATTATCTTTCGAATACAACTTTATTTTATACGCGTCGTATATTTCCGCAAGATCTTAATTAGAGATTAATTGGAGATAACGCAATTGCACGCTTTTAAAACTCCTTTAAGACACATTAAATTTGTCTATTTAATGAAATAAATTATTTTTGGAAAATAATGTCTATTTTCAAGCATATTGATTATTTTTGAAAACTTTTATCGAGCTTTCAATGAAAATATCTCAATTTACAAACCTAATCGTAAGGCGAATAAAATTATTTGCATTTTCTATTGAGGTCAATTCAATTTATGCGACATTAATAGAGCGCTGTAGAAATTCCGCGAGATAAATTAATCTTATAATCTGCGGTGCGCGATTGAGATATATTTTTGGTATGATTTTGATGTTCAGAAACATGAGCGAAGTGCAGAAAGTAGTTCAATTGCATTATATAATTTGAATTTCGTCTTCTGATTTACAGGAAATGTCTTTTCCACGAGCAATTACGCGAGTGTTTTGCAATTCGCTTCGCACGGTTCTCTGTGTACTTGAACTATGTAATTATTGTAAAGAAAATTATACAAGAAAAGAGAGAAAAATTATCATATACAAAGAGAGAGAGAGAGAGAGAGAGAAAGAGAGAGAGAGAGAACTACTCTACGTTTCTGAAAGTCAAACATCTTCACGTTTACATACTCGTGGAAAATGTAAATGTAAATGAAAATTATCTTAAAAATATACTTATTGCGAGAGAGAAAATTTCTTGATAATTTGCTAAATTATATAGAATCATATATCTGTGAGAATTTCAACAGCAACCACAGAAAATTATCGGCAATATTTTCTTGCGGCATATATTGCATTATTAGATAATTGGCGACACAAGTCGGATATACATATCTCGATGCTGTAACAAAAGAATCTGCTCATTCGCGAAAATTTGCATAAGATTTATCGTTCCTCCGAATCTATTAATATCGATAATGAAATTCGGTAATCACATTCCTGAAATTACACGTCACGATAAATTCCGAATGACGATTGCGTTTTCGTTCGCTCCGCGAATACATGCTCCCACGGTTATCCTACCCGATATAACTTTTGTTGTATATATATCAAACTCATTTAGTTCGAGAATTCCGTACACAGGGAACCTTTATATACGGAATAATATCCCGTATAGGGACTGATAGGCATGCGGTTATGAGATACGCCAGCACGTAATTACCTCTTGCGTTGTTCGACGCACGTACACCTCGGCACACAGGGACTGCGAACTTGTTTAGTTCGCCTATACAACTTTACGTATTTGTAGATATCGGAACATACGACATACAACAGTTTAGCGAACTGATTAATTGCATTTCCGCAAAATATTTCCGTTACCTTGTGATACGATAATTGATAAAAGAATGTCGTTAATCAGCGAGAAAAGCGCGCGAAGATATTCTTTGTCGTTGGAAAAAAAGAATGAATGAATGACGTTGAAAAGAATGTCTGAAATTAATTCGCGGCATGTACGCGTGATAAGCGTGCAATTTATCACGCGTACAAACTGCAAAATATTACGCAAAATTTTTTAATAAGCTTTCATCCCCTCTTTTGCCGATAATAATGCTGTCGTTTGTTGAAGCAGACGTTTCAAACTGGAAGCGGAAATTGTCTCCATGACGTGGAAGGTGCATTGGGACGACGTAATCGTAATACCGAACGCGAGGACAAGAGGCTCCATGTACTCTCTGGTTGCGAATAAGTTTCGCGGCAGCCAACTGGTAAATATGAGAGAAGGGGATTGCAATTCCCACGTGAAATCGTTACGCAAGACCCTTAATATAGTTTTGTTCGCGAAAATGATATTTCGATTGCCCGACATTTTGAAAAGAATAATTCGAACAAAGGCAAATGTTTGCTACGCGACAAACTACAATGGGTAAGATAAACAACAGCGAATCAACGCGACAACGATAAAATTTTTATTCCGCACATTTATTTCCAATAGCGTTACGTTTATTTCGACGATTTTGTTCTCGGCGCGCTTATATCTTAACATGAAGTTGGAAAAGAGAAAAGTGAACAATAGTGTAAGGTATCATTTCGAGTATAGTGCTCTCTTACCTACTTCCGAAATATTCACCGTTCTTTACTATAGCGGAGTAGTAAAACAACTTTTTATTTCATTTTACGTTATTCTGCATTTCTTATCGTTCTTTTATGGTGTGCAAAAGCGAAAGGAAAAATATATCTTATAATTAAGTTTAACTTCAAAGCTCTTATATTTTAGGCGAAAAGTAAATTCCAAAAAGATTAACAATATGATTTAATTTTGACTTTAAATTTATTCGCATGCTCAAAATATTTTGGAATCTTCGATCTTAAACGAAATTTAACGACAGTTCTTCATCAGTTTGCAGTCAAACTTTGTTTAATGAGATGATATATAAATAGTCTTCGGCTTTAAACGATCATGAGTGAAGATCTTGCAAACATGATTTCAATATTATATTGAGTAACGAGCTTACTCTAGTTAAACTCGCCCTTACTTTTAGTTAAAAGTTTGATTAACTGGGACACATTTAATATTTAGAGTTTAAAAGAAAAAGAAAAATTTTAGATTTGTCAAAGAAGCTGTCTCTCTGTAATATTTTCCTGCAATTAAGATAATTTGCTTTATGTATAGTTTGTCTTGCATACAAACAATAGTACAAACAAATCCATACAAATTATTTAAGGAATAATTTTTTGTTTCAGACGATGTATTCCGAGGATAACGCAAGTATGCCGGATGGTGTTGATAAAAATGTGTACGTTCCAACGGGATTTTATAAGGTTAGATTACATTTCATTTTTTTTATTTGAACGTACAATATTTAACTTGGCGCACATGGTGTATCATCAATTATGCTAGATATAATTTCAGAGGTTTAGAGAAAATAATGCGCGCATTACATCTGTAAATATGTATAAAAAAATATATTTTTCGAGTCAACATCGCATTTTTCAGTACTGATAGGATTAGCCGGTGTATATTATTCGCAATCGGATTACATGGTAGAAGCGTCATATATGCAAGAGATTTATTTTGTTTACATCTACCAATCAATATTCATTTTAGTTTCTTCTAGAACAGAGATATTGCTTCAACATAACGGTATACAATTGCGTGACAAGTGCACATGAATGAAAAAGTAGCAAGATTTTTAATTTATCAAATGATTTCATTTCTCGTATAACGAGCGCGGCTGTAACTTTAGAAAAGTTTTCTCATAAAATTTTCTATCGCGTCGCAATTGTCTTTTACCTTTCAATAACTCGAGCTGTTTCCTTTAAAGCTTCCGTACGTATACTACCGAGTAACAAAAAAATTGTCGGATTTTATCAATATTCAACGTTGATTCAATTTGTATCTCCAGGCGTCGTTTTTTATAGAGAACGATATATATATATATATATATATATATATATATATATATATATTTTTTTTACGGACAGTTTTCGATGCAATCGCGAAGAATTGTCAGTCAATAATTGCGTTGACTGTAAAATCACAATTTGTTTCAGAACTCAAAAGTCGCTATAAAACATATACCGAGAAACAAAGTCGAGATCTCCAGGCCTTTATTGCTCGAATTAAAGCGGGTAAGTAAATTGACTTTACGAACAATGCGCATCTTTATAAGTTATCGCATGTCAATTTTAATATATACGTTAAACGCAATCTTTTGGCAAAACTCTAAGATTTATTTTTCTCTTAATAATTCTCGATAAATCATCGATAAAATCTCGATAAATCTTCGTACATAACTTCTTATCTAGCATACGATATTGCATGTAATAGGCTATAATTCATATGAGTGGTGATTTTGGTGACTTTCGCAGATGAAGGATCTCCAGCATGATCATCTTGTACGATTTTACGGTGCCTGTCTTGAGCCGCCGCATTGTTGCCTCTTAACCGAATACTGCCCTAAAGGATCTCTTCAGGTGAGAATCGCATTTCATATTTTAAATTAAAGTTTTTACTCCCGACTGCTGCCAACCTACGGTTGGCAAAAAGACGGAGGGGGTATGCGTTTCACCGAGCTCGGATCGGTACTCATAGCTTTTCTCGATAACAATAACATAGTTCGGTGCACATCAGTTTTTTATTAACCAAGGATGGTTTTGTAATTGTTAAGTAATTGAGATGATTGTATTCTGTATATCACTAAATTGAAACGAGATGGGTAAATGTGCATTCCTGCTGAATGTTTCGCAACTCGGAATCTTAATTTTAATTACAATCTGCGAATTTTTAACAAAGATATCGAAGTATTGTTTTGAATTTATAACTAATTGGTTTAATTAATTTTAATTAAATTTTAACAGGATATTAATTGGAAGTTTATTAAATAATTAAATATATTATAATATTTTAATATTTAATAAATAATTAAATATATTATAATATTTTAAAAATGTAAAAAAAAATAATTTTTCTTTCAACTTTTAATATTAATTGGAATATTTGTAATTTATTTGTCACATGAATCATACACTGTAATATTCGAATCCATAATATCATATATTATCTATATAATACTGGGAACAATGTGCGACACACGTATAGGTGTTTTAAAGCTCGAAAAGAAATGTGCACTGGCAAGCAACCGCTCGCACACCATTAATGCGTTTGTCTGTACAGTGTATTCTATATACGGAACAAAGGGTGCTCCACTTTATTGGATATCTGTTTTGTCTTATGCTGCAACTTTAAGTGCTCGATTGAATCAGTTCACTTTGCCCGAAAGTGCAATTTCTCCTAACAAGAATAAAACTTGTATATAATATAATTGATAGAAGAAACTACATATACATATATATGTGTGTGTGTGTGTGTGTGTGTGTGTGTGTGTGTGTGTGTGTGTGTGTGTGTGTGTGTATAGGGTGTTTCTTAATTAAGGGGGGTTTTTCATAAACATTAAAAAGTTCTAATTTTCATAAACATTAAAAAGTTCTAATAAAAAATTGAATAGGGGTTGCTAGTTTCATCCCCATATAATAATATAGGAGGCTGAAAAAAATATTAATATAAATAACCTTTTTACTATAGAAAATATCCACCTAATTTCATTTCTTTAACTTGTTCCAAATTTAAGAAAAAAATAAAAATCTGATTTTTACGCCCATTTTTGAAGGAGTGTAACTCCACAGGGAGGGATGTAGGAATATATGTTTATATGAAAAACCCCTTAATTTTCGACAAAAAATCATCTAAAATTTTTCGAACTTACTAAGAAACACCCTGTATATATACAAATATTTTTTTTGAAATATATAACATATACCGCGTATTTAGATAAAACGTATCTATAACAATAATATTTGAGCCTGCGTTGTATTCGAAGTTCGATCGAGATATAAAATTATATAGAATTCTTGCGCGATCATGCGCATTTCTCATCGCACCTTATTATCTTTATCTTTTGTCTGAGCAGGATATATTGGAGAACGAGCAGTTAAAACTCGATCGCGTGTTCCGGGGATCCCTGATACACGATATCGTCCGCGGCATGGTTTATCTCCACGCATCGGAAGTCAAGAGTCACGGTAATCTCAAGTCTTCGAACTGCGTGGTCGATTCGCGATTCGTCCTGAAAATCGCCGATTTCGGTTTGCACGAGCTCAGAAGAACAAACGCGGAAGCGGACGTCGATAGAAACAGCTACGCTTATTGGAGAAGTATGTGTTTTTATGAATCGAACTGTACGTTCGAACGCGCGTTCCGTGATATTTTTGCGCGACAAACGCAATTGTAACGTTAAATATTTTCCAAGCACGTTTAAATATTTTCCAAGCACGTGCGGAATAACGCGGGCAAAAAGAAGAATGTGTGAAAGAACGCGAAAAACAAGACAATATTTGGAATAAACGTACAAAACTCCTGATTGTGCGATTGAATAGTATTCGGACAGTGATTTTATTGCGCGTATATACACATGCACATAGATATTTATGATAAAGTGTACGTATTGTAAAAAAAATATTTGTTTAGTCAATGAACGAAAATCAGGAATTTTGAATGATGAATATTTTTTATCTTTAGTTTATTTTCGTCCAAATATTTGTGATGTATAATATTTCTGTTTGTGCAATAACGGTTAAAACGTGTAAAAAACAGAAACGAAAAAAGATAAAAAAAAGAATTGAATAGTTCGGACACTCTGATTTTTCTTTTTTTAGAGCAGGAAATTTGGTATTTGCAGAACAGCTGTGGACAGCACCAGAGTTGCTGAGGATGGAAAAACGACCGCCCGAGGGTACTCAGAAAGGCGATGTATATAGCTTTGCTATAATCGTTCACGAGATCGTGATGCGCCAAGGGCCATTCTACTTGGGAGACAATAACGATCTTTCTCCGAAGGGTGAGTCTTTAACGTCATTCGGGGTAATCGCGGGATACATGCAATTGCCTCTTGTCGTGTTTCGTTTAACACGATGGCGTTGCAAAACGGCCTATTTTAGTATCGTACCTTAATAAGTATAGTTTGCATCACAGTTACTAGAACCAAGTAGAAAGATAAACTTGATCATGCAATATATTATCTAGAAAAGATGATGCAATGATAGAAATAGAAATCGATATAATTTTGATAGAAATTACAAATTTTTTTTTGTTATAAATAGGAGAAAATGTATATTACGTCAATTATACAGGGTTTACCAAAAGTGTGGAAACCCCTTAATATTTCGAAAAATACGCATTTTAAACAAAAATATTTCATACAAAAGTTATAGGGTTTTATGTGGCGCATTACACAGCAACATTATTATGACCTCGAATAGCATTGTCAAGGTTATGTGAAGGTCACCTCCAACTTTTTAAATGGGACACCCTATATGCTTTTGCATATTCTTGTAGCTTATCTCGAGAGCTTTCCAAAACACTATAATTAAGTTAGTTTTCATTAAGTACTTTCCGAGTTATGAGGCTTGAAATCATTTCTTAATTTTACATAAACCATAAAATATCTAGTAAAATATTCATTTTTCGATTATCTTACCTTAATACTTTTATGTACAAAATAATGAGAGGAATCAATTGGTGTAAGAAAAATACAGTTGTTTTTAAGAAAAAATATGTAATTTGCAATTAACAATTACATATTTTTTCTTAAAAATAACTATGTATTTTCTTTACACCAATTGATTCCTCCTATTAAGGTAAGATAATCGAAAAATGAATATTTTACTAGATATTTTATGGTTTATGTAAAATTAAGAAATGATTTCAAGCCTCATAACTCGGAAAGTACTTAATGAAAACTAACTTAATTATAGTGTTTTGAAAAGCTCTCGAGATAAGCTACAAGAATATGCAAAAGTATATAGGGTGTCCCATTTAAAAAGTTGGAGGTGACCTTCACATAACCTTGACAACGCTATTCGAGGTCATAATAATGTTGCTGTGTAATGCGCCACATAAAACCCTATAACTTTTGTATGAAACATTTTTTTAAAAAATGCATATTTTTCGAAATATTAAGGGGTTTCCACACTTTTAAACCCTGTATAAAGAATCTACGGAGTTTATTTTCATGTGTTTACAAAGAAATTGAGCTAAATTATTGTGATCTCATCAGAGCAAGAATGATAAAAAGCAAAAGGATAAAATGTTTTGTTTCTCATGGACACAATAATGCATTGTTTTACTTCATAACGATAGCGCAAAGAGAAGCCTTGATAAACAATGCTTAACAATGCATTTCACTATTTATGGACGGAAATGAATTAAATGACGGACAGGATGGATTAAACTTGAGGTGATTATTTGTCCGACGTTCCGGCAATCATTTTTGCAATCATTTTTCAAGTGCTTTCGCGTTTCGTTTAACTTTAGGTATTTTAAAACATATAATCACCGGAAAAACTTTAATCTCGTGCACAATATAAAACCATATTTATATTCCATCGCATACACAATATTGACTTTTGTGCCCTTGTTTTTAGAATCAGAGTGTGTTGCAGAGCTTAATCACGAATATGTCGCGTGACGCGATTTGTAATGGCTCGCACGTTAGGATTTGACTTACGATAATCTATAGATTCTAATATATAAAGAGCAATGTATAATGCTCTCAGTTGCATTATGCAAATTACAAAATAGCGGAAATAATAGTGTTTTCTTATGTATCTTCGATAAAATCGTAAACATTCTATCATACATTGAGACTTTATTTATTTACTATTTTTCTGACTTATCAAAGAGATTTAATGATAAATATTTTTCTTTTGAAAGCTTCAGATTATGCGAGAGAAATTATATTGTGTTTCCATAAAAGAAAATCTTTTTATATAAATTATATTGATTATATAAAAAATCTTTTTATATAAATTATATTGATAAATTTTTTTGACATAATCTCGCCAATATAATTCGAATTTTTTTACTTTCACAATTAATTTTTCAAATAAATTTTTTGTCTGCTGATAAGTGAAGTTTTTTGCTTACCGTTTTATCGGCCGCCAAGCGGATATCAAGGCTTGCTAAAGTTTTTCAAGAAATTTTATTGATCGGAACGGCGAGCTTGCAAGCTCTCGTTGGAATCTATATAGTCTGTTATCAACAGTCGAGCACGTGATAAAGAGAGAGCAAATGACATAGGCTATTTAAATCGTGTGAGGCAATGTATCCATTGTCGCGCAGATACTACATGTTATTAAAACTCAAAAATATTACAAAATTTAAGATTATTGCTCCATGATTCATCAAACTTTTATTTCTTATCTGGATTTGACTGCATAAGACTTGGAAACAATAATTTCGTTTTTGCAAGAAATTGCCAACAAATTTCTATTGATAAAATATAAAAGAGAGATATTAATTTCATAAATCTTCCAAAAAATCGTCATTGATATAGATATCTTATCGGGTAATGTGATAAGAAGTGAAGACAGAGCTTGGTAACGCAGTTTGCAAGTGTGTCTTAGTCCGAGGACCTCTTTTCCGGAAGGTACTGTCGATAAACCGATATCATATCTATGATACCAAGATCAAACTCGAGCTCCCAGTAGTTGTCGATACTCTATGATCAGACGAGAGAACCGAGTTTTACCGTCGAAGCTCGGGCTTCGAGTTTCCCAGGCAGAATCGACGGACGAACAATCGGTAACGATGCTCTCGCAAGCTCGCAAGCTGTCGGCTTGCCCACGAGGATCGATCGCAGGATGGAATGTATCGCGAGTTCCGTAGGAACATGCCGAAAGCTCAGTCGAGACTCTCACGCGTCCTAGAACGCACGCGGCTGTCGCGCGCGCTCCGCCGAGATTCTTCTCGATATCGCTTTCTCTCTCTGTCTTTCCCTCTTCCTCCTTCTCTTTCTATTCGTTTTAATATATAAACTGCATTCTCAGCGAGTGAAACCAGCGGGCATCACTTATGCCCGAGTTTACGGCCTAATAACGGAGTCGTACGTGTTGTTTAAACCAAGAAATGAGATTCCTCGCCGAGCGGCATATCCGACAACAATGTGCGTGCATACCGTGCGTTGTGTTTTCCTCCCTTCTTTCTTTCCTTTTTTTTTTTTTAATTATCTGTGATCACATGAAACGTGAAACGTGATGTTGTGTGAATTGCGGATCATTTGCATAATTTATCATTATTTAATCGCCATCGTCGTAATATCGATTTCAAAATACGAAAACAGAGTCTGCGGAGGTCGACGTACTTTTGTTTAATATCCGCGTTACAGCCACGCGAGAGCAATTACTGTTCCATCGCAGCGGAACGTGAAGAAAACGCGCACGGAATAAATCCCGGTGACCGTATTAGAGAAAAGAGGCCGCTGACCGTGTTAGAGGGTTCTCGCTAGAGGAAATAGAGCTTCAACTGTGTTAAAGTTTCACCATTGAGGGGAGTAAATTTCTGAAAGGATTAGAGAGGAAACTCTGCTAAAGGGGAAATATATCTTTAATTGTGTTGGAGATACTCTATTCGAAAGAAAGACAAAGAAAGAAGATCCGCGATTGTGTGTAGGAACGAACTCACTGACGAAGTTAAAAGTAAATCTTTGATGATGTCAGGGAAAGTAACTCGATGTCTCTCGTCGTTCTGGTAGATAAAATAAACCGCTAAATGTCACGTAAACTCTCCGTGGAATTAAAAGTTTACTTCCAATTTATGATGTTTCCGATATCAGCTTACGACTCAGCGCGAGTCGGATCATCCGTTTACTTGAATCACTGATCAAATGTAACTTTATGTTCGACTGTCACGTTATACGCTGTGCGATTGCATCGATTAGGTGAACACGATCTACCGATAGATTTAGGAGAGACTCGACGCAGATTTCTAGGAGATAGCGCTCGTAATGATCCGACAAGTGATGCATCGTATAACCGATCAGACGGCTCGGAGTAACGGAGTCTCGCGTTCCACCACATTCGAGTTCACCGGCCGCAAGCACATTCCAGCATTTTACATATTTCCGCATCTAATTCCTGTCATTCTTGCACATGCACAATGCGCGGACGAATTTTTTTTTCTTTCATCCTGTATATCGCTTTAGATACATCTGTATCTCTGTTTTTGTCGCGATAGAAATTCTCTATTTATTCTCTCTGCTGTTGCTATGCGCGTTGCCATGCTTACGATAGTGTGAAATTACAATGTACTTCAATGTCTGTTTCTTATGTCCTTCTCGTATCTTTTTCCTCTTTTCGTTATGTCCAAAGTTTCTCGTCCGAGTTGCTTATTTATGCAACCGCAATGAAAAGAAATACTTCTGAGCATTTCCTCGGAGAGAATATAAATTTCTTTTTAAGAAGAGTATTATGCACTTATATAAAGTCGAGAGTAAATTTTTTATTTGGATAATAATGATTTTTTCGTGAAAAATTTTTTAATAGAGTATTTGTAATTTTTCGTCGCTTATGTTCAAATTTTTGTATCTGGAATTTTAATATAAATATTCAGGATTTTTTTAGTAAAAATAAAAAAGCTTAAAAATATAAAAACGATTGAAAAGTGTGTGTATTAAAAAAATCAATATTTTATACATGTATATTATATAATAATTATAATTATGGTCGCACTTTAACGAGATGTCGAACGCATTCTTCTCGTACCTCTCTCGTGAATACTTCACTCACATTCCGACTTTATTTCCTGCAAAATAACTAGGTGAAGAGCATTCGCGCTAATTCGCTCGGAAGTGGAATCGAGGTTACGAGCTCGTAGCTCCCGGTCATTAATTCGGCAAGACGTCCGACAAAAGCAAAGCGAGGGAAACAATTTTCTTTTCCTCTCATTCTTAAACGATTTGTAATTCAGCGGACGCGTGTCGTATGGAAAATGTCGTGTCGTGTGTTATTGACGGTGCGGTCGAAGTTAAAACTCGGTGTTCGTAGCATAAGAGCAAAATTCGATGGGGTCGATTGTGCCATAAAGGCAAAGACCCGGAGTGGACCCGGCCAGGATGGAACGACAGAAACGCGCGTGTGCCCTAATGCGTCGAAAGGGGGAGGAGAGGGACAGAGAGAGAGAGAGAGAGAGAGAGAGAGAGAGAAAGAGAGAGAGAGAAAGAGACAGCTGAGCTAGCACTTAGACTTTATCGGAAGCAACGATCGAATGATCCGCCTGCGTGACTTCCGGAAAGTTTCTCGCTGTTAACCGCCTTAACCGCGGCGAAGGGAATTATTTGCTAGTTGAGTGTTACAATCAAGCGGTTACCCTCTCCTCGAGTTTGTTCGTTTTCGAAAATGCGTCCTTTCTCTCTCTCATCTCTCTTACTGTGTGTAACTTTTAATTATTTTTAACTATTTCTAACTCTTGTATTTATCCATTTAAAGCTAAAAGTGTGAAAAGATCTATCTTCTTTTAAGTTTTCAAAGATGGTAAATTAAACAACGCTTATGCAATTTGTTCTAACGACCGCATTCACTCACGAAAATTGGCGCGTATTTCTCAGCAAAATATCGAAAGCAATGACCTCGTGAACTCAGACGAAAAAGGATCGTAAAACGATTGTGTAGATATGTCGGAAGGAGTCGAGAAGGGAAAAAATCAAAGTCGAGAGCGACGATCCAAGGCCATGGAGACTTAACTTTCCGGCAAAGTTCCGTCACATAAATTACTCTTATAATATCATTATATGCGATTTAAACTTTAAGATGATCATCGCGCTCATTTTATCCACGAGCGCGTCGAGAATGCCTTTCGGGTAACAGCTTCATTAATTAGGGGATTGTATATAACATAACTTCTATAAATGAGATTAGTATGTCGTGTGGAGTAGATTTTGTTCAATATTAGATATTACATGTATATTTTTAGTCTAACAAAACAATCGTTTTTCGCGGAAATGTCAGTTAATTTCAACGTTTCCATTTGCTAATTACTCATTTATTTTAATTGTTGTCAGAATTGTCATTTGCAAAGTGTTTTTTGATCATCATAAAAATAATAACGTGCAATTATAAGCAATTATTCAGTAATCAAAATTAAAGAAGTTAAAAAGAAATAAATTGATTTTTAAAATAATGAGAAGAAATAAAATGCAAGATATCTTATAAATATTATTTTAATTCGGAAAGTAATGCGAGCTTTTAAACAACATAAAGTAAATATATAAATATGTACTCTTAGAAGAAACCAGTGTAAGCTTTTTAATAGTCCGAATACATTGACACTCCATTTCCCTTTGTATATATTATAAATGGCAAAGAAAATTAATTCTGCACATAAATATGCTTCTGTCGGATATGGAGATAAAATACGTCATTATGGCCGTTAAGACACGTGTACTTAAATTAAATATATTTTCAAAAAGTGTGATATAAATTTACTGATGTTTTATTGATTCAAACTTGTTAAATTTTATATATATATATATATATATATATATATATATATATATATGTAAACAATACATATCGTGTGTAAAAATACAAATACGCGGGAAATATTATTTATACAATACAATCCGCAAAATTATTGTCTAATAGCATGACATATAACATTCATGCGAAGCTATACAACCTGTATCCACCCATATTTTCTATATTTGTTCTTGGTGATATGGTCCAAAGGGCACAATGCCTCTCTTCTTTATCTATATTTATATTTTCTCATTTCAACGCACGTCGCAATCGGAAAACATTTTTTTTATTATTTCCGTTTATCAAAAAAAAACGATACGATACAATCACGAGTTAAGTCTCTATTAACGTCTTCAACCGTGCATATATTCGCGATCTCACGATCACGAATACTATCTAATTCTATCTAATTTCTGAAAATGTATTCGCGCGAGTCAAGTTCTTTCTATCTTGTATGAAATTCCATCGTATTGTCGGATATGCCGATTCGACGAATGTATAATACGGCTTTCGCTTCGTGCGTGTGTGCGTATACGCGCACGTGGCAAAATAGTAAAAACGGAGACAAGAAGAAGGAGACAAGAGAGAGAAAGAGAGATTCGAAAGAAAGATCGCGACGATAAATTTTCAAGGGCTGTCCGGCGAGACAGTTTGGTTCTCCCTTGATCGACGACCAAAGGACAAAGACGGAATGGCAGAAAGGAGTAACGCTTCGAGTACCAGCAGTCTGACTTTGCCACCGATGCCGGGGCCGAGTCCTGACGGTGGGGCCAGTCCCAGGAGGGCCGTCAGTCCCCTGCTCGAGGTCCGCAGGCCTCATTGCACCCTCAACTGCGAGTCTTGCAGCTTGTTTCTCGAAGACATCTACAGGCACAGTACGTGTCCTTTGCGACGCGGATTTAGTTTCTCGTCTATAGTAGCGTTGCGCCGCGATCGAATTCGATACTCAATCAATTATATCTTGAGCGTACTTACGCGGGCGCCACCCACTCGAGGGCGAATCCATTGGAGTATAACGCCTAATATTGACCTCGGGTAAAATTAAACAGCTTTGCAATGCTTTCGAGTTCCGTCATGAGAGATATTTCGGGCGAAATGTACACGTAAATATTATAAATTTATGCCAATTTTATATTATCAGAGAGAAATTTCGCAAAATATGCGATGATGAATAGTGACTCGAATTATAATTGCACGGAAATGGGTTCACATATTGCAATATTGCAATGTTTTGCGAATTTCAATGAATTTTTGCTATTTTTAATCAATGTCGACGTGTTTTACATATTAAAATTCGTTAATATCCTTATATATGTTATGAAATTTTTTATAATTAAGGGAAATCAGTTTGAGATATATATTATTATTATTAACTAATTATATTACATACACATGCCATACATATTGTTTGTATTTTTTATATTTCACTATTGTGGATACAATTATTGATTAATAACAAAATTATTTTTTAAACATCTTTTTTTAATCTTTCTCATCCGATTTTTTTTTGAAATGTGATATCATTGATTTCGCAAGATAGAAATTTATGATGCGTAAAACGTGATGGTAAATGATATGTGAGAATCGAACTAGAACGTGCTTGGAGATTTTATATGTGTGGAATAGTGCTTAACAAATATTCCCTTCTTTCAGTGTAGACTATCGAATCTCCTTAGTGAAATTCGAAACTGTGTAATTTATATATTCTTCATATCCAAAATAAATTCGATAAAAGCAACACATATTATTTTTGCTTTAGATAAAAATGTAAATTATTAAATATGACAAAAAACTAAGGGGCTAAAGAAATATTAGTTAACATTAAATAAGCAAAAGTATGAATTGATTATTATGTGTGTATCTTTATAATTGCTTATTTCAATGATGACAACTAATTTATGCATAATCTGTCAATTAAATAATAAGATTAATTTTAGTTTTAATAAAAAATAGCTCAGATGTGTGTGTGTGTGATGTGCAAGAAAAATCTATTTTCTCTTCTTAGGTACAAGTTAAATATAAATTGTTCTTACCGAAATAATATCACAACCGTATTTTCTTTTGTCTATTGATTTATCTTGATTTTATTTGTTTGTGTTTGTGATACTTCAAAATTATTTATCTAATTCCACGATTCTATGGAATGAATGTATCGATGTTACATCGATAATTTTGACAAGAACGTAAATATCGTGATTGCATTATTATAAATTGATATCTTTATCCTGTTCCGGTAAAATTCCTGCTTGTCATAAAATCGATGTACGTGACCGGAAACATAAATCGTATTATTGGATTAAATACATGGATTCGAATGTCCGCGGAATGTTGTTATTTTTTATAATTTGATTTAATCGATGATTTTATCTCAAATTCCTGTTAATTACGTTAATTACGCTCATTAATTTTATTCTCACGCATATATATAATCGCGCACTGTAATATAACTTTTATGAAAATAAATTTATATCGTAAAATACACATATAAATATATCGCGCACTGTAATATAACTTTTATGAAAATAAATTTATATCGTAAAATACACATATAAATATACACATATAAATTATACCTTAAGCAAACAAAGGGCATTTAAAATTTAAAATCAATCTCTTCTTCTCTCTTTGACGGGAATAAAAATTATTTTCGCGATAAAAGGAAGAGTATTACAGTTTCACGATTTATCGAAATGTCTATAAATCTATAAACGTATCTCATTGAAAAATTTATGCTGATCGGATACAATAAGCTGTTGATATACGATATTGTACTCGAAAAGATCAAATGGTGAAGCTTGTGTAACCGGCTATTTTTCGAAACGATATATGTAGGCAGTAGTGAAGCTTGCTAGAAGGCGGAAGGAGAAAGTTCCTCGCGCTAGGCGGACCGTTTGACGTAACGTAAAGCTGTTTCACTGATTCCAGGATAAAGTAGGTTTACACTATTGCGTGCAGAGTTAC
Source organism: Camponotus vicinus (assembly GCF_025532165.1). Lineage (NCBI taxonomy): Eukaryota > Metazoa > Arthropoda > Insecta > Hymenoptera > Formicidae > Camponotus > Camponotus vicinus. The sequence goes on along the minus strand of NW_028141945.1, from coordinate 5,173,996 downwards.
TTCAACTCTGAGTAATTACAACTTTGCGGAATATTTCACGGCATTTCATTAATTGTCTCTTAACACGTTACCATGCTGCCCATAGCGGGGGCACGCCGTAATCGATAAATATTCTCATGCTCGACGAGCGAATTATTCTCCGCGCTCTTTACGAAGATTTTTCTTTTTACATTACTTTGTGAATTTTGATATCACGCGACACACACTTCCTCTTTGTTGCAGAAATAGTAGAAGGCATTAGAAGAGGTGGCGGTTCACCTTTAAGACCTGTAATTGACGACACTTCTGTTGAAGAAGAGGTAAATATTCTACGTAACAAGCATTCTAAATACGCTCGCATATTTGTATTTATATTTTCGGTATATCTAATGTTTATACGAAATTTATCTACATATAATAATTAAATTAATATTATCTATCATCGCGTTATTATCATTAAATAGATATCATAAATAATTGATATTATTCGCGAATTAGAACTATTTTTTTCTCTAAAACAGTTTTCCACGCGAAAGCATAAATTTTCAAGATTAAAAAATCATAAATTTTTATTTTACAGGTAGCCACATTAATGAGACGATGCTGGGCGCAAGATTCCGCCGACCGACCGGATTTTCCTGCGCTGAAGCAGACCATTCGTAAAATTAATAAGTGAGTAATCTTTTTGCCTGAATTACGTCGCTTGCGTCGTTAATTTCTGCGATTTAATAGACAGCGTCAGTTTTTAATCCCGCTTAAATCGATACTGACATCAGGAATGTCGGGAACGTAATTTGGCTGGCAATTTAAAGCAGAACCTCGAGCGAATTTTAATAATCCACTCTCTCTCTCATTAAGCTAAAAGCTTGCGTATCCAAGCCCGATAAAACAAACGCATATATCGTTCTTTAGAGTACCGATAAACTTCGAGCCCGAAGTGTAACGATAACGCGAATGCCGTAAAACTCCAACTGTACCGTTCGAACTATCAAGAAAATGCATTAACTGCATCATCGAAGTATTGTCCGTTTTACATTATTTTCGTTTTGTCGCTTCTACCATGACTGCCGATTACGTCGACGCGAAATGTCAATGTATATCGGAAATATCGATAAGCGTGACCGTTTTCTTCGATATCAGCGGAGGTGACGCATATAGATTATTCTTATATAATCGCTCGGATATTAATGCGGTCGAATAACACTCGTGTCTTTGCTAAGATCTAGGATGATTTACGAATGTGATTTAGGTCGAACGAATTGCAAGATGGTTGACTGCGATCTGCGGTACAGTGATATCGTACAGCGTCGTCATTCATATTCAACTTGGCAAATTGTAAAGGTTATTGTGTCGACATAAAACGTCGCCAAAGAGCAAAACTCGTGATATCTGCGAGTATTTCTTTTTTTCTTCTCCTGGAGGCGGCTAATCATTTTTTCTTCCTCTTTCTCTCTTCTTTTATGTTCCTTCTCTCTCTCTTTCTCTCACTCTCCCGATCAGATATTGACATAAATGTCAACCTTCCGGAAGCTGTGCATGCATTATCTCATATTCGTCGAGAGAGAAACCGAGTTCAGGTACACTAACTCGATAGGTCAATAACTGCACAAGAACGAGTGGCTTCTGGATGGCTGAGCGCGTCCCATGGAGGAATAGTAAACCGAGAAATAGGCGGAAAAGGTAAGAGGCCGAGTAGAACGGAAAAGGGAAAGAAAAGAGCGCCAGCTGGAAGAAAAATCGAAAGAGCCGTATTACCAGTAATCGATTACCGAGACCGAAATTTCGCTCGACTTGCTCTTCTTCTCCGAGGAAAATTGCGTTCGCTTACAAGGCTGACTCTTTTCAGAGATTTATATACATAAATTGCGACTGAATTATCCGCGAGATTATCTTTTCCAAAGAAACTATGGCTGAGCATGAGCGTGTTCTCTTAAAGGAGGTGAAAAGTTTTAAATTCTCGATCGTTGTTTTACGATCAAAGTCAACGGTGAACTTGCGAGAAAATGTGTAAAAAAAGAAAGAGAGAGAGAGAGAGAGTTAAGAGAAGGGTATAAAGAGGATGAGATCGTTACTTTGCATAATTTTTATAAGCATAATTTTTCTCATCTTGTTTCCACCACGTGTTTGTTGCGCTAAAATCTAAATCGAATAAGGATTCTCCAATCTCATGGGAAAACGATTTAATCGACGTTCATCCAATATCTTCGACGGACGGCTGTTTCCACTGACGGCTCGTCGCCGCGGCTGATCGAGAGCTTTCGATCTCATTTAACTTTGACGTAGTTTTAACGAAACACTCATTTTTATTTTGTTGATGATTTTATGCCTGAATGACTCGTGAATTAAATCGACGTGACGACAGTCGGTGATCGACTTTCATGAGAAATTTAGAAATTTGAGAAAAGCATATATTTGCAAAAATTGTTATTAAAGCTATATACTAATTTAAAAAATACAAGTGTAAAATATATACATCACATAATATACTAATAATTTTATTTTAGCGCATAGTAGATTGAACGTGTATTACATTTACAATATTTTATATTTTTCGTCTGATTTTTTTTAATATCGCGTGATATATTCGATATATAAAGTGATACATTAATAAAGATATTAAATTTTATTAGAGAGATATTCGATACTCACAATTCATTGCTATTTTATGAAAAATGTAGCTTACCATATAATATATATATCGTTTAATAAGGATTAAATTTGAATATTTGTACTAAGATTTGATACATGTATTGTTCGTGAAAGTTCTAAAGCTGCAACAATGTTACAAACTACACAGGATCGCAGGACTGTGAGAATCTACTGTACTGTGAGAATCCCTTTAAAGTTCCTATCTAAAGCTTATTGCTGATTCAGAAATTGTTGCGAACAATATGTTAAAAAATCTAAGACGGCACTTTTTGATTAATTTTTTTATAACAATAATAAAATTTTTTACTATTATAACCCTGATTATATCATATATTTATAAAAAGAACAAAATTTAATATATATAAACTCTATCTATATATAATATTAAAATATTAACAATATAAAATATTAACAAATTTTCACATCACATGTAAATTTGAAGCAATAGGATTCGCGAATGCGTACTCAAAACTTATTGATATCCGCAAACCATTAATAATTACTGTGTGTGCTTGCATATACATATTAATATAAGTCAATTCGTGTTCATTGTATATTTAATGCGTAGTAAGCTTTTCGATTCAATACGAGACGCTATAATATAAAGCCTTTTAACAATCATGATATATTTCGCATCCAATTTCATTGAAATTATAATTTCATCATAATAATCATAATCAAATTGCGAAGATGAAAATGATTTTAGAATTTTTTAGTATACGAAGTCTATTCCCGTCGGTCGAATTAGATTATTTATTGTTTCGCGCACAATATGCAAATGAAATGTTAATGAATAATTTCAAACTATTTTCGTATGAATATAAATACATTATCGATCAAAAATGGAGAGCGTCATTGCGGATTAATAATTGAGCAATTAATTGCCTTTAACGAAACAAACTGTTGCATATTGCGTAGCAATTGATTTAAAGTTTATAGAACAGAGATCACAAACGTATGAGAGAGACAGAAAGGAAGAGGAAAGGCGAGAAAATTCATATCGCCAAATACGTCGTATTCGTGTAAATTCGAAATATTATTTTTGTCGCCCGATATACTTTTACGCGTGCGATTTTTACGACGCGCGTATTTTTCCAAAGAATTTTCCATTATACTCGCTTACGAGAATTTCCATCTCACGACTTTCCGTCCCGTCCGAAATGCCGTAAAGCCGAATCCCGCACTCGATTGAAACGCGTCACTCCGTACAGCTCTCGAGTGAATATCGGTGTAAAGACGATCGGATATATGTGTATAGCACACGAAAGGCATTGAGCGGCTTCGATGTTCAATGCTGCTGCGAATAGTGTGATTGGCAGCGGTAGATTAAAGCGGACGATAACGTCGTCGAGATTCGTTTGCTCATCAGCATGTTGGAAGTTGGAAGCTGAATTCGCGACGACGCTAACGTCGTCGTTCATGCAAATTTTTTTTTTATTATTTAGACGTTCTTTCACGAGATTCTGTCGTCTTCGCTCTTTAAAACATCATTGTTATGTGTATATATGATCAAGTGAGGTCAAACAAAATCCGTCGTTAAATAAAAGATTACCCTCCCTTCGATAACGAAGCGTTTCCTTCGATCAATGTATCGAAAATTATTGAGGCCAGATGAAAAGACAAGTACGTCGCGACAGCGTCAACTCCATGTATATGTTCTCCATATTCTTTTTTGCATTACATCTTTTTATTCGCGTACATGCGAATCTATTTCCTGATATGAAATATGTTCGCTTCTCTCTTTGAGTTTATTCACATGAGTTATTAAATTACTCTGGTGCAGAAAGAAACAAAAGACCAAAAGGTAGAAAAGACAGAAATAGGAAATGATTTCTGTATAATTTCAAAGAAATAAAATTAATTTTAAAGCACGAGAGAAATTAAAAGAGAGAGACGGAAAAGATGATAAATTGAGAGATAAATAGAAATAAAAAAATTCAGACAACTTGTAAAGCGTACATGAGAGAAATGGAAAGAAGCGCGCAGGAAGCCATCATCGATCACGCATCTGAGTGGAATTTCCTTCGTTTCTTGAATGTCGCCAGACTTGCACAAAGTATGACAATTTAGCCAAGCTAGTCATCTAAGTACACATGTACTTAGATGACTAACTTTGCGCGGTAATGAAGAGTTACTGTCAATATTTTTGTTTTAAAGGCAGGTCATGGTTCTCAAGAACTTTCCTTGAGATTTAATTTCTGTCCACGAATTCTTTAAGACGAGGATTGACTCCCACGTAAGAAATCTTAGGGTTTTATGCATAATTCTCTCGTGCCGATATTACATTATAAATCTCGTCATATTCTATAAAGCTGCGTGGCAATGTGCGTGCGAGGAATATCTAATACCTTTTCACACAAAGGAGGACTGCTATAAACTCGTGTCTCTTGTATAATATTATTTTCCGAGCTATAAAATCGATATCGAAAATATTTCATAACATTTCACAGAGAGTACCTTACTACCGACTAGAAACGTTAATCGTTTTTTTATTTTTTTCGCGTACATGTCACGCGGGAATCATAAATTTTTTCCGATTAAAGGTATTTTAATAGAGGATATTCAACGTGAATAAAGGATCGATATTTCCTTAGCAAGAATTTTCAGGAAATGCATTCCAAAGATATTTGAGCTCGAAAGAGCTTTTCCGCCAATTATTTAAGTTTTAAAATTTAAAAAAATTAAGGTAAGACAAAATTTTTATTTATTTTTAATTAATAAAAGATCTATTTGTTAAAATAGAAACTTTAATTAAGAAATTCCAAGAAAATCGAAAAATAGCAAGTGATAGTTTTCTCATGATAAATTTTTCTCAAAGAATTTTCATTTGTATGAGATATTTTGAATCAATTTAGGAGAGGCATCCTTTACGTAATACTAGCATTTAATTAATGAAATAACATAGTGTGATCAATAGAAGACAAGTTCCCATCGATTTTGCTGCAGCACAGAAACCGTGCTTAAAGAGGAGCGATTGATCACTAAGCACGTCTGTGTATGTTCTATTCATTAGGTTTTTTCTGCTGATTAAAATGTAGCTCGTGCATCAAATAGTCGCTAGTCTAATGAGGACAAAGAAGATTCGATTACGTTTCGGCAATTTGATGCTCTTTGTTTTTATGAGTTTGAAAATAGGTAATGTCGTTTGGTATTTTGAATCAGTGAGAAAACTACGCGAGAGAGATAGACATCTCAATTTATCGGCGCATATGTATGCAACATACGCTCCATGTTGTGCAGACTCTATTCGCTTTTGTGCAATGTCAAACATCACTTTGTTTCTCCTTCGTATATCGCACAACACATGCGTTGTTCGCGTTTAACTTCAATGATGAGTTATAACTTTGAAAGTTAGTTATAGTTGGTGGTCATACTCGCTTTTCTAAACAAAAGTTTCAAAACCGCTCATTGTATATTGCGGATTTAATTGGAACCTCGTTTCTGAAAACATCATTAATTTCGATTCTTTTCGCGAGAAAAAATGCACATTCGCGGAGACACACAATATTATAATAAATATAATTTTGAAAAATGTTTATTTTTCTTATTTCTGTCGATTATGTCTTTCAAGCTTCTAAAATTTTTTTATTCACAGATGTTTTACGACATTAGTTACCATCGATGAAAATGATCGTAAAATCACTTTGCGATACTTTTTGCAATAATTGCATTTGAGTTTCATTCTGAGAGCGTAGAACACCAATTTCTCCAAACTAACATAATTACAGTGTCTCTTTGAAAGACGATTATGTAGTGCGACTCTCTACATACGCGCACGTGCGCTTTATATGATAGGTTCGGCGTTAACATTAACGCACAAGCGTTACGCTGTAAGTCGCAAACTAGATCGAGCGAGATAATTACGTTCGATATTTTGTAAAGGAATAACGAAAACACAGGCTTTTTCCCGATATTAAGATTGTAAAGTGAAACGCGAGCTTCCCACGCGAGCCTTTCGATACTTATCGAGAATGTATTTCTTTAGATAACAAAATGACCGACATGATTTCTTTCCTTTCATTGTTGTTTTCAAAATTATAAAAACGAAATTAATAATTGCATAATTTACATTTAATATTATGATCACTATCGAGTATGTTCCACTCGATTTTATTTACTATCAGTTTCATTATTGAAAATATTTACTAATGGTTACAATGGTTAATTGAAGGATTTTGCGTAGATACAATTTCGCAAATAAAGGGATTTCCCGCGAAATTTTCCGTCTCATAAATTATATAACTACTGCGACAGCGCAGTGGAGCAATTTGCGTATCATTTCAGTCACGGATTACGAGTAGGGCAGCAGATTCCCTCGCTCTCGGTTTGGATTCATCCACCCACAGAGAAATTTATATCTTGCTCTTTCTTTGTAATAAAAGCTTATTACAGTAAATTTAAAACAATATATTATTTTAAATATAACATATAAATTATATAAAACAATATTAAATATTATTTTCAGTTATAATCCTAGATAATAATATCGATTATAATATCAATTCTCATGCAATCATATTGCATATTAATTTATCATAGGATTATTGCTTAATTGTTTTAAATAAAATATACGTTGTAAAATATAAATTGTTTTAAATAAAATATGTTATTGATTACATTACTGATTGATTATACATGATCGACCTTCATGGTAATAATTATTTTTTTCGAATGATATCATTATAAATGCAAAATACAAATACAAATACATGAAGAATATCAATTACTATAAATGGAATATAGAGCCGTGTGTACTAAGCAAGAAAAAGAGATTCTTTTTGAAAGGTTTTAGAATTTTTTTCTAAGCAAAAAAGATTAAGAAAAGAAATAAAAATCTTACATGTACAGTTCTTTTGAAAATATTGTTGAAAAGTACATAGTTCATGAAAAAACTTTACGGATTTATTCAGAATCTCAGAAAAGTTACGTTGTACAAAACGAATTTTGCCGCTTGTGTGAACCATGCAAAAAGCCGTGCTAGCTGCGCACTCAGCAATATGAATAATTAACGTTCAGCAAATTAACCCGTCGACGTCTAAATTTCCTAGTTCCATAATTATTAATAAAGTTGGTTCATTTAACGCGCCGTAAATTTTATATCGGATAAATTTGAGTTCTTTTTTTATATTTTATAATTTTTAATCAAACGCGATTAACTATTATATATTGCTATAAAAAAAGAGATACTCTTATATTATATCATATATAAAATATATAAGCTATAATTAATTTTTCTGCTAGCAATGAAAAAGAACTTAGGACATTTTTAAAACAAAAATTTTTTTTTTAAATATACATATATATAATTCTATTTATATACGAAAACAATTATAAGACTTTATCCGATTTGCGGAAATAATTATCTGTGTGAAGTGATATCGATCAAATTAATTCTACTTGCGGAAATGCTTATCATGTTTTATTAAAACCACCAAGAATAGATGAAGCAATAAAAAGAATTTTATCAATATTTTATAATAAAATATAATCTTCAATTTTTTGATTGTATTATCCTTCTTATGTTATTTTATTTTGCTCTAAATTATATACAAAATTAAATTTTTGCCAAATTGAAAATATTAACATCTAATAGTTGTTATAATGTTTCCTTCGAACTGTATTAATTAATATCTGCAATATATGCGTTGTTTTATTGCGCATCTTATTGTAAATTTCAATTTTAATATATATATTACTTGGAATTTATAAAAAATAAAAAATAATTATCACTCACCGATATGATGCCTGAGAAATTTGCTCCAGAATTGCTTCGTTATCGCCTGATACTTTCTTGGGCTTTCTCTTTCTGGCTGATTTGGTACTTTTTCATGGCACTCACACAACACTCGCGAAAAGATTGTTATTTATGATCACACACTTTATACGATATTCCCGTGGCACGGCGGGAATCTTATTACACACACACACACAATAATGATACTAATAAATATATTATACATTCACTATAACATAAGTGCACAAATAAACAAATTAAAATTGAAAGTAAATATCCGCTTATTCAAAAATATAGTTGGATTTGTAAACCATTCGCACAGATTTCGATCAAATAAATCTCGCATTTTGACAACTTATAACGATGTGCAAACATTAAATTTATGGATCAATATTTATATTTATTAGTTAAATATATCGCTCGACTGAAATCAATCCATCCTGCGTTACTTTATTAATAACCGAAAAATATATGAGAATGAAAGCGACTTTTTATCCTGATATCGTACGAGCCGAATTAATGGTCAATTAAGATGCGCGATGAAACGTTAAAAAATACGTAATTGAAATTCAATATTGCAGTATATATTTCTTAAACGCGTATAAATCCTGACAATCTATTTTTATAAAACGAGAATACTATATCACGGTTTTTCGATATTTCGATCACTCGTATTACCACACTTCGGTGAAGCATTATTAATCACGTAAAATATCTAGCAAATAGTCATCATTCCGACATATTTGTGAGCCCACTAATCGCAATATTTAATTAATCACGCTGATTATTCCTAATTGTAACGATCGTAAAGCATAATCGTATTTCGAGAGATAATACGCAACGCGGAATTTCACGACGCTACCTGCTTGCTCGAACTTCGTCGCACAAGAAACAAGGTCAGAGCAAGTATAAACAATAGCGCGCTATGCGAAGGTGAACACAATAACATTTTATACATTGTTTCCTTCTACGCGAAATATTTAACGTACGACAGCATAAATATATGTGAAATATTCTATTCTTTTAAATTGATTATTAAAAACAGATTAATATATCATAATCTTTTTTTACTTGCATCTACATGTATTATTACGCGTTCTCAATCCTCAATTAATTGACAAATTAAATCTCTGAAAAATTTTTAAAGCGAGATATATTCGAACAAAAACATCGTTAAAGAAATTATGACATCCGTAGAGAAGATAAGAAAATAATAATTCGTAACTTGTATTCTATATCGTTTTAACTTACAATTAGAGTTGAAATATACATTTTAAATCGTTTGAAAATGAAATAATTACTTTAACTATTAGTTATCGCTTCGGTTTATAAATCGGTTTAAAAATCGATATCTTTAATTGTTCGTACAAAATAATCGCATCTCATATTTATCGCGATCATATTTCGACAGATAATACAATGAAACACGGAGCGGATCACATGTTGCTCATTTGACTCTCATTGAGCGACTGACACGGCAAGTAAATATTAGCGCTGTATACATACCTCGCAAAGTTCGATATTTGTTTCTATTATGTCGCGTCTTATTAGGAGTAGGGGGATGAGAAGTCTAACAATTATTCCTTACACAATTATTCTCTCCGCAATTGATCATTCAAGAATATTGAGGCGTCGGCTTTTATCAAAGTAGGTATTTTTCGCGATTTAATTATTGTAATTTTTTCAGACGATAATTATTGTAATTTTTTCAGACGATAATTATTATAATTTTTTCAGACGATAATTATGCCTTAAAATATATTTCGAGTCTGATATATCTTGCATCATTCTCTTTTAATTTTTTGCCTACTTAAGTATAATATGCCTTATTTTCAAATCGATAGATATTTTCGAGTTATTTATTAAACTTATTTATGTCGCGCAGACATATTTACAAATGTGATATTTTTTTATCAAATGGGACAAATTGTTTTCTTTTTACATGTTACAAACATTGTAAAACTATATTATTTCTTCTACTATATATCTTTTCTCGCAGTTTTGCAATAAGTAGCTTACTTTTGAAATAAAATAGCAGGCACGAAGCGAATGTTAAACGTTATGAAGCAATGAGTCAGAAATACATATATTAAGTAATGCGGCGTATTGATTTAAGTAAATTTTTCAGGACAGAGTTTATATTGTGAAAATAACTGATTCAAATATACATGATGTTTGATAATATTCTTCGCCACGAGAGTTAAATAAATGATTGTTAAATGAAAAAGAAAGTACAATTGTGTTCTACTTTTCCATATCATTCGAGAAAATAAATTACGCTCATCGATTATTTGAATATTCGTCACATTTTGTAATCCTCTTACTAGGAGAAATTTGCACTCACACACACATCGCATAAGCTATTGCAGAAGAATATTTCCATTAAATTTGCCGTTATTTTATCAAGTAAAGTTCGGTCGAAGAATCGATAGCCGAATATTCGACGTCGACTAAATGATATTCTAGCGAAAGCCAATATTTCACGCGTCCCCTTTTCATTATCCTCAAAAATACGTGTCATACTATGTCAATTTATTCCGATAATCTGAGAAGTAGAATTTGTTATCGAAAATAGTCAATCTGTTCGTTCTTGTATAAAAATGAATGAAAAAATCTTTCAAACTCATACATAGCGGTTTTCAACGGAATCAGTAATTCTATCGGTGCAATCGTGGTTAGTTTTTAATTAAGTAATTTTAAATAACAAAAATTACATTTTCCATGACATATTAAAATAGTAAAATTTTATTTAATCATTTTATTTTTTATCATTATACTTTTACTTCTGTATTAATATTTTTTTATCTTTTGTGTTAATATTCTTCCAATAAATAATTACATAAACTTAAATTTAAACGGGCAGTAAGAGCCAAACGCGGATGGTAGTGCGTAAGTTCAACGAGAATTAAGTTTTCGTTGAAACTTATTTGTGTGCACAGGGCACAAATTTTCTTGGTACGATACCAAGCAAATTTAAAATAATTCTCAATTCGAGACTTTATTTTAATTGTTATCCCTCTTTTCCCCCCCTGTAATGTTGTAGGCGAGAAAAATATCGGGCCAAAAGTCGCTGAATCGGGAATCGAACCCGTCTTTTGCTTGGTATCGTACCAAGAAAATTTGTGCCCTGTGCACACAAATAAGTTTCAACGAAAACTTAATTCTCGTTGAACTTACGCACTACCATCCGCGTTTGGCTCTTACTGCCCGTTTAAATTTAAGTTTATGTTTTAATATACAGAGCCTAATTTCTTATAGTTATAATAAATAATTAATTTCCATAAATTAACTGCAAGTTTTCATTAATAATTTTTAGAAAATTTGTTTAAAACTTGTTAAAATAATTATTGCGTAATGCTGATGCTTATCTAAATTCTTGTTGTATCTTAAGATTTTTTTACTGAGGAAATATACAAAGTTTTTTAATTATTTGATTTCCTGAGTTTTGCGTCAAAAGGAACTCTGAACTTAAAAGCAACCCGTTAATTCTGCATACTTCTTAGTAGAGATGTGATGTTATTTCTGAAAAGCAAGCATGGATGCCTTTCTTTCGCAATTTTCTTTTCGTAATTTTCATTTCGCTAAGAAATGCAGAGTTTTATTCCGAAATGATGGTCTTTTTATCACGCTGCGAATTGTATTGAAATGTATGCAAGTACAATATTATACTGTCGGAAAAATGTAAAACATTTTCTGTGATTGTATAGGGTCAGGATAATTATTTCAGTATAAATATAATTTTTTCATGATTTAAACAGGATGAATAATCTCAACATTTGTAGATTGTCAAGAGATGCAATATAATTTTCGAATGATTTGATTTTCAATAATCTATAAGCAAATTGGTTTCTTTGGTAACGGCTTTCACAGGAGTCGATTATCAGGAGATTACAAACTGTTCTCGATATCGGTCTCTCATACCTGTTTGCGTGATATAGGCATGACGTTTGTCCGACCGCAATCGCGGCGATTGGATTAATTGTCTTTGTGATGGCTCGCTGTGTCTCGATTGCGGTTTATCCCATCCTCCGATCGTCAATGCTTCCCTGAATTGAGCGATGTAGGTATAACTCATAGATTAAATCGAAGAAGCTGCCACATCATTGTTCACGATTGATATTCAATTCTATCGATATCCAATATTGTGGCGGAAAAATTTAATATTTTATATCATAATTTGAACATTTTCGACGACTCACTACTTGTTTTTAGCCTTTCCCTCTTTGCAAAATTATGATTAAACATTAAATATGTTTGGTTTGCTTATTCATTTCAGAGACTACGAGAGCAGCAATATCTTGGACAATTTGCTGTCTCGTATGGAGCAGTATGCCACGAATTTAGAAACATTGGTGGAGGAACGTACGGCAGACTATCTCGAGGAGAAACGTAAATGCGAGGAGCTCCTTTACCAGTTACTACCAAAGTAAGTTACATGGAACGCAAATAAAAAGGGAGCTGTCTTAGAAAAAACAAGATTGTTCCGTCTGTATTTGTCACGGAGAATTCATTCCGAGTGTACTTTGCGTGTTTGGTAGAAGGCTGTAAATATCAGATAATTATATTATACAAATACTTTGGACAAATTTGACGTAGATATCTGATTTGAAGAGTATTTTAATACCTAAAAAGAGAATGATATTTGAGTTTCATTAAAGCGATTTTACTATTAATAATTTTGCTTGTTTATCAGATTGATTTTAACAAATTGAACAATTAAATTACATTCGAATTTATTGCGACCAGTTCGAATTAATTTTTTATTTGTTTTCGTGTCAGCGTCTGCGGCAGCACTGCGGCGTTTTTCTCACGTAAATTATTTATTGGGCTTTATCGGTAGAAATATGTTAATTTAACGCCGCACGTAAATCAGCCGGACATAAATCAGGCAGCGCACGAGAGCTTACTATACTGAACATTAAAACCGCTAATTACTGCAAATGCGAGGAATAATAATCGAGATATCAAAGATAGCCTTTACACCAAAATGCGAAAACGCGATATAAATTAATGATTGGAGAAACCCCTTCGTGTTCCAAATGTGGTGTAAAATTGTGCGACGGAAATGGCTCGAATATGATATAAATCGACCGGATCGATTTGCTTCAATGACGGGGCATGATTGAACGATAAGAGTTATCGAAAATTGGTCAACCTTGAAATTGAAATTGATTTGGAAAAAATGCGATCAATAGAATAAAAACGCGTAAAGCGATAAGGAAATGGACGGAATAGTTTTCTGAGAGCGCGGTCGAGAAATATAATCCGCGGGACTGCGACGAGATTAATTATACGAGAAATTGCGTGTCGTTTTAATTCGTTATGTATTCAAGGCCGCGCGACGACTAGGACAATGCAAAACACAAGAAGCTTTGAAATGATTTGTTAACACGATGCAAGTGGCATGTCATTCGCATAATTATTATACGGTCGTTATGGCGTAATACAATGCTGGGTTTTCCATTTTTCTGAAAACGTTACGTATAAGCAATCGGTGGTCGATCGAGTATACGTGCCGTGATATCGATGCGAAAACGTCAAAAACATTTTCTCTTCAAAGATTTGTCTTCAAAGAATGAATATACGCGATGGAAAGAGGCTTTACTCGCTTTTTAAATGAGAATATCTCGCTTTACGCGACGCGGTTAAACATACTCTGTGTAACCTTTCGCGAGCAAGTGGGCGAAACCTTAATGAACTTTACGAAGATAAAAGGGACGCACGAGAAAATTTTGTTGAGAGCTTTGGAAACTTTATCATCGCTTGTCCCTTGTGAGTGATAACTCTTTTGTCGAGCGCTAATAATATAGTTAGCGAACCATCCCATCGCATTTAATCGATATTACATCATGATACATTATTGTGTCGCACAAATCGATTTTTGCGAAATGATTCGAATTGTGCTTTTATGTGATTAATAATATTTTTTTTGTTTATTTTGGTGATATCGATTTTTATTTTTACAGAATTGTACAAGTAAGATCTATATTGTAATACACACACACACACACACACACACAAAATGTATTAATTTTTATTATATCATGTACTATAATTCCTATTAATTTGCGTTAGTCTACACATATTAATTTTTTAATCTGGTCAAAGGAAAGAGTATATATGTCAATTAAAACTTTTTCACTGCGTTTTAAATCTAAAATCTAGTAGGACCGTGTGGGAAGCGCTAATCTCGCGCATGGTCATTTTTTTTAATTAACTTTTGGAAACTCAGTTTTATATCGTGTGTTAAAACCATCATGTGCCATAAAATCAATCTTTTCTACAAAAGTCATCAATTTCTTCTACAAAAGTTGTTCGTGAGAAAAAAATATTATACTTTCCATATCTTAAAAGAAAAAGAAAAAATTCGAGTTCACAAAAATTTATTATCAAAATTGAAATGACCAGAGTATTGTAATGCTATAATGTTATAATATCCAAATCATTTTATCACATTAGCCTCCTTGAAATTGTCTATTATCCCTTCGACCTTTTTCCCCGCCATCTGTGAAAGGCACATGTTTGTTTTGCGAGCAGATCGGTGGCGTCGCAGCTGATCCTCGGACAAAGCGTAATCGCTGAGACATACGACCAAGTGACAATCTACTTTAGCGACATTGTGGGCTTCACGAGTCTGTCAGCTGAGAGCACGCCTCTGCAGGTGGTCGATCTGTTGAATGACCTCTATACGTGTTTCGACTCCATTATCGAGAACTTCGATGTCTACAAGGTGAGTAGTATTGACTCGCTTTAACCATATCCGGGAGAGCAATGGAAATCATTCGATCCCTTGGTCGAAGGGGTGAATATTTTAAACGGGAGTACAAAGTCACGACATCGCACTGGCTCGTGGAATAAACTTTCGTTGGTTCGCACGCGAACGAGGTATCGTCAATGCTACGTGACATACTCGCAATATCCAAGTTTTTCCAGCGTAGTTCTATCAGAATGATGGACAAAGCGTTCATCGTTTCGAGTTTTTCTCGTTCGCGAGTGAGTCTGACTTCTTCAATTAGGAAACTCGGTCCTCTTTCACTTTTTTCCGATCTCTTTTTTTTCTTTATGGTTCTACGCCTTTGCTTTTTTCCGCATTTTTTCCTCAAACTAAAGATCATCCAGAATAATACCGCTCAGGCAATATATCATATTTCTCGTTAAAATCAAGTCTGAGAAATCTTGATTCTATATTTACAAAGTACTCCACGTGGCGTTATTTGGAATTTATCGCGAGATATTCGATACGTTAAGGTCAACGCGAGAAAAATAAAGATAAACACAGTAATTCCGGAAGACAAATTGGCCTTGATTTGAGCGATTTTCTATGAAAAGAACGAGATTACTGCGCGTGGAACTGAGAATCTTTTTATTACTGATAAAATATTCAAGTGCCCTAGCGTCTGTGAAAAATTAGAACGATAGAAAACGATGGAAAAAGTATCGCATATGATACGTAAAAATTTAATTACCGTAAAATTTATAAATAAGCACATGTAATGTATAATATTTACGTAGGATAAATTCGCAATAATATTTTATCGTGTGAGCGAAAGAACACCTTACAATATTATTTAATTAATAAAAAAAGGATAGTTGCATTAAGCGAGTCCGAAAGCACACAGAATTTTTGACCGATAAAAAAGCGCTAGTGTCTTAGTTTCAGAGAACATTTTTATAATTTTACAGTCTAAAAAGCACCCCTTAGTGAAGCACGGTAGCCGGTATATGATTATCGTGACTATATATACCTATCCTTCCTACAGCAGCTTTTACCTCTATTCCTTTTTTTTTCTACTTACAGATTAAACAAATATTCTCTATTTTTTAAAATATTAAATATTAGCGTTAATCATAAATTTTTGCTTATTATTCATACTGTCATGTAATATTTCAAAGCGATTGTCCTGGAGAAGAGAATTATATACTTTTTTTGTACATACTCTCAGTTTTAAATAAATTACTATTATAGGTGTACAGTTATAATAATTTTCAAAATTTTAATTATATTGACAATTGTAAAGATTTTTTTTAAGATAAAAATCTAATAATTCTTTATTTTTATAATATTCTTCTGTGTTTTATTCTGCAACACTTCTACATTTAATCTCACTTTGATCGTCTATTTCTCTTCAATATTCAGAATTTTTAACATCTTAGTGTCCTTGTCATACATAAAAATGTCCGTTTCGCAGTCTTTTCTTCTTTTTTACGGTCTTTTCCTCGTAATTAATCTTATTAATTTCGAATAGAAAATATAATGAACTGAGATAAACAAGTTTAACGTGGAAATGTTTTACATAAAAGTATTCTCGTATAAAATAGATATTTTATTAAATTTAATATAAATGTGTACTTATATATATTTAATATAGAATAAAACTTTTCTTAAACAAAAATATTCTCTTATATATATATATATATATATATATATATATATATATATATATATATATTCTCTAATATTGAATTTTTTTTATCAAAAAGGAATTTCTTTCGATTTCTTTTCAGGTGGAAACGATAGGGGATGCTTATATGGTTGTATCGGGATTACCAGTGAGAAATGGCATGAATCATGCCAGAGAGATTGCAAGGATGAGTTTAGCTCTCAGGGATACGGTAATGACGTTCAGTATTCGCCACAGACCAAACGAGCAATTGAAGCTTCGCATTGGCATGCATTCTGGTGAGTCAACACTTTATCACATATGTCTCTCCGCTCACGTAAAACGGAAGAAGATTAGTCTTAACATGATCCTAGGTTTCGTGCCAATTTTGACTCTTTCTATGGTTTGTTGTGTACCACTTACATATAGTGTATTTCAGAATTTTTAACTTTACTTTTAGCGACAGATCAAAAGTTTTGCAACAGCTTGTATTATTATTTATTTTCGAGAATCAAATTTTCTTTATATTTTGTTGTTTATTATTGTTTCGTAGATAGATTCCTTAATTCTCTGTTTTATGTCGAGAATATTTTCAATATATTTTAAAAAACGATATTATAAATCGAAAGTTTTCACTTTTTATTACAAATCGATTTTCGTTTGCGTGTAATGAAGGTTGAAGCATGAGTTACAGATTGATATCACACGAGTAACATGAATTAAATAAAAGAACGGAGCACGATATTTTGAAATAACTTTTAGCGAAAATTTTTTCTAGAATTTATTTGTTTTTTTATTGAAAATATTTTATGTGATTGGAACGATTGGAAATGGATTTGTTGAAAAGTCGACAATTACATCTGCCGCTACGAAAGACTAAATGATTGTGTTTCCCGATAAACAACATTATTGCATTTTTCAAATTTTATTTTCATTAATTTTGAAAGTCACAGGATGATAACTTTTGAGAATTTACACTCGGAATATTACGTAACGAAAATCTCTATTTCTCAGACACTATCCAAACTTTTTTGTACAATTTTTTTCAGTCAAATCGTTATCGTGCGAATATCATCTCATTTTTAAAATAACATTCTTTCAGATTGTATAAAACTTAGATTACGCTGTTCGCGAGAAGAAATAATTCTGTATGATTTACGTCAGACGGTTAGTTGTAATTGGTGAAGTTAATTGCTTTTTAAATGGACTTAAAATGCAACGCTGCTTTCGTATCGCCTAGTGAATAATCATTCGAGAAAATAATTGCTCGTTAAATTTTTCTTATGGTGAATAAATATAATAAATCTTTTCAGTATTGTTAATGAGAACGAAAAACGGTATAAAACAACAAATCTATGTTAAATTATGTTTTTCCCAAATTTATGTTAATGATATAAGAAACCGAAAGATATGCTTAAATGCTATTTAAAATATATTTGTTTTACAAAATCTTTTCTCCAAAGGGAATCTGAAAGATTAAATTAAACTTTGTTTATTCTGAAAAAAAAGAGAATAAATAATTTATAGACTGAAAAGAGAAAAATTTTCAGATGTTTTTATACATTTATATTTCTTTTTCTAAACCACGTGTCTTGTGGCCAATCTTACATTGATCTGATGTGATGCCGAAAGTAAAATTGGCGTAGGCGAAGTGGGTCGTACACGTGTTTGCTTATAGGACCATGTGTGGCCGGTGTGGTTGGTCTTAAGATGCCTAGATACTGCCTGTTCGGTGACACCGTCAACACAGCCTCCAGGATGGAAAGTAACGGAGAAGGTAATTAACAGCTCAATCATTCTCTGAAAGGGACGCCGGGGATTGTAATAGAGAAAACGTGAAGGTACAAAGTTTAGTTTATAGACATGCGCGGTAATTAAAGGGGAGAAGTAAAGGTGCGGCGACGCAAGAGAGCAAGGTCGACGCTTAAGAGAAAATCGACTCTGGTTCAAGTGTTTCCATAGAGATCCGACCTCGTGGTTACCTCATTTTCAGCCGTAAGCGCAACCATAAGTATTGATTAGCCATAACCACATGCTAATCTTTCCGGTAGCAATTCCTGTATAATCGTTATAGTATGTCGATAGTTTAATATATTCGACGATTATAATTCTGAAATATAACTTGAATGATTTAGAAATTACTTTTTGATCGATATTAAGCATCGTTAATATCTCGTAATGGTCTTTTATTAGAAAAGAAATTTATCCATCTGCCCTAATAGCTTTTTATTAGACGAGATCAATTCATTTTGAATATCTGTTTGCCAACGAGTCCAGCAATTTCGAGTACTCTTTCAATCGAATCGACGATAACGATTTCGATCGCTGCTTGACGGGGGGCAGCACACAACGATGAAATTGATTGCATGCTGTATCTTGTTTATCGGCACGCTCATGATACATGCACGAGTTTATGGCGTATCGTTTAATGCCACGTGGGCGGCGATTCTCCCTCGCAAGGATCTCTAGGTGCCGGCGTCGAGGCAAGGACGCACCGTAAGGCGCCACACGGCTGTTTATCGAGTTTCTTCATATAGTACGTTTTGTGTGCGTCGCGAGAATTATATCACGCACGTTAAAAAGAGTTTCCGGGCGATAGATTGCATAACGACGCGTTTCACAATTTCTCTCTTTTTTGCTTTTGAGATTTTTTTTTTATTTCTTTATACTGATCATCGAACACGCGTTCAAGCACGAAACGTGAACGTGACAGTTTTTCAGGCATCGTGATATTGTGTTATTTACGCAAACAAACGGATTATTCGATTATAACTACAGTCTTTGTAATGCGGATTTTATCATCGATCGATCGATTCTTTTACGTAATCGAAAGAGATTGACTGATTTTAGAATTATAAAAGATAATCAAAAAGATCGAAAGAGGACTTTCTGAGAATGAAAAACATTCAATTAATATACCTTAATCTTATTGTTTATTTTCTTTTGAAAGAAAGTAAAAAGATTTTCAGAGATAAAGTTTTAAAAAGCAATTATAGATAATACTTTACTCTCTCTTGATTCACTTTAATCTTAATTTTAATTTGAGTTTAAATAAATCTTACTTTTCTTTAGAATCCTAATGCAAAATGATTTAATATCATTTGTGTTTAACTAGTCTGGAAATTTTACTTACGCATAAATCCAGTTTAAATTAAAATTTAAAAGCAAGATTGTATGTAAAATGTATGTGATTTCTAGGATATTATGTAGATAACATATATGGAGATTTGAAATATAAAACTCTGTAAATGTTACATCTCTAGAAAATTATTTTTGTAAAATTCCCTGTTAAAGCAGAAGCCGACACAGCTTTTAAATCATCCACTTATGAGGACATTTATGAGATAAAAACACACATAATGTTTTCTTTGTATACTTTTGTTCAACTAAATAAAATATTATTCTCCTCCAGGGATTTTTAACATTTACAGTATTTCACATGTCAAATCTTCATCTAATGAATATCATTGATGTGTTAATGATTATTGATTGATTATACAGCAACATGTCTATTGTCCAAACGCAATATATCGCTGCTGAATACGTGTACTTAATCAATTATCATTCATTTACGTACTTAATCAATTATCGTTTCATTTACGTAGCGCGGAATATTTATTACGTAAAATAATTGACGTATTATATCGCATAATAGAGTGATCCGTTGTAATAAAGTTATATAACTGATTTAAAATAAAGGACTTAGAGCGTGCTATCGATCGCACAATCGCGCTATAATTTCTTTTTCCGTAGAAAACGCAATCAGGTTGCTCTAGAAACAGGGCGAGATCATACGAAAATTACACGTATATCGGATTAGCATATTTGTGATCATCCGCGCTCTGGCCGTTGGCTGTATCGTAATCGAACTTGCGCATCCAGTCACTGACGACGGAAGTTCCAATCAACGCGCGCATAACTTTATTATCGCTTTAAATTCCATTAAAAGTTCTCTCTGGACGAGCAGCTCGAGAAAGTACGATAGTGCGGATTTATTTACTTATAGTCTAGTTACATTGTTTACGGATCAGCTCGATTTGTTTCTCATACTTTTTATACCTATTTATACCGATAATATCTTATGATTAGCAATCTTGAGATCCGAAGAAAAAATTTTCCCGATTTCTTTTATATATTATATTTGTTAAAATATGAAAAATCAGGTAAATTATTCTTCTCTAAACTTCTGGGAGAAAATAAAGTTTACTTTCTCTTTCTAATTGAACAAGTGATTCATTCCTTTTAAATTTCAGATTAAATTACTGTGTTTGCTGTATAAAATACATACAAAACTTTCTAGAAATTTAAAAAAGATACATTTTTTTATACCTTTGATAGGATTTATTTAACAATTTTTTTTAAATTTTTATGAATAACTTGAATGTGTTCCTTGTTTTCACTGGAAAGGAAATTGACAATATCAAGCTATCTGATTTTTCTATCTTCGTGATTTTCGATCAACTTTAATTCTATAAAAAGCGAAACTGCTGGTAACAACAGGAAGTTATTTAGTAATTTTAATTGATAATCTAAATATATGAAGTTTACGTGTCAAAGGACTTTAAATTTTCCCTTCTCATCTTGATGCGTCGGTTGTTCATCGATGCGTCAAAATAAATCTAGTCGTGCTTTAAGTTTTAAAGGTCACGTCGAACCGCGAAATTAATGAAGGAGTTGTATGACAGCTTATCTTCGTCATTCAGAACACAAAGTGACATTTCGTGCTTGTCCTGCTTGGATAATTATTAAAAATTGCAGTTTTTTTCCGAATAATGAATAATTTGTTGTGCTTTCTGGCACTCTCGCTCAAGGGGAAAACGAGCTCCTATTTTGTTCGCGCAAATTGCTTATTTTTCGCGCATAAAATTTTTTGCGAATTTACAGTATGCTTTTCGCTGCTTGAAATTTTGTTGAACGTTGTTCCTCGTGGAATTGGTAGAGTTTAGCGGTATGTTTGTGTGTTCTATGAAAGGTTAATTTACATTCAGGTAAAAATTAGAAGAGAAAATCTAGAGTAAAGCATTATTATAATAATTGTTCTTAAAATCTTTATTAATTAGAAAAGATTCTTTTAGATCCTTTATAACTTGATATATTTTAACTCGATTTATATTAAATATTTGACATATTGATTACAAATAAAATTGATCTTAAAGCTAAAGAACGGCATTGAAATTAAAATAGACGTTTCTGAAACATTTTGTATTTGTAATCCAGTAATGTATAAAATGACCACAGAACAATTGTGTCAGCATCAAATGCACATGGAACTCGTGTCATTGTGCGCTGTGTTGAAACTACAAGGGATACAGCCGCCTACAAAGTGCACTATCATTGGAAGCTATTGATTCAAAGCTTATTCGCGTTACGTGCAGTTACTTTGAAAAGCTGCCTTGAACGCGAATTTTAAGCTGACGAAATTTATTTATTTTATTTTTTTTTTATTTTCATGCCCGCCGGTCGTCAAATTTCAGTATTTGAAGCGATCCATAGGAAAAGGGCATAGTATGGCCTTTCATCGAAATTGGATGAATCCAAATAATATTAAGTCACTGTTTTTAGAGCTTAAAATATGAGAATACTTTAAAATATGAAATTTTTAATCAAAAATATAAAATATATTATTTGAAAGAAATTTAAAAAAAAATTACTCAGTATTTTGCAAAGTAATTTATCCAACTACTATCTAACGTTCTTTAATTGGCTATTTAATAATTACTCCTCAAAAAGAAGCGTTCTAATTAGCGTTGTAAGAGGATTATAAGGGACATGCGTAAAAGAAGTCGTTTTTCTTTTTTCTCTGCGATAGCTTTAAAGATCCACGTCAGCCCGAAGACAAAGGAAATTTTGGACACTTTTGGTACATTCGAACTCGTCTGCAGAGGAGAGGTCATATTAAAGGTACGTTCTTAGTCCATATTGTGAATTTTCCTCAATTTTTTTCGAAATCAACGTGTACTATTATGTATCTACCTGCTCGGCTTCTTATTTCACAAATCCAACTTCTCGTTTCCTGCCTTGGGGACGAGTGAGAATAGGAGGCCGTGCAAGTCACAGTTAAGACGCTTTTAGTGGGATTGTTGAATGGTTTTTCGTGCCGCAAAATCACCGAATGGCGATGAGGGTGAAAGGTGGCTTTCGCGATTGGCATTTCGCGACAGAAAGATGGATATGGGTGATTATTACGCGAGTGCACCGGTTACGGTCTTATCTCGCGGATCGCGATATACAATATTTTGCGCGAATTTTTTTCCTGTACAATTAAGCGATAGTCGAGTTTCTCAGTGGAATAAGTACGCGCGATGCTCTTCATGTTTCATTAATTTAATGACGGGTATTTGTATCTTTAGAATATATGCGATGTCTTGCAATGACTCCAAGTACTTTATTATTTGCTGCAACTGTTTAAGATATTTCTCTAATTAATTTTGTATTTTATAATTACAATTTATATTAATTATATTAATTATATTTCTATTAATATTTATTAATATATTTATTAATATATTTCTATAAATATTTATTAATATATTTATATTAATTATATTTCTATTTTACTTTATATATTTTTCCATCATCGAATGTTAGAGTGATAAAAATTCTTGATGCAACATCGAAATTTTTCTCTTCTAATATAATATCTTTTTTTATTCTTCTAGTTATTATATTAAGTTTTGAAATTTCCCTTCAGTTTTAAATGTATAATATAAGCAATACTCTTTCAACGAGGGACTCGACTTTCTCAACTTTGGCAATCGCAATCCCTAGGGTCAGGAATTGTAAATCGCGCAATTGCAAACTATGCCCGACGCGGTTGCTCGTTTCATATATAGAAGACCTATTCACAGATGTTGTACCGTAACCGAGAGCGTTATATTCTCGCTCGATATGCACATGTCGCGTCGCAAGCATTGCCTGTTGTCCGCAAATGCAATCTGTCTCCGTTTTCCCGGAAGAGAATAATTCGCATAAACGCGTAAACCGACGGCAGTTATTTCAGCAGCGCCGAAATTATTTTACCATCGTCGCGACAAAGTGGATAATACGATAAACACGTAATGGATTTTAGAAATGCGACTACTACGTTGAATCATACGATCTCGTTAATCTTCACGTAGACGTTAAGTTCCGCTATTACGCGAGCCGAGAATTATGCGATCGGTTTGTGATTACTTGGTTGCGCGACCGTGAAACGTCGTCGTGTCGCTTGTCATTAGACGATCGATTAAATATATCTGCTCGAGTGCAGACGTTGATGATGACAGAGGCACAATTGAACCGTTTACCGTACAATTCGGGTCAAAGTTCAGCGCTCGCGCATGAGAGAGAGAGAGAGAGAGAGAGAGAGAGAGAGAGAGAGAGAGAACGGATGCAGCGGAGGTATGATAATTAATTAGTAGGAGAGCGCCGGCAGGAACTTGGCTTGGCAATTCGTGCGTACATCGAGCTTGCCAGCCGAGATTAAAATTCAAGTACCACATACCATCGGACAATATATGTTGCCGCTTGTTTGAATATTCACGAGCGTAACTGACAAGTTAAATGCATTCGCTGATCGCCATCGTGTAACGAAGCGACACAATAGTTGTGTTACATTCAACTCTACCACAGAATCATCTCAATTAAATCTTTGAAAGTGTGCGTACTGATTTTACGCGCTATGATTTTTAATCTAGACTACTATAACTATAATATAATGTGATTTTAATTTAATTGTTTTATACTTTGTGTTAATAAATTTGATAGAATTAACGAGTTTTTTATATGATTTATCTTTATAATGTATATAAAGAAAAAATATAAAAATAATATAAAGATAAATTGTGCAATATATTCTTCTGGATTTTCTGATTGCACATGAAACTTGAGTAAGATCGGATCGATTTTAACTCTCGAAATAACCCCTCGTTTTTGCCAACATCCGCAGGGTAAAGGTCCCATGACTACTTATTGGCTAATGGGTGAAAAACCGACGAATAACAACGTGCAACAGGCGAATCCCACAACGACATTCAGCCAGATATCGACTCTGCAAGATCAATCTCCTGCCGGCACCGCTCAAATTCAAATGACGCAGCCGAAGCAACTGGAGCAACGCCCGCTTCCACCCACTGGCCAGCACAAATTTCAAGGTCAGTCGGACCAGCAGTACTCAGCTCAACAGCAACAATCGATTCAATTGAGGAGTCAGGAGCCTCGACAGCAGGGGCATCCGGGTCAACAGAGGCCGCAAGAATCGCAGCACCCGGGTTTAACGGGTCAACCACGAGGCCAAGGCTCGACTCAGACCAATCTCTCGTCCGTTGCTCCGAATCAGCTTCAGCCGAAAACCGCAATAGCCATGAATCCCACTTGCGGTCTCGCCATGACTGGGAATGGTGCGCCGAAATCGACGATAGCGTCGCGGACTGTCGTCGGCAACTCCTCGCCGTCTCGCAACCGGTCGAGTGGCTCATCCAACGCAAACAACTCCGTGCACCAAGTCTACCCAACGGCCGAGAATATGCCCAATCACACCGAAAGCGGCCCCAACGCACCGCTTCTTTTACCCGCGGGCGCGATTCCCAGGGTCTAGCTCTCTTAAAGTGTTCTCCGCTGGCGGCATTCGCTTTATCAGTTACCGAATCTTCAAAGGATACCGCGAGCTTGGAATCGATACTTGGATACATCGATGGGAATTTTGTTTGATCGTTACTCGTGAGAAAGAATTAGATGAAAGCAACAGACTTATAAGAGGAAGGAAAATGAAGAATTTTTAATGCTGTCAAAACTCAGCTTCTACGATTCAAGAATTAGATCTCTTCGAGACAACAATTATCTCATTCAATCAGGTTTATCATGCATTTCTCTTGCGTAATTAATTTTGTAGCTTTCTGAGAAATATTTGTTGAATCGCAATTGTAGTTAATCAATTGATAGAAATTTTTTTTGACACATTATTCACACTCTTAATGATAGATGTAGCTGACAAGGCGAGGCTCTACAGAGTCAAGGACCAACTCCAAATTCGCAGAAAGTGATCTCTTTCTACAAGGGTATTATGGAACCAAAGTTTACCGATAACAATTAGCGCAATTTAGAACAAATATGAATGTCGCGATGATAATTATCATATCGCATGTAAGAATGGAGCGAACTCAGATTTAAGCAGAAAAAACCTGAAGAAGGAGCAATTAATTATAGAGGGATACATGATCGATGATATGCTCTTGCCGAAGGTACTTATGGTCTCTTGCATATGAACACAGTATTATTACCGATCACGTATGCTTTTTATTTATTCAAAATAAAACATTCGACGATTCATATGCAATGACACGTAAAATGCAATGCGCTTAATTTAGCGGCAAATTTCTCGTATTAGCCGCGATTGATCCCCGCCGAAAATCCTATACATGGAATTAAATAAAGAACCACGGACATACACAATTCTAAATTCTCTTTTTGAAGGATTTCAAGAAACTCATTTTATCAATTTCGAATTTCAATTAACGCGATTATTTAAATTTAATTTCTAATTTCATGATTATTTAAATTTTTTTATTGATATTATTATTAAATTATTTAGAATGGGACAGAGAAATAATTGGACCGAAGTTGTAATTTATTAATATTGGTGAAGTTGACTTAAGATTGATCATAAAAAAACGGTGAATTTTTTCGATCTTATTTATATATATATACTTTTTATAAAAGTATTTGTGTGAAAGCTTCTCTCGATATATTTTTTCAATTTTTTTCTATTGACATATTTTTTTCTCTTTTTCGGAATTTATCTGCGAACAAATATCACAAGGCATCTAGATCAGCCACAGTGTGTTTGTCGTTGCATGCGCAATATAACAAATATACCGCTCGTAATGCGCACTTACAGAGCGCAATATACGACACAGAGAATCTATTACATACACACATACAAACACACACACACACACACATATTCAAAATGTTATACATAAATATATAAAAGAGAGAAAAAGAGATATATATGTATACACACACAGATACATGTATATGTTACGAGATTAGATTATATATATATTATAGATGTATATGGCTGCAAGAAAGCAAAAAGTTACCAGTAGCAAACATCGATGTTTAGAGCCGCTCGTAACGAACGGAGGCTGGGCCTCTCGCGAAACGAGTCTATGAAACGTGTCTGAAATATAATAGCGAGAGTGCGAGTGCATATATCTGCGACACGAATACACACATACAAACATTCGTACATATATAGGAGAGCAGGTATATGCACATGCGGTCGCAGTTGCACACATGTGTTTAATGTATGGACAAACGGTGCAGGTGGTTGATGATTTTTCGTGGTTTTGCTGTTGTAAACATGGTATGCGACGATGCGACGAAAGAGAAAGGGAGAGAATACACACTCGCATTCGCGAGTATGAGGCATCGTGAAGAGTGAAATTCTATCTGTGTCAATCTCTCTTTTAACGATGTACCAATGAATATTCCGAAAATAAAGTTTAATCGTTTTCAAAAAAAACTGTGATTAGCTCGGCGTGTCCCCTCCGTGTAACTTATTAACGTCGCACACGTTTTTACTTTACCCTGCATTGTAATAAAAGGAAAATTGTTTTAGTAGACAGTTTTTATTGGACACGTCATACATAAAAGTGCGATAAAAATCTTTAGATATATGTATAAAAAGGTAGAAAAATCTTTGGTATATACGAAAGATCAGCGGGGAAGGGGAGTGAACGGGGGGGGGGTTTCAAAATGTGACGTTCAAACTACGGCGTTCGCGAATATCCAATCGAGGTAAGAGCTCACACGGGTGTATATCCCCGGGAATCCAGGTTCACCGCAACGGATTCCCCAGGATACTATTCCGATGTTGACCCACCTGCCGTTGCCAAGTTGATGTAGCAATGGACCGCCTGAATCACCCTGAAAGAAGAGACTTATTGGACTCTGGGGTAATGTATTATGTATAGATCTATTTTTTAAAACGCGTATCCATCTTATAAGCCGTCTTAAAATATTAACGGATCCCCTTTCCCTTCGGAGATAGGGGGGCATCCATTAAGGATAAAGACTTTCAGATTAATGCGCATTTTAACATTTCATCGCACGTTTACCATTTTACTTGTAGTGAATAAATCATCGTCTTACTTGACAGGCGTCGCGACCACCCTCGTAAGCGCCGGCGCACAGGGTAGTATTCGAAATGCGTTGCGTAAAGCTGCGAACGCATTTTTCCTGAGGCCACACCGGCACTGCGGCCTCCATCAGTACTGTACTGGTAGGTCCTCCGTAATATTGCGTACCCCATCCTAATATAAACATTTTCTCAAAAGTTACAAAAATAATCTATACACAACTTTTTTTTACGTATCGCATTATTTATACAAAATAAGTCGTGAAAAATATAAAAATGAAGGGATGATTCCTCCTCGCGTAGAAATAGATCGAAAATGCAGAAGAAAATTTTTTTGTAGTTTCTGTATTTGAAAAAACTGATTTTGAAAAAAATTAAAAAATTTTACTTCATATTTTCAATTTATCGTTGCACGAGAAATGATTTCTTCCTCGACTATATCATGTTACATTTTCTGATCTTGTATAATAGCAGAGATAAAATAAAAGAAATTATTTTACGCGAAGTTTAGCTACGATTAAAATAAATATCCACAGAGCGCAAAAATAAATAATAGAGTAAGTAAGCTCTTCATCTAATGTAATATTATTTAAAAAATAACAGATCTGTCATAGAATTATAATAATTTGTCTTTTAACAAATTTGTAAAAAGAATCTAAAGAAAAATCAGTAGTTTAGCGCATATAATTTTTCTCATTTAAGAAATAATATATATTTATGAGATTTTCGACCTGTGACGATGGCGTTCTTATTCTCGAACGATTGTTGAACCGGCGGGAGGCAGATAGGCCAGATGTAGCTATTGAATGCTGTGGGTCGATTGATTTTAATAATGGCAATGTCGTTCTCGTAACTGGTTAACTTGAAATCCCTATGTATTCGTATTTCCGAAACCATGAAATCCAATGCACGCGTTTCATCGGATTTGGTGAAATCGTACTCGCCGAGTCTCACCGTGATGTCACGCGGTTTGTACCTGAACAAAAAAATGCACACGCGGTATAACTGTAATTCGCATAACTGTTCATTTCATGGTTACGACAAACGGATGCCGCGCGTATACAGAGTAGGCCATTTTAGTCTACGCACTGAAATATCTCAAAATCCATAAGTTTAAGACAAAAATGTTTCAGACAAAAGTTGTATGGTTTCGAGGGGGTACCATAAGAGGGTACCATTGGTTTGACCTTGAAGAGTTATTTGAAGGTCACATGAAGGTCACCTTTAATTTCTTAAACGGAATACTATATTTTTTATTGCATATTCTTGTAGCTTATTTCGAGAGCTTTCCAAAACACTATAATAAAGTATTTTTTTATTGAGTACTTTTCGAGTTATAAGGCTTAAAGTAATATTTTAATTTTATATAAACCATAAAATATCTAGTAAAATATTCATTTTTTATTATCTTACCTTAATACTTTTATGTACAAAATAATGAGAGGAATCAATTGGTGTAAGAAAAATACAGTTGTTTTTCTTACACCAATTGATTAAACTCGAAAAGTACTTAATGAAAAAATACTTTATTATAGTGTTTTGGAAAGCTCTCGAGATAAACTACAAGAATATGCAATAAAAAATATAGTGTTCCATTTAAGAAATTGAAGGTGACCTTCAAATAACTCTTCAAGGTCAAACCAATACCCTTTTATGGCCCCCTCGAAACCATACAACTTTTGTCTGAAACATTTTTGTCTTAAACTTATGGATTTTGAGATATTTCAGTGCGTAGATTAAAATGGCCTACTCTGTATATCCCACGTTACAGTCTCGGAACAAAAGGTACATAAGTGTTAAGTGTGCCGACACGCTAAGAACATTATAAAGTCTAAGCGCGATCACTGTCAGACACCGGGGTCGCGAGAATATGAATGTCTTGAGCCTGAAATATCGTCCAGATTGTAATCGTATTATTAAACTTTAAAGATATACGAAAACATAAATGTCAACAAAAGTTTCATTTTTTAGTTTCAATTTTATCATAATATTTTTGTTCAGAATTATAATTTATAAATTTTATATACTCCTGGGCAAAATGAACGCATAATTTTTTTTTCACTTTTTCTTTAAAATTTTTCGTTAAAATTTAAATATCAGCTTTTAGAGAAAAAGTGAAAAAAAATTATACGTTAATTTTGTCCAGGAGTATATATAGAAAGAAAAAAATATTGAAATAGCATAAAATATTTAATATTTTATGACACAATGCGCGCGCTTAAATAATGACATTTATTAAAAATTGGAAGAAATTTTACACACACACACACATTTCACACTTTTAAATTGAAATAACATTAAACTTTTTTTTCGAGACCCGTTCGGTTTTGGGTTGCAAGGGATTATGATATTACAAATAGTTTACTTGTAAACACAATGCGCTGCGGTAAGAACATGCCTATCGGTGATCAATACACCCCCGCAATACTGAAAGACGCCTTGTCGGAGAAGAGCCGCCATCCACGGCCATTCTTTAGGATCAGCCGGCTGGCCACCCACGATTCTGATCTTCGTTTTTGTGGTCGTACCACAACCTCTGGGTCTTCGCGGTTTCCTCGTTGCTTCCTTATCGGACAAAGTCGCGTTTTTCCGCGAAATTTCATCCTTGTCGTCAGTGGATGGCTCATTCTCGTTCTCGTTTTCGTCCCACTCCTCCTTATCATCGTCGAGATCTGCGGGAAAAATGAAAAATTTGAAGAATATACGTTACTTGCGTACGTCACTCACGTACGCAAGCATGCGGATGTCGTGAACATTGACAAGTGTGTGTGATAGGCAATGTTTATCGAAAAGGTATACGTGTGTTACGCTTCCATCAAAATACATTAGGTGTTAATCGATAAAGGCATCTGTCGCGGGTAAATATTGCGTGAAACCGATCCTGTGATCCTGTTATTCAATTTACAGAAAATTTTTCACATTACAGTATACGCGAGAAGAGAATCTTTATAAACATTTTCCACGAAATTACAATGAATAAATTGTAGTATCAATAACTAATTTATTATAATTGTGGAATTATACGAACTTGCAATCGCTGGTAACACGCTGGCTAAATCATCGTGGAAGGTTTTATCCGATCGAGTTGTCACGATGCTATCCGGACAACACACACCGATGTATCTGCGACGAGGAAAACATTAATATGGAAACGATCGCTGCATGAAGTACAATATTAGCTTACGTTTGCTCAATTATGCACATATAATCCATAAATCGCTCAAAGTTCAAGCGGAATTGCTCAAGGACGCATCCGCTAAAATGTTTGCAGTGACCCTTCTGATTGCCCGGCGCGATACAATCTTGATGCGTTTTCTATGAAAACATTAATTACTATTATTTATTAAATATCTCTTTTTTTTATCACACTCTTTGAATTTATAAATAACACCATGATAACATACTTGTTTGCTTAAAGTTCCGGGACCCAGATTGATAAACCGTTTGCCGCGAAAGTACGGATGCGAAATGTTTTTCGGAAATCGGAATAGGTTCTGATGCAGAGGATGTTCCCATTCTCGGTTCCTCACTATTGTCAGATCTGAGAAATATGAGATGCATTATATAAATCGATGAACTCGTTTGCGTTGTTGCATGCTGTGTTTACACGTGTGAATACATATAAGTACGTGTATCTGATACACAATGAAATTTAATGAGGACCATCGAGGATAGAGCGTCCGGGAGATATATTATCAGCATAACACGATTCGGCTATTTCCGTTGAAAAAAAATATCTTCTGAAATTTTCGAGACGTAAAATGAGTCTCGATTTGTCACCTATTCAACCGCGACTCACAATAGCGATATTATTTATTATGCTTATTTACATTTAATGCATTTCTGAAAAATATTGCGGTCACAGTGCGTGTATTATTTGCCAATTTTATAGATACTTAATTTTTATGAATGCACAGATATTAGTGTATTTTATAATTTATAGAAAAATATCACTGGTATATTTATCATTTGCACAAGTTGATTTTATAAACTTCATATATATATTTCTCTCTTTACTTTAATAAAAATCTAAATCTTTTTATGTTATCTTTTTATATTATTAAATATTATTATATTATTATATTACTTATTATATTATTATATTATTATATTATTAAAAACAGAGTATTTTTACTGATTGCTACATTACTATTTATATATTTATATTATACAAGAGATACTGTGTGCTTAAAGTAATTTAAAGTTTAAGCCAGAAAGTGAAATTTATTCGCAATGTTTTAATTTGTATTACAAAGAAAGAATAAGATTTCATTTAATATACAATAATGCTTACCTGTAGCATTTTTGAAATCGGTGGGAAGGCATCGGTAACATTGAAGGATGCACAATAAAGAGAGTAGCACAAATTGATAGACATTAGTAAACGTCTGCATTTAAATTAATGTCGATGTCGGTTCTTGAATGACAACAGCAGGAGCACGACGGTGGCTTTTTAGACAGCCTCGACTAGAGAACGGGCAATGACTTTGACATGCGGAAAGCCGCCACTTATATACACACTCGCCTGCAGCATATGGAACCCAGCAAACGTTTTCTCAAGTTGGATGCCTTCCATTAGGCGTTCGAAAACTTGAAGATTACAAGACAAGGAAAAATGATAATATTAGTATCATGATATCTTTACTATTATTATACAGGCCATAATAGATTAATTATTTAATTTGCACATACCTAACATATTTACAGAAAAATAATTTTTAGGAATTTATTGGGATAAAAGAGGAAAGAGAGAAGAGAGAGAGAGAGAAAATAAAACCGAAAATTTTAAAAAATGCCTCTTAAATTGAAAAAGTGGATATTTAATTAAAATTTATTTGCAATTATTTCTCACTCGTTTCAACATTCGTTCTGTCAAATTAGTAAAAGTGCTTTGTGCCGCTCTATCGATTCGACATACATCGTTTTTATGTGTGTCCGATCATTCAATAAACCCATCACATTAATACGGCCTAATTGCCACAAAGAGTAAAGTCGCGGATCAGAAGTTATTTCAAGGAAGAGTGGAGGTCGGGGAAGAAATTATGCACGACCTATCTGAACAAAGATTAATTCATGCAAATATGCCGACGCATATACTTGTCGAAGCGACGGAGTAATGAACGACCGGTAACTCGAGAAATATTCGATTCCGTTTGACGTTTCATTAAACGCTCAATAACGCAAACCCCGCGCTGCTGCAGGATCTCGAGAACCGGAGAAGGAAGATGGAATCCAAAGAATACGATGAAAGCGCGATGAACGAGCCATGGATAAATGCACGAAAGGACGCGAACGAAAGGAGAATGCTCCAAAAAAAAGATGAAGCTTTTTCTTTCTCTCCCTGCCGAGAAACCGACAGATAAAATTCAGTTATCTTCCGTCTTCGTTTCTACATACTCGAGAAAACGGACATCACCCACATGTCTAGGCCATTGACTTTGTCGAGTCGCGCGCATGCACGCACAATGTGCATTCATCTATGAGAGATGCACCTGCTTGAAAAGTGGGGATTTTTGGGGGATATTTAGGCGACCAAGATGCAATATTCGCTGAATAAGCAATGAATTTCACAGCGAATAATTTTTGCTCTTAATTTTCGTTATTATTTCGCTTTTGTATTGGGTATGCAGTATCCCTTTAGGCTACATAAAATTTAAATAACTATGTCTAATATGGCATTAAATGACAGATATGGGTTTATGGGCTATTTCAAAACTTTTTAAGAATGGTCGAACGGAATAGAAGACTGCGATTGAGAAACGCAAAGTCCAGTTTATTTTACGCAATATTTTGCGTTCAGTGTGTTGGCTATCTATTTATGCACGCGTCATTAATCGTTTTGAATGAGATGAAATCGACTGTGCTGATAACGGGTCCCGCTTGTCTCTTACAGCTTTTCTGTTTCGGAAATCCGGAAAAATTCACAAATTTTTTGCGAGCGTAGAGAAAAATTTAAGAGCTGCAAAACAAGAAATATATGTACGGATTAGTCTTTAATCTTTATAAAATCAAATAATTCTCGTTTCTTTAAAATACAAAATGTGCTAGATTTCTCTTTCATGACAACTATTTACGACTTGAACGAAGCGTCTCGTGAAAGAGGAGAATACGATTAAATCCGCGATGCTTTGAGAGAAGCGACATCCTACTAGGATGATGTAGTATTTTGTAAAAAAGTTTTTAAATGCTCAAAAGCCACGCACGTTCTCTACGCTCATTTTCTAACATTACACATTCAGTGTGTAGCTCTACAAAAGACACGCTCGACATTGAATCCTCGAGTGTTTGCGAGTGTTTGCCGCGGGCATTTGCTGCATTGTAAGTTTAACAGTAAATCTGTCATGCCACTCATCGCTCGCGTTTCAGAATCCGTCTTCAGCGCTGCATCAAGGAGGATGTCATCTCTCAGATATAGTTCTTTCTAGTCTCAAGAAACTTGGCGTTTCACGGGGCTTTGCGTGCAACCGAAATTGACTCGACACAATTTTACAAGGGAACAAGGACATTGCAAATTTTTCAAAAAATTTTTTAAATAACATGACAGAATTCAACATTTTTGTAAAAGGAAAGGATGTGCATACGATAAAGAATTGAAGGTGGGAAGAGAGATGTTCGAGTATCAAAGTTGAACGGCACAGTAAGAAATTGTCATCACCCACATGCTCGGCACGTCTCACCGCGAAATCTTCCGTAGACTCGCTTTGCCATACAAGATCGAGAGCACAGATCTCCATCCTGATTCGTTTGTGAGTAAGATTAATTTGACGTCGTATCGGCAAGCCTTTCGCATTTACGATTTTGAACGATGATGGATGTGCATAAAGTGATGCTTGCGATATGTGATTACTTCTGAGAAGATTTTTAGAACCTGATTTATTCTCGTCCTACTACTTTCACCGCGCATGTCATTATCTTTTGAAAAAAACAAAACAGTTATAATGGCAATACGAGTCTAGTGTCGATGTTATAACACATTTATTTATATTACAATCAAACAAATATTGATATTAAAGCATACAAAGAGAGGATAGCGAACGTTTCGACCCTATTTTTGGGTCATCTTCAGCGCGAAAGTATATAATAAAAGATAATATAATAACAATGTGTTTTATATCGGAGTCTGTTACAAAGGTTGCTGTTTAAAGCGATAATAAATGTCTCGGTATCTCATTATCTTGACGATGCCTACGTAAAAACAAAGGACAAAAGTAAAATAAGTTAAATAAATAATGTAATTAATATGAACAAAGAAAGAAAAAGTACTAAATTAAACATGAAATTATGAGATTGGAATGTTAATTTATTAAAAATGATCTAAATATAAACTGAACATAAAGTCAAAGAAATAAATGAATAAGTTATAAATAAGTTAAATAAATAATATGACTAATATGAACATAGAAAGAAAAAAGTACTAAGAATTACATGAAAATTACGAGATTGAAATTATTTTAATGTCAACTTATTAAAAATGATCTAAATAAACTGAACATATAGTCAAGAAATAAAAATTAAAAGGTTAAACAGATAAGAAGTTAAAACTACGGAAATAAGACTTACTTCCAGGCATCGAAGATAATGACGCGCCGAGGAGATGAATAAAGACAACTTAACATCTCCGAAGACAAAGATCGACTCGTCTTTAACGGATAAATGTGACTTATATATAAACGGTAAAGAGAGTCAAATAATGTATAAATGTACACATACGCAAAGTCGCAGACCTATTTGTTATGATAGAAACTGTGTTAAATTTTTGGCAAGTTGTTGACAATATTTAAATAAATTTCTGGTAAACGTTCAGTATCCGTTTGCAAATTGAGACCATTTTTTTGCCTCTTGATATATAGCATTTCGGAGATCAATCTTTTACTCAAATATGGTTCTCGATCCAAAACCTGAACGCCATCCCAATCAAAAGTATGATCAAAACCAACCCTGTGATTCGTGATGACTGATTGAGAATTAGTGTTATGTCTAATGTGGCTGCGATGTTCGTTGATTCTGGTATGCAGTTGTCTGCAAGTTTGTCCAACGTAGGACGCATCGCAATCCATGCAGTTCAATTTGTATATGACGTTAAAAGAATTGGAAGTGGGAAGAGGATCCTTATGAGCCCTGATGAAGTTTTCCATTTTATTGATACTGTAATATGAGAGTCGAACATCCAAATCCTTAACGATATGTTTAAAACGCCCGGAGATTGAAGGAACGTATGGTATCGTGAAATAAGTAATGTGATCATTTGTGTTTATGACCTGGGTATTATTCACTAAGGAATTTGGTTTGAAAAGGTGTTTCTTAAGGCGGTCAACACATGTGTGGAAAATAAAATTTAAAGGGTATCCATTGCTTAAAAGGATGTTGATAGCCAATTTAATATTCTTATAATGGAAAACAGGGTGAGACAAGCGGAAAACCTTGTCTATTAAACCAATTACTGTGCCTCTTTTTTGGCAGAGAGGATGTTGAGATAAGAAGTGTAGGTATCTACCGGAAAAGGTATCTTTACGGTACCAGTCAAAAATTATAAAATTATTGTCGGAAATTAAAGTCACATCTAAAAAGTTAATTTTATTGTCTACAGCAATTTCCATTGTGAATTGTAGACGAGGATGGAAAGAATTGAAAGTGTCCAGAGTATCTTTAAAAAAAGAAGGAGGAATGGCTAACAGAACATCATCAACATACCTTAAATAGAAGGGGGGAGTAAATTTTAAGGAAAGAAGTGCTTTGTTTTCCAAATCCTGCAACACTATGTCAGCTACAATAGGAGACAAGGGGGAGCCCATGGGCGTGCCAAAGAATTGCTTGTAAGTGATGTCGTTAAAGGTGAAAAAGGATGAATCCAACACAAACTTAACTGCTAAAAGGAATTCATTGCATGGTATGTCACAGTTTGGCGAGATATTACTCCATCTGGAAGAAACGCTGTCAATAATCAGATCTGTTGGCACGTTAGTAAAAAGAGAAATTACATCCAGCGAAACTAATCTGAATTTGTTGTCGAGGTATGTATTAGACAGTTTTTTAACCACATCACAACTGTTGGAGACATGGCTGTGAGAAACCGGAAAACTCTTAATCATGATCTTATGTAAATATGTGGCTAAAAAGTACAAAGGACTGTTTATGGATGAAACAATTATTCTAAATGGACAGTTCGGTTTTTGGATTTTGGGTAAACTCATTTTTAATAAGTTGACATTAAAATAATTTCAATCTCGTAATTTTCATGTAATTCTTAGTACTTTTTTCTTTCTATGTTCATATTAGTCATATTATTTATTTAACTTATTTATAACTTATTCATTTATTTCTTTGACTTTATGTTCAGTTTATATTTAGATCATTTTTAATAAATTAACATTCCAATCTCATAATTTCATGTTTAATTTAGTACTTTTTCTTTCTTTGTTCATATTAATTACATTATTTATTTAACTTATTTTACTTTTGTCCTTTGTTTTTACGTAGGCATCGTCAAGATAATGAGATACCGAGACATTTATTATCGCTTTAAACAGCAACCTTTGTAACAGACTCCGATATAAAACACATTGTTATTATATTATCTTTTATTATATACTTTCGCGCTGAAGATGACCCAAAAATAGGGTCGAAACGTTCGCTATCCTCTCTTTGTATGCTTTAATATCAATATTTGTTTGATTGTAATATAAATAAATGTGTTATAACATCGACACTAGACTCGTATTGCCATTATAACTGTTTTGTTAATTTTATATTTCGAGTCTTATATTTATTAATTTTTGTAATTATCTTTTGATATATCGTCTTTGTGATTTCGTGAAAATGTAAGTGGATGTAATAAAGAGAAGTTAAGTTATTGATTTTTACAAACAAAGAATGCTGTGTTATCCAACTATGACTGCCAAAGACAGGTGACGATGGATACGTTTAAAATAATATACAAGAGACTTAACGCAACCTAATTCCTTGGCGTCACATATCAACTTTACGATCTTCCTTCGAAGATATTCGATCGTAAGATACCTTTACCTCGATAGTTACCGTAATAAGAAGCGAGAGACGCAAAGTGCGCACATACTTCTAGAGGAAAGTGACGAAGGAAGAAGAGAAGGAGAGAAAGACCAGCTGAGAGAGAAACAGAACGAAATCCGGAGAGATGGTGATTGGGGGCAAACCCGGGGCATTACCATTTAAGGTACCTCGTATATATTCCTTTTTTGCTCCGCGTGTCACTTTGGCACGCATAATCGTGTAACACTTTGCGCGTCGTTATCTACCCGTGTTAAAGGTGCCTCTTCTACGTGATACATTTTTATTTTTTTCGTCTTTGGATGGGAGAGAGAAAAGATACAATCTCGGGTCAAATAACAAAGTAGACAGGATTAATAATTAAAGCTTCGTTAGCTTCATCGACGTAACTCGTCGTTTTATTATGCGCGATGTTTGCAGAAGCGGTCGATAAAATTTAAACTTTAGCCACTTTAAAATATGATTTGTCTTAGAATATATATTTCAATAATCAACTTTTTTAAATTATACAGGGTGTATCTGAAATGATCCACTAAACTTTAGGAGCGTATTCTAGAGGTCAAAATAAGACTTTTTTTTCTTATGAACGTGGGTCCGCAAATGAACCCCCTCCGAGCTAAAATTCGAAAATGTGTGAAATTGACCAAACATCCGCAACGCAAATTTATTTATCTCTCAAGAGAGGGTGATAGGTAACGTCAAAACCTTTTTTTTCTGAAATACAACCAATTTTTAATTTTTTCCCCAAACTTTAGGGGCCTCTAGCTCGGAGGGGGGTTCATTTGCGGATCATAGAAAAAAGAAGTCTTATTTTGACCTCTAGAACACGCTCCTAAAGTTTAGTGCATCATTTCAGATACACCCTGTATATTACGC
This sequence comes from Camponotus vicinus, assembly GCF_025532165.1. Taxonomy (NCBI): domain Eukaryota; kingdom Metazoa; phylum Arthropoda; class Insecta; order Hymenoptera; family Formicidae; genus Camponotus; species Camponotus vicinus. The sequence goes on along the minus strand of NW_028141945.1, from coordinate 5,135,235 downwards.
ATGATAATGAGAGAGATAGATGATAAAAAAAGAGATAAGATAAAAAGAGAAGATACATTTCTTTCATCTCGTTCGATTACGCCCTTTTTATGCTAAGTATTCCAAGGGATTGTTATCAACAAATCAATCTACAAATAGAAGAATCGACGATATTTCCAATCTTGCAAATGTGAGATATTTAAAAAAGAAAAGTTGGAATATAAAAGGTCGACAGCGTTTCATTGCAATTCCATTCGACGCTTTAAAGAGAAAGAATTATTTTAACAGCAGGCAATAGAAGTAAGACCCTTTTTTCGCAATCTCGATACAAAATCGGCAATTATCTTATACCTCGGCAGATTTGATTCCGATGTTGGCAATTATGAGATCGCGTGGACGTTCTACTTTCTTCAGATGGATTTTAGATACGATTCTCGTTGGAATTTCAATAAACGTATCGATACATGTTAACGGGACACGTTCGCAGCGTGTAAGAACCGAATACAACAGCCAGCATTCTATGGGATAAACGAAAGGATCGATTTTTAATTACGATTGCTTCGACGCTCACGCGACTGTAGTTAAAGAAAACTTAGGTTCGTTTTATTGCACACTCGAACTCTGGTAAAAGAAATTGCGAGGTACGAGGAAGTTTTTTCACTTCAATACGTCGCAGTGCTCTCTAATTGTGGAGTTGTACACGATACATGGAACGTAGTTAATGCAATTAGTACATAAAACATGTTATGTATGTTAATTAATTTTTATGAAAAGATATCGCTGACCATTCGTTTTTTATATATTTTCGTCTTTGAATGAGTTACAATTTGAACATGGCAGATACGCTTATCCATCAGGTTGTAGTCAATATTGATTTACGCGAAATACAAAGTATCACTATGAAAGCGCGAATTACTATGGCAAATAGAGATAATATTTAGTTACTTTTGTACGGCAAATAGAGATAATGCTTAGTTACAAAAACCGTAGTCCCCCAAAGTTATATACAAAGGACATTCGAAAAGTATATTATGGAAGATCGGAAATTGCGTTATATTTTGATTACGTGACAAAAAGATGATCGGGGAGTTCTTAGGAACCACCACATCTATTGGAAGATCAAAGAGAAGAACGTGCCAAAGAAGAAATATAATAAACGAGAGGAAAGCACGCGTTAACGAAATTTGGGTCCCTATCTGTCACGTCGCCCTTTCGATTCTCTGGACCTAATGGTAACTAAGCGCTAACTAAAACTGATGGCTAACAACGAGAAAGGTTGTGTTTTAGGTTTTTTTACGAAATGTTATCACGTATTCGAACCAATAATCATTACAATTGCTTATAATCGCCCAACTTTAATTAGAGATATCTTAAAAGAAGGTCCAAATGGCTGTTAAATGTGGAGGACTAAATAAAATTTGCAATATCTCTTATTAATTGCCAAGAAATATAAAAATAATCAAATTTATTCAAGGAAAATTAAACTTGTAATAATTTAATTTTCTTCTCGAGAAGTTTATTCAGCTCTTCACAAATAATTAAAAATGCAAGGAGTAAATATAATTCACGTTTGCAAGAGACTAAATATAATTCAAATATAATTAATCTAATTTTGAAGTTTGAAGAAAAATAACGGTTGCTTGGTTGATTGCCCATATTCATTCTCGATCTACATTTACATGTCGGATTGAAAATTTTAATAGACTCGTTTTTAATAAACTCGCTTATAGCCGCGGGTTCTTTTCGTTTAGAAATTTCATCTGCGAACGAAATGAAACTCGCAAGAAGTACGGCGCGAGAGAAAAACTAGGCGCGCGTTGTGCAAGTAAAAATATCGCTTAAATGTGGAATATCCGGAAATAGAGAGCCGTAAAGAAGTTAAGTCATAAGAGCCGTAATAAAATCGGTGCCTGCCTCGCGGGACGAATGTTCTACTATCTCGAAACTTTATAACCCCATCGTGCCATCGTAGATAAGAAAGTACACGATGGAGAGTGGTGACGCCCTTGAGATTACGTTCGTCGGAAAAAACAATTTGTCTCCTTGCGCTGTAGACTCGTCCATTTCCGCAGGAAACTCCGGCACTTGACAATTTTTCCTGCAATATTCACCTTCCGCTGGTATATCCGTTTAAGTTTTCCTCGCGTACTCTGAAAAGTTTTAATCTTTATTTTCATCCGAACTCAAATATATATGGAAGCAAAATAGATAGCAGCTGAAGTGTCTAATTTTATATGCAATTTTCTTGCCGCGTGAATCTCTTTGAGACGGATTTTTCTTTCTCTGTTTATTTCCAAATTTATTTCGCGACGCAATTATTAGCAGAAACGCTGATTAACTATAATATACAATATAATCTTTCTCAAACATATTTGTTAAACGATAATGATGGATTTTAAAATTACGAGCGGTGATGATTATAAATGTAATGAAATAATTAATTTTGATTTCGCAGTTTTTGCTCGTATTTCGAATAATATATTTTCTGATCACGTCCTAAACATTAGAGAGCAAATTCGTATTCCGGTGAAATACCATCCTTATTAGCGCTTAATGACACAAAAACTACCCTCGTCACGTTTGTGAAAAAGTAATAAATAGCGTAGATAGGCGGCAACGAGGGGCGAAAATACGATCAGAGTTGACTGAAGAAGGTACTGAAGATACATTGCCTTGTAAATTAACGAAACATCGAAGCGCAATAACGTTAACCATAATTCGCGACGGGTTACGAAGTAAAACGATGTCGCTTTTGAAATCGTGCGCTTTGAAATGGCATAATTGGTATATAAAGTAGAAATTAAGTTGGTAACTGCACGCGACGGAGTGAAACTCCGGTCTGATGGCCGCGAGAGAATCTCTCGAAATTGAAGAACCATATCGGGTTATTTACCCGTAGGTTTTTTCGTCGGTACGTCTGTTTTCTGAGGAGCCGTTAAATTATGACATAAAGTTTGTAGACGCGCGACGATAAAATCGCGAAAAATACGATCGCGGCACCGATAATAGCGATGGTGTTAATAAGCGCCAGGAGAAATATCTGTAGCGATTATCTGATGCACATGCCATAACAAATAAGCGCCAACAAATTCGCAACAAAGCGACATATAATTTTTTCTCACAAACGCCAGGATGACCCTGCTTCGTCGGTCGATCCCGAATTTTAAAGTGAGCCTGCGTTGAAATATCGCTTGAAATAACTTAATTTTTTTTTATATTTTACCATCGCATATTATATATTTAAACAATTTGAAATTATTCAGTAAATGTAGCCCTTTTATTTAAATAATCAAAATATTAAAATTATAATTTAATAAATTTTAATAAATTCTAAAGAAACATGATATTTCGCGTTCCATTAAATTAAATTTACTTTAAAATTTATTGTTTACGCAGAGAGCAAATGGAGATGCGAGTTTACTTAATTAATTTTTGAAATGCGATAATTTCGAACAGTTTTGACATTTTGATCCACAAAAATGAGAGCAATAATTATATTTATTATTGACAAACGCGTTTACTTGTCATAATCAACATAGGCTATATTTTGTATCACATATCAAGAGAGTCAAACTTTCTCGAATTAAGCTTCTTACAATCTTACCTTGAGCCCAATCTTCTCGTCGGTGAAATTCGCGCGCGATCCAAAATGCAACAGAAAGAAAAAGAGAGAGAACGAGAAAGAGAGAAATAGAAATGAAGAGGAGTGTCGAGGCTGCACTCTCGTAAAGTAACGAAACGTCGAAACGGTAATGCGCTGCATAATTTCCAAAGAGTTACGAGTCGCACGTCCACGCAACTGCTGCGCTTCGTAGCGTTGCACACACAACTGATATATAAAATAAAAATTAATATAGCGATAGAAATGCGAGTTCCGGTGAAATTCTGGAAAGAATCGCATCTGGAGCAAAGATGCAAAAAAGGGAGCAAAAAAACACTCGAAAAAGAGGGACAACCACGTGTACGCTGTTATTATCTTGGAGACCGAGTCAGTTTGCATTCGAGATGACAAATACACGCGTGTGTGCACGCATATATCCTTACTCTATCTCTGCAGTAATTAGCGCCGCTATCAAGGCATTTCGATGTAAAGGCTCTCGTGAAATGAAGACATCGTCTGAGTCATTATCATACATATCGCGTAATCATCGCGTAACCGTTAATTAATACAAATATCGAATAAAAAAAAAATTATTCTATTAGTAAATGACTCTCCCTAATAACTTTTAATTTCCGAGATTTTTTTATGATACAATTTATAATATATTTTATTTAGACAACATTATATAAAATTATCTATACTCATTCTCTACATTAGATAAAAGATAAAATTTAATGTGTAATAAAATAAAACTATTTCACTTGATTGTATATTTTAAAATAAAAAGATGTTTTTTTTAATCGTTTGAGGAGTGGTCATCTTCATATTTTGCTACGCATATATTTCAAGGGCGAGTACGAAGCTGCGGCAATTTCTGAGCCGTCCATATTGATGAGGAAATCCATATTTCAAACGTTGCATCTTCCAGGAAACCCTCTCTTCCTCCGCGGAAAGAACTTTTTTCTCTCTGGATTTCTTTTCCGTTCGTAAATCAAGATTCCACCGTTTCGCGTGGAATCCTACTTCTCTTCTCATCTCGACGCTTCCGTTTACCACATGAGGCGACCTCTCCTGCGGCCTTTCGACGATTACCATCTGTAACGATGTATTTCGGGGACCCTGTGTCACCGGGCCTGACAAATTAGCAGCCTAACGAGACGCTCCCGTCGTAGAGATTTCATCTCGTTGAGTTTTTCGTCCCGTGAGAGTCATGCATTTTAATGACTTACCGCGAAACTTTAACTTTACGAGCGCGCGGAAAAGGCACGGAATCCCTGCAAGCTTACTTTTATTCGGATAACGATTTTCCGCATCCCGCGATTCTTATTTCATTCCTTGTTCACCGATTATTCGAGTACAGCACTCAATTCGATTGAAGACGGGAATCTTGCTTCGGAAAAGACGTGCGACAGGAAAGCACGTCGCCGATAAACAGACGGAAGAATAACTATTTATTTCATACATCGCCTGAAGAAATCTGCGCGTCGTCCAATAGCGAGGAAGTTATTTGAATGTAACACGCTTGTTCCATTTCTCGATGGGGTAAAACGCGAGTCGCGCGATTTATCATTTATTTATGTTTCCACGGACGATATAAATAATATTCGATATCTGGAAACTGGAACATACATTTTAAAGCATCAACGTAAAGCGATACATAAGTGTTTCTCTTGAAATATTTCCTTTCTGAATATACAGGAAGAGAGAAATAGATCGATATTATTGATGCGTCATCATTTTCAGGGATTTTCCGATTTTTATTTTTATCCATTGTCATAGAGTACGTATATTTTCTTAGAGCCTGAGAAGGAGTTATGGGATCGAACATAATATATCGACACTCTGCAATAATCAAATTTTAAGGGCCAAGTTAATGTTTGGTGATCCCTACGATTTTACACCCACGTGTTTCATGGTCGTGGTCACGCGTAGACAATGGTCCCACATGCATTAAAAGAGAAAAAAAATCGAACGATCTCGTACCCAAACCAATGTGGGAGTATCCTTTCTCGAGAGGCGCGGAGGGAGTCTCGTATTACGTATCCCTTTGTATGCATGTAAATCTACCGGCAATGGCGTAGAAACAAATGCGAAACAACGGCGAGAAAGAGGAAAGTGTATTCGTTTACTTTCTCTGAAAGCTCACGTTCGACAATGAGCTGCGTAAACGCTACGACTTTTGATTTTATTCGTATGTTTGTCATTGCATAATTTATTACTTGTGAGAGCAAAAAATACATATTTTGACACAATTCCGAGCGCCATACGATTCAATAATTACTTTTCACCTATTTTCTTGTAGCAAGGCAAATATTTTGAAGAAACATTCTCTTTGTATTGCTAAAGTTATCGAAATCTCTTTCGTATATACAGGCAAACGTGTATATTTGTGCATTTATTTTTCATAATTTTATGCTGTTTGTTAATTTATTTGCAATTTTTTCTGCTCCTCCTCTATGCAAATTATATCTCTGTATTATGGAAAACTTTGCGAGCTAGCGCGTTAATTTATATAAGAATAAAGTTTTTGTTTGAAAATTGTTTCGTGATGGGCGTCACTTTACGACAAAACGTGAAAATGAATAATGCTGTGTTTTTGTAGTCTTTAATACGACTTTTACGAGCACGTTAAAAACTTCTATAAATATGATAATAAAGTCTCACGAGACGAAATGAAAAGTAATTGTCAGACGATTATAAAACTATCGAAAATATAAACACGAAATGTGTAAACATCTTTATTGTTACTAATAATGCATTTATGAATGTGATAACGATATTTTTATTGTGATTCAGAGAATTTCTCGACGTCATTGTGAAATAATAATATATATGTACGTCGCGTTTGTATCCCATACGCGTATACATTTTGTATGTGCGTCGAAAGCACGAATCGTTCCCCCTTTCTCCGCCTTTAAAATTTTGTAGCCGTATATCGTAACAAATGATTCTTTATTGGTCAAATCTCTTTTTCGTGTAAATTTATCCCGTTTCTTATTCATCTTTTTCCTTCGCGCGTGCCTCATTCAATTGTAAAGATTCTCCGATACTTTATATAGTATATTGCTTACAAATTTCGGTATATATTAAATATATATATAATACATTTTATTTATAAAATGTTTTAATATTAGTACGAAAATGTTCTCGAAAGAGCATTTCCACGTTATCATTTTGTGTGCAAAAGCAGCCAATTACATTATTCATATACATATTGAGTTGTTTCGTGAATATTCACTTTTAATATAAAGTATTTGATTGAAAACTGAAGTTGTTTTGTATCATTATTATCATTATTTTATAATGGTACTTATTAAACTTTTAGATTATATTACTAGCTTTTGTTTGAAACAAATATATTAGATCAGTTTTAAGTTTATTAATTTTAATCAGAAGCAGATAAAAGTACTATCAAATTTTGCATTGATTAATCGAGAAGAATTGTTTACAATATTTATTTATTCATAATATTACAATTGAATTAAAGTGTACAATATGGAAAACTCTTCATTAATATAAATGCTTATTTAGTTGTACATAATATGAAACCGCGATACACACAACATAAATATCGAGCAAACATCGATATCGCAAAATCCATATTATCAGCGCATATTTTAATTGAAAGTTTATTTATTATTCAAACTCTCTTACAAGATCATTATTAAAAATTTGCTATGCTCACTGTCGGTTCGCGCAACACGATAATTGTATGACTTTCCTCGTTCTAAGTCATAATTTTACTGTCGTACTTTATGATCGGTTTGCGTTCTTACCGAACTCGCAGATAATAATATTACGAAAAATTTGCAAAATTGTAGGCTTATCAATTGTAGCTTATCAAAAATATTGCAGCATAATTATATCATTTTAATATTCAAATTATGAAGAAAACATATTTTTCTAACATCGTATGAAATTCCGAAATAGAAATTCAATGATATAGAAATTCTAGGAATTTATTATGAATCATAATATATTCTTACATATTCTCTAATTATCTAGACTACTATCTTATCTAGTCTAATCTATTTAACACCATCTTTTCTTAATCTTTACATTGCTATTTATTAAACTGTTCACAGCGCGTTAATGTGTTCTTTTATTGACCTAGTAAAATTTACTTAAAATAAGATTTATATATATAAGCGAAACATAAATTATATATAATAAAGTATAGGATATAATAATAAAAACAGAAAACATATTGCTTTATTTTTCATCTTTTTTTGTATCCGTAATAATTTCCGGCTTGGCACCTGGAATTGCGAGGTTCAACTTCCAGGCAATCGTTTCGGTGGCACCAGTTTTTGGATTCAAAGTAGTTTCATTGTAATAAAGCATATCTCCTATGCGTTTCTCTACGATGTCACGTACATACGGTTCTCCATTTGGTGCGCGACCACTTGTGACTATTCTTGATACCCCATCAATATAGGTAACAATTTTCGTGCCATCAACACCGTTCGTGCTTATAATACTGCTGCCATTAACGCTTATTATGTTTCCTTGTGCATCTGTGAACAAATTTTCGTGATAAATTTTTTTTATATCGATTACAACCAGCTGCATAAATAACATGCGGTGTCTGAATATTAACAGATTAAGTGACTAATTGTCAAATGAATAATCGTTTATTCGTGACACATATATGAGTCTTTCGAAAGTTAAATTGATCAATATGATTAATACATGATTAGTGTTTTAGTAAAATTAAGAAATTTATAGAAAGTTTGACGTGTCCAAGTTTATATATTTAAAAAATATGTTGATATTTAAAGAAATGCTCGGAGAATTTTGAATAAATGACAGTACCTGACACAATAAATAAAATTATATTTGAATCGGACAATATAAAGTTTTAAGACACCTTATACATTCGCTAATTAATTGCCCTTAAATTACAGTGTCATCAACATTCGGTGCTCGATTTCAAAGATATTACGAAAAATGTAATTTTTTCCGGTACTAATCATTATTAAGACGATTTGAAATGCTCCGAAATAAAGCTACACAGGGTGTCCCGAAACTAACGCTTGATATTTTAAAGGCAGATTCTCTGGCCAATTTAAAAACGATTTTTCCTCAGCGAAAATGTCGAGGGAGATCATTATTTTTTGCATATTCCCAATTTTTGTCATCATGTATCTTTCTAACTAAGCCTTAAATTAAAATTCTATTAAAGTAAACTCTACCTAAAATTAACTAAAAAATGTGACTTTATTAATATTTTATTCCCATTAGCCTTAGTTTGCGAAAAATCCTTTATTTTCAATCGTTTATAACTCGAAAACTATTAGTGCTGCGACATTTTCGCTGAGGAAAAGTTTTTAAATTGGCCAGAGAATCTGCCTTTAAAATATCAAGAGTTAGTTTCGGGACACCCTGTATAGATCAATGCATAGGTAAAGGTTCTAATTCGCGGAATTAAACGTCAGTATCGAATTAATGAATCGATTGAATAGAAGAAAAGGATTCCTGCCTCGAGACTTGAAAGAGAATGCAAGTGTGTATTCCGTATCTCGGTTGATAGTGAAAGGAACGGCTGTACGGCGAATGAGATGCGATTTTGAATGCAATTCTTCACATCTCATTTTAAACGTTTTATTTTTATCTTAACACGAAGAGTATTACTAGCCATGATTCATGTCTGAACTATTATGCAAATTCGTCGACCTCTCTTCCGCTCGCGCAACAAGGATGAAAAATTATATATTTACATAGTACATATTGTGTGTGTGTGTGTATATGAGATATCGATGCCTTTTCCGGGATATTTGACAAAAAAAATAACTGATTAAAACAGACACAACAAAGTGTAATTAAATAAAATAATATTAAACTATGTAAAAAATAAAAATTAAAAAGATAAAAATAATAGAATAAAAGTAATAGAAAAACGATGAAATTAATTTTGTAATGCAATACAGATTCGAGAGATTGATTATATTTATATTTCAGGTTTGATAAATACAAAAGATATGGTGTAGAAATATTTAATTATTATTTTAAGTATCTATTATTATTTATATAAATCAAATCATTTATATTAATATCAATCAAACGAAAGCTGAATGAAAGTTAAATATAACTATTCGATTTATCATAAATTAGTAAGATTATTTTATCGTAATGTGCTCTTAAATTTTTATATTGAATAGACACCAATCAACAATGTATTGTAAAGTATCTTACCTCTCGGTAGACTCTGAATTGTTTGCTGAACATCTTTTTGAATATTTTCAGTGAGATGTGCCACATTTCTATTAATATTTTCAGTGAGATGTGCCACCTCTTCATTAATTTGTGCCACGTATGCATTAATTTGTCGATTCATGTTACTGAGATCACGATTGAGATCGTCATCCCAGTCAAAACCGTTCCTTGCGAAGCTTGCCCCGTCAATGACACATGCACTGCAACATTATGCAACAAATTTATGAAAATTATCAGATAAACGATCAATTATATATTTTATCCATATTCGCGTATAGAACAATAGCTTATGCAATGACGCTTATGCGATGATTTAATACGTCCTTCGACATATAATGGCGCATGTAATGATATAAATAGTTCAATGCTATTATCATATCTGCTATATACGTCGTAGGTAAATTTCGGTGCAAATGAAAGCAAGTTACTTTATTAGGGCTCATAATTATTAATTCGTGGTATATCAAAGTATAAGCCAAATAAGATTGCTTTAGTAGCGATGATTAATATCACCTTGGATATGATAAGATGCATAAACTGACCTGCTCAACAGTGTACCAATCAGTACGAAGTGATTGATTTGCGTAGCCATTTTCGCCCGCGTTCTTTTTTAAATCTCTCTCGATTTTTGATTCGCGAGATAAGCGTATAGAGAAAAATGCCTCGCTTTCCCACAATCGTTGCACTGAAGGAGAACCGCAATGAAGGATCCGGTTAGATACACACCTTATTTCTAAACGAAAGGCACTGGCGACTCAGCAACACATATGGCACTAGCGCTGGTAACGTTCTGTCGTGCGGCTCGTCGTTTCTCTGTACTTATATACACATACATTCTCGTGCATGATGTTATCGAAGTTGCTATAGTTATATATTGTACGTGTCACACGACACACCGATAGTATCGACCGAAGAAACGTGAATCAAGCCTAGAAGGAAAACCGTCTCGATATCCTTGGATAACGTCATACTGCGTATGAATTACTATCGATATTAGAGACGAAGGGAGACATTAAAAAGCAAGAAAAGACAATTTATATGGCAATAATTATTATCAATAATGATATGAGAACACATAAAAATAAAAAAAAGCTCTATATTTTAAAATAGAAATAAAAATATTGTTCTTTTTGTAATATTCAATAACTTTAATATTATTACAAATATTATTATATAAATAAATATTATAATTATTTTAATATAATATCCATTTATATAATAATATTAACATTGTAAATATATATTATTTTTCGTTTATAAATTTTAAATGATATTTCAATTACAATATTTTATTATTATTTATTGGTGTGTGCATTCTTAATATATATGTACAATTTAATCTAAAACATTTTTTAATATGTTTAATGATGTTATATAATAATTTTTTATATATTTAATAACATTATATGATAATTGTATGTAATTTTTTTAGTTGAAGCCATTTTTTTCGTCAAAGCATAATATAATATTTTTTAGAGAGACCTTCAACCATCGCGATCTGCCGCGATCAATCATCTTTTCAATCAGACATGGATAAACGAATAACACGCGAGGTGTCGAATTGAGATAAATCGCGTGTATCAAATTTTTCCTGAATTTCGCAAATTTTAACGACGCGGAAAACGGCAATGTGCTCGGTAAAATTTATCGCGATATCTTTCGGACCACTATAATTCCATGGGTCGATCGACGATTTAAAATTGTGCGACCGCGTGATATACGAGCTCTCGTTACACTTTTCTCGCACCATAAAAAGAACAACCTTTCCACAGTGTCGGCCAACGAATCACACACGAGCACGTATCTCACGCGTGTTTCTCGATTACGTGGCCGTACGGTAAATTACCATTTCGTCAGCTTGAATTAATGATGGAAACCGATATAAAATCGAGCGAGTTCAAAATGCAAATCATTAGGAAAATGTACTCTCTAAAAGTGAATCACTGTAATCAGTGCTGTACTTATAACTGCTTGTAATCAGTGAGTATTTACTGTTTTTCAGTGATAATACACTGATTCAGTCTCTAGTGAAAGTAGTATATATACTACTAGAGTGAATCAGTGTATTATCACTGAAAAACGGTAAATACCGAGGGGTAAACCGCTGATCAAAAATTATGTACACTAATGCCTACTAATGCCCAATTCCTGGGCATTACTGCTAAATTTTTAAAATTTAATAATTTAAATTTTAATAAATTTAAAATTATTATTTGGAAGAAAAGACTTAATAATACTTTAATAACGTCCATAATACGCATTAATACTTCAATAAAACCTAATAATGCCCAAGTAATGCCCAAGCAATGCCCAGTAATGCCTCAAATCTGTACACCGCAATGCTCTCAGCGGTTTACTCCTCGGTAAATACTCACTGATTACAAGCAGTTATAAGTACAGCACTGATTACAGTGATAATACACTGATTCACTTTTAGAGAGTAGCTGCGATTATTTTAAAAAAGATGGATTTTATTGGGCAAATATTTATTAAAATAATGTAAACATGGGTGTCATTTATGAACGATCATGTCCGGTATTCCGACCTTGTCCGAGTTTGTCGCGTGCCGATTGACGTGTGATAAATATGCAATTAATTTCTTTGCGAGGCTCTGTATCACGGGAATCTCTGCAGACATTGAACTTATGTCGGTTTCAATTCCCCACTCCTGGCTTGAACCGAGAGATTTCGCGGTGTTCTTTTTATTATCTTCACACGGTCGCTGCGCCCTAATCGTCCTAAACGTCGTGGGTCGCGACGCAAGGTAACGAGATGCACGTCGTGAAGCCGATTAAAGATGAACGTAAGAGGATCGGACGCGGGCGGTCATAAGAAGAAGTGATTTATTTTGGATAGACGTCAGCATTTTTCCGCTCGCCGCAGTCTAGAATGATACGTTTTTTTCTTCTCTTTCTTTCTCACACGCGTCTTATGATAAAGTTATAGCGTTTCAGGTTGCTTGCAATCTTCTGTAAATTTTTTAAACGATTAATGTAATTGGCAATTAAAAGATATTATCTAATACACGTACTCATACTATAATGTTACATCACGCTTGTTCGAGCGCTAATAGCGCTCTAAGTAATAATTAATTGCTAAATATAGGATATGACAGTTTTGCTGGGAATTTATTCTCTTTATATTCGTGAAAAAAGTGAGAAAAGTTATAATATCTTGAGGATTAATTAATGATGTAAAAAAATAATTTATTTACAATGTGTGCGCATATGATGGATTCAATTTTTGCTGAATCCATAAAAAACTTGAAAGCAAAGTGCACGTTTAAATCATCCTTCGAGAGCGATGTTTAGTGTATTCTTTTAATATATTTTTTGTGCATATTTTTTTTACGTTCTTCTGCTGTATACATACATGATGTTGCGAGATGATGAGAGAGAAGATTGCCATGCGCTGCGATCAATCTGCAACAGTACGAAATTCGTCTTTATCCCATTCTCATTCGACGTGTAAAACAAAATTCCAAGAAAATTACTTCCAGTGACGGAGACTCTAATCGCTTACCCATCCATCACTATCGATATTTTTATCTCACATCCTCGTTATGCGCAGTCCGCAAGTGCAAGCTACATCATCTTGCTAACACTCTGTTATTCTTATTTCGCGCTGCATCTTCCTTAAGAAAAAACCTACCTCCATGAATTATGCATACTCGATCTGTAACATTGAATCAATTAACTGTGTGAAAAAAGGCATCCATTATTGGAGAAAGTATATTAAAAATTATCATATATAAGCATACTTTTTATATTTAATATAGCTGTTATCTTGCGGGGATAAAATAACAAGATAACGTGAAATGATGCAAATGTCGCAACATCATTTTTCGTCAAATCCTGATAACTTCTCCGAGAAGATACTTGGCTTCGAATCACATTGCGGTGAAATTTAAAAACGTTTAAGAAATTTTATCGAATTGGCAAACGAAGCTTCGAACGAGAAATCCTTTGTTCAGGGATTGCGGATTCAGGGGCAGGCGCCTTAATTATTCCGATTCAATTTTACGTTCGGACTACTTTTACTGAAATACTGAAAACGTTATTATATCGGCTCCTTTTTCTACCTACCTTCTCCGACCTTGTGGGACACGGTCTTCTCTGTAATTATTTCTGTCTCTCTCTCTCCTCTTTGTGTTTTTTTGATCGTTTTCCTGACAGAGAACCTCGAGAGTGTGGGCTCTATTCGCACATCTCGCAGAGCCTAATAGATTCCGAAGATACCTCGCGCTGGATTCTAACAGATATTAATCTTCATTAGAGCTGTCTCCGACATGCACGATATTCCTGAATTGGCCGTAAGATTAAGCTAATTATTTTGCATTTCTGATACTGCTAGCAGTTACCTTTGATCAAGTTTGAGTGCACTGTTGTATATTAATATGACATCGCTTTATCTATCTATCCATCTGTCTATCCATCTTCATTCAATCTCTTTAACGTATTAAAATTATTCAGAGCTAAGGATGACACAGACTGATCGTTTATTAAACCGAAATTTAAGATAGTAAACAGAATTTCATTCTTTGATTTTCGGCACCAAGTTTTTGTTCAGTCTTTTTAAAATTATTTTATTTTATTAGAATTATAAGAATTTTAGCAAGAAATAATTACTGAAATAAATTTATCGTATCACTAATAGGTTTGTCTATGTATCATTTATTGTCGACAGCGTGGTCGCATATATGTATACGTTCGTCGGCGTTTGTTACGTCAGTGTCAGAACGGAGTTCGGTTCACCGATAAAAGGCCATAAGGTCATCTCTTACAGTGAGATGCTTAATACGAGAAGCGCAATTATATGACTGCTGGTCTCTGAGATACACACTGGCGAAACGACGTGAAAGAGAACTTTGGGATAATCGCACCTACAATGTGCTTTATTTCGCTTACTACATAATTGTCCACGATTAGCCTCGGATCGTTTGATCTCAGCTCTTTATTTATGATATTACTGCTATGTAATAGGATCTATGTGCATTAAATAAAAATAATTAAGTAAGAGGTATTAGCGCATAGTGTACAATAAATTCTCATTGCGTGGATTTTTCTGTTTTATTAAGTTTGTTTTTGTCAAACATATTTTCATAAGTATGTAAATATAGCTACATTATTCATGTAGATATCTTTAAAGTCTTCAAGTATCGATATTTTTAAAGTTTTCAAATAATAATTGCATAACATATTTTTTCCATATTAAAAAACTTTTCATCCATTTGTTTACTTACTATTATTACTATTATTTTTCATAATTTTAATACTCATATTGTATTATTTTTTTATGTTTTTTAATTATTTCTTGTATTAATTCTTGTATTATTTTTTAAATAGTACTTTCATATATTTTTTTGTTTTCTTATTCATGTTTCGAGAATTTGTGAGAATATGCGATGTTGTAGTTATAACATAATAATTTTTTATTTTTTATTTTAATTTAAAAATTTATGACATAAAATTCTTTTTCTCACGATTATTATCATTGGCGAATTATAAGCATGATACGCGAACAACGACCCGCATTATTTGAATGATACTCGACGTGATAAAGAGCGGCGCTTTGTTCCTCGCTTCTGTTCTAAAATTTCATCGTACTAACGACCGTATCGTAAATAATAGATCTCGATCTTTTCTTCTTTGACTATCAAAGCACAATTTTTCGTTAAGAATCTCTCAAAGAATTCGCTCGCATCTCAAACACTGTGCATTGAATTGTAAAAATTGAACCGAGGAATTTGCATAAAAAGTGCATCTCTCGAATTGATTGCAAATGCTGATCAGTAATAAACATATATTACACGAATGTAGAAAGTGAATTGGATGGAAGACAAGTTGAAGAATTGCGATAAAGTGATTTAATATGTCATTTTAGTACCTTAAATTATATTCGTGATGGAAATTACAATACTTCCTGCAGAGAATGATATAGACAAGGTTGTCGAACGTCAACTTGTGCGAGAGTTTCCTTTAGATCCGAATAATTACACGTAAGGGAGCTGCTAATTGATTCGTCGCGGAGTAAATTTCAACATGCAGAAAACATGTACAAACTGCATCCCGCGGGACGTGATTGTAATTTACGCCTGGAGAGAAAGTAGAGACTAACTGCGTTGCATCTACTGCATTTTTTAATCTTACGAAATACCAACCGCTGAGCTATGTTTGTAGATTTTAAATTCGGTACAAAAAATGTAGAATATGCTCTTTTTTATTCTCTTTTATTAATATCATCTTAAAAATTTGATAAAAATATTTCTTTTAAGGGAATGTGTCTTTTTTTATCATGTATATAAAATATTTTGAAGGATAGAGAATTTAAAAAAGAATTATATCAAAATTTTTTTATTTGTTTTAGAGATCTACCACATCTTATAAAATATTTAATCTTTTAGGGAAGGTATTTTTTTATCATGTACATAAAATATTTTGAAGGATAGAGAATTATATTAAAATGTTTTTGTTTGTTTTAGAGATCTACCACATCTTATAAAAATAATCGTAGACTGTTTACATTCTTAGGATCGACGTAAACATATCTGCGAGTCATCTCGGTGCATTCACACCTTTATGCAATACTTTCCGCTTGAGCTGAAATTTGGCCTTTCGGACTTTTAGAGAAGGTTTTTTTTGTCATGTATATAAAATATTTTGAAGGATAGAGAATTTAAAAAAGAATTATATCAAAATTTTTTTGCTTGTTTTAGAGATCTGCTACGTCTTATAAAAAAAAATCTTAGAATCGACGTAAACATATCTGCGAGTCATCTCGGTGCATTCACACCTTTACGCAATACTTTCCGCTTGAGCTGAAATTTGGCGTTTCGGACTTTTAGAGAAGGTATTTTTTTTGTCATGTATATAAAATATTTTGAAGGATAGAGAATTTAAAAAATAATTATATCAAAATTTTTTTGCTTGTTTTAGAGATCTGCTACATCTTACAAAAAAAAATCTTCTTAGAATCGACGTAAACATATCTGCGAGTCATCTCGGTGCATTCACACCTTTACGCAATACTTTCCGCTTGAGCTGAAATTTGGCGTTTTGGACTTTTAGAGAAGGTATTTTTTTGTCATGTGTATAAAATATTTTGAAGGATAGAGAATTTAAAAAAGAATTATATCAAAATTTTTTTGCTTGTTTTAGAGATCTACCACATCTTATAAAAAAAAATCTTAGAATCGACATAAACATATCTGCGAATCATCTCGGTGCATTCACACCTTTATGCAATACTTTCCGCTTGAGCTGAAATTTGGCGTTTCGGACGGCATGCAGGATAGAGTCATAAAACTCGGGAAAATAACGTAACCACCGGCCACCGGGCACTTGACACCGGAGTTTATACGCGGGCTCTCGATGGAAGTGGCTCGTGCATCTGGTCGGGGCCCTGCGATCGGACGGGGCGGATCGAGGAAAGCGCGGGGGAGAAAGGTAGGATGTAGGAGGATGTTGTTGTTGACCCACGGGGCAGAAACAGGTTTCGAATTCGGATTATGCCGACCCGAAACCGCTCCTCCACCACACAGTCACGTTCTTCCTACAATCGTTCTTCACACACAACTGCACCAAAGTATGTATGCGAGTGCGCGCATCGACCCCCCACGCAACCTTTCATATAGTAAAAGTGCTGCTCTTCGATTCTCCTTCTTCGTCCTTGAACCTTCCTCTCACGTCTCTGCCTCCGAGGTAGCTCACGCGAGAGCGGCTATGTTATGTGAAGTGCCTTCGCACACACAGGAACTTCTCCCGATAATATATATTCACCTTCGACTCCAGCGAAGCGGGAGCAGGTAGCGCGGGGAGCCCTAGATCGTAAACGCGTAATCATCCTGTTCACGAAATAAGACGCACATAAGGATGAGATCGGGAGGAAGGACGAGAAAAGATACAGAGAGAAAAGGGAAGTTTGCCTGCTTGTTCTCTCTCTTCTTCTCTCGATCGGATCCAGTCTGAACCGACTCCAGTTTGCGGAGGGTTATCGTCCTTGAAGCGAGCCTTGGAACGGGACGTACTCCGTCACGGATGACAGGTCCCTTATCCCTTGGTCGCTTATCTCGCTCCTGTTTATCGGCGGCAAGAAGATGGCAGAGAACGCTCTGAACATGGAGATCGGTCGGCGAACAATTTTCCGCGTGATGAACACGAATGAAGGAATAAAAAAGTGTTAATAGCATTATGTATTTCAAGGTATTTTATTTTATATATATATATATATTCAATTTCGGATGAATTCCTCCGGTTCTTTGATGCTTAATTTAAAAAAAATCATAGATTCCAAAATATTTCAAGAAAAAATATTTCTTTTCATTGTAAAATAATTTTTGCATTTTTACAACTTTCTATATATTTTTGTCTACTTTTTTTCTCTTTTTTATTTCTAATAGAATTTTATTTCTAATAGCCACCTAGATAATTTTCTCATTAGATAAATAAAGAATTTCATATGACGTTTTCTTTATAATAATAATTCACAGATATAGAAAACTTATTACTCAAGGGAGCTCGTGTTTAATTATCTCGGATTAATTATATAAAGCATGCGAGATGCGCATTTCCTTCTGTTGAAATGTGCAACTTGACTTTAATCCATATTCGCTGCAAATTTTGCTGAAATACACTCCAAGAGGATTATGACCTAAAATAACATACTGATTTCAAAATCTCTCATAATATTCCTGCGCATGTTTTCAGGAATAATTCAAGCAGATTACTAATTTAGAAATTATCCATTTTGTAACACAATGTGTCTTCTTTGCGAAATATTTTTATGATAAAGTAACGAGCAGATGTCAATTTCCGGCATCGTGTTAATAAGGCGAACTCTCTTAATATGGTAGGGACGACTAAGAGAGCTGGATCTCAGTTGTACTCTTGAATCGCTCTTCAAGGGGTCTTTTCTGTCGCTCGACGACGATTACTTCTTCAGCATATGTACTTCAGGTTTCTCCGTGTACCCGCGAGAAATTTCTAACGGTATGCTGCACGTATGTATACATTAGAAATTATTTACGATTATTTCGCGTGAGGTCACCGGCGGAGTAAATGGAACTTTAAATGCCGAGAATATTTAATAAAGAATATTTTTTTTAATAAAGAATATTTAATAAAGAATATTTAATAAAGAATATTTAATAAAGAATATTTTTTTAATAAAGGATGTATAAGAGAATGCTTTCTTTTTGTTTCTTCTGAAAGGTAAAAGATATCACACTTTAATGTATTTATATTATAATGTTGTAGTTATGGAATATTCTTCTGCTAATAAATTTTTTTAATTATGAACGATCTTGCGTCTCTAAGCTTATAATGTAAAACTTATTTATTTATAATGTAAAACTTATTTAACATTATATTTTATTTGCAAGAGTGACACAATAATCTTATTATATTTATAGTAGAACTTGTTACATAATTGCTTAGAAAAATAGATATCAAAAAATCGACATATCATTTTGTTGCTAGCTTTATAAATTGAAAGTTGAAAATGTGGATATTTATATTCGCAGAAAAGAGTATATTTTTTAAAAGATTTGCTTTAAAAGATACGAATATATGGTTGTTTATTATTTCATCTCTATTAATTTTCCCATTTTGCTTCTTTTATCTCTGTTATTTTCTGTGCGTGAAATATTCCCGTTCGTTCTTTATCGATTCATGCTAACGAGTAATGCAATATTTTTTTTTTACCCTGCAAACATTCTGTCAGTTTCTTTCTTTTTTCAATTTTTTTTCAGAAGAATTAATCTTTTAGAACGGTATATAAAATATGTTTCTATATTTTTTTATTATATAAATAGATTTCCAAAAGCCTAAAATGTATCTATCCAGTCTTTAATATTCAGTATTCAATATTAATCCTGTTTCGATGATTTTTATTTTGAGATTATCTTATCGACTAAAAAAATAACGGATATAAAGTAAAATAAATAATTCATGCTCATACAAATATAATGTGAAATAGTAACTTTTTTAAAATAAAAATATATGCCGAAGAAAGAGAATATCGAAGGAAATAAATAATAATGAGACGCAATAATATATATATGATAATAATAATAATAATAAATTTTATATGTAATTACTTATGTAATTATTGTTTTTAAATTTGTGCGGTTTCGGATTAGAGTGTATTTCCTTTATATTTTATATTTCTTATTTTTTATTATAAAATGGTTTTCCTGAATTCAAATTACACATATAGTATATCACGCAGATTGTTTAATTGTTAGCTAAACTAAAATTGAATTTAAATCTATTTCATTGCTAGAAGTACAAATGATCGATAAATGTGACAGTTACATTATATTAATCATCTGATTGGAATACATCTAAAAAAAAAGTAACGTGTTAATAGGAACACTACATTTTTTGCGACGCCATCGCGTCGACTGGCGCCAACCTAGCGGCGACTGCGCGAACCTTAAACCGGCTTCTACTACCGCCATGTTAGTTGGAGAGAGACCGCGCGAGGCGACGCGTGGAATAGCCGCGTCGTACGCGACTCGTGCTCTCAGTCGGCTTTCAGACCTCCGAACGGGAGATTCGGTCTCGTTATTTTTTTTCGCGTACGTACGTAAACAAACGAGATTCACGCGCGTCGCGTCGAATTACGTACACAAGTGAAACCTTCCGTCGCGCCTGTTCTCATTCATCAGTCAGTGTAATTGCGTTGGATCGCCGGATGGACATTTTCTGCAAGGATATCCGGCACGTCTCGAAGAAGCAGTGACATCGCATCGCGACTTTCATGCTTCGTGCATCGAGTACCGGTTCGCAGAGCTTGACACGGGACTCGCTTGCGCGGCGAGGATCAGCGTAGCTATGGAGCCACAGGATTGTTAATTGAGCTTTCTCTTTCTTCAAACCGGTGAGTAAACGACTAATGTGTAATGCATCGATCCGGCGACCGATCATTAGCGCGGCTATTGTCTATACCCGACACCGGGATTTATTTCGCCGGTTTCTCCTTTCGTGCGATCGCAATCTTCTGTTAATCAAATATTCGCGTTTTCCTGTAATTATGTGTACCATGTGCCGTGATTCGTCGTTTTTTTGGGAGATAAAAAGCGCGCGAATTTAGCCGCGCTATGACGTCGCGCCCGATCGAGCGGTCTGAAGGTCGCCGCGGTAACCTTTTTTTCTTTGCGTTCAAATAAAAGTGTCAAGTACTTTACGATAGCAATTATTACTGCATCTCGTATAAGCATTTTTTCCGGATAATACGTTACACAATCGATGGTTCTCGTAGTAAATGTCGCAGCGTGAATCAAATTTACATCGTAAATCGAATACGTCATTGATTTATTCCCACTGGTAATAAAATATTTGTTGTTGATTTTTTATTAACGGTCTTTAAAATTACTGCGTGAAGTGATCGATGAATTATTGACATCGCTTTATATCCTTTTATTAATCAGTGTTATCAATATTGTTTAATGTGACGGGCACATAAATAATATTAATCAACATTACCGTTATTTGATATTATTAATGCTTTATTGTGTAATAATATTACGACCGTTATTTAATATCCATAACACGCGTTTGCGATATTTTCGTACACACGATTTAAATATATCATGTGCCATGCGTGAATGAATAGTCGAGTGTCAAAAAGTAAAAAAAAAATATCATAACATTCGGCTCAACACGAGACGCTTGTACTCTTTCGTCAATGTCGTTCTTGAGTAAACATTCGGGACGAAGGATAGATACACTGTTTTCACATATACATATATATATATATCGTATTTTTCATTAGCGCTTTTACATTCTTCGCGTCATCGTTCGCGCGCAAGATTCCGTCGTATACCGGGTGTCCGATACTCGCGGAGCGCGCTCTCGATATACGATATCGAGCGAAAAGAGGGAGAGAAAAAAAGAGAACACTGGCATTTAATGATCCAGTTAGTCCGATTCCCTTCGGTTACTTTGTTTATGGCAGTGTATTAGAGAGCCTCGCCAGTTCATTGTGCATCTTTCTTTCTCTTTCTCTCGTTCTTTCTCGCTTCAAACGAAGCCGGGCCGCCTTCGCAGCGGTACAAATCACGAACAACGACAGAGGTCGTAATCCCGAGAGCAATGCGAGAGCCTCGAGGAGCGATATATATTTCCTCGCGGGGCGTGGTGATTAGCGCGATGGTAATAATTTTGACGCATAGTTAGGTGTACTTAATGTTGCGGTCGCGTGTTATTCGCGAACGCTCGCGCGCTGTTTTTTCGAGTCACACGGTATACGAGAGAACGTGCTATCCCTCGAGCATCGGGATCGTGTTATTCGACGATCGAGAAACTGAATGTGAATAATGATAGCGCGTCATCGTGTTTTTCTTCTTTTTTTTTTAATAAGGATTCTAGCCTGAGAAATTACTCGAGCAATAGAAGATTAAAATTCGATCCGAAAATTAACGAGACTTACACGTATCTTTGCTATTGTTAAATCTTGCCGAATATTTATCGAGACGCCCGTATTTTCAAAGCAAACGTGATCCGGAGATACTTGACATACATCGATATATTTTCGATCTTATCTGTCGTTAAATTCAAAGACTACATCTCTTTTTTTTCTGTGTCCATGACATATGATTATTATTCCATAGACTGTAGAGAATATATTTATGATCTTCTTTTACAAGCAGTATATACATTGAAAACTATAACGTTAAAATTGTCTTCCCGTGCTTAGAATAGAAATTATTATTATTAATATATTAAAAAGCGTGATTTAAAAAAAAAATATCACTGGAATTAAATAATATTGTAACCAAGTATTCCGAGAGAACACTCGCTTTGTTTTTTACATTAATTATTGCCAGTAACAAATTATACGTATACACAATGCATCGATCGATCGATACGAGGAAGTCGTGATCGAAGACGTAACCTCCTCGTTTTCTGCACGACCTATAAAAATTTATATAAAAGTCTCTCGGACGCAGCGCGACTTGTCGTGAGGTCATGAATAATTTATCGAAGCGCGTCCCCATCGTTTCGTGCGAGGAGAGAGAAGGAGAAAGATGTCGAGTGCCGTTTATACGATCCAGAGGTCTGGATTTCTCTGGCCCCCTCTATACGACTCTTTGTCGTGGAATAACAATAACAGACGTGGATTGCGTTTAATTGGTGCCACAGATTACGGAACGCGCGCCGCGTAAACGTAAGCTTTGGGGTGGTTGTGTTTTAGTCGTAAAGTATACTATAAACAAATCTTTTACTAACTGTTAAATACGATGATGAGAAACGCGAGATGCGTGTTATGAATCTTTTCACGGCACGAGAATGTTTCAAGCATGCGTGTTGTATAATTTATACGTCATGTATATTTTAAAGATTTATATAAAAAAATTTTATTAGAAGCGATTGTCTTTCTCCCTTACTTGTTATTATTTATAGAAATTACTTATAATTATTATTATACTCTTGTTTATCTGTTATTATTATTTATAGTGATTTGAAGTCTTAAGAATTTGCAATATTTAAATTGATTAATTAAAATCAATTTATATAATTAAATTGATATCGATTCATCGATTTAAATATTTCAGATTCTTAATATTCCAAATCAGTGTAAATAAAAATAAACAATACAAACAACAATTTGACAATAAATTAAATTGACTTAGTTAATCAATTTAATTATTTCAATTTGTTAAGATTCTAAATTGCGATAAATCATAATTATCATTTAGCTATAATTATTATTATTATTTATAGCTTATTTGTTATTTTTATTTACAATGATTTGGAATATTAAGAATCTGAAATAATTAAATCGATGAATCGATATCAATTTAATTATATAAATTGATTTTAATTAATCAATTTAAATATTGCAAATTCTTAAGACTTCAAATCACTATAAATAATAATAACAGATAAACAAGAGTATAATAATAATTATAAGTAATTTCTATAAATAATAACAAATAAGGGAGAAAGTAAATTATGATAAGATTTAAATAAATTTAAATTATTATAAGATTGCTATAAATAATGATAACAAGTAAGAAATGCAATCGCCTGGTGGAATCAGTGACATTGAAATTCGCTTCCAGAGCCCATCTACGTACGTTTGTGCGTTAATCGAGACATTTACGTGTTAATCTTTACGAGTATCTCGCGGACGTCGCGCGCGGAATACGTGAGGCCAGATACAATGTGAAACGACCCAACGTGAAATCCACGCCGAGATACATGCACAATTCGCGTGCAGCGTGCTCGAAACACGCTGCACGTCGTGTCGCACTCGGTCTGCATGTTGCGCTGCTTTAGCATTACCCGGCTGTCTAGATGTAATGGCCTGTCGGACTGATGGGTATACGTAACGGCATGGCGGCAGCGCGAGATAAAAAGGCCATAATTTACTCTCTAAATTTCTTAGAGTGAAATCTAACTCCAAACGAGTGAATATTCACTCCAAGTGATAGTGAAAATACTGCCACTCGTAATTAGTGAACATTCACTTTTCACAAAAGTGAACTGTTTAACTCTGAACGTAAAGTGAATGTGTCACTCGGTTTGAAGTGAATAATTCACTCAATCAGAGTGGAGTCATCACTTTCGTCAAGTTATTTTTCACTCAATTACAAGTGAACAGATTCACTCTTAGGAAGTGAGATTCTAAGCCGTCTTTTACTAATAATAAGATAACACGTTACGTATATGACGTGAAGCTTCGATTAGTTGAAATGAGAAGCAATCATTGCTTTTTACTTGAATTAATCGAAGCTGAACATCGCACACAGCATGTTATCTCATTGTCGGTGTAAAAGCCGATTAACCTCCTTTTTTCTTGTCACAGCTATATAAATATATTTAACGTTACACACACAAAAATATGTTTACATTTCGAAATATGTTAAAATAAAAAGATATATCCCTAAGAAGTTACTTTAATATGTCTTGTATACCAAGTACACGTGCGACGAGTTGGTAACGTCGCGAGACAACGATACGACAGTGTTGCTAATGGCGGACTCATGCGCGTTTCACATGCGCTTTATTCACTCTTCATGAGTGAAAATTTTCACTCTATATAGAGTGAAAATGCTACATAGAGTGAAAATATTCACTCTACAAAATAGAGTATACATATTTACTCTATTTTGCAGAGTGAATTTTTTACTCTACAACAAAAAGTGAGAAGAATTCACTCCTATGAGTGAAAAATCACTCTAACTAGAGTGACTTGACCAGTCACTCAATTTTTCGAGTGCATTTTCACTCTAAGAAATTTAGAGAGTACCATTCGCTTTACACATCCGTTTATTAACGCGCCTGCTATATCTCTGCTTGCGTTGTATCTGAGCGCGGAAGACCCAAGGATAGTTTATACCGTTGAATAGACGAAAATCAAGACACGCAATGTGTGTGCGTTTATGGAGATTATCCTTTTTATCCTTCCCGAAAGGAGCAGTCACTTATGTTTTGAATTTAATATCGTAAGAGGGGTAGTCGTGAAAGGTTTTTAAATTTTTGATGAGAAAATACTTATGGGGGACCATCATATTGACTCAAATAAGTACCCGGGTTAAGCAGAGATACCTGAGAAATATCAGTAAATTTTAAAACGTTAATAATGAATGAGTATATTTTCTCTTGTAAAATAAGTTTTATATAAATTTTTGTAAAACATTCTAAAAAATTCTAGAATCTGTGAAAAACTAATGCCTTGTGTATATAATCTAATTGTATCTTTCAACATTTCTTGCGACTTTTTGCAATTAATACACATAAAATATTAAATTGAAATATATAAACCCGAGCAACCCCACTTAAATATATATTACATTAGAAGCCAATGAAAAAAAATGAGTTAGAGGTTCCATCGAAAGATTGAAAAATAAAATATTTATTCGACACGTGAGAGATAAATAAAAACCCGATATATTTATTTATATAAATCTTATTCAGATTTTATAGAGAGAAAGAGGCGATTTAATACCAATGCAGGTAATTTTACGACGAGGGATGCGACGCGTCGATGATAATTTCTCCGCGCGGTATCGCGCGTGCATAAATTTCTATCGACGACGAGGCGAGCTAATCGGACGGTGTACTTATCGCGGAAAAAGTAACGGTAAGAGAGCGACGAGACGAGACGAGAGAGGAGAAGAGACCAGGCGTGTCCAAAGTTATCTCGCCATGTCGAAGAAAGACTTTCGCAACATGCCGTTCTCACGACATAAATTAAAATCCGCCACGAGTCGGTCCTTACCTATATCTACTCACCTTACCTTACCTTACCTTCTTTTACCGCTTCGAGTTTTATGACCGCCAACACGTTGCATACAATCTGGCCAATTCCTTCATGACTCGTGCCGATCCTAATCTTCGGTGGATAGACATTATAGGAGCACTTCGGTATGCTAATAGGATTATACAGGTATTAAGAACACCGTGGAGACAGTGTCTCTGAGCATTTCCTACCCTGCCCTTCTAATCTCGGTTAATCCACCGGGTGCTTATCTACCTCCATTTACGCGGAGAAGAGGATTTTGTCAAATTAAAAATAAATATTCTTATAAATTATAAGTTATAAATTCCTCATATTTTAGATTATTCATCTTACACATATTTATAATAATTCGCGCTAAATAGTCTCATACAACATCGCAATATTGCTGCAAAGTTCCACTTGTAATTAATTATATACCCACAGGGATGATTCAAACTTAACCATGTTAATCTCGTCGCGATTACAGAGTCCTTAAAATTATATTACGTTTTCCCACTTCTGAATCTCGTAATTTCTAAATTTGAGTTGCACCCAATTAAGAGACTTGGACATTTTATACACCCCCGCGTTTTAATCCCGTGCGGATCATGCCGTAATTACAATCCATCCTTGCATTTCTCGAGGTCGAGGGAAATATCTGGTTTCTCGAAATCCCCAGAGCCGGGGTTCTGTCGCGTTCTATTGCGTAAAACTTTATCTCTATCCCGCCTAGATTAGGCGGGCGTTCACGCTGACGGTACGATGAATTCGAGACGATCAAAGGGAAGCCGGTGTGTCGTGACGGGTATTATATTCCCCGGAATGACGTCGAATCTCTCATATTTGAGAGCGCGCTGGGTCTCGAATACCGTGGTGTCATGTAAATTTAAAGCCGTACGAAGCTCACGCTCTCGACGATAATTTCGCTGACCACGAGGACGCTAATATATTCAGCGTTGGAAAAAAAACATATTCGTAAAATTGACGCCTCATTAAATTACACGCGATAATTACGAGTCACGTTGAACGTAATTATTTCGCCCTCGATTTTAAGAAGTTTGAAAAATTGAGAAATTACACAACACACTTATTTATGGGTATCGACATTTTAGGACAAGACTCGACAAGAGCGATATTCGTGTGATTAAAGAGCAAATTTATAACGATATATCATCTACTGTTTTCGAGATACACATCGAATTTATATCGCATTTATAAATGTTAGAAAGTTTGCTGACGTTTCCCCGAGGGGTAAACCGCTGATCAAAATTATGTACACTAATGCCTACTAATGCCCAATTCCTGGGCATTACTGCTAAATTTTTAAAATTTAATAATTTAAATTTTAATAAATTTAAAATTATTATTTGGAAGAAAAGACTTAATAATATTTTAATAACGTCCATAATACGCATTAATACTTCAATAAAACCTAATAATGCCCAAGTAATGTCCAAGCAATGCCCAGTAATGCCTCAAATCTATACACCGCAATGCCCTCAGCGGTTTACCCCTCGCGTTTCCCTATAAACTTTCATGTTGTATACCTTACTGTTCATATTTTTTTAATTTCTATCAGCTATATCGTAGAGGGTTAACATAAAAATCATCGTAAAAATATATTATTCTATTCTTCGGGAGGCCCCGAGGCCCCCGACGTAAATGTTGATCGAAATCGTTTTCGGACAGGTATCGATATCGATTCGCTCCCGCCACGTGATTTAGTGTTTGTGACCCTCGTTGCGGCGTCTACGCCACTGCGGTGTCTTAAGACGATATCCAGGCCTTACCGAAGGACTGGTTTTTTCTTTTTTTTTTTTTAATTCCGAACGAAGGCTCGAACGCGGGATCCTCGGTGTTCGGGAACCCCCGCGGTCAACCATTGTCGAGGAGTCTGTCTCAGATGCAGATCGAAATTTTAAAAAAGCCGCGCTTAAGCCACCTTCGCCGCGTGGTTCCTGACGAGGGGGAAGTCGTAAAACGCTGGCGCATCTTTCGAAAGTTGTGGATAGAGTTAGACAGGTGCGTCTAACGAGAAACTCGCCAAAAATAAGAAAAATAAAAAAAATAAAAAATCTTCATCTTGTGACATTCCTTAAGCAAAGATTAGTCCGGTTAATCACCATAATTTTGCTTGACTTTTGTATATTTAACCGCTCTTTTCTTTGTAACACTTCTTTTCGTTTTCATCGACGCACATTTCATTGGAACACGAGAATCCTGACAATCGTTAATTCTCGTAGAACACAAGTTTTTTTCTTTTTCATTTTTCTCAAAGGAAGCGAAAGGCATATATTAAGAGTAAGAAATTTGACTTTTTAAATCAAAGAGATATAAATAACTATCAAATTTTTTTCTTGACTATATTTACTGGCGCGTCTTATCCAGAAAAGTTTAGAATGATAAATAAAAAAGAGAAAGAGAGAAAAAGAAATTAAATTTAAGATTCATTAAAATGACTTTGACAAAATGATTTATTGGCCTTAAAAAAAAATTTCGAATCTTATATAATATTTTCGCAAAACATGTGATGTTTAAGAGAAACAAAAAAAGAAAGAAAATATACTTACACGTTAAAGTTATTTAGTAATACCCGAATCGTGAGGATTGAAAAGACGTTGGCTTCATTGTAATTTTACAATAGTAAACCGAAAACCATAACCGATTGTCTGCCAAGGTAAAAGGTACCGATGTAAAAGTTTCCGTTAAGATTCGGAACCGTTGTAGGACCATTCTCCATTAACGTTTTTCAAAATCGTTGAAACGACTCGTCAGGCCATATCCGGATCTGTCCGTGAGACGTTTTATTTTGTCTTGGAGAGACATTTGTGCTCACAGTACGTACTATATATTTTGAACATCAGAGATCGATAACTTTTTACTATAGGCAATGTCGGCGCACATTTGCAGCAGCTCTGAAAATACAATTTTCTCCAAGTGTACATCTGGCTTCTTCAAGGGCTGTTGCGTTCTATCCTTGTCTCACTGTCTAATAGGCAGTGGCGTATCTCTGAGGAGTTCAACTCTGAGCTTTACGCCCACCATGTGCCGACTAGAAACGATCTTCCATTGAGGTTTTGTTCGCGCACGAGCGCGTAGCGGAATCTATTATCGGATTTTCGAGCGCGAACGACCGCGACGTATTTACGCGCTGAAATCGTTGTTGTTCGGTCACGCCTCCGTCCGAACGCTCGTAAATCGTTTCCCCTGGTCACGCGAAACTCGACTCTTTGCAGAATGCTCGTTTGTCGCGGCTCCGATAACTCGCATACGGGTTTGAGACTTTTTTCAAGCTCGTCTCACGCCACCCTCCTCCCCCTCCCCCCGCGTTTAAAATCACGGTGTCTTAAATTTCGCACAGGTTTGGCACGCGCGAATATTTTCTTACGTATAAAGCTGAGAGATACGTGTGTCAGTAAAATATGACTTATGATTGTAAATGTTTTGAATCGTCTCACTTTATTTTTTTACGTCTAATGGAATATATTTAGGATCCACGTGACGTTTCATTTAAAGAAAAAGAAAAGAAATATTGTTTTCACTTTCATTTACGTTAAATTTATTTTAATTTTCGTGGTAAAAAAAACCATGTGGTATATCTAAAGTAATCGTAAGACCTGTGTTTGAATCCAGAATAGCAAATAGCTAGATAAGGGAGTTGTTTGGTTTCTAGGAGATAATTATCGCAGAAACATTTTTATATAAATATTTTTCAAAGAATTTTATCTTATGCAAGCACTTCGTCGTTATCAATCGCTGCGATAGAGCGTTCGTAATGACGTTTCGATTCTGGCTCATCTCTTTCGATTTCGCGCGTGCTAAGAAGGGCCAGAAAAACCAGTTTCCGAATTCACCCACACTCGCCCAAACACGCCCATTGCCTCGCCTGTGTTCGCGTATACATGAGTCCGTGATTTAAATTTTCGAAGGTCGAACGAGGGACCTACGAGACTCGAGAGAAGAAGAAAAGGAAGAGCACGCGGGGTAGAGATGGGGAAACCGTACACGTGGTTCGCATCTGGCTGAGCACGCACGCGCCGATAATAAGGAGCAAAAATGAAATAAGAAGTCTTCTTTTTCTTCTTACATCTGCCAAAGCATTTCTTTTGCTTTTTCTCTTCTTCCTCCCTCCCTGAAATAGTCTTCGACCTCGCCTCTTTGGAATTAGTACTGTAGCGTCATTTTCGACTGATCTTTATAGTACGTCTGTTTGTTTTGACTAATACGTTAGTAGAATGTCTGGGATGTAACGATTTCCTAATTCATTTGTAAGCGCGATATCAAATCGATAACGACAATCTCTTCCATTATTTTTCTTATCAGTGATAGGAGATATTTTACATGTCTCTTAAAATGCCAATTGCTTCTTTCTCTCAGTCATTATTATATCTAGGAAATTATATTTTCTCTATTTTTTTCTCTTATATTTAGTTTGACACGCTCGATATTAATATGCCGAGAATTTTGACGTGTTATATTCAATTAGGCAACAAAAAATTTGTAAGTCTCATAGACCGATTTCCAAGGAAGGTTGTTCTCTGCAAACTGACCGTCGCTCGCATATGGGACATCACGACCCGTACCGGTCCTCGCGTTTCTCTCTTTTGGGCCCGAGCAATGGTCAGAGCAACCTCTCCTCATCATGGACCGAACGAAGGATCCGTATATGGTGCTGGCCTACTACCTCTTCGGCACGCATACCGACGCACTTGCGTACGTGTGCGCGTCGCTATATGGGAATAACTCGGCAGAATTATCGGCTAACAGAAGCTTCTTTCGGAGATTATTATTGAGTGGAACAGTTTATCAAAATAAGCAAAATAAATTAGTGGAACGCATTTATTTGAAATTGATGAAAAAAATATATAGGAAAAAATATATATAGGTTTTTTCTCTCTAAAATATATAAATCTTCGATAAATAATTATGTACTATAATTTACAATTTAAAATGATTACTTGAAATGATAAAAATAAGTTTATAAAGTTACACAATATATATAATATATAAGATGTAAATTTGTATACCTGTATAATATATGCAAATATAGTCATTAAAATAATATAAAGAAATAATAATATGAAGAAAATTGCACACACGATAATTGCAGCATTTAAAATTAATTGAGTTGTGAACGAAAATTTTTTCCACACAAAAATAATAGAATATTATAGATACAATAAAATTTTGATAGAATCTCTTTATTCATGTTTTATGTATGAAAACACGCATAACGGAGTTTATGGGAAAATCTAAGTACAAAGGTACATATGTATACTCGGATTCATCCTAGGTTTGATTGTTTAGTTCGTAAATTAGAAGGTTTAAGTTCGCGTTCGCACGGCGAAATTTTTCGCTCATTCGCTATCGACTTCTCCGCCCGATTCGAGGGAAGATATATTGCTCATTGTGTGTGACATTAGGTGTTTATGCATGACACGAAACGGTGCGAAAGTCCACGAGACACGTTCACATTACAGATTATCATATTCGCCATTTGCTTGATCGTTAAAGTATCTGTGCGAGGATGTTAACACGTGTACACATGTGAAATTTTGCACGCGAAAATCTATTGAATATTATCAGCGCGCGTAAAATTCTAAATAAATGTTCAACGCCATTACATACATCACGTGTAACATTACATTATTTTATCTTTATCGCGGAATTAAATGTCGATATGGAATTTTTATTTATTCCTTAACTCTTTATCAGAGCTATCAATTTTCGATATTGTTAAGTCGAGACCGAGCCAACGTACTCTCTAAATTTCTTAGAGTGAAATCTAACTCCAAACGAGTGAATATTCACTCCAAGTGATAGTGAAAATACTGCCACTCGTAATTAGTGAACATTCACTTTTCACAAAAGTGAACTGTTTAACTCTGAACGTAAAGTGAATGTGTCACTCGGTTTGAAGTGAATAATTCACTCAATCAGAGTGGAGTCATCACTTTCGTCAAGTTATTTTTCACTCAATTACAAGTGAACAGATTCACTCTTAGGAAGTGAGATTCTAAGCCGTCTTTTACTAATAATAAGATAACACGTTACGTATATGACGTGAAGCTTTGATTAGTTGAAATGAGAAGCAATCATTGCTTTTTACTTGAATTAATCGAAGCTGAACATCGCACACAGCATGTTATCTCATTGTCGGTGTAAAAGCCGATTAACCTCCTTTTTTCTTGTCACAGCTATATAAATATATTTAACGTTACACACACAAAAATATGTTTACATTTCGAAATATGTTAAAATAAAAAGATATATCCCTAAGAAGTTACTTTAATATGTCTTGTATACCAAGTACACGTGCGACGAGTTGGTAACGTCGCGAGACAACGATACGACAGTGTTGCTAATGGCGGACTCATGCGCGTTTCACATGCGCTTTATTCACTCTTCATGAGTGAAAATTTTCACTCTATATAGAGTAAAAATGCTACATAGAGTGAAAATATTCACTCTACAAAATAGAGTATACATATTTACTCTATTTTGCAGAGTGAATTTTTTACTCTACAACAAAAAGTGAGAAGAATTCACTCCTATGAGTGAAAAATCACTCTAACTAGAGTGACTTGACCAGTCACTCAATTTTTCGAGTGCATTTTCACTCTAAGAAATTTAGAGAGTATCTCAAGTCGGTGAAAGCACAGTATTTTATTTTCGAAATAAATGATACATCGAGCGAAGACACATTTAATGGCTCTGTAACGAAGGGATTAAAGGGGGCGAGGATTAAAATAAACGGTTCGTACATATATATGTATGTATATATGTATGTATATGTAACGCTCTCGTACTCTCTAAATTTCTTAGAGTGAAGCTTGCACTCGAAAAATTGAGTGACTGGTCAAATCACTCTAGTTAGAGTGATTTTTCACTCATAGGAGTGAAAAATCACTCTAATTAGAGTGATTTGACCAGTCACTCAATTTTTCGAGTGCAAGCTTCACTCTAAGAAATTTAGAGAGTATCCTATACCTTGTAACATGTATGTAACGCACTACACTTCGACATACACTTACTATATGTGCACCACGATACTTTCTCGCCCGCGGCAAGGTAGCCACCTTGGCTGCACCTATTGCGATCTCGGCGATCCTTTCTTGTGAACGCGACAAAATCGTTAGTACGCAGTAAAAAATAAAATGTTAATTATAACATTTTTCACATGTCCCAGAAAGTCCACTCTAAATTTTAAGTTAAAATAGCTCATTCGTCGTATGTTACTTCTTGACAAACTAAAAATGTTAAATAATTGACATAATATTATACTTTACATTTATTTTTGTTATTGTGACTTTAAGTGTAATGTAAAAATAACATACAAATTAATTCAAAATTACATGAAAAAATAGTTACAATAACTCGTAAGAAATGTTGAGGATATTAACATATGATAGTAATTATTTTAACTTAAATTATTTGTAATAGAAACATTTGATTTTAGTAAATTTGATTATTTTTGTATGTCAAAGTTCAAGATTATTTGAAGATTCACTTTAACTTTTCTTAGAAATTGACTTTGAGACATGTTGATTGTTTAAAATGATTATATTAAAAATACTCAAAATAATATTCCATTTCTAAGAGACATATACAAAGTGTTAAGTTATGAAATTGACATAAATGTAACACATGAAAACGTTATAAAAATAATAACATATAGTTGTATGTTAATTTTACATTAAAGTACTAATCAAAACGTGGTAACACAAGAAAATTTTAACATATGGACGCACAAAGTTTTTACTGTGTATATAGTTTTAACGATAACGATTCTCGTGGTATCGATTTCGCGATTTTTTAATTAATTAATCGCCACTCTTCTCCTTTTCGCAGCAATAATAAATGTAGCTCGCGTCGGAAAAATCATCATATCTCGTATACTTTTAACGGAACTATCTGTTTACAGAGAAAAAGGGAGGCATATTTTTTACAAATATTCTTTTAGTTACATAAGATAATGCTGCGAGATAAGGGCGTCTCCTGATAACAACCTATCGACGCAAGTGAACTTTCGATCCATGTCGTTTTGACTTATCGCCGCTTATATTTCAGAGTAAATATTCGAAATGAGAATTGTGTTTCCCTCGTGAGAAACACAATTCGTTGAATATTTTATATACGCTTCGTCGCGATCGATTTATTCTTATTCTCGACTTTTCATCCCGGGGCTTACATTACGTTACAGTTGCATAGCCATAAGGAGCAATTATCTCTTTAGCTCGTTAACTCGAACAGATTCTGGTTTGATCTCGCCACAGTCAAGCCTCTTCAATGTTAGCTCATCTTTACGGACGTTTTTCAGTTGAAATACCGCGTTACGTCTAACACGAACTCGCTGACAGGAAACGCAGGCGAGATCCTAATTTGTTGGCACATTCGGTTTTTCCCTTCTCTCTCTTTCTCTCTCGTCGGTTATGCGATCCACGGGCTTAGCACGGGAAACAGTGGTTAGCTTATTACGCTTTACGGGGAGAACGATCGCATGAATATGCCCTTTATATGCTAGCGTACATAAGCCGTGCATAGAAACGTGTACATTTTGCCACGTGTTCTTTCTCCTCCTTATACTTTGGAGAAACGAAATGTTTAACGCCTCTTGTTCAAGCTATGCTCGAACGATAGGCAAGGACTCTTGCAAAATTATGCATGGAGCTTGCATGTCGTGGAGAAAAAATTGAGAAGTTTCTATGCACATTTTTCAAATTTATTCAACCAACAACCGGAAAATCGACATATTTAAAATTAAAAAAAAAAACATTTCCTTCCGAAACGAAAAGCTGTTTTAATTGGCAATTTTACTGTAAATTTCATTAAGAAATTTAATAGATATTATTAATTTATTAATAGAGATAATTAATTTAAGATAAAAGAGATATAATTGATTTAAGATAAAGAGATATCTTTAAATCACTATATATCTTACAAACGAGGCAGGTAAAACGACCTTCGAAAAAATTTCGCAATCTTATCAATTCGTCCTCGTGTATGTCGAAGAACTCACGATAATCGAATCATTAGAAAGTTTAAGATTGTGTGAAGCTCAGTATAAAAAATATCGATATGAAAAAGAAATATTGATAGTGATAAGCGATCATCTCGACAATGCAATAATGATGACGCATTCAAGTAAGCGCAATGAGCAAACGCGAGCAAAAATGTAAATGGCGATTATCTTACGCCGTAATTGCACTGTATCACGTCATTTTGTTCCCCGCTGAAATTACATATCGCTGACCTCTTGTCACCGATCCATCGATCATTTTCAGCCGACTCACGCGGATCACGTAACACGATTATTTTGCCATTTCGCGATGTATCGAATAACGGAAGATACACTTGCTCGCGTGCGACGTGCCTTGTTTTTTTCGCGAAGAGAAAAGTCATTATTCGTTTCAACTCTCCAGAAGTATGTCGTCATCAATCATGTCATTTTTATTCTCTTCACCTACTTGCTGTTATTATTACATTATTAATTCAATAGCGTAATTAGGCCTTGCATCATATCAAATTAAAACTTTGCGCGCGAGGGAACAGGTGGAAGGAGGCAAAAAGGATGTATTTTTATAATTTTACGTCAAATTATATACATATTATATTTTTAATTTTTCATTGCGTTTTATTATTTCTACTTTCTTAGATAATCAATTTATAATCCAAAATTCGTTTTTAATATCGCAATTTATTACATGTATAAAACTTAATTAATAAATATTAAATATTAAAATCGCTATTTAATAGAAATAGCAAAGAGCAAGCAAGGCTCCTTAGCATACATATGTCAATATATATTAATTAATCTTCGATATATCAATCGATCATCACAGTTATACATAAATATATTAATTAATTATAGTAATATACATTGATTAATCTTCGATCGATCAATAATCATAATTTTACTTTCGCGGTTTGATAGAAAAATCTTGAGAGATTCATTGATTCGAAAATCGACACTTGTTCATTCACTCGACTCATGAAGGATAATCTCGCGTCTTATTGATCCCGGATCTTCCAAGAACTCGTAATCCTCGTGGAGTCTCTAATTCCTAGAAAGGCACGCTTGAACGAGCACCCTCAATTTTCCGCGAACTCCTAATATACAGATAAAAATTAAAAACAAAATATACCGATACTTCTGACAACTTTCAGCTGTTAAAGTCGCACACATTACCGATTAAAGCGAGATATGATCGATTAAAGTGAAAGATAATCGCTTATTTGCATATCCAAATTGTCATTGAATGTCTTATCGCGCGTTACATCTCAATTGAATCATTCATACTTATTCATACTTTTAATCATTTACATCGACGATTATAACGTCGATGCAGTTATGAGTGTAAAGAAAGGAATTATCGACGTGCGCGCCGTCTGGTCGATGGCGAATATATTTGCGTGCTTCGATCGATTCGTTATATTGTTGGAAAGTGTGCGTTAACGATTTTCCACGCCTTTCTGATTTGTATCTCGCGTCGTGAAATATCATCGCGATTTACCGTGAAGTTTCCCATCCGTTCGCCGACGTTTCACACGCGAGAACGCATCATTTCCCGCTCCTCGTCGCGGCTTATGGTGAGAGATCGACTTTTTGCGATATGCGTTCTCGTTGTACTCTGCACAAGAGATCTAGAGAGAGAGAGAGAGAGGAGAAGGAGGAAGAAGAGAAGGTTCGTACCGTTTCGTCGGAGGCGAGGAATCCGATGCGTGACGTAGGCACGAGCGAGACCGCTTGACGCCGCTTTTGTTATCTGGATTTCGCGCTCCTTCGGTCAAGTCGACCTTGTGCATATGCCGTACATATGTTCGGCGAGCGGCACATATGTCATCGTGTACACAACGGAAGTATTTGTACGCGGCAACGTAGCAGCAACGGTATCAGGGGTGTGGGATGTGTGTATCGCTTCTGGTAAATTCCCCTCCGTCGTACAAAAATAGACGAGATTAACGCTATCGATGCCGCGTGATTGCCACCGTATGTACTTCCTTTTTTTTTTTTTCTGGATACTTCGAGTGCCGATATCGATAGTATATTTGCAGTGTGCTCGCCGTAAACGATAGTTAGTCGAGAGACACTTTGTCTGGAGAGAAAGCTACGCGAGTTATTCGAGAAATCTGATCGGAATTAGCGGAAATACTTCGCGCAGTGAATAAAGTATTGCTTAACCCGGAGAAAATCGCACGATGCAGTCCATTTGTACGTAATAAATCAATTAAATTGATAGGCAATACATAACAATATCTTTTAAAATTTAGGGAATTTTTACAATCGCACCAAAGCTTTTACCACGATGCAAGGTTGTATTTGCTGACGTGAGATCTCTATATTTATTTATCATCTGTCGCGTCTGACATTTATTGACAGCGTCATCTTCCGAGGATTAGTTTTCTATCTAAATTGTTTGACATTTGCTGTCAGAAAGTTCATCACCATTATTGTTTCTTGCGCTATTTTCGGAACCCTCGGGAAATGGTGTATCGTGTTTAAAATCTATCAACCCTCGAGTAAGTTTTCGACACTACGGAACTAACTTTTCTCCATTACATCGCCCGCGTAAAGCTTAGCTGTTAAGTGTCCGTTTTGTGTTTATGTAAAGTACTCTGTATGCACTCTGCGTGCGCAATAAACGATGGTAAAATAAACTGTGTTCGGTTGATGTGACGTATCCGGTGTTTGGATAATCCGGCCTCATCTTAAACAAGCATATCATTACGTATCTAGCGCTTAATTGATTGCACGTTACACATTCGTTCATTATTTTGCGCAACAGAATTTAATCTACAAGCATCGAAAAATAATAGTTTTAACAGTCAAGAATAATAATCTTATTTTCATCGTCATGTTGCTCTCTTGAAATAACAGATATTTTCTAATATAATAAATTGATATATGTGTTATAATTTGATGGGAATGAAAATATAGACAAATATACAATTTTGAAATGTTCCGAATAATCGCCTTTTCGTAGCAAATCGAGTAGATCGAGTTTTATCAGCGATAGCAGGTCGAAAAAAAATGACGAGGCAAAATCACGCGCAATTTCGCGGACATACACGTACGCAACACATGATGTTATTAATTAACGCAAACAATCTCGGCCATATGTCGAGATCCGCGACGTTAACGGAGAGATCGTGATTTATTTACGACGAAAGTGTGGCAGCAGACACACACCACTCATCTATGATCCCCCTCCATGATTGCTTGCATGCGATTGAATCACCGCACCTCGCCGTCAAGAAGACCTCGATAGATTAAGCGGTCGAGAGAATCGGAAGAGAAAGAGAAATTCGCGAAACAGGATCGAGATCCACAAAAGGGAGAGATAGCAAATTTTCATAATGTGAAAAATTTAGTCTCTTATCAGAAACAGCATGGCACACTTTTAAGGAAAAGTTCGATATTTCTTTCGTCAATTTTTTAAAATTAAATACTTCAAAAAAAAATTAAACCCACGATAAAATTTTTATCAAAATAAAATTTGCTTAAAGCTAGAATCATGTTTCGCGTCGCATAAAGATATTAATTTTTAATCGTCTCTGATTCAACGCAAATTTTCATAATGTGAAAAATTTAGTCTCTTATCAGAAACAGTATGGCACACTTTTAAGGAAAAGTTCGATATTTCTTTCGTCAGTTTTTTTAAATTAAATACTTCAAAAAAAATTAAACCCACGATAAAATTTTTATCAAAATAAAATTTGCTTAAAGCTAGAATCATGTTTCGCGTCGCATAAAGATATTAATTTTTAATCGTCTCTAATTCAACACAAATTTTCGTAATGTGAAAAATTTAGTCTCTTATCAGAAACAGCATGGCACACTTTTAAGGAAAAGTTCGATATTTCTTTCGTCAGTTTTTTAAAATTAAATACTTCAAAAAAAAAATTAAACCCACGATAAAATTTTTATCAAAATAAAATTTGCTTAAAGCTAAAATCATATTTCGCGTCGCATAAAATATTAATTTTTAATCGTCTCTAATTCAACGCAAATTTTCATAATGTGAAAAATTTAGTCTCTTATCAGAAACAGCATGGCACACTTTTAAGGAAAAGTTCGATATTTCTTTCGTCAGTTTTTTAAAATTAAATACTTCAAAAAAAAATTAAACCCACGATAAAATTTTTATCAAAATAAAATTTGCTTAAAGCTAGAATCATATTTCGCGTCGCATAAAATATTAATTTTTAATCGTTTCTAATTCAACGGAAATTCTTTTAATTAATGTATGTTTTTCTCCATTAAATTCATGTATCGTTTCTAAGATAATGAGAACACACGCTCGCGAAATTTCTCGGCCCATTTTATCCGCGTGTATAACATCGCGTACTCATTACCGCGGTTGTCACCAAGATCGCCCGTGTCGAGAATTTAGAGATAGGATCCGAACAGATGTCCGCTACTCGTGACTCGCACACCCGAGTTATTACCGCTATAAATCAGGAATCCTTCTTTTTTTTTCCTATTCGTCGTCCGCTCTTGTAGAAGAGTCTACTCGATATTGATGGGACGTTTATACGCAAAGGGGAGTTATATATCAGATCGGATATGCGGTTATCGATAAAAGGATTTGCGTGGGCGAAATGTATGTTAAATTAGCGTGATCTAAGACAGTAAAGAAATCTCGAATCGTCTTATCTCGTCTTTTCTTCTTCGATTAGTGAAACTCCGCTTACCAATAAGTATGCCTTCAAATTCGATTATCTCTTTCATTTTGATGCATATTTTGGAATTTACGAAGAGTACGTTATCAGTTTGCAGTCGGAAGTAACTTTGCGCTACAAGGTATAAAGATTGCCATAATTAATACTCACAGTAATGTACACGTAAAGTTATGTAGAGATATTTAAAGTTATTACTGTTCCGGCATAATGTAACCGTACTTTACGAGATTGCGCAAATGTTTCAAAAGATTTTACAACTTCCATCACCAGCACACAACATCGACACGAAGGAGCTACGTTCGTAAATTAAGAGAAGCAACGTGTATTCCCGTCCCTTGTAACGTATAATTCGGGAGAAACTTAACTCGAAATCGCGTGGAACTTCCATCGTGTGTCAAATACCGATCTCGTTGAATAATCTAACTTGCTGGACTAGACAAACTACGCCATTTCCGTGGAATGTCGGATCGACGTTATCTCGTGTCAAACTTGCGAGTACGCGCGAAATTCATAAATTGCGAATCTCGCCGGACCATCGATCTTCCTTCTCCGCGCGATTTTACTCGAGCTCGAAGCTTCGACCCCGCAATAATCGCCGCGAGATTCCGAGGCTGAGGTCAAGCCGGGAGATAGCCTATTATCGGTAAAGGAGGGAAGAGAACAGAAGGAGCAAACGAGGCGATTTCCGAACCACCTGTTTTCCCGATCAGCTGACTACTCGAGCGCGAATTTTGACGTTTCTTTTCCTTTTTTACGGTTATTCCGCGACTTTGACCGGACACCCGCGCGGTCTCTTAACGATCCGTGGTGGTCTTGGGTTAGGTATACATATATGCGATCCCCCCCCCCCCCCGCAAAACCGCCGGCAAGAGTTATTTTAATATCCGCGATGTCTGTGGTCGCAGGTGCGCCACGAGGCGGTAAATTGCGAGTCCGTCATTAAACATCCGCGATTACACGCGCTTTATCTTTAAGCCGCACGCAAATTAATAATAGTAATTAAACGCGCGAAATGCGCGGCGCGAACACGTGAGCTTCCTACCGCTCCCTCCCTCTTCGGAACCGACCCCTTTTCATCGGGAGCGAATTTCTCATCCCGTTTCTCCTTTACTTTTTACTCTACCCGACTGTAATTATCCTTATCACCTTCGTTCCCCGAAGGATTTCGCTACCATAAATATCGGTCACCATTTTCTCTCGCCATTTTCTCTGCAAGAAAGTTTTCCGACGCTAATACAGGGGCGGAAGTTTGGGGATGAGTCTCTTCTTCCTCGTTTGTTTACTTGGGACAAATTACAAACACTCTCTTTGCATTTTCCCTCGCTACCTGAGACTCTTCCGCAAAAACTTTTCTCGCATATACTCGATCCTGCGAAAAGTTTAAAAGCTTATCTAACTTTAACGTCATCCTTATAAATATTTTACTTGATACGAGAAATTTTTCTCACACCAGACGCACGAGTTAGACGATGCAGATGCGGATAAAACTCGACATTGATAGTTTCTTAGTAATCAGATATTAAACATGTAATAATCCGTTAACTCATTATATGGTAGCACACAATCATTACGACAATAATAAGCTTTTTACCGCGAGATATACCGGAGACTATCACGTAAATAGGAAGCGTTTTAGCAACCGCGGAAACTTCATGATCCGTTCGCGGTATAGACACGCGCGCGTTTCTCTCGGAGATACACGAAGGGAGGCCTCTCCGCGAGAGGTGAGTCGCGGGCATGTTACCATGTTTGGCGACCCGCTCCCATAAAACTTGCCGCACACGCGCTCCAACGCGTGCACGTGCACGCCAGCCACCGCACGCACACCGGCGTGTCGTACCGCGGCTCTCGCCGTATTTCCAGCCTACTCTCTCGCCGTGTGGGTAAGATAAATCGCATCGTCCAAGTTAACGCGAACGCGAAGCGCTCGCAACCGGGACTGCCACACCTCGCGAGGGGAACGCTGCGAAGAATCCATATTCGGATGCCCTCGGAATAAGTGGAAAAAAGTTACTGAAGAACATAAGCATCTTATCGTGATCTTTGACGAAAAATTAATTATAAATTAGTCTAGCAAACGAAACGTTTTAATTTTAATTTTATCCTATTATGCGTGTAATCTGACTATTTATAATTGACTTATTTGAGAAAAAAATTTTTTTACTAATTAATTGTTTATTTTTTTAATTAGAAACTTGAAGACTATGATTTGCTTTTAGCTGCCTATGATTGATATACATAAGGATGTCCCTTATTTTTATCGATTTCGAAATTTTTGTGCCCTCACTCCTTAAAAAGATTCCAATATAGATAAAATAAATTCTAAATTTTTTCGATTTTTTACCTACCGAATTTGAAAAATTCCACTTTTTTTAATTATATTTTTTAAATCAAATTTACAACCTCTGTCGGCGGAAAGGAATTAATCTAGAAAGCTGAAATTTATTGCGTGCGATTTTTACATCAATGTAAACTTTCAGAAGCTGAGATTGAAAAAAATATAAAATTTCTTTTGTCACGTATAAATAAGGGACATTGTAATATACACCACATTCTTCACGTACAAATGTTGAAACCAATTTCAAAATATTTATTTAAATACAACTTTTGTAGATAACTACACTGAGAAAAATCGTTTGATTGTACCAACAAGACGTATATGATTGAAGGCATTTTGGTTAAATCAAACAAGAATTTCTAGTTATCATGATAAGACTTGATTTTTTATAACTAGAACGTTTAATAGATTTTACTATGAGGATTTGGTTAGTATTTTCTGGTTGAATCTATAAAATATCTTGTTACATTAACTTCTTTGCTTGACGCTAGGCGGCGAGCCACTCTTAACTTAACTCGTATTCAATATTTGCCATGAAATGTATATAAAGAACTAGTATTAACATTAAATCCAAGATATATTTTTTTCTCTTACGAGCAGTAGTGCCAGAAAGAAGGCGTTAGCTCTCTGTGTGTGTTTGAGCTGCATCCTCTTCTTGCATCACTGTTTTTATCAGTTTAATTTCTAACAAACTGAATTTAAAATAATTTATTCAATAATCTTGTTGGAATTCAGAATATTAAACAGACTTTTGAAATTAGATGGAAAAAATTTTAGACGACTTGGTGCTGGTGAGTTTAGTATTATTAACAAGAAAATTTGGTAAATTTAACAGGAAGAAATTAATCAGAATCATCTGGTAGTTCCTACAAGAATTCTGGTTCGTCCATTTTCCAACAGACACACTGGTTGAATCTACCAGAATTCTAATTAATGCAACCAGATTTTTTTCTCAGTGTGACTTTATAATTGACTTATTTGAGAAAAAAAATTTTTTACTAATTAATTGTTTTTTTTTAATTAGAAACTTGAAGACTATGATTTGCTTTTAGCTGACTATGATTGATATACATCAGAATGTCCCTTATTTTTATCGATTTCGGAATTTTTGTGCCCTCACTCCTTAAAAAGATTCCAATATAGATAAAATAAATTCTAAATTTTTTCGATTTTTTACCTACCGAATTTGAAAAATTCCACTTTTTTTAATTATATTTTTTAAATCAAATTTACAACCTCTGTCGGCACGGAAAGAAATTAATCTAGAAGGCTGAAATTTATTGCGTGCAATTTTTATATCAATGTAAACTTTTCAGATGAGATTGAAAAAAATATAAAATCTCTTTTGTCACGTATAAATAAGGGACATTGTAATACACACCACATTCTTCACGTACAAATGTTGAAACCAATTTCAAAATATTTATTTAAATACAACTTTTGTAGATAACTACTAAGGTGTAGATTACAACCCCGAGCAAGATGATTGTGAGACAAGATAAGCAGGTTTCTTAAATCGCGAATTATATATCTCGAGCCTACCGGCATCATCCTCTCGCAATTGGTTTATACTTTCTCTATAACTTGCGCGCGGTTAATATTGTGCGACCGCGATCGTGAATCAATTACGCGGAGTCGTCAAGCGTGTTCGATATAACGCACGGTACGTTCCCAGCGAGGCTTAATCAGCCTTGCAGCGGCGAAGATCGATTATCTGTCGGCTTATCCGCGGGTGGAACCGGCCGGAAAGATAGCGGAGAGACTTATATAGGGGGAGAGATTTAAGAGTGGCCGTCTCGCGCGGCGGAGATAACTTAAAATATAAGAAAAGCCGGACAATCGTCGAGATTTACGACGCTACGAACGCAACCTTACTTATGCCGTTCTCTACGCATGACGCGTATATCTATCCGCGGATTTCATTTCGCGGCCTGCAACCGCGAGAACGTTCTCCGAAGACCGCAACGATTCTATGTCGAATCGCCGAGACCGGGGGGAAGCATAAGCCGAGTTACCTGGACCGGACAACTGAATGGATAGATTTATCTCGTCCGTGGATCTATCCGCGCGAATCGATAAGGTGCACGCGAAATGACGATATAAAGCGTTTTAAAGCTCAACGTATTGTCGGAGACGCGGAAATCGTAAACTATAGCGCCGCCTTCTAAAGAGCCCTATGAACTTTTTTTGTCGCGCGAATGCATTTTTACTACGACATTAGTCAAACGGCGACGACGCGGGCGGTTATAAAAGCGACGTGGATCGTTTTAACGTCGAGAAAGCAGGTGCCAGCACCGGAAGTGCTTACGATGCCCCGATAATATCGTACCGCCAATATTTGTTTGTATCTTTTCATTGATATTTTTTAACTTTATTATTGTACGAAACGTAGAAGCATTGTTATAACAGGGAGAAACGAGATTGCAATTCTTTTGTATTATTTTGACAACCTCACGTAGACCGATAATCGAGAGCACTACGCTTTCATAACATGTACATTAATTATTTACAGCGATCTTTGTCAATCTACAATAGAAGCCCTTCTGTTCTGCATTTTTTTAATTATTTTACGGAAAAATTTAGATATTTTTGTAGTCGAAAAACGAAAAAGAAAGCCAAGAACATTTCTGCTAAATTTTAACATGGTATTATTTTTAGATGTTATTTTTTCATCGGAAACAAAGAAAACGATTTTAACCGAGCTTAACTGAGCGAGCAGAATCT
Source organism: Camponotus vicinus (assembly GCF_025532165.1). Classification (NCBI taxonomy): domain Eukaryota; kingdom Metazoa; phylum Arthropoda; class Insecta; order Hymenoptera; family Formicidae; genus Camponotus; species Camponotus vicinus. The sequence goes on along the minus strand of NW_028141945.1, from coordinate 5,090,464 downwards.
CTTTGAGCCGTCTTTAAAACATGACTCGAGAAAATCGATACGATGGCTGACGTCTCGCGAAGCCGAAGAATAAATACGTTTTCGGGATCCGTAGAAGGACCGAGTAAAAAAAAAAACAAACTCCGGGGTATGCCAACACGGCGCATTCTCCCCTCCCCTGATATTTATAGGCACTTTTGTGGCGGTACACTAAGAATAAATCCTATCCTTCGCGAAAGTGGTCCGATGAAAACACAGACGAATGAACACGGTTCCGAGAGTGCGATTCTCTCCCGAGGATATATAATTTGCATGTTTAGAATTTCAGTCTCGATACAGCATCCATCTTTCACTTGCACGCCTAGATCTCTCTCCTCATTGAAAGTTAATTAATAATCGAGAGTAAGATATGCAAAATTTCTCCGGAATGTTTAATAGAAATAGGAACAATAATTTACATATCTTTTTTTCCTCTCTTCTTTATCATGGCTACTTTCTATTCTGCGAAACTTTTTATTCGCGTGACCTTTTTTTAAAATTACTATGTTAAAATTTATATTAAAATTATTACGTTAAAATCACTATGTTAAAATTTATATTAAAATTACTATGTTAAAATTACTGTGTAAAAATTTACTATTGTTATACTATTGTTAAAATTACTAATAACTATTTTCAAAAATGATGTCGGACGTGAACCACTGCGGATAAATGATCTTTATTTATTGCACGCGGAGAATCGATGGAATTATTTAAAAATTCCGAATACATTATCGACTTTATTTATTCTTCGGGAGAAAAGTCTTATTTACCCTAATCGTTTGTGGTAGTCACGTTATGCATACAGTCGGCGCACGTATTCCCCTCGCACACTAGCGGCTCCATCGCCTCTCGCGTCGACGTTGGAATTAATCGAGCGCGTGATTACAGCCTGACACACTCTCGTACACGCCTACGGGCCCAGTCAAAATATTATGCCCGCGGGGGTAGGGCTAACAATTGGGCCCGCGAAATAAAACAGCGCGAAATCGCGCTCCGGTGAAACCTTCCTCGCGCGATCGAGGTCGCTTGCCCTCCCTGGCCCGCTCGCCAATTATCGGTTTACGTCTAATTACGCGTGTGTACGCACGTATCGTATACGAGATCGAAAATGACGATACCGCGGGCGCGATTAATCATGCGTTCCCCGCGACCTACGAGCGTGTATCATTACATCTATGCGTTTCTGAAAGCTGCGATGAGAACGTCTCGCTCGCTCGTTCGGTCCAACTTGTCATCCGGCTACTGATTAATGAGAAATTACTCGGTGAACTGATATATAGTGCGTCGTTTCTATTTATCATCCGACTACTTTGAAAAGCTAATGTCGAAATTTCGAAATCGGGTCTATTTCAAACGCCTATCATTCCATCAAAATTCTAGACAGACGTTAAGAAAGACATAATTAGATATTCAGACGAAGAGAGAGAGAGAAACAATCTATTTAAACGAACTTGCTTATTCAATTTCGAAATTTTCTCTATTAGTCTTAATTATTCGTTATAGAAATGTCATCAATTGGAAATGTCTTATGTATAAAAATTAAAAAGGGGGAAAGGAAGCAGGAGCTTTGAATCAATTTTAGTCAGTTTAAATCTGCAGTGTTTCTCTTCTCGCTGCCGCGTACATTTTCATCCTTCTTCTTTCTCTCTGTGTTATTTCAGACGCGATCGCGAATTTGGCGCGTTCTGCTTGGCAGGCCTGGTTTATAACCGTGCCCGGTTTATAGTCGACCCTTTGTTCGGCGGTTAACGCGCTGGCGGTGGTCGTAATGCGTAATGTGCACCGCAACTCATTATTTTGCTTTCGCTGCATAGAATTTTTGCCATATGAAGTAATTAATTTTGCATATAAAATCTATAAATATTTTGGGATGAAATACAAATATTTTTATTTAAAAAAGGAGAATTAGACGATACTACTTATATAATGTGTATGCACCTAATATTTTTTTAATCCTCCTTTTTTTTAATAAAAATATTTAATAAATAAATAAATAAAAATATTTAATAAATAAATAAATAAAGATATTTAATAAATAAATAAATACAAATATTTAACAAATAAATAAATAAAAATATTTAATAAATAAATAAATAAATATATACTTATATTGTATGAATTTTTGGACTGGTAATATAATTTCGACTTGTTTCACAATAACATTATACGCACTTTTGATTTACGTTTTTCATCTCGCGGACTAGGAAATCAATCTGCGGTCGTATCGTGCACACACAAAATTATTCCGATAAAGGGACGGCGCTCACGAGTCTCGGGTTTCTCTCGCGACGCGAGAAAAGACGACGGATAATTCTCGTCCTTATCTCGACGTTCATTCAATTACGTAATAAGCATGCGCGCACGATCCTTTGATACCGGTACGGATCGTTTTGTCTCTCGTCTCTTGTTCCCTTCTCTCTCCCCGAAACCCGGCGCCGATCGTGCCCAAGTATCGGTCACGGCAGATCATTTACGTTCGCATGCGTGTTCACGCCTAACTGCTGATGAAACTGCTTGTAGCCTCGTCTCTAGAACCCATTTTACTTAGGATATTAAATGTAATGATCGTGCGACCGTGACAGTGTGACGTTTGTTAATTTCTTCGTTGAAAAGAATGGATTTTTATAATAAATCCGGACGTTATATTCGCGATAAAATTCGTTGTGGTACTTTTTGAAATTTTATTTAATTCAAATAGAAAAAAAGTATTTAGAACTGATGTACAATTTAGAAATATTTGCTCTGTTTAATTTAATTTGCTTCGTGTCTTACAACATTTGTCGTACAACAAAGTACATTATTGACTCGAAACCTTTATGCCCTCATGAATATGTCACCGTCTAACGAACCAAGTCTTAAAAAATTGAAGAACCGATTTCGCGTTATCTTGTCCGTTTCTAATTATATCTACGATAGCTTTATCTGGGACCAGAACGAGGATCGATCTTTGGCCTTTACGAGAATAGCCTGCTCGTCTAACAGTATCGTTCACGTGGTTTCCATTGTCATCTTGGAGTTCCGCTATACAAATTTCTTTCCAGTCACGTGTGACGAGATATCCTACGTCCGTTGCATCCTCGACACTTCCGGTCGTCGATAGGGAGACGACTATCGGTCCATATTAATTGTCCTCCAGCCATTGTTCTTTCTAGCGCGAGCGTCTCTTCTGTCCGTCTTGAAAATGAACGACTCTCAATCCACTCGACGCGAATTAAATCAACCGCTCGAAGATCTCTCTTCCCTCCTTTCCGATAATTTATTATGTCGCGAGTTACGGCGGCGATTTATTCCCTCCAAGTAACTATCCTCGCTTCGTTGGATTGGTATTGGGAACGAATAGCGTACGCACGTTAAATCATCTCGCGCGTGCAGCCGATGAATCTTCGATTCGCGCAGTTTTGACATTAACGCGGCGTGTTTTGACACATTGATTTCGCGGCGAGTGAAAGCGACGGTATTGTATGTCCCTCGGACATATTACGTGCCATTACAATCACTTAGAATCCTTAATTTATTCCAAAAATTGTTTCGCGAATCATTTCCCGCAAATGCACGAAATTGAATTCATAAGATATAAAGTTATCTCTTATTTTGTTTTTTATAAAATAAAATAAAATAATATTTAAAAAAATCCTTTTTATTTTCCGGAGATTGGTTACTATTTATACATCGATCATTTTTTGATATGAGGATTCAGACTTTCAGGGAGGCCGCGAAAAACGGCAGGGAAGTTTCTGCATGACAATCGATCGCGTCGTAACGATTTACGTGACCCATCGATGCCGTATTTATTTCCCCGCAGTTCACGCGAATGCGTGGGCGGACGTTCGCGTGTGTCTCGCGTGTAAAGTAGTCCCCTCCACTCGCTCATCCTTTCTCGACTCCATACTCCCTCTCTCTGTCTTCCCTTCCTCCCTTTCTCTCTTTTTATGTATCTATCTTTCTATCTTTTTCCCTCCATTCCTCTCGCCTAAACGCCGCCGGTGTCTTTCGGATGGGGCCTGCTTCTGAGAGGCAGCAGCCTCCATCGGGAGACGTGTTGCACGCGCGACTTTCCACGGCAGTTCTCTCGCCATTGTGAAAACCGGCTCGTGTTTGGAGCTGCAGACAGTGCCACCCACTGTCTTTGGCGAGAGCTCCTCGCTTTATTTTCCCTCGCCCCGTTCGTCATTCGCGTTGCGAAAACACCTCTCGTATGTATTACGATAAAGCGTTTCGTGCCGATGCCTACACCACGTGACGCGCGACACCGGACACCCACATAATCGCCGCGCGATCGACCGCTGTCGCCTTATTTACTGCGCCTTACATTGCAGTAACGGAGTTACTAACACTACTTTGCGTGTTGAAGAAAAAAGACTTGATTTAAAGTCACTTTTTTCGAGAGAAAAGTATGTTTTGAATCGATTAACAATTTTTTACGCCCTCGTTTATTTTGAATTGAAGGATCCTGCCCTTGAATTTTGATCGAGGGACTTTTTAATAAGAATAAAATTGAAGTTTCTGGGACGTTGTTCCACACATAACGTCAGGCTACTCGTAAATTAATGCAGGCGGCGGAAGTTCGTAATTTCCGTCGCGATCAAGCAAGAGTGATTCGCGAGATGGTATTGGGCTAATGTTAAAACGACCGCCACCAAATTGTCCATAGGAGCGAGAATTTGCCGTCTTTAACGACAGATTCTTATAGAGGTTTAGTGGTGTAATTATTATGTCACGACTGTCTCATGAAAGAATTCATTCGAGCATTTTGAAAAAAAAATCCGACCGTCAATCTGCAAGCACGTTCAGGAAAATAATGTCGTAGAAAAAATTCACGCGTTAAAAAGTACACGGATAAGTGGGATCGTGTCATTGACACGATAACAGATCGGCTGTCGATTCTTATGAAGGATCAACGATTTTTTCATTTCTTTGTCGCCAGTCTTGACGGCTCCTTTTTGCTTTGCACGGTAGAGAATTGCGACAAATTTTTTTTTTCTTCCCCTAATGTAAGAACTTTGTAAGACGTTGGATTTTATCGATGTTAAATTTTCCGCTTCGTCGATTAATCTGATTGTCAGTTGGATTGCCTTTTATCGGCAACCGTAATTGACACACGGTATAATTGCGATTTCCCCGTCATTGACAGACGTCGCTCGAAGAGACTGTCGCAGTAAATTAGAGATAAATGGTAATGCCGCTTACGTTAACTTCAGAGATCTAACGGGTAACGTGCTTATGCATGCAACTTAACATTTTTCGCGCGGGCAAATTCCCGGATCGAGAAGTGGAATTTTCATTTTTATTTAATTGCTAATATCTGTCCTCGCGGAAACTTGTACTGATTTATTTTCCTAGATTTATCCCGTCATCAGAGATGCAATAGCATGTCTAAATATGTATACACGTAGAAACTGATATTACGTTTGCCGTATATCCCATATTATTTTGCATCATTATGTAGAAATCTCGCGCGTTGCTATTTTCTCGGAATAGTAATAGAACTTAAGAGCACTCGATCGAGAGAAACAGAACAGATCTGTGCGAAGGAACGGCATTACATCCTATCTGGAGACTCTTGTCGATGATGCTCTTCATTTTTTGGGTCAACAGACGCGTTATATCCGACGCACTCGAGCTAGCGATACTCTGGGTACTCAGACCGAAAGATGCCCTTCGGATTGAATACGAGATCGGGCGGAGTTAGAATCAACCGTAATAAATATAGATCGGAATTTTTATTACACTCATAAAACACAGTAATGTTGCGCTTACGAATTGTGGAATACGAAATCTCACGAGAGGAAAACAGTATACATAAAAAATATTTCTGTGAACAAAATCAAACAGAAATGTTTATTTCAATTAGGTTCATATTTAAAGTATATATTGGAAAACAAAGATTTATTAAATGAAAATAACAAAATAGGAAAAGAATCTTCAAGATTTTTATATTTAAAAAGTATAATATTTATGATTTTTCACTTTACATTTTTATAGTGAAAAATATGAAAAGTATATTTATGATTTTTCACAATTTTATTAATTCTTTTATTATAACATTTTAAAACAGAATATTTCGAAACACATGAAACGAAATATCATTAATGCAACGTAATTTACATAGAGATATTCTCTCATTGAAAGCCCTTTTTATTTGAGACAATGTCGGTTTATCCTTTGATAAAAGTATATGGGATAAAGCATATATTATGGCGAGATATTAATATTCGAAGAAACAACCGCGTCTATCCCTTTAAATCTTTCGGGACCACTGTAGCGTTCGTGTATTATTGCACGGATCTTTTAAAAGATTCGGAGACCACCGCGATGTCATCCAGAATATTTTTATATAGGAAGGAAGGAAAACACACAACAGGAATTCGACTCCTTTCATCTTTCGCGAAAAAGCGAATCGATTTTCTCTTTTTGTTTTGTCAGACAGACATTTATTAAAACACTTTACTTAAGATCGTATTGTATTTGAACACTACACGGATAAAACATATTTTAAATTAAATTTATTTTTATAAAGATTTTCTAACTTTATCAATTTAAAATTTATTTTATAATTATATCATTTTTACAATTGAAAATTCTAATTTTCTAGGAAATTTATATTAAGTATATTAAGTAACTTGAGATATACGAAGTAAAATATTTTTTTACATGGAAACATTTTTTAATTGCACCCTAATTTAATGTTTAATAATTAATTTAAGAAAAATAGTAATTAAGAGGAGCAGATACTATTAATTTCAACACAAACTTATCGTTTTTGATTTATTAATATTAAGTATTTCACTTGTTCTGAGATATTTCTTCAATAATGTTAATAATTTTTATTCATCGAATTATATCGATTTGACCGTCGATAGATCCGTCGATACGTCTGTATAAATAAACGTAGGTGAAGGTATCGAAAGAGGTCTTCTCCCTCACGCGTTGCACTCGGAATAGGTAGGTAGACGCATATACATATACCGTCGTTTTAAACCACGTGGGTCCGCCTATATCCTCACGTCTCGTGTCCTCCTTTATGCCGCTATCTATTCATAGACGAGAAAGCAAGCTGTCACGATGACGGACGTTGAAAGACAAAGAAGATGCGGGAAGAGGGACGCATGTCGTGTAGTTGGATTTTTGTAGATTGCCCCGTTTCTCCATTTGCTGTACAGCAAATCTTTCGGAGCTATCGAAAAAGATCGCGAAACCGGATTCGTCGATAAACTTGGAACCATTTTTTCTTTGCGATTGTCAAAACTTTTCTCTATTTCAAATTTGAATTGACTTATACTTCAATTAATTATAAGAAATTATTGCAATTCAATATATTATAAATGCGCCTTTATATAAATTTAGTCTTTTTTATAAAAAGCCCATATCTTTTATAAAATGCTGTCCTAAAAAGGTTTGGTATTTTAAAAAAATCTTTCTTATAAAATAATGATTTCGGAACCTATCTATATATATACATTTCTTTATTTCTTAAATTAGGATCAATCGTTTCCCGCGCGTTAAAAATAGGTTTTCCTGGCTCCAAGTTCTTATCGTGGCGCCGACTACGGCACCAGAGGGAAAACGGAGAGGATAAATCGATCATTCGCGACACTATCGCGATCATTTTCGCAACGTCAGTCTCGGAGTCTCGATCCTGTACAGGACCAGCTGCTGCTGGGGTATCACCAAGTCGTAGGCGAGGTCGTCGACCTTGCCAGTCTCTACCGTTCGCTGTCGTCCGGTGCGGTCTGTTCCTCGCGATCCACGACGACCACTCGCGTAGCAAGCCTGTGTTCGTGTCCGTCGTATTATATACACCTGGATATCATCGTACATAAGGTGTCTATGATCAACCGCATCTTCTTTTAACCCTAGATCTCACGCAAGCGAATGGAACGTTTGTTTGAACAAATGTGATGTGGGTGAATAGGAAATAATTACAGTTAAATAGTCACGATGAATTATTTTGGTGCGATCAGGATAGTAATATCCTACGAAGATATCACAGTTATTTTCACTGTATATACGATTATAAAGTATTGATTTAGTCATATGTTGCTTATATTTAGATTATCGTTAATTCTTAAAATCCTTAAAATAAATAAATATACTTTTTCTCTCTCTTCACTATTTATCTAATATAATTTATAAATATTGAAAATAAGAACAAACGAATTGCGATCGTAGTAAAATTATATCCATTTTTCATAAAAGGAAAATTGAGAAGATTGCCAGCATGAAATAATAATTCTATAACAAGCAGGAAAGAATTAAATTTCCAATACTTAAATAAAGTATACTTAACGACACAAACTTGACAAAATTTCAGAAAGTACTTGGAGAAAATAATTGAAATAAATATTCAGGAAAATTTTACACGCGCACGAGTTTTTCGGACTTAAGGACAATTATAAACGGCGATACTCTGAAATATGTTAACGATTTTTTTATGCAGATTATCGTTAATTCTTAAAATCCTTAAAATAGATGAATATTATACTTTTTCTCTCTCCACTATTTATCTAATTTATATAAATATTGAAGATAAGAACGAACGAATTGCGATGGTAATAAAATTATATTAGTTCTTCATAAAAGGAAAAGCGAAAAGATTGCCAGCATGAAATAATAATTCTATAACAAGCAGGAAAGAATTAAATTTCCAACACTTAAATAAAGTATACTTAGCGAAACAAACTTGACAAAACTTATTCAGAAAGTACTTGGAGAAAATTAATTGAAATAAATATTCAGGAAAATTTTACACGCGCACGTTACGCAAGATCCTTTCGGACTCAAAGGACAATCATAAACGGCGATATCTCCTGTATATTAGCAAGACCCGGAGGTCGTACGTAAAACGGTGAACGATGTCGCATGACACGAGAGGCGGCACCCCGTTCAAACTCGTTTGCACGCTCTGCTCCGAATGGTTTATACCGATCGGCCCATTGTGTTACCTCGTGTATCATGCAACGCCGGCTTTCGGATTGCGTCGTCTTTCTGTGTGGTCCACACGCCGGACGTAAAGTTTTACGAGTTTACCTCGCGGGATAACGCGCCTTTTATACTTGGTGTTTCGGGGATAAAATATAAGCCATGAAATATACAATCTCTCTCCCTCTCTACCTTCTTCTCGGGTATACATACATTTTACGCGTGTATACGCATAAATAGGTTACTGGATAGATAGGTAGGTGCAGTCGAACGACTCCAAATACAAAGTGGCGGGAGATCTCGGTACGTTACCGGGTATAGAGACTAATGGCATAGACATAAATGTCCGCGTTGGGACGAGAGTAAGGTAAACGTCGCTCAGGCATTCTTAGATAGGCGAATAGAAATGCGGATGCATACATGTGGACGTGTTACTCTGCTACTCGGCGATCTGAGTGCGATACAGTTGGATGCTGCGAAGGAAATAACGGGTGACTTCGTAATACGTATTGTAAGATACGGAGAGGATAATCGAAGAATTCATATACATCGACGCGTGGTCTCGTAAACAAACGATAAAAAAAAATGATTATGGCATGGTGATAGCGAAAACGGAGACGCGATTAGATTGCGGGGACAAAGAATACAGTGATTGCTCTAATCGGCCAGTTTACGCGCGGTTACGTTCTGGGAATAAACAAATGGTGTTTATTGCACTGAAATCTCTAGGGGATTCGAAATGAATTTTAATGCTCGTTACTAATCAGTAATAACACTCGGTAATGGATGGTTTATGAATCTCGAATGGATCAATAAAGATTAGAGATTAAGACTTTAAGTATCTGTTTCATCATTGATCTCTTCTCTTTAAGGATAAGATAAACATAAATAGTAAGAAAAATATATAGTAGTAAATGTGGTTTGAAATGGAACGAATAGATACTCAAGATGTGATGTTTCAATGAATAAATATTTCTTCTTTTACGCGAAATACTATCTTATCTTTGGAGAAGAGGAGATAACTTTGAAATAATAAATCGTGTTCTTTCTCTTTTTTCTCTCTTATAGTAGGTAAATCACATCGTTATACATAAATAGTCATGCGTACTTTTACTTTGTATCTCACACCGGTTCACATGATAGGCAGATCCACAAGAAACACGGTTTCCACTTGACATTAGCATCCGAAGCGCTGAACTTATAGTCTAACAAATTATCATGCGTACACATACCACATTCATTTATCAGTTTAATTAGCTAGATATTTCTTATTCATCGTGTAAACGTCATTTCGAAAATAATCATATCTATCTCTCAGATATTTCGTAGGTTCATTCATCATCGCGCGAGTACGATAAATCCTCAGATGTACATTGGATAACTTATAAACCTATTTGCCATCGATGTTCGCTGGATTTGCAAGGAATCGCCAAACATGTTCCGTCGAGATGTGAAATATCGCGCGATCGATCTGAATCTAAATTCGTTACAAGTCACGGAAATAATTCCCTAGTCTATCAATGTTGCATCAATATTCTATTTGTATTCGTGGAATCAGAATTAGAGAGGGCTCTCTGACGATACTTATACAGGGTAGGCCATTTTAATCTACGCACTGAAATATCTCAAAATCCATAAGTTTAAGACAAAAATGTTTCAGACAAAAGTTGTATGGTTTCGAGGGGGACATAAGATGGTGCCATTAGTTTGACCTTGAAGTCACCTGAAGGTCACGTGAAGGTCACCTCCAACTTTTTAAATGGGACACCCTATATGCTTTTGCATATTCTTGTAGCTCATCTCGAGAGCTTTCCAAAACACTATAATTAAGTTAGTTTTCATTAAGTACTTTCCGAGTTATGAGGCGTGAAAACATTTCTTAATTTTACATAAACCGTAAAATATCTTGTAAAATATTCATTTTTCGATTATCTTACCTTAATACTTTTATGTACAAAATAATGAGAGGAATCAATTGGTATAAAGAAAACACATAATTGTTTCGAAAAAAAAAAATGTAATTTGCAATTAACAATAACATTTTTTTTTTTCGAAACAATTATGTGTTTTCTTTATACCAATTGATTCCTCTCATTATTTTGTACATAAAAGTATTAAGGTAAGATAATCAAAAAATGAATATTTTACAAGATATTTTACGGTTTATGTAAAATTAAGAAATGATTTCAAGCCTCATAACTCGGAAAGTACGTAATGAAAACTAACTTAATTATAGTGTTTTGGAAAGCTCTCGAGATGAGCTACAAGAATATGCAAAAGCATATAGGGTGTCCCATTTAAAAAGTTGGAGGTGACCTTCAGGTGACTCTTCAAGGTCAAACTAATGGCACCATCTTATGTCCCCCTCGAAACCATACAACTTTTGTCTGAAACATTTTTGTCTTAAACTTATGGATTTTAAGATATTTCAGTGCGTAGATTAAAATGGCTTACCCTGTATATATGTATATATTTTTATACAAGAAGAGTTTTAAAACTCTGCGTAAGTGGCTCTGTCTATTAGACAATCTTCATCAGCGATCGAGCGGATAATAACGTCACGAGGGAGATAAGACGTAAGGTCAATCTGTCAGAATCGCGCGCGGGCCCGCTGTGACATTTATGAATATCGATGCGTGACGTATACAACAGACGTACGATGTAGAAGGAGATGGAGAGAAAAAGACAGAGAGAGAGAGATCTCGCCATAGAATATTCGCTTTTGCGTTTCACAGGCGGATCTCACGACCGACGCCAAGACGAATAAATCATCTCGCGATGTGTACGCGCATCTGCATTCCTCGGGAGCCTCGCGTGCATTAAGGCCGTTCCGATCGCTGCCGGGGTGTGAATGCTCGCGTGCGTATGTACGTATACGTCCGCTTGTGCACCTTTTTCTTCGTCCTTTTCTCGCCGCCAGGCCTGGAACGAATTGGGACGCGATAATCGCGGCTGACCGTTGTAAAAGGAGAGAGATCGGCCGAATTATCGGATAATCCGGGGCCGTTTTTACGCTCTCGTCGTCCCGGGACGAATAGAATCACCCGTGAAACGTTGAGGTTAATAATTATGTACTCTCTCTTTTCAAGGGACGATCTCGCGGCGACTCTTTTATATCGTGATTTATTCTTTTTTTTTATAAATCCCCGACGTTCTTGTATGAAAATAAATAAAATTGCCAAAGATATTTTTATTCATATGTGAACGTACGATGAAAATAATATATGTGGGTAACATAAATTATCCCGACACCCTTTATTTATCGATGCTATCTGTTTCTTGTCTTGCGCTTCCGTACAAGGGGGACGCGATGTCTTTCGCATGTTCGTTCGCTAGATAGAAGATGACATGTTTTTTTTACGATTGAAGCGAGTAACAAAGGTGGACGTTAATTGACGGGACAGAAGCGTCATTATCGATTTGAGTGGCTCGAGTCGCATAATTAATCACCGGCCATCGAGAGGAGGGTGATCCCAGCCGTGCTCGATCGCGATTTTTGATCGATCCCAAGGCGATCCGGTAATTATTCGACGTAATGGTACGTCGTAAGAAGAGCCGGCTCTTCTCTGACGCGCTAACTCGGCCAGTCTTTAAATAGTCAGCCAACGATAATTGGATCGTATGTCGGGAGAGGAAGAGGGGGCTATTCTTCGCGTTCCGTTACAAATATGCCACGCTCATGTCGTCAATTAAGGTTTTTTCACTTAGATATTCTGCTGACGAAAGTAATTTTCAAGCTGACGAGAGAAAAGAATTTCAACGAAAAGAGAAAGAGACAACTTCAATTGTAAAGAAGTTTATTGTCGGCACATTTGTCAATTAATCTTGAGGCGAACTTAATTACAATAACGCAATCTTGGCATGTTTTCGCGCTTTCATACAGAGGTTTCTGTTGCAACCTTCCAGCTGATTTAGTTCCTCGAATTAATTTATTTTTACTCGAGAGGGAGTCTCTTAAATCGCAACGCATGGTAATTTAATCACCGCGGACTTGATCGTCGCGATTCTATTCGCATTAACGGTAAACGAGACGAGAAGCGAAAATGATCTCGAGGCACCTTCCGGGCCTTGAACGAGTCGTCGGTGGCTTAAGGCCCATTTATACATATCCGTTCCGTATCCGTTCCGTATCCGTACCGTGTACGTCAGTGCACGGATGCTAGATTCGATTTCATGTAATCAAATGTAAGTATTTACACTATTCCGTACCGTATCGTCAGTGTCCGTACCGACATCGCCGATATCGGTGGCGACCAAATTTTCACGGAATGGACGGCACTGACCGTATGATTACGGACATGCACGGACAAGTATAAATACGCGTCCGTACAGCGTCCGTGTAGCGTTCAGTATTTCCCGAGTCTCATTTGGCGTCAGTCTACGGTACCATAAGCATTCTATTATGGACAACGAAAAATTAATAGAATTAGTAAGACAACACAATGTATTGTATGATCTCCAACTTGTATTTCGTTTTTTTATTTTATCAGCAATTGTATTGAATAATATATTAAAAGCATGTTCCGACATTCGAAAATATTGATGAAATTTGGTTGGATCATCAACAAGTTCTTTATATAAGGTGAAAAATTCACCCTCCGTTTCACGTTCTGTCCATGCTTTGTGAACCCATAAGTTTCGTTTTCTTTTTTTTCTTGGAGACTTCTTCATCCAAAATTCATGCTATTACGGCCAATTCGTCTTCTGACAAACTTGCCATGATCACGGACGTCTCAAGACTGACGTATTGTTTCAAAAAATTCACGGATATGATCCGGACATGTATAAATAGTCAATCCGATTTTGCCGGTACGGTACGGATACGGTACGGATACGGATCGGATACGGAACGGATATGTATAAATGGGCCTTTAATTGGCGAACATTACGTGACGTACGGCGAGGTACACGACTCTCTAGCTACGTCGGTGCCGGTAATGCAATCGTTGCTAGCGGAATCGTTCGTGGATTGCTCGAAACAGTCGATCGATCTTAATCGCGCCATTGGTAACCGCGCGCGGTTTATCTCCGCTCAATTAATTGCAACGTGTCTGCCCGTTCGTGGAAAATGTTCAAGGCCGTTCAACGGACGCGGCACGAGTACGTAAATGTCAAGGAAATGGACGAAGACGAAGAGCCTGCTACTCCGTCTCTACTCCTCGCATACATTTTCTCTTTCTCTTTCTCCCTACTTTGTTTTTTTTTTCCAACCATCCCGCCATTAGTCAGGCTTTCTCATCGATCCCGGTAAAGCGCGTGTTACCCGAGATGCCGCTGCTTCGCGTCCCAATTAGAATCACTCGATAATCGGTTCCGGCTCGATGCCATCTGACCCGCCAAAGGATACGTGAAAATAAAAAAAAATGTTTGTCATGTTGCAGGAGCGAGGATCGCACGCTGCCAATATGGAGCGATGGATCGTGTACACGCTGATGCTACAGGTCTTGGTTGCCATCGCTCGAGCAACCGAGGATTTTCGGCACATCTTGTACGAAGGTAAGAAACTAATGGAAAGATTAATCAAATGCGTGATAAAAAAATACATCCGTAACACGATATCCGTGGATTTTTTGTAATTTATTGTGAGAAGTGTTGGTGTTTATTCGCGTTATCTTTGAATTAGACTCCTAATCGTATTGACGGAAGGCTCTCTTATCTCACGATTTAACCGAATTGCTTACCACGTATAAAATCCGATAGTTGTAATGGTTACGGGGCAGCTCGTCGAGTTTTTACGCATAATTCGAGCGAGAATCACAATCTCGAATCTCGCTTACGTCGGATGCGATAACCGCCTGATGTTGATAATTTCACGTTTCCGTTAATTGCTTTATCGCGATTAATTCGAGTAATGGACGATAAAACGTATACGCGCGCGACGAGGATGGGGAAGCGATGATTCCCGCTGACTTGGCATTACCTGCGAACAGGATCGACGGGTCTCTAATCGCGATCTCGAAAACGGAAGCACTCTCATAACGGAAAAATTCGCTTCATTCATCTAGATGCGTATTATTGCCGTTAAAAACACGGCTGACGGACGTGAAAATGTTGCCCGATAGAAACGTGAGCTCTTGCACGTAGCATGCGATCGATCGGGACTTTTAATCGTAAATTGAGACTCTGTACACGAGTTTTGATAAAGTTATCAATCTGTTAAATATGTGCAAGATGTTTCATCATTATCACTCTATCTATAGATAACATGATCAATAAAAATAATTTTTTTTCAAATACAAGAACAAGATTTTAAAATTTTCTATAGATAACACGATTCAATAAAAAAAATCTTTCTTCAAATACAAGGACAAGATTTTAAAAAATTTTTCTATAGATAACGTGATTCATTAAAAAAATCTTTTTTCGAATACAAGAACAAGATTTAAAAAAATTTTCTGTGTCGATTATAGTTGATAAGATGATTTTGATAATAATTTTTAGAAATAGAAATTTTTCCAGTACGTCGATAGTTTTCTATATATCTATAATATTTTGTAACTATAATATTCTAAAATACATTAAAATAGTCCTTTTTGTAACTTTAACTTTCTCAAACGCGTGAAATCATGCGTGATGCAGTGAAAAACAGGATTGTATTCAGTATCAAAAAACCTACGAGAAATGATTAGTCTTTTTTGTATGGTTTTTTAAATTGTAACAGATATTTCGATAGAATATATAATAAAAAATAAATATGGAAGATGGAATATAAAATAAAGAATAAAAAATAACTCTACTGTGCACAATAGATATTTTAATAGAATAAAAAATAAAATTGCATAGAATATAAAATGTATATAACAGAAATATATAGATACATTATATATATATAGATACATATATATATATATATATATATAGATACATATATAGATAATATATAGATACATTATAAAGAGACAGATAAGATAGATAAATAGAAACAAATAGAATTCGAGACACAATTTCATTTATTTTTCCTTTGTTCACAGTTATAACGAAAGTTTGTTAATTAGCGATCGTTTACTATAATTGTAGAGTTCTCGATATTAAATTATGCTCCGAGAAGCCAAGCAAAATTTACTTGAAATTACTGGAAAAGCTAAGTTTCCTCGCCTCGCATTCTTTAGTCTAAAACAGCAGGGAAATAATTTCCGGTAGTAAATAACTCTATAATCATGCTTTCCATTAAGTTCGGAGGAGAAGTCGACGTCGATTTCGTCAAAGAATGTTATTAACGAGAAAGCATTAAAGAGAAACGTTTCTTTATACATACGTCGTATCGATGATGAGGGATCGAGGAATAAATGAAGCGATCGAGATCTCCGCGTGAAATCATGCGTAATCATGAGAAGTAGGTGAATTTCCCCCGAGAATAGTAACCGCCCTCCAACCGCACGATTTCCGTCCCGGAAGACGCGCATAAATCCGTAGCGACCGTGGACGTTTATGCAAATTTAATTTCGTCCGTAACCGCTCCTCCACGACGTCGACGTGTCGGATATAGGCATGGCTAATCAATAAAGAAAATATATCTCTACGTACGCGTACGTGTACGCTTCATCCGTGTATCGTGCGCACAGTGTCCACATTCGCGAGAGCAGGCCAGCCCATTAACATCTGGCAAAAATGTCGGACATTCAGGGCGCTACTTATCACAAGCAATGACCCACAATGTACAGTTACACGTAGGCGAGCTCGCGGCTCGATTATCGCGCGTTCGCGGCCCCGGGAGAGAAAACGCAGATCGTGTCGAAGATGTGGGACGTGTGGTCACCTATATGGAGAACAGATGCCACGCCCGTCAAACGGAAACCGCGCGGAAAATCTTACGCTCGACCCCGACTCAAATCTTAATGAGCTTAATGGATCGTTTCGAGAAAAATCGTTTCATTGTACCAACAAGACGTATCTGATAGAAGACATTTTGATTGAACCAAGCAGAATTTCTAGTTATCACGATAAGACTCGATTTTTTATAACTAGAACGTTTAATAGAATTTTGGAGAATTAATAGAATTTTGGATCAAGGATTTGATTAGTATTTTCCAATTGGATCTATAAAACTTCTTGTTATATATTAACTAAACATGGACACAGTGATACCATTTTTTGTAAATTTATAGTATTATTACCCAGAAAATTTGGTAAATTTAACAGGAAGAAATTAATCATACTCATCTGGTAATTCCTGCACTGAAAAAAAAATCTGGTTGTATTAATTAGAAATCTGATAGATTCAATCAGTATGTTTGTTGGAAAATGGACGAATCAGAATTCCTTTAGGAATTATCAGATGAGTATGATTAATTTCTTCCTGTTAAATTTACCAAATTTTCTTAATAATACAAAATTTACTTAAAAAATGGCATCACTGTGTCCATGTTTAGTTAATATAACAAGAAGTTTTATAGATCCAACTAGAAAATTCTAACTAAATCCTTGTAGTAAAATCAATTAAACGATGTAGTAAATGTAGTAGAATCAATTAAATTTCTAGTTATAAAAAATCGAGTCTTATCGTGATAATTAGAAATTCTGCTTGGTTTAACGAAAATGTCTTCTATCAGATACGTCTTGTACAATCAAACGATTTTTCTCAGTGTGAAGGAATTCTGATTCGTCCATTTTCCAACAGACATACTGGTTGAATCTATTAGATTTCTAATTAATGTAACCAGATTTTTTCTCAGTGTGAAGGAATTCTGATTCGTCCATTTTCCAACAGACATACTGGTTGAATCCATCAGATTTATAATTAATGTAACCAGATTTTTTTCTCAGTGTGGTATATCCCTGGTATACCGAATTTCTTTCTCCGACGCCTTTTCCTTCTCTTTTTTCGCCTAATGACACCCGGGAATCGTGAGAAGGAAGATATCTCCGGCAGCGTATGATTTCCATTTGCACGTAAAGTACTTCCTCGCTCAACGGTTTGTGCGATTTCAGAGCCCGCGGTCGCGGATGCTGCGACAGTTTCGCAATAATCGTGAGGTCTATATTAAGCTGCATCACGATTTTGTTACGGTTTCCCGCGTCTCTCCCATGGCACCGTCACGTTTCGCGTCGCGCGCCGATCGGAATGCGGAATACGATTGAGGAACAGTGCTTTGTCCTTATCGATTTAATTTAAATCATAAAGATGACAGCCCAAGATAATTTTAATAATTGAAATTTACATAACACAATAATAATAATCTACGTCTTATATATCATGAATATAAGATAGAATATAATTTACATATATTATTAAAATGTCTTCAAATCATTTGCTTAATAGATTATTATTAAGATGCGTTTGCGCGTGTACTTTGCTGCAATAGCGATTAAAGTAATCTAGATTGCGCGTAAAAATCATGTCGGCGTAAAATCAAAGATCGCGTGTTTTCCTATTGAAAATTAAGGTTACTTATCGTCGTTTTTCTTGCGCAAACGCGCATGCAGCATCGATGATAGCCTCGGAATGTCGTTATGATAATTCGTGAGGCGAATCATTTCGCTTGATAGAGAGAGAACAATCGCCGAGAAAACAAAACAACGGCCACATGTGCGCTGATAATACCTACGTAATATACGAGATACATATTTCCCTTTCCGCGAGTTCGCGATTGCTTTCCATGCACAATCTGAATTCCTGGGGATTTAAATCTCGCTTAATAACAGTGGCGTGATATACAGATTTATTGTTATTCGCGAAAGTGCTATTCGCGTACGTTATTGCACGTGTTTGTTGTACAATAAAACGAGATTAGCAAGTCCGTTAACGAATATTTTGTTTAATTCAACTCGATATTCAATGACCACTTGTGTGAAATATTTATATTCTTTTTCATGCAAAGGAGGGAATAAAAGATGAAAGCGTTGAAGTAACTCATTGTTTTTATAATCGTGCTCGTAAAATATTAACTCTTGCCCAATGCCGGCTTGTACGAAGACGCAAACGATTACTTATCCTTACTTATTAGCCTTTGTCTTCTCTGTTGTGAAATTCAATTGCACTGACTCACGCACGTTTTTCAAAACAAACGATTCGATTGTCGAGAACTTCCCGCGAGAGAGTTTTAAGTCTCTCGGTCTACGATAATTTCTCCCACTCGCTATGATCAACGCGCGAATAATAGTCGCGCGATACGCTCTCTCTTTCTCTCGCCGAGTCGGCGATGGATTTTTTCGTCGTTGCGTGGGTATCGTCGCGACTAAACGTAATGTAATTGTCTGCATTATTGTACACAGAGTTGTTTATAACGATATCGAGCTGCTAATTCGCGTCAGCGGCTCGAAATATCAGATCTTCGAAACATTTTACGCGAAAGAAATTGTCGGAAAACGTTGGTACATTCGTTAAAACACCTCGCCTCAAAAGGCAATGACATCGGTTATATACGATACGCTTATGCGGGACGTCGTAACGGTATTATTTACACATCGGAGAATAGCAACGGTAGGAATACCTGAATGTGGTAAAATATGCATCGACTCGCTTTGTATTCGGAGGGCCTGGATACGAGAGAAATATAAAATGTGATCGGAGTTATGTAAAAATCAGGATCGCGTGATCGCGTGTTTCTTCTAAGATGGAGATATCACGTAACAATTTTGAGAGAGTCAGAATCTTTCTTTTTTTGCTCTCGAGGAAAAAATCGAAATAGTAGAAATGACGTTGTTTCTCAGCGTGAAACATAATTACGTCGCAGAATGATGCGAGTCTTCTTCTCGGGAAACGCAAGGCTCTAATTAAACTTGGACTACACAGGAGCGCAGATTGCAAACGAGCTCGTTAAGTGGCCTATCGCACGTTGAAAATGACAAAGCAATTCTTCTCTAATTATCCCGGTACAAAAGCTCGTCGGGAATAGCACATTGTACGCTCTCGAAGGCGTTTGCTTTCGTTCCACTCCTGAGAACCCGATGGCGATTGTTTGCAGTTCGTTAAATCGCGGATCGATCCGCGTGGAAAACAGTCCTCCTAACCGATCAAAGTCCTCTCTGTCTCTGGTATCGACCACGATATCTCGATTACGGAAATCCGATTCGTTTAGGTCATGATTACGTAAACCTTTGTACCTTTCGTAACGCGCGCTAATCCCCGCGAAAGCGTATAAGAGATATTGCGACGCGTTTTACAGTATACAAGGTGTAACAAAAAGGTCGAGACACCGGACTATCTCGAAAAATATGAGTTGTACAAACAAACGTTTCAGATAAAAGTTGTAGGGCTTGAAGTGATTTATTTACTGATCTTATCAGTTTGACCTTGGATGGCGTCGCCAAGGTCAGAGCAAGGTCATCTTAAATTTTTTAAATGGAACCCCCTATTTTTTATTACATATTCTTGTAGCTTATCTCGAGAGCTTTCCAAAACACTATAATTAAATTATTTCTCATTAAGTACTTTTTGAGTTATGAGGCTTGAAATAATTTTTTAATTTTACATAAACCATAAAATATCTAGTAAAATATTCATTTTTTGATTACCTTAATACTTTTATGTACAAAATAATGAGAGGAATCAATTGGTGCAAAGTAAACACAATTCTTTCGAAGAAAAAATATGTAATTTGAAATTAACAATTAGATATTTTTTTTTTTAAACAACTATGTTTTTCTGTATACCAATTGATTTCTCACATTATTTTGTGCATAAAAGTATTAAGGTAAGATAATCGAAAAATGAATATTTTATTAGATATTTTATGGTTTATGTGAAATTAAGAAATTATTTCAAGCCTCATAACTCGATAAGCACTCAATGAAAAAATACCTTATTATAGTATTTTGGAAAGCTCTCGAGATAAGCTATAAGAATAAAAAATAGGGGGTTCCGTTTAAAAAATTAAAGGTGATCTTCATTAAACCTTCAAACGACTGTCCAATCGAACTAGATAAGATCAGTAAATAGATCATTTCAAGCCCTACAACTTTTATCTGAAATATTTTTTTGTTCGAGATAATCCGGTGTCCCGACCTTTTTGTTGAACCTTTTTGACACCCTGTATGTATGTAACAAACAATTTTTCTTACCGAGATAATACGCATTTCGCGAAATTAACAACTACTCGTGCGAGAGATAAGTTTCAGTCTATAAAGGGTGTGTCTGGATCCGCGGGCAATGCACTCAACGATGTAAACAGAATATAAAATGGCAATTACATTTAGCGACGGTAGAAAGAGAATGAAACGTCGTCGGGGAGACTATCATGGATGTTGGCAAAGAGGACAATCCAATCTTATAACGCTAATGCCTTAATAATGCATATATTCGATCGTTAACGTGAATACGAATTATATGCAGTTTAATCGGATAACATAATTATGAGAATTGAGTAGTCAAGATTTAGCAGCAGTTTTTTTCCGTTTATAGATATTGCAGAATCAGATAATTCGCACAATTTTCTCATATAGAATGTATCATGCGTCGCGTGTAAGTCTCCGTAATTCTCGCGAGGACAAGAGAGCCCCGAAGGCCAATTTCCCAACAGAATTTTCATCGCATGGAGATTTTTCCGTCACTCCCACTCGCACCCTCTTGCCGCGGCTCGCCGCATCGCCTCGGGGGTTTATGGCATATAAATTTCAACGTACGTGTACTCTCTGTGTCGCGTGGCTCGACTGGTGCGAGTTGGCGCCATCGATAATTACCATTTTGCCGTTTACAGCTGCCGCTTTGCATCGGTATTCGGAATATCCACACGAGAGAGTCGTGCGGCAAAGCGTATAAACCGCCAATTGTATCCGTAATTATTTTCGCGTCGCTGAACAAAGCTGCCACGTCGAATCGTCGGATATCGGTAACTCGCAATTACGGTTCGATTCGATTTTTCTCGCTCGCTTCTCTCCCATTGATTGCCACGCGACGATCAGGGCTCGATCGAATCACACGCCCACGTGACGCGATATGAAATCCTCGCGTTCCATCATTTCCGTTTGCGGCGGACTCGAAAGCGCGGAGATGCTCCGTTGATTGCAGAGGTATGAATAAAAAAGCGTTTTATATACCGCCCCCGTAGTAGAAACCTACCGCGAATGAAATGGGACGTATATTCCTGTGTATTTGTTACATCGACGTCGAAAGCGGAATTGAATTTCGACCGGCACTTTGAAAGAATGTCACTCACGAAGTATGTTTCCGTTTCTCTTTTTGCTTTTGACGTTATGAACTTCTTCATTCGTGTGTACTTTTAATATTCACAAAAGCATATTTTGCTGCTGTTAGCGAATTAATCCTTGAATGCCTCCTTACATAAAAATTTGTGCGTCCATATGTTAAAATTTTCTCGTGTTACCACACGTTTTGATTAGTACTTCAATGTAAAATTAACATACAATTTATATGTTATTATTTTTATAACGTTTTCACGTGTTATATTTATGTCAACTTTATAACTTAACATTTTGTATATGTCTCTTAGAAATGGAATATTATTTTGAGTATTTTTAACATAGTCATTTTAAACAATCAACATGTCTCAAAGTTAGTTTAACATTCTAAGAAAAGTTAAAATAAATCTTGAAATAATCTTGAACTTTGACATACAAAATAATCAAATTTACTAAAATCAAATGTTTCTATTAAAAATAATTTAAGTTAAAATAATTACTATTATATGTTAATGTTCTATCAACATTTCTTACGAATTGTTCTAACTATTTTTTCATGTAATTTTTAATTAATTTGTATGTTATTTTTACGTTACACTTAAAGTTCACAATGACTAAATGTAAAGTATTGCGTCAATTATTTAACATTTTTAGTTTGTCAATAAATAACATACGACGAATGAGTTATTTTAACTTAAAATTTAGAGTGGACTTTCTGGGACATGTGAAAAATGTTATAATTAACATTTTATTTTTTACTGTGTATTTATTCTCTATTTTCGTATTCTTTCATTTTCTTACTTGAGATTTATATTTTTTTTTCTAATTTATTTTATATTTTTATGTTGCTAACATAAAACATTTTTTCATTTAACAGTATCAAAATACACAGATACAAATACACATACCCATGCGCTCACGAAATTTTAAAGATGCCTAAGATACGGTAGAAATTTACGGCGGAAAACCGGTCCATATCGTTTTCTCGAAAATACTGCTGTACGTGCGCGCGAAATCTTGCCGGTAAAATACACCTTGTGAAATATTTACAAAGGTTTTACATCGGAGAGACAGAGAGAGAAATGTTTGTTGAGAAGGCGAGGGCGGTTGCGATTTGTAAGACGCCAAAACATCACGTAGACGGTGCAAATTTACGGAGTGGTTTCTTTTACAAATGTGTAAGAGGCATATTGTCACGTTTTAACTACATTTAGTTACTTTCCGAGATTAAATATAGAATCGCACAATGTTAGTACAAAACTATATCACATATGTAAGCTTGACACATTTACGATTATCATAAGATTTTATCATGCAATTCATTAATTATTTTTTCGTAGAGCATGATTGTAAATCCAATTTCCTTAATCCCGTGAAAGTGAAGAATTAATGTGAAGAGAAAGAACATTTGTTTAAAATCTTCGTACCATTTAAATATAAGCCGCAGTTAGTTTAATCGCGGTTTCAAATCGTTCGCTCGTTCTCCGGTAGAACAAACTGCGTAAAACTGTAATTATCTCTCGATCTACACAATCACGTACGGCTCTCCTCATTTATAGCGACCATTTTTTCGCGAGATTTCCTGCAACTTAGGAAATGAAAGTTAAGAAAGAGTAAGGCAAACGATTGCGCTACTCCCATTTTCTTCTCGCGGTCGACCAGGGGAGCGGCTAACAACACATAGACAGAGGCTGCACCGACGAACAAGCCGTAAATCTCGGCGCAGCACGGTAAATCACGTATTTATTCTCGTTCCGCGTGTCGAGGAAGCCCGCGATATTTTCCAACGAGAAAGAGAGAAACCGCGTTGTACATCTCGATGCACATACGAGTTTCTCGTTACGCGCGCCTCTCGTTACAGCTACCGATTGCTGACCGATGGTCATCAACCATTTCACGAATCTTGCGAACGATAGACGATGAGCGGCCTCGAGCAGTGGAGATGCGATATTAGTTGAGGGAAGCGATTTATCGAACGACCATTTGCATTTTTCTTACGAGCAATTGCGTATATTAACACAAGCGTAAGAGAGATATCGCTTATCTTTTTCCTTCTTTGATCAAGTCTGTCTTTTAAATTGCACGCTTCTTGTGGATCTTAATGAATTTCTCTTCTTCTTTCTTTTTTCTTGGAGTAGTGTGTAAACATTAATTATGATATTGATAATATTTATAATATTAATTATGATACTGATAATATTAATTATGATACTGATAATATTTATAATATAGAGACTAATATGTCGATATCTTAACAAGATAATATATAATGTAATATTATACGTTATAGACAATCTGACATATTTTTTATATTTTTTTAATTGTAATTTTCTTTATTGTATTGACCGATAATGGACGCAATCTTTCGTAATCGTAGCCCGTAAATGTGCGAGAAAAAATTGCAATTATTTGCTGCTCTCTGCAGAAGAATTCCTTAACCGATAACATATATTTTGCACTAATATTTAAATACATTTATCCACGATCGCGATATATTTTTTAAACTTATTTAATATAATTCGCTGATGATGACGCTTTTATTTATGTAGTAGAAAGAGCGACGTTACGCTATAAAAAATCACTCTGATCAATTAGAAGTCCTTTCTCTTTCTGATCAAATAAATGAAAGGAATAATTTAATGTAAACAGAGAGAAAGAGAGAACAATATATAACGACGTTTGTATAAGATCGGAGAAGAAATATTGTATGGAATTGCATTGCTTGCGAATTGCGGTGTCATAATAGAAGTCAATATTGCGAATATGCTTATCATTCGGCTAGAGAAACTATCGCGAGAAAATATACGATCCAACATTTTACACCGATTTCGAAAAAAATTGCGTAGCTCGTATGCGTGGGCCGAAAGGTTCGGCACGCGCCATAACGCATGTATCGCCTATCTAAAGTCGATTCGCGATTAAATGTGATTGCCGTGTGTCGATCTGAAGCGGAGAATTCTCGTTTCTATCTTATGGCACGCGTACAAACTTATGCAAGGTAATGCAGTGATTGCTGGACGCTTGAGTCTTGCACAGAAGTGTGCCACGGAAGCCGCGCTCATTTCACACAAATTAAGAAAATATAATTTCGATTCTCTCTTCTGCAATATTGATTGATGACGCGCGTCATAAATTAATTAATGCACTAAAAAAAGCATCTTACATGCCAGAAAATTAATATCGAAGCAATTAATACCGCGAAAAGGAGAACGTCCTAGCTTTGCGATAGTGTTAATTAAAATTTCTTTTCCGAAGGGAACGAGAGAAACGCGCATCCAGGATCGAAGATAGGAAATCTTTCCGCGCGTGTCGCACGTGGGCGACGCTTATGGCACGCGCCGACGCGCGCGCGTACGCGAGTCGGCCCCCTTGCTCCCCCTCGTCTCCCTTATACGCGTTGCACACCGGGGGGAAAGGTATTCCTCTTGTCGGGGTGTTCCCCCCCTCGGAGCCGCGTATCGCACCGTGATCGTTCGCGCCGGCTTCGTTTTGTGCTCACCACGCGCGTGACGCCCGCGTCTTTGCGTCTCTCGTAACCGCTTTCTCGAATGCCCCTCACGCTCGTGATGGCGCCCGTTTGCGACGACGACGATGCTGAATTTTCCTGCCTGCCGCAGTTCTCTTCTCTTCTCTTCTCTTCTCCTTTTACTCCTCTTCGTTCCCAGGATCAAATAAAGCGGAATAAACGAATGTATCGAGAAGATTCTTGGTCAGGTTTCTGCCCGAGGGTAATTCATGTTTTATTTGCGGAGAGAAAGACAGAGGAGAACGCGAAATTTGCCTCGTTGCTATCTTAATTAACTCTGACGCGTCGTGGAATCTTTCACACCTCAGATGATCGTGCAGAGATTTCCATAATGTAATTTTAAATAAAATCTCTCTATATTTGCTTGGAAGTAAAAGAGAGACTCGATCATTATTTAATTATTTTCTTTTAAATAAGGAAATTTAAGTGTCAAATATTTGCGTGAGATAAGTCATTGCACATATGTGCGTATTAAGCAAGATGTGAAATTTAAATTTTCTCCATTTTACAGTATTTTTTTATTAATGTTATTGCACTCGAGAATTATGATCGTCAATGTCCCACGTTCGAGCTCAACCTTGAAGGCAGGCGTTTTCTTTCAGTGGGTGGATTTATAATCGCCACGGGTGGCGCAGTAGGAAATCGAGTCGATAAATTTGTTGCAGCGCTTGTGGCTCGTCGAAGATGAATGGTGTACGAGGGATCGACGAAGAATCTCTCTCTTTCTGCATTGTCGCGATGAGCGATATCGTAATAATTACGGTTCGTCATCGTTCACGATAGTACCCATCATCAGCTTGATTATTTATTTTTTGGAATATATGTCAATTTTTGCGAGAATTTAATTGATGTATGATATCGATTTCATGATACGTGATATTATTTTTACATCTTATATATAATTCTAAAATGGCAAGAAGCTTTTTAAAATATTTAATGGTACAATGTGTGTATAAATTATTATGTATGTATCTACGTCAATTTAAATAGTAAAGTCATTTTTCTCTTGATGTGTCTTTCTATTTTTCGCCAAGAAACCTAAAAAGAAGCGAAAATTTAAGATGAAAATTACGAAAACATGAAGATCGGTGTATATGATTACTCTATAATTTAATTTCACCAAGCATTTTCAACGGGTATCCTCCCGGTGTCACGAGCATCAACGACTTAATGAAAGTAACGAACACCGGGGGCGACCTGCGGGTTACAAAAATGCTTGTAACGTAATAATGGCGCAAGCCGTTTTCTCTCTTAGGCAGACAGGCCGTCGATGATTCTTTGTTTGGCACGCCTCGTGATTACGATTGTATCTTTCTATTCCCCTGGAATCGACTAGGATTTGCCACGCGTCGAACGTGGCTTTCGCGACCTTCGGTATCCACCTACGTCACCCCGTACAAAAGCATCTAATTGCGCTTTAATCGCGTTGCCTCAACTTTTCGATGGTATCGGCAAAGTTTTTTGCTCAGGTGCGGTCTCAGCTGCGGACTCAGATGCGGGCTCGTAATGTGTCTCGCGAAAAAAGGCTTCGTTAACACGTCACGAGCATTCTCCGAAAGGAACTCGAACCCGAAACCCAACTGTGAAGCCGAAAAGAGCCGCTATTCTTAGAACGTTGATTATTCATTGTCACGTGACAGAATCGATATCATCTGATTGCTCGCAGCAATTTCAAATAATTTTTTCAACATTCTTGTTTGTCCATTAATTTCTCGAAATATCACAACACATTCTGCAAAAAAAGCTCATAAAATCTTTCTCGTCTAATTTCTTGTTCTCTTTTCAAAAGATAAATATTATATGTACACATTTTGTGATTATTTTATATAAATTTGCAATTTTTGAAATTACTTTTTCTCAAGTGACTTATGTGGAAAATGTATTTTATTAGAAAGAGGAAAGGAAAATATAGAGATACACAAGATTCCTTGTTTCTTTGGCGAAGACTGTTCAAAAGGATGCAAATCTTGCATGAGAAATATATATGTACGTCTTCCATTTCAAGTTATATCAGAACCACTCGACATCAACTTGTAACGTGCTTCGTTAACATCTTTGAGACGTTCCTCGAAGGGAACTCGAACCGGAAGCGACAGGGGGGAGTGTAAGGGAAGCCGTCGTTCGCGGAATAAAGACAATGATTATCGATTATCGCGCGTGCGGCGCGAATCGATATCGTTCGAATCGCTCGAAGTGATTCTCTGTCTCTCGATTGTCTCTGTTTCTCTCTCTCTCTTTCTATTGAGCTATCACACGTAACTCGCCGACGACGCCCGCGCACGTGAGTCTCGACTTAGCCTCGAATTCTTTACATACATACGAACGCCGTGTACCATGGACCAACGTCAATGGTTGCCGCAAGCAACACCTTCGCGTCTGCGATTTAATCAAGCTACTCGAAAGAGGCGCGAGATATTCCGAGGTCGCGTTTATTAACATGTCCGAGTTTTACGATACCATGACACAAAATTCAATCCCGACATAGAGACTTTGAATGTCGGTGCGTGTGAAAAAAGTCTTCCGGCGTTATTTACAGATGTAAATGCAAGAGCGTGCGGAGATAAAGGAGCTCTTCGAATCACTCGAGTTAAGAGAGTCGCCAAGGAAGCGCAGCAATATGTAAAGAATGATTTCATCATTCATTTTTTAGAGAGAGAAGAGAATTATGCTTAAAGGTCTTCAAAATATTCTTTCTCTTTTTACACACATACACACCCACAAAATATTCCGACAATATTTAATTATAGTAGTCAATGGATTGATAGTCCTCCTTTAAAGAAGCGTGCTTAACCATTCGTTCCTTCGAAGACAGATTTACATTAGACGAATTCGTTTTATCTCGTACGTGACGACCGCCATATCGCAAAGTCGTTATGACCATAAACGCGTTTCTTCCGCGCGTTTTTGCCGGATAATCTCGCTGTATCGTCCGTCCATCGCGAGGCGTGCCCACGTCCGACACGGACGTCCATCTTAGCTTTATGCGACTTACGAGAATGATCTGCCCACGCGATTTAATTTCGTCTCTCTCCCCCTCCTCCCTGCCTCTTTTTCTCGTGAGTCGCGAGACGAGACCGCGATAAATCGTTCCCGGACGGGGAATGTTTTTGCAGACGACGCACACCCCGTGGCACCCCATGGCCGTCCCTACATCATAAGGGCATTGTGCGCGACCGATCACAATAATAGTGGCCTCTCTCTCTTTGTAGAGGGCCCAGCTACCAAGCTCTCTTAATCGCCATCATCTATTTTCTCATCCATTTTCCTAGGCGCGTGTGCGCGAGTGTTATATAAAGAGTACGTTCCCTATATTCTTTTATATAGGCACTTGTTTTTTGTATGGTACGCTTACGGCCATCTGAGGTTTACACGGCGCTTTCATGTGTTAGAAGCAAGCCATGTATTGCTAAAAAGTACGACGTACTTTGGCGCATTTAATTATCGTATTTTTAAAGCGATGCTCTGCTTTTAACCGGCGACTCTTTAATACGCTTACAAAAGTCCGTTCTTTTATGTTCCTCAGTTTTCCTCTTCCATTGATGCTTCCTAGATTATACGATGCTGTTAAATTAGCAGCCGGCTGATTAAAATGCATTGGATAATTTTGAGAGAGACGGTTGAATCTCTTTCTGTTTGAATCTTTTATTATCTGACACATGTTTGTGAAGAGAGATTGCGCTATCTACTGATAGAGAAATCGAATGTCATTAACTTGGTAAAAAATATTCTTTACAGGAAAGAAAGGCTACACAAACTGTTTCGCATGAAACAATTATTTTTTTAATATAATCACGATTAATATTAATTTAAATATAATCACGATTAATTCAAATATAAACACGATGCAATTTCGATCTCCGATTATTTTCATACGAGATATTATTACGTCACGTGTGAAGCATCGAGAGAAAGTCTGTCGCATTTATGAGTCTTGAACATATCCGAAAATTTTTATGATCGAGGACATGATTAACGCACGTTGCCAATAACAAGTAATCGAGCTGACACGCATGCTAGCTTCGTCAGCGGTACATCGTAAAATCGTAATGATCACCGAGCGTGTAGTTATCCGACCGTTAACGACCTTATAAGTGACAAGCCAAGGTCGCGAAATCTGCAAGGTACGCGATATCCAAAGTGTCATTCGTGTCGATTTCTCCCACAAATGGCAGGAGATATAATACATATGTTATACTCGATGTCTCACGCTTGTTTCCCTCGTGATCACTTGAGAAGGGAAGGAAGATTTATGCCGCTTGAACCGTCGAAATGGAAAGAGCAAATGGGGCGAAGAAGATAGGGGATTCTTGTGAAAATGGAGATATTTTCATGAATATATGTCTTTATTCTGTTTTCAGCAAGTATGACGATGAGAGTTACACCTCGTATTTTGCGAAAAAGTGTACTTAAAAGGCCCTGCAATTTTTCTTCTCCTCTTCTTATTCAATCATTTTGGAACGATTCAGTTCGTTTGAACATCGCTTGTCACCCAGACCTAATGTTAGGTTGATCTTTGGCATTCCATTTCTGAAACATCAATACTATCAATTTAAGCGTACGAAAGTTTTGATAAAGTTACTCCACAATCGGGAGGCAATATTGCTTCGATTGTAAATTGAATTTCGAAGTTGGCAGCTGCAAAATACGGAGCACTTTCATCTACCTGTATCTTCGACCGTCGTTAAATTTCCAATAGCAAGGTCGACAACAGTTTGCCCGCGGTTAGCGAGAACTGATCTTATTCTTCGGGTTGCGAAGAGAAAGAAAGAGAAGTAAAGAGAGAGAGAGATATTTCTGAAAACTGCTTACTTTGCATGATCACCGAGAGCTTTGTTGAGACTGTTGCATCAAGACAACCCCTTTCTTCTCGGTCATCCTTTTTATTTTCACTCGTATATTGTTTCACGATTACTCATCCCTTCGTCCCCTCTTTGGTTCCCTTCTGCCAGATATCGCTCCTTCTTTCTATTCTTGCTCTCGTTCTCAGAAACTCTCGCACGAGCGACAACGCGCCCTGGCAATTAACCTATTCAATTACGCCGTCGACAGGCAGAATGCTGCTTTGTCATAGCGCGTAATAGTAAGTGCCGTCGAGGATGCTGCGGAGATTGCAGCGTGATAAAATGGGAACATGTGGTTTGGGATTTACGCTTTGTGCGCGCGTAATCGTGCGTGTGTGTTACTTTTAGGGTTTAGTGCTTCTTATTGTATATTGTAATTAATCATTCTTAACTATCTACACTGGTGACCAAGATAGATTGTCGAAACTCTCTTTCGAGAAAAGAGGTCTTCGTATCTAATAATATTCACCGAATATAAAATACGCAGCCGGAAGAAACTTACGAGCAAAGTACATGTCGAGACATATACAGATTGCCACAATTATCTTCCATAATAGATCATATGTCTCTCGATTTCGCAATATTGCTTTTTGATCCGCAAATTATCCTATCATAATGTCGTAATGTTAACTCGAATATGCGGTGATTTCCTTCCAAATGCAATCGTGAAATCGTGGAAATATTCAATCATACACATATGCCATGATATTAAATGTATCTATAAAAATTTTTATGATACTATAAATCCGCTTTATGGTATTTTAAATGGGCTCGAATACAAACATCATGCTTTCCTTCTCTCTCTCTCGTTTGAGACATGTATTTATATAGCTCAGTTCTAAACTTCAGAGCGATCGTTCATGTAATTTTGCATGTAGAAAGGTAATGCCAGATTACTTATGAGAGAATGAATATAATAAATGAGCAGCGCAAATGCGAATATCCGCTGTTAAAATTGAGAAAGTGTGTACGTGAACACACTAGAGCGCTGATTAGGGTATTTGATGCTCGTTCGGTTCTTTCACTAGATAGCATATCGATAAAATCTTTTTAATAGAATTAATTTCGCTGTTTGTTCGCTCGAGTGTATTAACGAATAATACCTCGATTCGCTAAACGCAATTTACGCAGGTTTTTGCGAAGCTTACGCGGCACGGATTCATCGCCGCGGGTAGTAAAATCGATTGCAAAATTGTTGCGATTACGTGCTCGCGATGCAGAGAGAAGAGATAAGCGGAGGTTTACCGTAATTACGCTTGCGGCGTGTCAACGCGAACAGACGCACGCATTCGTGATGCATTCTTTCGGATTTTGACGGACTTGACGTGAAAAAATACATGAAGGAGCAACCTGCGGCAATTAAGATGCTTATACAACTGCCATTTCCGCGAACGAACCAACGATCATAATTCGCGAATGCTGTGAATGTGAATTAAGAGGAGAGTCGCATTGCGTTGCATCGTCAAGCATTAAAGAGAAATCCTGAATGCGGGTAAATTTATATTATATTTTTTTCTAAACGAAGAATGTTACATCGTATCTTCACAATTGATGTATATATTTACACTTAATAAGATATATGCAATATTTTATCGCTTATAGAAACAGGAAAATTGTTATTTAGATGAATAAAAACACATATAAATATCAAATTATATTTTATTACTGTTATTTTATGCTTTAATATCGCAAAAATACTACACATACTTCTCGACAATATTTTTTTTTAAGTTATTATTGATATTTGATGCCAGCTTGCAAATATTCCCACAATTATTTTTGATTAATAAATCTTATTTTTTGGACACTTTTATCAAGATTATCCCACAATTCTATCAGATTAAGATCCGATAGTTGAAAGCAGACTTTTATTTTAAAGGATCAAAAACTTAATATTTCTGTAATTATTTTTGCTATAATTTTTTTATTCTTACGGTATTTTAAAGCATAAAATAATAATAAAATATAAAATATAAGTTGATAAACATGTTGATTTATATATGTATGTTTTTCATTAAAGTAACAACTTCCTTGTTTCTCTAAGGGATGCAATATATACGTATATTTATATATGCGAATATTATAGGTGCAACGTGAATTTATAGCAGAATAGAAACGCATAATTTGCTCTATGAACTATTCTATTGAAAAGCAATACAACATCGGCGGTAACTGATGGATAAAACGGGCTGCACGTGATAGAACGCGCGTAGATTTCCTATTAAATCGTGGGAATCGAAAGCATCATCGACGACGGTATCGACGCCGGCGTTCCGTACAAGAAAGCGGACTGAAAGCGCGACAAGCAAAGCGCGCACGCAAACGCGCGAGCGGCTATAATATATTAACCAGGTTTTTATTTAATTACCGGCCTGTCATGGCATCATTACGCTCCTTAATAACTTCATCTCCGACGGGTTTCGAGTTAATACCAGACGCGCGATTGCAGCCGCGTTTCCTCGCAATCTAGAAAAAAGGAAACGGAGAGATGAAGAGGGCATACAACAGAAATATTACTTCAGCTTAGCACGGATATTAAAAATTTACGCACACACGTTAAACATAATGGTTACGTTCGCGCTGCGATTTTCAAGCTTCAAGTCCGCACTTGAATCTTCTCAATTATCCTAGTATTCATGTGAGATAGTGATTAATATTTTCACTATATGTATGTTGGAATTACATTTGTGTATGTAATCAGTGAAAATAGAAACATTTTTACATTGAATTGTGGAATGGTTTATCACGAAAAATTCACTTTTGTCCCTAAATCATTGAATTTAAATCATTCAATTTAATTTTTATTTTATTGCATTCATCATCTTCCCGATTCAGCGTTCAAATTGGAAGCTGACATCAGGAATTCAAATTTAAAAGAATTAAAGATTGTCTCTTATTTTCTTTTCCATTTCTGTGAAGAATGGCCAGATCACAGACTGGTTGACTTATTATCCCTAAATCATCGAATTTAAATCATTCAATTTGATTTTTATTTTATTTCATTCATCATTTTCCCACTTCAATGTGCAAATTGGAAGTTGACACCAGGAATTCAAATTTAAAAGAACCAAAGATTCTTCCTTATTTTCTTTTCCATTTCTGTAAAGAATGGACAGACTACAGACTGGCTGACTTATTATCCCTAAATCATCGAATTTAAATCATGCAATTTGATTTTTATTTTATTTCATTCATCATTTTCCCACTTCAATGTGCAAATTGGAAGTTGACACCAGGAATTCAAATTTAAAAGAACCAAAGATTCTTCCTTATTTTCTTTTCCATTTCTGTAAAGAATGGACAGACTACAGACTGGCTGACTTATTATCCCTAAATCATCGAATTTAAATCATTCAATTTGATTTTTATTTTATTTCATTCATTATTTTCCCGATTCAACGTGCAAATTGAAGATTGACACCAGGAATTCAAATGAAAAAGAACTAAAGATTCTCCCTTATTTTGTTTTCTGTCAAGAATGGCCAGACCACAGACTGACTGACTTATCTCGAAAATACAACGCTATAAACTTTTCTCACGAATTGATAGCGTCACGATCTTTGCGAAGCCGCGCGCTCGTAAAATTAACGAGCGTTCCATTTATTGCTTTAGGCGAGCATATTTTTCGTTTACTCTTACCCGTATGCGAGTTCTTGCTCTCGTTCCCCTTCGATTTTTCCAGCAGCGGGCGACATTACCGCGCGTTACATTTTCTTGCGTTCGCGATGGATATCCGTAAAAGAGGAGATGTTACGCGTCGGAAGTAAAACTACCGCAATGGTTGTAAGAAGTTCAAAGTTGTTTTTACACGTGAAACATTTAGACGTTATAATCACGGTGGAATTTTTCAATGAAAAAATTTTTTAAAGATGAAATACGTGTCTCTGGATGAATGATACATTGTAAAAATATCTATGACTCGATATGCAATAATTTATTATTATTGTAATTATTATAGATCTCTCTCACAGAGAGATAAAAAGAAGACTCTCGATAGGAATAAAAACTAAAAAGTAATCTTTTTCGTTAAACATGGCTGCAAACGCGAGACGATACATACTTTTTTCCCGCTAATTTTCGCTTTCTCTCCATAAACGACTCGGTGGCGAGTATAAAGCTTTTTGCGATCGAGTACAGTCTTTTTCCCTTTGGTAGTCTTGCGTAGCGTTTAATCGATCGATCCGATAAATGATCATCGCGATACATGTTGACCCGTCGACTTCTTACATCTCGTAAATAATTACAACGCCTTTTCGCGATTCGACAACCGCGAGATCGATCGATCAGCGAAGAGTATCCTGGGATTCTTAGGATTTAGTGGTTTAACGAGTTCAACGCCGCTAATGAACAAGCGCGCTCGCTTGAAAAAATACCGAGACTCGTTGCGCATAAACACATTCATCACGTTTTCATGGGGGAACCGGCGTGTACCGCCGACAACTTGAGCATTTATCTGCCAATCTGCGTGCTTCGGGCGTAAACCAGTAGAGACTGTCCCGTGCTTTATTACTACGTACATAAATCTCCGAGCTATTTTCAGCCAGCCGCGATCTATCTTTGGATCAATTTCTGATCAGTACCGCGTGCACAGAAAGAGAGAGAGAGAGAGAGAGAGAATGTCAACGCTATATTTATATTGAAATTTTCATATCGAGGTGGCGCCTAGCGAGTAGCGATTTTTCTTTCCATCACGAATACGCAAATTTTCTGTCGCTGAATAACCTGCTGAGATATTACGCGGACTACGTTAATATTTATCGGGGTCTTTAACTTATTGAGAAACGTCATTTTGATATAATTACACACAGTAGAAAGTTGATGGAATCCCGCGCGGAATAAATCATCCATTTTTATGATCTGGAATGATTTCTATGATTTT
This sequence comes from Camponotus vicinus, assembly GCF_025532165.1. Lineage (NCBI taxonomy): Eukaryota > Metazoa > Arthropoda > Insecta > Hymenoptera > Formicidae > Camponotus > Camponotus vicinus. The sequence goes on along the minus strand of NW_028141945.1, from coordinate 5,055,201 downwards.
TATCGAAAACGAAAATTGTTGTTAATTAAAAGTGTTTATTACCCGGCTTTGAATATTATGTGGAACAAATATTACACGTGCTCTTGTGAAACTGTACAATTAGAAAATTTATCAATTTTTGACGAAAATTATAAAAAATTATTTTAAATTATATGTTTTATAAATTTAATTCTAATAATGTAATTTTTGATACGAAAGTATAAAATTTCGTTATTGATATTAAAAACTTGGTCAGATACTTGTCATTCTTTAGCAACCGTCCTTAATCTTCAAAATTCAACGACGGAGGTGTCGCAGACTTTGAAGCGACCGACTTTGCTGTAACCAATTACGCCACTTAATTAATCGCCATGCGTAATCTGGTTCTCAGCTTGTCCACTCGACGGAGTAAGCTGAAACGTGTTAAGTATGTTCGTTTTCACGCTGAGTGGATTGCTTAGGCAGATAAGGCGGCAAATTTGCGAGCGGTTATGTTATCCGGGCATATAAATGCTAATAAATCTCTGGCTTGTATATTAATTTGTAATTATACTAAACTTCATGTGACACGTTATAATAACACACGATGTAAAATATATTCTAATCTAGATCAAAGGTCGGGCGTGAAAAATTTCTGACCAGTTGCGAATGTGACGCTAATCATTTCCGATCTTAGTGTTAATTAGCGAACCTTCAATGCGTCTTGATAAACGTCTCTGGCGCTACCTCATTTTTCTTTTCGCATAATATAATGTATTATAACATGGAATCTATAATAATGCAGGAAAGTCGTATATTATACGATGATTTCTACATTTATGGACCGCGGATGACGAGCTTCCTTTTACGTCTCCAGGAGGAAGACGCGCTTCCTCCGTTTGGATACCTGTCCACCGTCGTGTCGTACCATTTTCCACGTCGGTAAAGCAACGGGGTAAGGTTCGAATGGTCTAACACGTTTACGAGCTGGATGGCAACCGGTGGTTTTCTTTAAAGTAAAGAAGCCGCGCACGCTACCTACGCGCAAGAACAAGCCGCGTACGTGCGATGCATTCTTTGGGCGAGCACGCAAAGAGAGGTCGAAGACCCCCGCTGTTCCTGGCAAACTCCGCGTCGCACTTGAGTTTCGACTGTCACATCAAACGCGACACTGATTTTTACATTCAAAATATACCGCCTATGATTCGAAGATATTAAAAATTCGGAGCTCCGAGAATAAAAGCGTTTCAATTGGCGAATAATTTTCGACTGCGTAAAAATCATTTTAAGCGACATACTTGAAATGAATTATTTTAAAAATTAAATCGAAATTGGCATATAAGAGCCACAGCGCAGTAGTTGGAGCGCAGAGAAGAAATAACACGTCCTTCTTTTTTAATATTAGTTTATTATAAAAGTTTGAGTTTTGTCCTTCTTTTTTAATATTAGTTTTTAATATTAGTTTATTACAAAACTCAAACTTGTAATAAACTAATATTAAGAAGGAAATGTTATTTCTTCTCTGTGCTCCAACTATCGTGCTGTGGCTCTTATGTGTCAATTTTGATTTAATTTTTAACTATTTGAGCCAAATCCCTAATTATTAAAATGAATTATTTTTTTACAATTTATCATTTTCCTTTTTTTTTTTTTTTTATTATTTGTGACAGTAATGATTCTTTTCTTTCTGCAGCAGTCTTGAAATAAAATGCTTTATGTGCGATTTGTTTTCAAAGTTTTACAATATCTTTCAGATTCAGATTTTTCGTTTATTTTATTGAATTGCTAGACGAAAATTTTTCATAATTATAAAAAACCATAGATATTTCGTAAAGAAATATTTATGCATGATTATGATGCGTGCGCCATAACTGACGACTGCGTGTCGAGACGCGCTATTAACAGATCACCGCAATTAAGTTTACGACGCGGATTATTGATTTAAAAGCGTGCCGACTTGTATCTCAGAAATGTCTGCGTTTTTAGAGCGAAAGCCCTTCGCGACGAAGGGAGCGAAACGCGAGGTATCCGCGAATAATGCATCGATGAAGTTCGTTCTTGCATAGACGATACGAGAATCCAGCTTGAATCTGACAGAATGGAATGCTGCGACGACGTCTGGAGTCGACATAAAAACGATCACCAGGAACTCCTCTCGCAGCGATTCGAACTGTAGGAAGAAAGTTATGGAACGTTAATTATTGCAGGATTACAAGCGATCGATGAAGATTTAATAGTATTATTTGAAAAACTATTTTTTTTTTTTAAGAACACGAAGAGATCGAGATATAAAAGCGATTCTAGAATCTACGCATTATTAATCTTTGACTAATAATAATATAATTAATTAACGCATATTAATCTTCGTTCCTCGATTTTATATTTCGATCTATTCTCTTCCTTCAATAGCCTCCAAAAAGATCAAATCTCTTCAATTACGACGACTTGTTGCGATAAGAATTACGATTCGCAGGATTGTCTTGTTAAGCCGCGAAATTAAGACCGAGGAAATGCGACTTGAGCCGCCTTCGAAGAGTTGGCTGCGAATCGCAGAAAAACATAAAGCTGAAAGACTGATCGATACGCTCTCCATCGCGGAGACTTTTGCCGCTTCTGGCGATCTGCACGCGGACAAGAAACATTCCGCGGTTTAATCCTGAGAATTATATGGGGAACCCTTGACCGCGTCGAGTCCCACGAGAACATATGACGGTAAAGGCGCCCATTAGCGTCACGAACTGTCAGAATAACGAAAATTTTCAGGGTTTATGGCGGGCAAGTGTATCGAAACCCCACCCATTAAATGCTCTTTTCGAAACAAAATTTTAAAACCCAATTAAAAACATTCTCTCTTTTCCTTTCTGGAGTAATGATTATGATATGCGAGCGATCACTTAATAAATTTGATAAATATCTCGCGAACAGCGAATCAACCTTGCGTGTCATCCATCTTCGCCATCGAGGATAAGTGTCGCGAACACCGAAAAACGTTTCCGAGCGTTCTGTGGAGAGGATTAATGTGGATCGCGCAAAAAGATAAGGATATCTTTCCCACGTAGCGGAAATCTCTCTTCCTTACTGAGGAGAAGAACCTTCGGTTTACGCTTTTCAAAGTTAAAGTGAAAAGATCGCAGCGGGAGAAATAATTTCTCGCGAACCGCGATCGCGCGGGTGACGCGGGTTCCGTGAAAGGCGTCCATTAGCGTCACGCATCTTCGGGATATGAAGGAGAAGACGAAGGACGGGAAGAGAGGAAGGAGAGCGGCCACCGGGAGCAACACATCACGCAATGCGTAGCGGCCCATTAAAAAAGGAATAAAAAAATCAAAAAGAAAAAACAACCGAGGAAGAGAGAGATCGAAGGAGGGGTAAGAGATGCCACCGGAGGTGGCAGATTTCGTCCATAATTACAATGTCGCGAGCGAGATCTCGCAACTCTCCGGCATCCTGACGATCGAGGCACAATGAGATCGCGGGACGACGCCCGCTTATAAATATGCGAATGCGTCCTCTTCTCGAGGGGTTCATTTTGTCAGTCGCACGTACACCTATCACCGGTGACCTTCCATCGGTCGACGGCGGAGATGGCGGAGATCGGCGAAACGACAGCGGCATAAAGATGAATGAAATTTACGACCGCTCGTCTTGGCCGAGTCTTTGGAATTTTTCAAAGGAGTTATCGCGGTGCAATTTCTTTGTACGATTTCGCGGTTCGTCTCATCGCTCGACGACCAACGTAAAATGAAAGAGGTGTAATAATACCTACCAAAGTGTCTTCCTCTCCTCTTAAAGGCGTCGCTGAGGCGCGTCGTGCCGGAATACGATTCGGAGTTTCTCTCGTCGTTCCAGAATCACGGAGTTACGAATCGGTCAATGATCCCCGGAGCGATCGACGAGAACGCGTTGCTCCACGTACACGCTTCTTCTTATCTAACTCGCTGGTTCCGCAAACGAGTCCACGGTGCTCATCGACTTTCCGCTTTTTCTCCTTGCGTCCTTCATCCTCATTCTCGATCGTGTCTCTCTTTCCTCCCTCTCTCCGTCGCAGCTGCAGTTATTGCAATCGTCGTCGTCGTCATCGTCGTCGCCGCTCTGTCGTTGCCTCTTTCTTATTCTCGGCAAAGCCACCGCGCTCACGTTCCGAGAAACCGGACCGCATTTTCATCGGCGATCTGGTGCACAATGAGAGGGACCCTCATCCCTCTCACCGCGATCGAAGATCGCCGATTCCGATCGTAAAGTCGGCGAGGAGCCTCGTTTTTACTTCGGCTAGGCTCGTTACTCTCGCATTGCGTGGAAAAATGTCGATTGGATTTTCAACCGGTGAAATATAAAAATTGCAAAGATCACGAGATACACGTAAACGACGATTTTTAGCGATATACAGCGTGCTTCATCATACACGAAAAAAAAGATGAAAAACACGTAGACCTGTCAGACCTGTGAAGTGGGTTTAACATTGATTCATGTTATTTATTTTTAGACGAAAATTTTTTTAGCATATTAATTACTATTTTTAGTATATTATAATTTTCATTATAGGTCAAGTAGAATAATATAATAATTATCGTTAATCTTAGATTTTAGAGTACAATTTCGGTGCAGATGGAATTTGATAATCTTTTAAACTGTATAATTTAATTACAATTAGTTGGTTTCAATTAACAACTTGAATCTGTTCTCGAGATCTTTCCTGTACAGATATACATGAGAAAATGTATGTTTGTTTAACCTGTAACACTGGTTGTGTTCGCGTTGCTGTATTGAAACACCGGAAACAGGCTATTTACGTGGCACGCACGTTTCACGCTCTCTGACGCGGTGCATTTTTTCTCCTCGCAATTATGCGAGAATATACCCGGCGACTTAATTCAGAACACTATGTGCAAGTCGATAGACCGTTTCTCTAGTTGATTTCTTTCGCCCTGTCTTTTGCATCTTTTCCTTTCTTCTTTTTTCGCAAAAATAAGCGAATAGTAGCTTCATTACTTGGCCATCAATCTTTTGTCTCTCCTCTCTCTCTCTTTCTTCCCTCCCTCGTTCTTTCTTCTTTTATGTTCCTTTGCTCAGGATGGATGATAGGGAGGGAAAGTCGTGGAAGGAGAGGAAGGAGATGGAAGATACCGGAGGGGCCTTCGAGATCAGGTTATGCTAACTGGGCCTCCCTCGTCCCACACGTACTCTCTTATAAGCATATAGACCACTTCGACAAACGTGCGTGTAGTTTTCTTCGTGTACGTATATCGCACACATACGTCCGCGCAGCGTAGTACGTGGAAAAATGCGTGGAGTCGCTTTTGCGGAATCGATTCTCCGCGAAAAGAAGACAACGACGAAGAAAAGGCAGGCGAGGTAGAAGGACGACGCGATACACGGGCAGCTTGGACTATCGCGAGCATATAAGGGTGTCTTGCATCGCGAATGCACTCGCGCATGATGCCTTCGTGTGTGCGAGTGCGTCGAGAAAGAGAGCGAGGTTGCGAGGAGAGACGAGGGACTAGTCGCACACCGGTTGCGCAGGCGATGCACTCTACGCAAGATGCGTTCTACGATGCGTTAGTCTCTCCGGCCTTACCTCCCGATTGCGTCCTGACGAGCGGCTCTCTGAATCGCAAATCGCGATATCGAGCAATCTCGAAGGCCGCAGCGGGATAATTGAAGTCCCGTCGAAGGCGGCGGTGGGAGGGGAATTTTCTCAAGAGCCAAGAGAAATTTGCGACTCGAGGATCCGACTACAGTTAGGCGCGTAAAATCACTTACGAGTAATGTCGTAAAATACGACGATGGATTTAAGGAAAATGTGCATCGTAATGGCAAACGAAGTTTTAAGCGAGGAATATGTGAGACGAGAACGTCAGCGAAACAACGCTGACAAAAATAAAAGTACCCTCTCTCCGAGGACTTTTAAGTTTCTTTCACGATAGTATCTGAAAATTTAATGGGAGCACTTGGAAAAGAAGCATTAGGCAAAGATATTAAAGAGAAAAATTTTGCCTATGCTGAAAGTTTTTAAGTGTTACTCGTTTGACAGGAGCGAAAAAGATAGACAAAGCGAGAAGAGCGAAAGTATGCGCTTTTCCTTCCTTATCGTAGTACGATTTTATCAAGAGGATGGAATTCGAAAGGCCTTAGAGAGCCATTAGTTTTTCATTGGCGCTAAACGTGCGAACTTTTACGAACCTATACCTTGCTTCGAGATTTATATTTTATATCTAATGCGAGATTAAGTTCCCTCGAGTCTCTAAATACTCCGTGTTTACGCGATTAATAACTGACTCGATCATTTCCAATACGACAAGCACATCTTTTACGATGTCTTGAAACGCGGATTAGCTACATCACGAGGCGGAACTTAATATTTTGTTATGCAAAAATCAACTACTTCGTCTGTCTGTATGATGCTTCAGATTTCACGGAGGCTCAAACAGTCGAATATTCGTTGGCCTTCGTTGTTTTTCTAGATAGATGAGTCACAGATGAGAGATCAGCTGCCATAACGTGCATCGCTTTAAGAAGAGATTAAAGGGAGATAACGTTTCTTACGCGTGTTATTCGCATTTTTAGCAACGCGACGCAACCTTGAATTCTTGAATATAAAAGAATCAGCGGATTTAGATTACCATGAAAATAATCTCAAAGATCAAGAACGTCCAAGCATTTTTTGTTTCTTCTATTCATATCATTTTATTTATGATTTTTTTATTTTAATAAAGTAAATTCTCTTAATATGGAAGACTTAAAATAAAGTATTAATATTTTGTATTCAAAATGTTGAAGCATAGACACACAGACAAAAAGTAATATTTGATGATTGAGTGATATTTATAATGGTTTCTTTATTCGGAATATTTTTAAAATGAAATTTTCAGTCATAAAACTCTCTTTTTCTCCCTACGCGCTGATTTAAATTATATTTTAAATTTAAAAAATATTCTTTTGACGAAAGAGAGAGAAAAAGATTGTATAATAAAATCGGCATACATTTTCAGCACATTACCTCTCAGATAAGAGAACTTGTCTTATTAAAGATAAAATTTACGATATTTCAGCAAATTATGCAGAACGTGACTCATGATTTAAATCAGAAATAAGGACATCAAGGAAAAAATTATCGCTTGAGAAAGATTCCCTTTTTTATCCGTCATATTTCGAGATTAAGAAAAGAACTTTTTACGCGACAGAAGATTGCGTAATAATTCTCGGTACGTTATGTTATAAACAAAAACTTGCCTTATTAAGGCCAAAGTTTGCGCGGAGTCTCGGCAAATTATGGTAGAAAACGTGACAAAGTTTTGGCAGAAATTGAAGGATATTGAAGAAATTATCGTTTGAGGAAAATTTCATTGGACCGCTTCGGATACGCGGAAGCGTCCTCTTAGAAAGTATCCGGCACGTCGAAAGGACGATATCTTCTCTGGCGAGGACGATCTCGCGATTCGCTTTTCTCGCGCTGCCGGAGATTGAGTCGTATTGGACGGACGGGAAATTCAGACGTGATACGATTATCCCGGATATTGAACGTAGCGAAACGTGCACTTTGGCATGCACACGTGACGTGCAGCGAAAATTCCAGCCCCATAATGTGGAATTTTTCGTTATGAGCTCGGTCGCGATGCCTCTCGGTTCTCTTATTACACCGACCCCGCTCATATTCTTACGTTATATTCTTCATATTTCAGTAAATATGACAACGCGAAAATTTGAGAGTCGCGCCTTAAAAGTGCAGAAGCCACAGGAGATAGAAGTCTAATAATTATCTAATGACTTGATTATATCAAAAATGGAATTTTGATCAAATTTGAAGAATCAATCTATCGGAGCAACATCTTATACAGTGTCAAGCTTATATCCCACATTTGTAATAATAATTCTCATTCTCCCGAGAAAGGAAAATGAATTCCACGAAACGAATTCTCTGTTCTTCGTAAAGACGTCGCGTTATAAACGCGGAGACATAAGAAACCGAAAAAGTAAAAGTGCAGAAGCCAAGGGAGGTAGAAGTCTAATAGCTATCTAATAACTTGATTATGTCAAAAATGGAATTTTGATCAAATTTGAAGAATCAATCTATCGGAGCAACATCTTATACAATGTCAAGCTTATATCCCACATTTGTAATAATAATTCTCATTCTCCCGAGAAAGGAAAATGAATTCCACGAAACGAATTCTCTGTCCTTTGTAAAGACGTCGCGTTATAAACGCGGAGACATAAGAAACCGAAAAAGTAAAAGTGCAGAAGCCAAGGGAGGTAGAAGTCTAATAGCTATCTAATAAGTTGATTATGTCAAAAATTGAATTTTGATCAAATTTGAAGAATCAATCTATCGGAGCAACATCTTATACAGTGTCAAGCTTATATCCCACATTTGTAATAATAATTCTCATTCTCCCGAGAAAGGAAAATGAATTCCACGAAACGAATTCTCTGTCCTTCGTAAAGACGTCGCGTTATAAACGCGGAGACATAAGGAACCGAAAAAGTAAAAGTGCAGAAGCCAAGGGAGGTAGAAGTCTAATAGCTATCTAATAACTTGATTATGTTAAAAATGGAATTTTGATCAAATTTGAAGAATCAATCTATCGGAGCAACATCTTATACAGTGTCAAGCTTATATCCCACATTTGTAATAATAATTCTCATTCTCCCGAGAAAGGAAAATGAATTCCACGAAACGAATTCTCTGTTCTTCGTAAAGACGTCGCGTTATAAACGCGGAGACATAAGAAACCGAAGAAGTAAAAGTGCAGAAGCCAAGGGAGGTAGAAGTCTAATAGCTATCTAATGACTTGATTATGTCAAAAATGGAATTTTGATCAAATTTGAAGAATCAATCTATCGGAGCAACATCTTATACAGTGTCAAGCTTATACCTCGCATGTACGATTTGTAATAATAATTCTCATTCTCCCGAGAAATGAAAATAAATTCCACGAAACGAATTCTCTCTCTTCATAAAGACATCGCGTTATAAACGCAGAGACATAAGAAACCGAAAAAGTAAAAGTGCAGAAGCCAAGGGAGGTAGAAGTCTAATAGCTATCTAATTACTTGATTATGTCAAAAATGGAATTTTGATCGAATTTGAAGAATCAATCTATCGGAGCAACATTTTGATCGCGAATTTGAAGAATCAATCTATCGAAGCAACATCTTATACAGTGATGTCAAGCTTATATCCCATATTTGTAATAATAATTCTCATTCTCTCGAGAAAGGAAAATAAATTCCACGAAACGAATTCTCTGTCCTTCGTAAAAGACGTCGCGTTATAAACGCGGAGACATAAGGAACCGACGTGTGGCGGCTCGAGTAAACAGCCGTCGCGTCTTATCTGCGCGCGATTAAGAGAGGTATATCTCCGGTGAGGAGATAAACGTGAAACGTGCACGTACGTTAGGTACACGCACGTACGACAGCGTGCGTCGGGCTTCTCTTCGTGGAACGCATCGTTCTCGTCGTGTCGTCCTCGTACGCGTGTGTACATAATGCCATAATTAGAACTCACTTACGCGCGCTATCACCCGAGATCGTTCCCGCCCCGAAATTATACGAGGTAAAACGGATGCAACCGCGATTGCAGCGGGCAACGGTTTTCCAGGTTGTCGCAATTTCGCGACGATAGCGGCGATATCGCGATATCGGCCGATTTTTACGAGCGCGAACGAGACGACCGTAAATTTCAGCACCTCGCTTCGTTAATCATCTAATTTATTGCGGATGATCGTAAAATCGCTCGCAGCTCGTTCGCGACTAAATGGGATACACGCGGCCTCCTGTCGCCTACAGAGGATCCGTTACGATCGCTCGTAATACATGCTCGCTCGAGTTTTCGAAGAGTTTCCGACGAGAGGAATATCTTCTCTTTTCCCCGCAAGAGAGAAAAAAATAAAAGATGGAAAGTTTCCGTCTCTTTTTTTTTTCTTTCCTCTCTAGCTATCTCTTTTTTTTCGTCGCGACACGCTTCATTCGCCCGGCACGGTCGAGCTTTACGATTTACGCGCGATTTCACATTTTACCGCCTCCTCGCGACCAATTTCGAAAATTATCGGTTCCCCGCGAAACCACCCACGTGTTGCTCCGCCGGCGTGAACGCGAGAGAAAAAAATCCGCGAGGTAGAGGAAGCAGAAGAGAGAAGACGGACGATGAAGAGGGGGGAGGACGGGAGGAGTTTGAGAAGGTGTACGGTTGCACACGCGAAAGCATTATGCAAGATCGGGGACCGTCGACGCGTCCTTATTTGCAGAGGGCAATTTTGCAGAGGGTATCCGAGCGAGAGAGAGAAAAAAAAGAAAGATGACGAGAGAGGGCGGGGATGAAAGGGGCAGAAGGGGCAAATTGACGGGGATTATCGCGGGACAAAGTCGAGCCACCCACGTGGTCGCGGCCAAGTGCGGTTAAACGGCCACGTGGATAATGGGACGAGACGGAGCTCGCATCGCGTGGCGATCATTGATAATGCACACGCGATGATTGTTCGCGACGCGACCATCTCCACCTACGTCGCGCCGTCCCTTAAATCGCGACGGAGATTCTCGAGAGACCAGATGTACGTATTAACATTAAGGGTACCCTCTAGGGGTACCATAAATTTCGCGAGACTTCTGGCAAAGGGCGAGGTCTTCTATACAATCTCATTTAAGGAGATTCATTAAAATTAAGAGATTTATTAAGGAGTGATTCTTCGCGACGCGCGCGATCCATCTGCGTCATCCAAATTGTTCTCTTGTAAAAGGGACTCGGCAGTCAGTGGACTGGCTATATTAATCCTTTAGGTATCATAAATTTTTTTAAGCTTTTGATACGGTGGAATTCCTACGTACATGATCTCGTTTAAAAAAGTTTTTTTTTTTTAATTGGAATTGAAAGATTGTACTGCAATTAATATTGTAATAAAAGATTCAAAATAAAACTTTGCACATATTTTACATCAGTGTATTTTATTATAATATTATAATTTTATTAGTATATATTTTATTATAATATTAATTGTAGCAACATGCTATGAGATTTGAAAAATCCTACACTATCTCTATTGCATAAATTTATATAAATCTTTGTAATATAAAAAGAGAATTAATTGTGGATTATTATTAAGTTAAATATTATTAATTTATTTATATTATATTTTTCATTGGCTACTGGACAATAAAAATCACTTTTTACCGTTAAGATATAGATTTTTCCTTCAATTAATTATCTTAAATTTATGAATGGTGAAAATTCATTATTCTACAGAATAAAAGAAGGTCAATAATATTTGGTATCTTCGTTGGAAGATGTTAAAAATAACACGTGGCACTTTGCATTGTTGTTTCACGAACATTGAACTTTTCATTTATCTAATCTTCTCGGCTCATTACGCGCAGCAGGCGCAATCGATTTGTCCGGCATTATGGTTTATAAAAAGGTCATCTCGCTGACGTAAGTTGTATCGGAGCTAAATAACGGCTTAGACGGCTGGGCGACGAGCCAACTCGGACGCCAACAGGAACGTACAACGACTGCGAACGCAATTAAGAGATCGCGTATCGATAAAGACTACGAGGGCCAATTAATATTAATATTCCGCCAATCAGCCGAAGCTCGCTCATCGACGTTATAACGGTGTTGCGTTCCTTCCATCGTTCAACTTCTCATCCGACCACCCAGGCCTCACCGAAACGATCGATCTTACGCGGACGCACATTCGGATTTAGACAAACAGATAAGTTTATTTGGAGATCAGAGACTGAAGCGTACGGGACACGTCGACGCACATTCGACGATCGACAGAAGAAACCTCGGTGAAATCTCCGAAATTTTTTAAGGCACTTACGTCTCTCTTGTATGATAACGCTCGGCGAGGATGCTGATATTTCTTCCCTTTGAAGTCGACGTACGTCAACGTACGTTAATACGACGCGTGACTCGTCTTTGATCTTTGACCGAGTAAATAATTAAATGCATCGAGGATGCACGAAATTGTATACGTGCTCCACGAGGAGCCTCTTTTATGCAAAAGCGGTCTCTTCTTCCAACCGCGAAATTAATCAATTTAATTCTGTTTCCAATGAGCGGATTAAATATATTGGCGCTTTAATCCCGCTTGTGCCCCCGTGAAGCACGTGCTATTTCGTAAGAGTTCCAGATCTGCGGGAGATTCCGCCGAAGATCAAGATCCGAGATGACGGAGATTACGCGAGAAATAAAAGTTACGACAAAGCGGCAAACTTGTAAACGATAAATTGCGGGATTTTGATAAAGTTCTCCTCTCCCTAGGAGCGAGGATACGCATTCGCACGCACCCGCGTTCGTATCCTCGCTCCTAGGGAGAGGAGAACTTTATCAAGATCCCGCAATTTATCGTTTACAAGTTTGCCGCTTTGTCGTAACTTATATTTCTCGCGTAATCTCCGTCATCTCGGATCTTGATCTTCGGCGGAATCTCCCGTAGATCTGGGATTAACTCTTACGAAATAGCACGTGCTCCACGGGGGCACAAGCGGCATTAAAGCGCTAATGTATTTAATCCGCTCATTGGAAACAGAATTAAATCGATTAAATAAGGCGTGGCGCTATAGACTTTCGTGCGAACTTCATTAATGATGCGTGAAGTTTTAATTATCATTCAAAGAAAAGGCCAGAGAATGCACAGAATATTACGCGTTCTTAGATGGTTATTATAATCTAAATAAATCTAAGGTTCTGAGGTGCAATAATTATACATTTTTTTATCTCATGTTTTATATTATAATTATTAATAAAAATTATGTTTTTTCACTTCACTTTTGTACTTAATAGTATATACATTTGAGAAATACATACCTACTAAATTTTTTTCATTTTATTAATGGTTGGATTCTGTCCACCATTGTTCCAATGTACGACGCTCCATTACATTGATTTTTATATAGTATTATATTATTTTAATTATATATTTAATTTTAATTATATTATTTTATATTTAATTATATTATTTTATATTTAATTATATTATTTAATTTTAATTATATTATTTTATATTCAATTATATTATTTAATTTTATTCTTTTATTGTTATATCAAGAATGAAATGGTGTTATACCTTTTTGAAAAAACATCTTATACAGTATGAAATTTTATTATCGTTTATTATCACACTTTCGAGAAGATCCTTCGATCTTTTGATGCACTAAAGATTTAATATAGCAATTTCGCTTTGATCGCACGTTGTCGCCGGACGAAGCTTTGTATCGCGGTAATTTAATAAAGAATTGCGTCCTTGCCTGCACACGTGGTGCGTGATTGCGGTGACGAAAGAGAGAGAAAGAGAGAGAGAGAGAGAGTTCGCATAACGTAATTATCCGCATTAACATAGCAAGCCCGGTGGTCCACATTTGCAGTAGCGGTACGTTGGGGATCACTTGAAGGTGGTAGTGGTGGCAGTACTCAAGGTGGTACAAGGTAAGCACGGCACGACACGATCGCTCCATCCTCGCAACGATGTAATTTCGTCTCCCGGAGCTGTATTATTCCCGTCAGCGCGCGGAAGACGGAAAATTGAAAGCGGAGCGAGAACGCTACCTGCTGAAGGATCGCTACAAGTCGCTCTCGGAGAGATCGAGCACGATGTGTTCGCGATAAATGATGAGCATCGAGTAATTGATATTTCTCATCGTTCATCGTTCATTCCGCGACGCCAAGTGATATCCGATCGGGCGGGAGTGTTGCTTTATTTAACGCAACGGATGAATAATGACGCAAAATTGTAACGTTTCGAGTAACATGAATCGCATTCCTCTGGTCTAACTCGAAAATTAATTGTTTCGAATATATATATTGAAGGAAAGTGTGTTTCTATAAGAACATTAAATTTTTCAGACCAATGGAGCGTCAATTTTTTCATTAATTAATAGCTATCAAAAATTGGTGCTATCTTTTAATTCGTCTAATTCGTTCCGTGAGACTATCAAGGAAGCTGTAGGAAGTTGTTACGAGGTCCATTACATTCCATATTACTCATTTACCTGAAAGACTGCATCGTAAAGTCGCGCTTTCGTAAAGATAGATGCACAGGGCGTGGTTAGCGTAAGCGAAAACAGCGTGAGTAGAGAATTAAAGGCGAGAAATGGCAGGAAAGGGACGGAGAAAACAAGGGGAGAGAGCTGTAGAGGAAAGAGGAAGGATCCTCCCGGATCGTTAACCAAAGGAGGAACGCTCGGCATGTTCTTTGCGGCCTTTCCTTCTCTCAGCATCCTCCGTATTTTCGCTTTGCCCTTTGCCTCTCTTCTCTGGCATGAAGATCGAAGGCTGCTTTACGAGGCAGTCTTGTAAGTCGATCGTTACGCCTCGATAGTGCACGTAGTCGAGTGCATGTGTGAGGCGTGTATGGAATATTACGGCGTGACATCGCGGGACATAAAGTTGCTTCTTCCCTATCCGACTCGTGGCGATGCCAAGAAAAAAAGAAAAGAATTTAAAGAAGAATCGAAGTAAATCGTGCTCTACGAGCCGCCAGTCATCGTGCAGGGTGGTCCGCGTTTCGAGGATTCTTTTGCATGTGCTTGACAATGCCCAGAGAATTTCTTGAGGAATGTACATGATCCTATTGCAATCAGGATAATAAGGAATAATTTACTCATTTATTAGCAACTTTATTTTCTGACAATTATTAAATTTTATATCTTAATTTATTATACGCGCTAAAATTCAATGATTGAATGATATATTTTAATATAATTATATAATATTTTAATATAATATATTTTCATATTAAAGTAAAAAAGACTAAATAAAATTTTTTAATAATGTGCGTATCCATATAAATAATATATAAATAAATGATACTTTTACAGAAAACATAATAAATAATTATACTTTATGTTATAAAAATTTATAGTGCCGGCTTGGCATATTATGACTTATGATTTAATACATTCGAGCTTAACTGATGCACAGAGATTCTTCTGGCGGCACCCATATCTAGGCCGTGTTGGCCTAGGCTGAATTACGAGCTGCTACCGGTAAACACACGAAAAAGAAAGCCGCTTTCGACACGCTCGATTCCGTAATTATGACACCTTGTACCGACTTTTCGCACCTGTTCGTGTACCGGTTCTCACCTCCCAAGTTGAGGATTGAAAACCCGTATATATCTATTGTAATTATTTAATAATTTTCCCTTCATCACATTTTGCATAACGATTTTTTGAAATATGCGTTCTATTTAACAAGAAAGAATGAATATTAATGATTTTAATATTGAAACTTGGATAGTCGAAGATGAAAATCTTTAAAATTAAAATATTTCTCAAGGAAAAAATATTCATCTATCTTGGAAGTTTCATCAAACAATAATAACGTCTTTGACTTCACCTAAGTAACTTGTATCTCATTATATTGTTGCAGATTTAGCGGACACCAATATGTTTCGACAAGAAGGAGTCACGACTTATTCTCAACTGCTTTTCGATGTGGCACGGCAGCAAGTCGTTGTTGGTGCACGGTATGTATTTTCGCGTCGCATATTTTTCTTCCATTACCGAGCTAATCCTCTTATGATACTCGTAGCTGCGTGTATTAACATCGTTTAATTTGAAAATATTTGCAAAGCTGTTTTCCTGAGCATAAACGTATCTAGCGATACGAGTTTCTCCAACGCAATCACATTACAACGAATTTAGATAAGTTTTTAAAAATTTCCAAATTTGAATCTCGATATAACAATAATAAACTAACCAACATGCTCCTCGAAAAGTCAGCCTCTTGCAATAAAATCGAAACTGTTATGAAATTACGGATATTAGAAAAACCAAAGTCGCAGATTCAATAGTGGAGTCCAACCAGTCTTCTCGATAATAACGAGTTTTAGAAAGTGTTTCGCAGAGATCAGAATTTAATCAGAAGATATTCTCGGACGACCTACTGCCTTCGATAAATATCACCTCTTCTCGATCGCCTCGAGAAAAAAAATTCGCGCATGATTGTCACATTTTGATACCATAATCGTGATTTTAGATTGACATATCAGAAACTAATGATCGCGTCAATTTTTCTTCTCTAATATTTTATAATTATTAATTATAATTATAATCACATTATATAATTATAATTCTAAGATTTATTTCATTTACATTTAAAATTAGTTTCATCATTGATTAATTTTAACGAAAATTGAACTATTTTGCAACATGAGGAACCGAAATAATAAAGCATAAAATACATATTTAACATCTATATTCTTCTTTAGGGAAAGTTTGACTCGAATCGATGCAAAAGCTTCCATTCGACTGCTCTTTACACGCAAACTTGGAATAAACCGTCAGGGAGCGATGTGGCGAACGGAAATAAAATAGAAGACGAAAGAGAGAAAGAAAATGCAAGCCATTTCGCGCGTTGGTTTAGGACCGCCCTGTTATAGAACGTCGACGTGCTCTTTGACGCGTGACGACGCCATAGATGCAACACGACCCATTGAAGATAGAAACGCGCTGACTCCCTCGTCTGGCGATTTTCAGCGAGATGTCCTGGCAGTTCGCCAAATTGCCTAACATACGACGCGGTCTCCCGAAGGCCCCGATCCATTTTCGCGCCAGACGAGATTCGCGTCTGGTCGATTTAATTCCCTCGTCGCTTCACAACATGACTCGCGATGAGAGGAAAACGAGAGAGGAAAAAAATAACGTCGCGTCTCTCGTCGATGTTGATTAATCGAAAAAGTCGAAGGATCGCCAATTCACGATGCGACGAACGTAATTGAGTCCTATCGCAACAATCTTACGTTACATGACATCTAATTTTGCCTAAAGACTAATTTCGCGAATTTTTTACTCGATTGATTATTTTTCAAAGATTCGCAAGACATTGAAATTGTAATCGAGATAACATAAAGACACTACATCATACCCTCTTGAAATCTTAATTGACGGATTACAGCTTATATATTATAATTACCGCGCGATATTGCGATTTCGAGAGAGATACCTGATTATTCTACTTTTTGCGATACGGCGCGAGCTTATTACATCTAATTAAATCGCACCGCGTGGGATCGAGTTGCAGATGACGGCGGAAACTACGACGGCGAAATTACTTTTGAAAATCATTGCAGGCACGATTCGTACCCGCGCTTAAGTAAACGCGTTTCTCCCGCGATTCATTTACTCGCGGCGGGATCGAATGACGCGAGACGTGCCCGCCGGTCGCTCTCGTTACATCGCGTTAGCAGGGATCGTTTCTGCACGAAACTATCGGTTCGGGAACCGCTTATATGTTATACAAATTATATGGGCTCTCTTATACGGAGGCGAGACTGATGGCGCGCTTCTACGGCTGGCGGGATCTTTTTTGCGATACTTTCTCTAGCCGATAAACACCGCTTCATTATAAGCAGGAAATGACGCTCGATATATATATATATATATTCGACGAGAAGAAAGAGAGAGAAAAAGCACAGAAAAAAAGAGCAAGAGGAAACGAGCGTGTTGAGTGACCTGCGTATCAAGTGGGCGATACCTGTCTCACGAAATAAATAAATATCTTAATGCGTCTGTCATTAATAATAATCATACATATGGCGTTTTATCGCGTCTCGAATGGCTCGAGATCGGGACCGGCAAACGGCGAAAACGATCGAGAATTATTTCACGTAGGAGACTGAGTAGCAGGCGAAGACTTGGGAGCTACTACCGGTTATTTCGATCGATGAACCTTGGCTAAGGGGAGACGTTTCTTCGAGGCTGCTCTCGTACTTTGTCCCGCGCCCGCGAGCTTCGAGAGGATAAGAGGATACTTGAATTATATACTAAACTAGTTTCGCGGGACTGGTAGGTCTTATCTATATCTTGCGATTGACAGCAAGTTAAGTGATTAATTTAACTTAAGTGGTTAATATATAAGTATTCTTCAAACAACAAACAAGAAACAGGGGAGCGAGAGAAGCTCAAAAATATTCCTTCAAATTATACTTAATTGAGTGAGTTGACTTTCTTTTCTCGATTCTTCACTTATTTGCAAGCAGACGACATGTGCAAGATGTAGCGATTTAATTTGATTACAGACGAACAGAAAATTATATTCAAGCTCGATCTTTTTAAACTCATGATTTTTATTACAATAAAAATTGAATTAAAAAGAGAGATATTATTTTCGGTCGAATTTTGATTTGATATTTAAATGTCGAAATATTTAACATCGAATTTCTAATTCGTCGCGGAACATAAATTTCACAGCAATAAATATGATCGGCAATCTTCCGTTATCAGATTGCAGGATGACATTCGAGTCAAGCTGATTAATGGATTTAAAATTAGCACTGCTAATGTAGTTGTGAGCGCATATGCCCGACCAGTCAGTGCTGCTCGCGCAAAAAATGCAGTCCACCCACGCGAAGTAAGTGCGATCGTGCATACATGCACGATACGAGTGTCGCGAGATCGAAGCCGGCCCCCGATCGATCGATCGATCGATCGATGGAAAAGGGAGTACGCCCCCGTGCGCTTTCTATTAATAGAATGTCAGTTATTAGCCGCTACCCACGCGTGGCCACGTCCGTGCAATTTCTGCAAAATACCGATCGCAAAAAAATGCCGAAAATGCCCGCAAGTGCGTGCATTACAGGTCTTCCGATCTTAATTTTAATAAATTGATTTTTTGCCATTTTCGAATACAAATGTGTGAAAGGCTTAAATAATTAATATTTTTTTTCCGGAATTTTTTTAGATATATATCTTACAAGCTTGCAAAAAGTGTGAAAAACTTGGCTAATTTATTTTTTATTTTTGCTGGAATAATAGCGAATAAATAATGATGTAGTAGCGTATTCGTATTTCAATCAAACTTTTCAAAGAACGTGTACGTATGTTTTTTCAATATTCACATTTCCATATTTGCTTCCTTTATTCAACTTCTGAACTTTTACACAGATACGTATTCTGAAAAACGACGAACGCGAGATGATTTATACGACGGTAAATATCATCGTGTGTCTCGTGGACGGAAAGTATTTCACCGGGAAATTTCTCGCGACGAGATTATTTCTGCCACGCTGAGTTTCTCGTTTTGTTTGCAAACGGGAAACGGGATGTACTCGGGGATGTGGATAAAAGTTTTCGGGTTTATGCGACGCGAGATTACTCGTGACAGCCGGTCGCAGGTGTCGGGAATTTCATAGACGGCCGCTAACGTGGTCGTATCGTATTTATGATGTTGCTCGAAGGTGCGAGGTGTACGTGATACCATTCTCGTCTCCCCGTATTGCCAGTTTTATCTGTCGTTTTCATATCGATACTTGGCGGCGAAGGAACATTTTCTCGTACATTTTTCTTCCGCGATCTAGCGAATTTCTTTCTCTTTCTTTTACTATAATCCGCGGAGATACGCCTATCTGTCTTTACCGTTATATATTTAATTAAATTTTCTAAACGCGCACATTTTCATACAGGATCTTTCAGCTTTCACAAGCTCTTCTATCTATATTTTTGCAATTTAAAATAGATACGAGAATCCTTTTACTTATTATCTTATATATACGTGCGAATGAATTTTTAGCTTTTAATTAAACTTGATATTTTCCACAGATCTCTTAAAATTAAAGAAATTTTATTACATTTTACAGGAGAACGAATATGATTCTTGGCGAGCGAAAATTATTATTATTTTAATGAAACGCTTATCTCTATCGACACGACTAATTTATTTCCGTCTAGATTTCTTTCAGCACGTGTGACGAAACGATTTCACCGCGGCCCCGATATCTCGCGCGGATATACTTATATATGCACGTCGCCGGTTCGAAAAGTCGTGCGGGAGATTTTCGCGCGCGTATCTCGCAGCCTCCCCGCGCGCGCGCGCGCTCCCGTGACAAATCGTTACCGGGAGATTTATCTTGTAGCAAATAAGCGGCCTTATTTATAGGACGATGTCGATCGACGTGTCCGCCGTTACAGGTTGTCGCGTGAGATCTCACCGGCCTACCGTTACGCCTACGAAACCTGATTTTGGCGTCGCGTTTTTGCACGCCGCATTTCTGCACTCCTCCTTTTATTATTCCACTCAAAGCATTACTGCTTACTTACTAAGGAGATGCTGTGGCAGGGTAACGGGCCACGTATCCTTCAACGTGCGCGAGGCTGTCAACGACCGCGAGTGAATATTGACGATTGGGCGCATTTTGAAACAGCTGACAGCGACCGGGTATCTACCATAGAGTACGTTACATTATACCTCAATAAAATCATTTGATATCTCGCGTGGAATTACGTAAAACGCATATATAACGCTGGAGAATTGCATTGGGGAAAGATCGTATTCTCGAATTTTTCGTCACATTTATATGTTTCACCTGACCCTTATCTCCTTTTAATATCTCGTTCTAAATTCACTTCTTTAAAGCAAGTTGCCAAATTTAGAGCGAAGTAAAAGTCGCGGTTCGAATTGCTGAAAGAGGAGAAAAAAGGCAAGCGCGAGGAAATAACAGAGACATTTACTGCATCACGCACGACACGGGCATAATGTGGATCAGGCATAATTACGGGTTGCGATTTTTCGAGCGCACCAGGACGGTACCGCGTGTCGTTTCGGAAGGTCGAGTGGAAGGAAAAGCTACGCGCTTGAGGGGGCCAAGGGGGACCAAGGGGATGGTGAAAAGTGGAGAGAATGTCACAGGCGGCGCCAGAATGTCCTGTGCATATACGCAATAGCCGCCTCGCTTGCTATCCGTCAGCCGTGATCGTGCGTACAAGCCGTATATCTCTGCGTTTACGCGCGCAGAATGCGCATGGTTTATGTAACGCGCGCAACGGCCGGTCGGCGATGGAAAATGGGCGTGAAATACTCATTACGATTTAGCTCGATTACGTCCATCAATTGTGATTACTTGTACAATTGTTACACGTGTTCGCGCGAATGTAATAGCCGCAGAGTGTAATACTGCAGCCGCAGCGAAATACACAGACAATTTTCCACCCAGACTTTCCTCATAAAATCTAAACAATTCAATAATTTTTAAAACTCTTTATTTTTTATTCAAAGTATTCCCCTTCCGCATCTATACACTTTTCACAGCGACTCAATAGCGATTCAAATGAGTGGTACATGTCCTTGACCGGTACTGCTTTTAGTTGTCGCGTCGCCGCAGCTTTGATGGTATCTACATCCTCGAAAAAACAACCTTTAAGTACTAATTTCAGTTTCGGGAACAGAAAGAAGTCACACGGTGCCAAATCCGGCGAATACGACGGTTGGTCAAGCACGCAGATCTGATTTTTCGCTAGAAATTGGCGTACAATGATGGCATTGTGAGATGGTGCGTTGTCGTGCAACAAGCACCAACTTTCCGGATCTTTGTATTCTGGCCGAACACGTCGAATTCTTGCAACCAAACGCCGCAGAACTTCAAGGTAGAATGTTCCCGTTACTGTTTGGCCACTTGGAAGAAACTCGTGATGCACCAGACCCTTGCTATCGTAGAAGGCGATCAGCATTACTTTGATTTTTGATGGTGTTTGACGTATTTTTTGGACTTTCGGTTCTCCGGGTGACTTCCAGGTACTTTGGTGCTTTGTTTCGGGATCATATTGAAAGCACCAAAGTCTCGTCTGCAGTTATTATAGATTTTGTGAAGTTGGGGTTGTTTGCAGCGAAGCTAATCATTTCTTTTGAATGGATAACACGTTGTTCCATTATAATTTTCCAACACAATTTTTTTTGGGCTGTCACGTGAAATGTCATAACTCAGCCATCTTACATGGCACAGCGTTCAAACTTCGCTTGACGTATAGAAGACATTCCCACCTTCCTAACGATATATAGTTCCGACAAATAGCGCCACGCGTTTAGGCAGGAGATTTAAAGTCTGGGTGGAAAATTGTCACACTGTGTATAATCTCGCGAGGGTAAGAGGCTGTTCACCTGTAGAGCAAAAGTATTCGCTCGAGTCACCTTTGATGCATAATAGATGAGCCCCTAGCTTCCGTGAGTCTATTCTGTACCGAGGAAAAACATGGAGCGATGTTTCCAAACGGGCTTTTTTCCAGCGCATCTGCGATATTCTCGTTGTTGCCCTAGTGTTTGTAATTTTATAACGTTTCATTTCTCCGCGAGAGAGTGTTTGCGCGTTCACTAGACAAGAGGAATCAAATATTTTAAGTATAAGAGTGACTATAAGAGTCTCATTCTTCAAATAAGAGAGCGTTGTGAAACGCTTTCCATAAACTTAAATAAGATACTAAACTTTATTCTCTTTATTAAAATAAAGTTTCTTTTTTTCATTATATTAGAATTAATTATTTTTATATGAAAGACATATTATTTCTTACTTTGTAATTCCAAGGAAAATTAAGTATTCGTCTCACTGAATATTCATCTTTCGCTCAAAATTAAATCGTAAAACGGCATACTTCCCCAACGGGGGAAAGAAATACTTGAAAAGAAGGAAACTTTATTTTTGAAAGATTCGATCTCATTTAATAAAAACGGCTACGTCCGCGTTTGAAAGTTATTCCACTCATTAAAGCGGTACGGGAGTGTCTTATTCAGCTTCTCTTCCGCTATGTTTTCGGAATTAGAGAGGCCCCCGGAGCAATTTACGAGCACATGAAAGACGTCTCGTTCTCTATCTCCGGGAGATGATGTTCGCTTTTTCTCGCCGGGGAAAAACGGGCTACGTAACAAGACTCGTATATCTGCGGCGAATGAGGAAGGGCCGAGGGTACAGTGGACGGATAACGACGGGCCTCGTTTCGACGCCGTTCACGTTTACACGACGCGGCGAAATCACAGATTCCGATTCGGGATCACGAGCGACGATCTCGTCTAAACGGCGATAGAATTTATTATTCCACGCGATGTGCCCAGCCACCACTGCGACGATCGCGTCACGATCCGCCGAGGAAACCCGTCGCGTTGCCTCGCGCCGCACTTTCGATGCGCTCGACGTGTCTCGCATCACGAGAGATCTCGTCTCGGATGCTGTTGTTAACTCTTTCGCGAGACGAGAGGGAGAGAGAGGGGAGAAGAGGCACGACCTGTCTTTCCGTCTGCGGATCTTCGGCAAATATTGAACGTCTGCGATATCGGCAGGATTACCGGTATCGAGACCCGGTGCCGAGAGCGGGTTCTCTTCGTCGAGTCAGACATCCAATTTTGTACTTGTCCTTCGAAGCCGAGGAGAACGGACTTGTGCGTAAAACGAGGGCAGGTTAATATTACCACTCATTACTCTCTCTCCAAAGCTTTCATAAGATCGAGAATAATGGAAAAGGGCTATAAACCCACTTTTTATCGAGAACAAAATACAGTGAAATTTTTAATAATATCGTCTATGATTTTTTGTTGTAAATTTTTGACTATAATATTCACGAAATTAAAATTGTACCCAATATTAATATCATAATTGTATGATTTTAAACTCATACATTCCTTGTAATATAAAGGTATATTTTGTGCATAAAATATTTTCTGAGTTATATATATCCTTGAGTCACACTAAATTATTCTCTCGGTGTAGATATCTTGATATTCACGTGTGCATGATTAAATGTCTCTATATACTCGTAAAATATATTTTTAGTTTTTAGCAGCGTAATATATTGCGCCGAATATTTCACGGGATTTTATGCATATACGATGGTAGAACGCGCATGGATCCCAAGAGCGCAGTGGACCACTACTCATGGGTATCACTGATAACGTCAACCTGATTTCACGACTGAAATTCGCGTCCATTCGTTGCGATCGATGAAAATATGTGTTCTTATCTATGCGGGCCTGGCGGCATGTGTAACTGTGGGCCGCAACGCGGCCCACGGATTTTCGCGATCCTTCGAGATATTGCATTGAAGTGCACTCGAGTCCTTCAAGGATTACAAGCAACAATGAGAAAAATGCGTTGCATCGACTTTGACAAATTAATATAAAAATTAAAAAACACGACGAGAATTTTTTTTTAAATTGGCCCCAATTTTGAAGCTGTGAATTGAAAATAAAAATTGGAAATGAAATGTAATATAAATGTAAATACGTGTATAAATAAAAGAGACATTATATTAAAGATCTCAGAATATTATACATTTGCATAAAGCGAGATGTATTTATTTAAAAGAGATTAGGACGAATAAAAGTTATTCAGCGCGTATCTGAAATTTAAAATTCGACTCGCCCTCTTCGATCCCATTCACTCGCCGTTGTAGCTGTGCACGTTTCCAGCTCGTTCCCTCCGGCACCCCTCAATCGCGCTTTCCATAAATGCATACTGAGCACGTGCATACGTGCACTCGCTCCTGCCACTCGCTCGCTCGCTCGGCGCCACGATTTGCATTCCTACTTAATTCCCGTATGCGCCAATCCTGACGTCATTGCGTCCCGAAGCTTATCGAGCGCTCTCTCGGCCGCTGACAGGTAATAGAGAGGCGTATCGATGGATTGGCGACCGTACCTGGGTCGGTGGTCGTCTCGAGGGCAACCTTTTCCGTATCGCGTGATAAAAAGAGGTTTATGCGAGGACGCGTGCGACAGGCATCTAGCTCGTCGTAAATAATTATATTTATCGCTGCTGGGTCGCCTTGCTAGTCTACTCGATATTTCTACTTCAGGTGATGTATCGCCTGTACGTAATCTTTTTCGTCGGACATTAGTTAACTCCGCGTCGCAATCGCGACTTGACATTCTTTGCGATGTCTCGGAAAAACTTGCAGAAATTCCGTAGATTGCTCGCGACTTGGCGTATATCGAGCTATACCCAACGTGAGCTTACGCTTAACTTCGTAATCTCGGAAAACTTGGAATGACGAGGGTTTCTCATCGATAGCTACCAACCATCTTGGAGATCAGTTAATATTTGAACTTAATCAGAACCTTAAGTAAGCTTATCGATTTCTGATATGCCCTACTATCTGATCGAAATTTTAACATTTAATGTAATAGTGCAGCTATGTAAATGTAATTCAGATTTATTTATCCAAACAAACGTGCCTTGCCCTCTCCCACATTATGTAATTAATTTTTTCTATCTCTAATAAATTAATATATCATCTTTATCATATTTTTATATATGATCATAATTTTCGTAGATTGCATATAAAATTCAATTACTGTCAATTGACAATCATTACGTAATAATTATTTCGGTATCTGATATACAGGGTGTTTCATTTTAATTTCCCCAGGCAAATATTTCGGAAAATAATGAAAATTCGAAAAAATGTTTCAGATTGTTAATTGCAAATTACATATATTTTCTTCGAAACAAACTATGTGTTTTCTTTACACCAATTGATTCCTCTCATTATTTTGTACATAAAAGTATTAAGGTAAGATAATCGAAAAATGAATATTTTACAAGATATTTTACAGTTCATGTAAAATTAAGAAATTATTTCAAGCCTCATAACTCGGAAAGTACTTAATGAAAACTAACTTAATTATAGTGTTTTGGAAAGCTCTCGAGATGAGCTGCAAGAATATGCAATAAAAAGTAGGCGGTTCCATTTAAAAAGTTGGAGGTGACCTTCATGTGACCTTCAGGTGACTCTTCAAGGTCAAACTAATGGCACCATCTTATGTCCCCCTCGAAACCATACAACTTTTGTCTGAAAAATTTTTTCGAATTTTCATTATTTTCCGAAATATTTGCCTGGGGAAATTAAAATGAAACACCCTGTATATAAAATAAATCAAGATGAAAGTTGATCTTTCTCTTTAGGTCTTAAGAAGATAGCGGATAAAGTTTCATTCCTTCATCAGAGGAGAAGGTGCGTCTATTTTATCGATTGTTTCAATGGTTGAGAACATTGTTAAAGTATCTCATCTTAATTAACGGATCGTAACGTGAATTAAGTATCACGAGCGAAATTATCCTACCGGAGATGGTTGACATTACTAGACGGTCTCGGATTGCTTCGATATTTTATGAGCGAGCTAAAAGTAGAAACCGCTTTATTATCCAGTTACTTATCGTGCAATATTTCCTCGCACTTGCAGGTTTCGCGGGCGATTTTATCGCGATGGTGTATTCGCGGCAATTAGCATTTCCTCGAATCGAGTTGCGATTTATCGGCAAACAGCATCCTTAACTTGTGTACCGCACACACGTACACATATTGGAAAGTACACAAATTACATTAAACCGATTTCGATTTGCCCTGTACTTACACGCTGATTAAGTAGCTCTTTAACAATCTACGTAAAATACAGCGCTAATTAATATAAATGTATTAATGAATAAATATATAACACAAAATAACAATATAAAATATCGTCGTCGTGCGCCCAATATTTATAAAATTTACATTAATTGCAAAACAACTAAATTACTTGTATATCATCGTACTTGTATTTTATAGCGGGCATTATAGTGTCTTTTATTGATTTATGAAGCTATATACATAGATAAAGTTTGAGTAATATATAATAAAAAGTTGTATGTGCCGCATTTATTACTTAATTTAAATCGCTTGACGAATAAATTTCAATATTTTGCAGCAGAATGAGATTCTTTCAATATCGTGAGAGGGGCTTCAAACGGGACGCAGGATTGACGGGAGCGAAACGAGGGCGCATGGAAAATCGATCGGGTAACCGTGCTCGAAGTTAATCGCGCATGTCCATCCTCCGCGGTTGTCACGTCGCATAATGAGTCGATTATTATGAAACAACTGGAACTGGAACCCCCCTTCTCTCCCTCGCCTCATAATTTTCTCAAGGCGCGAATTACGGTCGCGTATAGACGGTACGATGGCACGACCATCATCATCGTGCTCGTCTACGAGAGGAGGGGGCCGAAGAGGTATTTGTCCACTGAGCAGGAAGTAATCTGTTTCAATGTGGCCACTCGGCCAATAAACAACATACGAAGCTATGTATCTACCTACTTACGTTCACGACTCACTTAGGTTTATCCGTGGGATTAAAACGATAACAAAACTCTTCTCTCTCTCGGAGACGAGAGATATCAAGGTGCGAGGAATTTAAACGAGAAGCGGAGCCGCATTTCTGTCGACGAAAATTTTCGAAGAAAATTTTGCGTGATTGTTTTAACATAAGTTAGAAAGACACATCACGAAGAAATTATTTTAATTACTCTTATATTTCCGCTGCTTTCCTTTTTGACGAAGAAAAGAAGATTTCACGTTTATTAGATCACCATTATATTTCACACGTCGTCTGATATACGAGTCATTTATCTTGAAAGTGGTATAAGTCGAGAGCTTTGGCGATCTTGTCGAGATAGATATATGAAGATTATTTATATCCGCATCCTATTTAAATACATTTATATTGCGAAACCAGTCGTGCGCCACTCTCGGAATAAACGATGCGTATGACAATACCAACTTGTATCTCGTTTACGTCCTCGCGATCGAGGTGTCTCAGCGTGTCATACGGCGACAGTAACATCGGTTCGCTTTACTGCCCGCCTACTTCGCACGCGGGATCCCATGTTCTAACAAGAAAATATGAGAGACATTGATTGACGCCCGTAAAACTCGGTGCGATATCCAACCGCACCGTTACCGTAAAATTGGGTCCGCGCGAATCCCGTTGCACGTGATATAGCAATGTAATACAAAATTGATTGCAGTCTGCCGTATTTTCAATAAGGGAAAAAGAAAAGTCGCAGCAGCGAAGTGCTGAAAAAAATTCCATTAAAGAAGTTTCTTTCATAAAAAAAAGAACTAAAACAAGGATCATTTCGAGAATTACGCGAATGCGTAGAATGGAAACGATCCTGCTCCTCTCTAGCACTTGACGATGACAAGAAGCACTTGTCGCTTATCGAGAATACTAACTGCATCTCGAAGACCGCGTTTCATATTCGCGGACATGTAACACTTTGTTTCACGAGGAATAATCTCCCTCGTTCGACTTGGAAAGAGACTCTCCGGCTTCTTTTCCGCGTGATATAATTCACTCTTGCCGCGCCTGACGGCCTTGTGGTGTCGCCAAAGACGCGAACGAGAACATATCCCTTCGGCGGGAGTGTCCTGGTCCACGAGGTATTACGCGATTGCCTCACGTAGGTTGCCGATATACATAGATAGAGCGACGGTGCCGGCTTATTAATTGGCATGCATAACCGTCGCCCTGCCCGCGCTTGTACTCCACTTAAATAATAATTACCTGCTCCGAAGTATCACGGTGCCGCGACGCGGGCGCCCACGTAGGCGCCGTTTATGCTTCATTGCGGGTTCCCGGGTCGCTCTCGGAACAGCCGATGTTGAAAGGAGAAGGGAAAGGGTTTCGTATCGCGGAATACGAATCGTTATACAGGGTGTTTTCCGTGCTTTGCGGAGAAATATGCAAAGTTAAAAGTATCATCGAAGATGAAGATTTAGGACTTTCAGAAATCAAGATTTATAAAAGACTGCATTGAGAAAAAATCTGGTTGCATTAATTAGAAATCTGGTAGATTCAACCAGTATGTCTGTTGGAAAATGGACGAATCAGAATTCCTCTAGGAATTACCAGATGAGTATGATTAATTTCTTCCTGTTAAATTTACCAAATTTTCTTGGTAATAATACTAAATTTAAAAGAAAATGGCATTACTATGTCCATGTTTAGTTAATATAACAAGAAGTTTTATAGATCCAAATAAAAGATATTAACCAAATCCTCATAGTAAAGTCTATTAAACGTTCTAGTTATAAAAAATCGGGTCTTATCGTGATAACTAGAAATTCTACTTGGTTTAACTAAAATGCCTTCTATCAGATACATCTTGTTGGTACAATCAAACGATTTTTCTCAGTGTGCACAAGTAAATAATATAAATATTTTCTTTACTCTTGAGTATAAGACATTTTAATGATATTTTAATTTCAATATTTATTACTGATAAGCGTATCGTTGTTATAAATTATACTCTCGGGGAGAGAAAGTGCTATTCTGTATTATTCGGGAGAGAAAGGGATCCATTAAAGCATCTCGCGTTGTCTGAGATTGAGAATATTGATTAAGCGATTGAATGGGATTGATAGGGGAGTTTAATGAATGGCGCGAAATGTGACCCGGAGCATCGAACAAGATGCAAGACGACTGTTATGCATGTATGTCGAAGCTAAAGCGCGATAGATTGCAAGCTGCAACGCAATAATCATGAATAAATTAAGTTCATCGATTTGACAAAAGGTCTGTGCGGAATATTGAGTACGTAATTATCGACACGTCCAATGAAGAAATACTCGAGCATTTGTATTTCCGATTGACGATATATGCGTGCGAAAGCGGTGTCCCTTGAAGAACGAGGATTGCAGATTGCAATGTCAGAAAGCGAAAAGGTTGTTGGAGGTAAGATTTTATACGTGTAACAGCCTCTCCCATCCTTGAATTCTTATCTGTCAAATAAATCAAAATTTATATATTTTACATAGGCACATAGATACAGCTTCTAATTAAACTATATTACAATGTCAGTGGGAAAATTTTAATATATACAATATTCGAGAATTAATTTTAAGACTGTAATTAATTCGACATCAATCTAATTGTTTAGATTTATACGCAAGGAGTTTCGTCGATTTTGAACGGGTTTTTTTTTTTTTTCCCCATCACGAATCATTACTGAAGCGAAGAAAAAGAATTGCTGGTTAGAGGAACACGAGCGAGAATCGAGTCATCCATCAATAATCTATATTATATTTCCTGTTCTTGTCATGATCCTGCCGTTCTCCTCGCCTCGAAAAGAGACAGGATAATTCCGCATGTACCATATCTTCGTTATCGTTTATAAATCGATAATTTATTTATCAAGTTTACCTCGAGGCAATCGATATTGCAGTTGTCCTCCGGCACCGAGCTATTTTACATGTACATATGAAAACTAAATGAAAATTGCATCATGATGGAGTTTTTTTTTCCTTAGCTTGATAACTTGAATTTTTAAGCACTTGAATAAATAAATTTTTTACAATAATTTTTTACTAACATAAAACTAGTATAAAAAAATTCTCCAAGGGAATTTTAAAGGAAAAAAGGTCCATGTATCTCAAGGAGATCTATTCAAAGATTCCCAGTTGGATTGAATCTGATTTTACGTAGGAAAAGTTTAATCTATCGATTACATATGGAACATGTTCACCGAGTGATCTCTCGATCTCGCGTACTCGACGGCAAAAGTACCGTCGTCGCGAACGTATGCGTGAGTATGAGACGCATCTGAGTCAAGTGGGCTGCCGTGGAATGTCGTCCGAGGAGTTTTCGAGGGCTCCTCGAAGTCGCTGTCAAACCCGAGTACGCCTCCGTGACTGCCACGAGTGTCTCACGCGAGTACCTCGACGAGATCGTGCCGCGAGCCGCTGCAATACCCCGCGAAGTGAATACACAGAGAACGAGAGACGCTCTTCTCCGACGTTTCTTTTCTTTTTTTTTTATCTACCGACCACCTCGCCTCACGTCACCTCACCTTTCGTGAACGGTCGCATTCCGCGGAAGGTAGTCGCACGCATCTTTTGCATGAAACCACCTTTCTCTCTCTCAGATCGGTTCTTCGTTAAGGATGTCTTAGACTTCTACTCTTATAAATCGCTAACCCAGTTTTCTTCTTTTATGCATTTAAAATGTTTATGTAGATTTTTTTAAATATTCATTAAGTTATTTTGCATACAAAAAAGAAAGAGAGAGAGTATGTGTGAAGAAACCGAATTTTATATATAAAGAATTATGCTATTGAATTTCTAAATTTTAAAGGCTTAATGTTAAGTTTATTTGAAAGAGAAGTAACTGATATATGAGATATATATCTATATAACTTTCTGTCTCGCAAATAAATGATAAAAGCTAGACTGAAAGAAATAATTATTCGTTAATCTAATCGCTTATGTCTCAATTGTTTACAATATTAAACCTTATCTGCAGCAATAAAT
Source organism: Camponotus vicinus (assembly GCF_025532165.1). Classification (NCBI taxonomy): domain Eukaryota; kingdom Metazoa; phylum Arthropoda; class Insecta; order Hymenoptera; family Formicidae; genus Camponotus; species Camponotus vicinus. Next base: position 5,024,421 of record NW_028141945.1, on the reverse strand, counting down.
ATCGAAAAATATCGCGATGCACTTAAGAGATAAAAGGATTAGAGGTTTTTCTCACGAATCGTGTTAATGTGATAAGCAATATCGCGAGCACTGATATTGCTTGTAAATGCACTCTCATTTAGATGCAGAATACGATGCGCGATGCGTGTTTATTAGCGGATATAATTGGAGTGGCGCAATCAAGCGTACCGTCGCTCGAGGAATTCATGAATACAGTCGGCATCGGGGATCGCGAGCGAACGTCGCGCATAGATATCTTCTCGGAGAGAGGCAGCATCATTTTGCGGCGACCATCGTTGAATACGATGATGCGTGTGTCGTTTCTACGAGGGAAATCGTCGTCGTCACAGCTATTCTTCCTTGATTTAAAATTGAAATACGCATTGAAAGAGAAATATTGCCAACAACATTCCTTATTATCGGTCGCTACGTGATTTTCAATGAGGCGATCTAGTAATTTCAATGAAATCCATCCAAGGTTGCGAAAGTTGAGTCCAGGTCGCGAGAGCCTTTTATGGAGGTCCATTAAAGCTACGACTTTTGTTTCGAGAAACTGCATTTCCGATTCTAGATAGAAATTGATTTATTTCGTTTGATCGTAAAGAAGATTGGTTGACAAGTATCCAAGAGTTTGACGGATGTCGCTACCAAAAATGTCACAGAAGCGACAAGCGGAGACAGCACGGCGACGTCTCGGCGACGTCAGTGGACTTTTAATGGGTTAATAGCGTCTGGCTTCGCGCATGGGACGCGCTTAACGACACGCGGAGAGCACGCGATGACGGAGATGTAAATAAAGTGTGTCTTTTCAGAGATAATTTGTACCGCTTGACTCTGACGTCGCTTACGGACCTGGAGCACGCCACGTGGTCCGCGCCGGAGGACAAGGTCAACACCTGTCAGAATAAGGGCCAGAGCGTCGAGGATTGTCGTAATTACGTCAAGGTGCTCCTCAGCAACGGCAAGAGCCTCTTCACCTGCGGCACTTACGCCTTCAGTCCGTGGTGCGCCTGGCGAGAGGTACGTCCTCGAAAGGAATTCGTCCGATCGAATTCGGACATCTCGTCCGTAATATAACGAGCTCCGTGTTATTTTTTTTCCTCGTATCGTCGCGGCTGTCCTCACATCGGACGATGTCAATAAGATCAGATTACCGTCATTAGGCGCGACATTATGCTCGATATGAACGGTAACGGGAGATTGCGGGCGTAGCTTTTACGGTAGCAATTATGATCGCAGATCGAGAATATAACGAGCGTGACCAGCGAGATGCCGGGCGTGGCCATGTGTCCTTATTCACCGCATGCGAACGTCACGGCGCTTCTCTCGAGGGGTCCTTCCGGCGGCCTCTTCGCCGGCGGGTCGACCGACTTCTCCGGAACCGATTCTGCGATCTACAGAACGTTGGCGTCACCGAATCTCAGGACACGACAATATGATTCCAAGTAAGTTTTATACATCGCTCAAAAGTATTGCATTACTTATAGAAACAGGAAAGAGTCATTATTTTAATGAACAAAAACACATATTAATATATTACAAAATTATATTTTATTACTATTATGTTATGTGCTTTAATATCATGAAAATTAAAAATTGACAAATATTAAATTAAAAAATTAAAAATATTAAATTTTAGATTCTTCAAAATAGCCTTCTTTTATTTTCAATATTGTCTCACATACTCTTAGCGTTCTTGAAGAAAATTTTTTTTTAAATTGTCACTAAGATTTTAGAATATTTGTAAATACTTCCATAATTGTTTTTGATTAAAAGTCTCATTTTTCGGACATTTTCAAGCTCTTTCCATAATAGTTTTATTAAATCTTAATCCGGTGATTGATAGGGCCTGATAGGATGATTGATTTTGAAGGCTATTTTGAAGAAACGACAAGTTAGTATTTCTGTTATTATTTGTTATAATTTTTATTTGTGCGATATTAAAGGATAAAATAACAGTAATAAAATGCAAGTTAACAATAATTTTAATTAACAATAATTTTAATTTTTATAAATATTCCATTAAGATTTTGTTAAAGGATAAATGAGAGATTATATGCTATTATTGTCCAATTATATGCTATATTGCAAGATTGTTTAATCTTATTTATCGTCCCGAGATCATGGTTTCTCTCAAGCTTGCGTTTTCCTTTTAGATGGCTGAATGACCCGCAGTTCGTCGGCAGCTTCGAGACGGAAGATCACGTGTACTTTCTATTTCGCGAATCCGCCGTTGAGTACATCAACTGCGGCAAGGTAAGATCGATTCCGTGAACAGAGAGCAAATCCGGCGTGACGTGTTTTCCATCATTCAGCGAGACACGCGAGGAGCCGTTTCTCGCAGACGATTAGCGATCTCGTCTTCACTGACTTGCGTCAGGCGTATATAATTAGCCGCTTACGGTGTTTGTCGAAACGAGCGTCGCGTCGCGGATTTTCCTCTCCCGCGGCAGAAAAATATCATCTCCGGCAATCGTGATCTTAGTTCGCGCGATGTTTATCATTTTCTCAACCTATCGCCGCTCAAATTGCCGCCTAGGGGATAGCTTTAATAAAATATTCCGCATCCGAGCGATGCTATCTTGATCGCAAGCGCGGGGTTAAACTCCGCTTCAACATGATTGGATTAATTTGTTAAACGCTACTCGAACAACACAAAGTTTAAAAGATGATTTTAAGATATTGTTACAAATTTCACTAAGAATTTTCTGTTTATTAAAGAGATCAATACGACGATAATGCATTGTAATTGATCTTTGTCTAGGCGAAATTTACTTTAATCCATCATCTTGATATTACGTTGTGATATACGATTGCAGAAAATATACTCGAGGATAGCGAGGGTTTGCAAAAATGATCGAGGTGGACAGATTATGATGAAGGACGTATGGACGACCTTCAGTAAAGCCCGTTTGAATTGCTCCCTTCCCGGCGAATTTCCATTCTATTACGATGAGATCCAAGGCGCGGTTTATCATCCGGAAGAGGGAATCATTTACGCGACCTTCACCACTCCTATGTAAGTACTTATCATTCAGCGATTAATTCGCTGATGCATTAATTGTCATCTATGTTTATGTCTGTGCACAAACTCCAGGGAGATGTAAGAGACGGTAAATGACAAATTGATTATGCGATTTCGCGAAACGAATTTTATTTTGCACTTGGCGCATGTTGCAAATTAACCAGCACCACATTCATTAAAATTACAGTTTAAAATGATCGAATTAATTTTAAGTGAGTAATTAAAATTTAATTATTTAATATAATCTTATGAGTTAATGTAAATTGTAAATCAATAGTTTTATTTGTAATCTATGCAATTCATTAGATTTTCACATGCAGAAATTTACGCCAATTATAATGTTTAAAATTTTTTTAATATTCAAAGTTTATCGAAGTTTTACTCCAGTTCTTCATGCTTGATAACACTGGAATGTTTTTTGAACATGAAGGCTGCAATTTCTTTCCCGGTCAAGCGATCGACTTTAATGGAATTCTTTTTTTTCCTTTTTTTCTCCCACCACAGTAACGGCATCGCAGGCTCGGCGATCTGCGCGTACAACATGTCGGCGATCGTCGCTAGTTTTAACGGGCCTTTTAAGTATCAGGAAAACGCGGGCGCCGCCTGGGAAAGGAGGCCGGTCGCGCATCATAATCGACAACGCTGCGGCCCTCTGTCTAGCACCGCATCGCATCAGATCATGGATAATCAGCAGTACCAGTTGATGGACGAGGCGGTCCAGAGCACGATGCTGGGTCCGCTACATACCGCGACCCTCGAGCGATTCACTCACATCGCGGTGGACGTGACGCCGACCAAGCTGCACCGTAGCGTGACGGTCCTCTACGTCGCCACGGCGGTCGGGCTGATCAAGAAGATCTCCGTTCTGCCTAGAACGCAGGAAACGTGCATCGTCGAGGTTTGGGGACCTTTGCCCTCGCCATCGATGACGCTGCAATTCCTCAAGGACACGCAGAGCCTCTACGTCGGCATGGAAATTGGCCTCTTACGGTAAACATTTTCTTATAGATCATAGAATTGAAGATTCAGCTGTCTCCGTTTATATTTCTTTTCAAATGTAATTGATGTTACGTGCATATTATTGTAAATATAGATAACGTAAATCGATTATAAATCACGTTCAAAAGAAATAGAGACATCGTTTGATCCTTAATTATAGCGTATGTAATAAACATGTGTGCTTTTTAAATGCTTTTCTTAAATCGCATCATAATATCTTCCGCCGTTTAGTATACCAGCAGTTCAATGTTATCGTCATCGGAGCCGTCAAGCGTGCCTGAATGCCCAGGAGCCGTATTGTGGATGGAACGAGCACCTCATGAAGTGTGCGCAAGCACCGAAACAGAATTATCTCGCGAATCATTGGCATCAGGAGGTCACCAAATGCCCGGTGCTCACCGATCCTGTCGACGGAGGCTGGAGCGCGTGGAGTTCTTGGTCGCCCTGTCAACACGGTACGGAGGAACAATTATCCGGACACGGTCACGCTCACTCTCACTCGCATAGCGAATACGCGGAGGTTGGTGTTCACTCATCAGATACGTAGAGGATATCTTTAGTCTCGTTTAAAATAAGATCGAATGACAGTTCATTGACGTTTGACATAACCGAACGGAACTTTGAAGTGCCTGTACTATCTTTCACAAGCATTGTTTCTACCGAAAATAACGTTTAAAATCCGTTCTACAGAAGATTGACACGTGCCAGTGTCAGACCAGAGAATGCAACAATCCTCCGCCGCAGCACGGTGGCGAGAGCTGCACAGGTGCGCGCGTCAGAGTAACAAATTGCACCGTTCACGGCGAATGGACCGCTTGGTCAGCATATTCAGCCTGCACTCAGACTTGCGGTTTCGCGATGAAAAGTCGTCGACGAACTTGCACAAATCCGGCTCCCGCGTTCGGCGGGCGCGTTTGCGTTGGTTATGACCACGATGATACTCTGTGCATCGATCTGCCACCTTGTCCTGTCCCCGCTAAAGTTACTCCGCCGCCTCAGAACGGACAGTGGTCAACCTGGGGACCCTGGCTCGCGTGTTCGCGACCGTGCAATGGCGGTGAGTATCTTATAGCAGCATAATTATATAATAATATCCATACAATATAAGAAACTAAAAAATTATTAACAAAATATTTTGAAGAATTAAAGATTTCTCGATATTCTTTAGATAGTTGCATTATTTAAAATAATATTAATGTAATTTATAATTTATGCTCTTTCATAATATGAATGTTTAAAAAATTAACAAATCACATTTTATAGGGGTACGTATTAGAAAGAGAACCTGCGACAACCCATCGCCAAAGAAAGGTGGTGTTGAATGCCCTGGATGCGATTTTCAGGCAAGTTTCAGTGTCTTGGTGAAAAAATATCTCTTTATTCGCTGACATAGCTTTAAATTTTTTTAAATATATCAAGGAGAAATTGCTCGATGAAAGGGAATTTTTTAGCTTGAAGAATGTAACACTCACGAATGCACTGAAACGAGACGGTATTCTGGATGGACTCCCTGGTTAGCAGTAAATGCCAGTTTGCAAAGCGCTAGTACGGGCTATCTGGAGAAACGTTTCCGATTCAGTTGCCGCGCACAGACGGATGATCCGTCAAGCGTGCGAGTGCAACTCGCTAAAGAAGAGGAACGCTATTGTCGAAATGATGGATCTTGCCAGAAAGGGAAAGACGCGGAATCCATCAATGAGAGCGGCTGGAGCGAATGGTCTTCCTGGGGTTCATGCGATCGTTCTTGCGGGCGAGGTACCCAGCATAGAGTAAGCATTATTTGTCACAGTTGTTGATGTCTTCCAACATATAAACATAGTAGTGGTTAATTTTATGAAATTATTGTTTTCTGTTTGATTTATCTTCGATTAAATTATAAAAATTTTATTTAAACTACATAATAAATTATTAATGAAATTATTAAGGTATATCAAATTTAGACCATTGTTATTACATCTAAATACGAAAGCAAGCATATGTGCTATGTTTTTACAGGTAAGGCAATGCGAGTCGTCACCATGCGAAGGTGGTCTTTCTGCACAGAGTAGAGTCTGCAACCCGCATCCGTGCCGCGTGAATACAGGCAGTGGCAGCACAGTGGAAGGGCAATGGTCATGTTGGACAGAGTGGTCCGAATGCTCGGCAACCTGCGGCGTCGGTGTACGTACTAGGACGAGAGAGTGCCTCGGTCCGGAGAGCTGCAACGGTCCTCGATTGGATAGGGAGACTTGCGAAATGGCCAGTTGCGAATCACTGGTCGGTTGGGATACATGGTCACGTTGGACCCCGTGCGATGGTGACCATCAACAACATCGAAAACGAACATGCCTACAGCACGGATCCGGCATGTGCGAAGGGCCGACCCGCGAGACACGCGATTGCCTTCCGGACTGCATGGACAACGGTGAGTTTATTGGAAGGTTTAAAAAATCTATAACGATATATAAAAAAATTATAAAAATATACGTTATCTTTATATTTCTCTACGATATTTCTAAAATATAAAAATTTTATTGACGTATTATATTGAAGTATTTTTATATTGAAGTATTTTATTGAAGTATTATTGGACATGTTTTTCCAGATGTAAATGCTTTGCCTTCAAGCGTAGAGAACTCAAGCGTCACGGTGGGCGCAGTAGTAGGCAGCTGCGTAATCGGTTTTGTCATCGGCCTGACATTAACCGCAGTTTTGTGTTTCTTCTATTTGAAACGACGCAAACCGCGCATGCCAGGGAATCCGCATTATATCAGCAAACAAAATCCTTACGTCACTGTGCCATTGAAAGAGGTAAAAGAATTGAAGGAGCGCACTCGTCTGGATACTACTCTAAATATCCTTGACATGAATACTCAAAAGGAGTTAATTTTTACAGGTGAACGCAAAGCGACAACCTAGCTTTTCGGGTAGCGCCAACGGAAACGGGACTCTACGTGGTAAGAATAATCCCAACGTTAACGGTCTTGGTAGTCCCAAACTATATCCGAAGAGTCTCGATTACGAATCTGCTACCTTGAAGCGTAACAGTCATGGCCAGCAACATATTCGTGCCGATCTTGATCAGGACAAGTACTACTGAACGAGCCATCCGCATGGAATCGTGCAAATAGTGCGCCATTTAATTTGTGCTCTGGTCTTTCCGATCAGTAGTGTGATCCTCGTGTGATTTATTTCTATGGCGAGTCATATATAACGTTGCTCTGATCCCGAATGTTAATTTATTCTCGCATTTGGCAACTGCATTTTTATCGATCGATTAGCGTTCGATTGATGTTAAAAGTGACGCATGTATATGACTCGAGGACGGACTTCCACGTTATAGGAAGAGTGTATCTACTTAATTAAATTAAGGCGACGAGATAATTGATCAAAAGAGCGCCTGTCGACAAGACTATATGTTCTTAATGTTAAGATTAGTGATATACATATTCTCTAGCGCGTTCGAGAGTTAGCGACAATGCTGCGATTAACGGCGCAAAAAATTTGAGATTGTTGTATATTGAACGAAGATTAAAAAATTCGATAAAAATATTTCGATAAGGACAGTGTATTTTCACAATAGCGGTTTTATCATAAAAATAAGTACGCTTCATAGTCGAACGACATTTCGCAATACATCGTTTCCGGCGACGCAATAGCTCAGCAGAGAAAATCGTTGTTTCGAGAGATTTTATAAGAGTTTATTTTTGTTTTTGTATATATATATATATGCATATCCCTCCCCCTAAAAAGAGAGATAAAGAACGCAAACGAAATCGAGAATTAATTTTGCTCATGTCTGGGCATTCGACTCTTTGATTCATTTGTACAAAGTTTCACGATTCATCTTAATGATTATTTATAAGTCATATACTCTATATACTTTATATATGAACTAAGTTTATTTCTGCAAGAAAGAGGAAAACAGGGAAATATGTTTATTACGCTGCTATAAATAAACGGTTGATTTATTAAGGATTGATTGGAAGTTGTACAAATACAAAATGTGTTATATATATATATATACGTCTTGAAGAAAGAAAGTCCGTCTCTTTTATGTTTTTATGTTTTATTTCGAAGAACTATCGAATATTTTATATCGATGTAGTGCCATGATACGGAGTTGTATATAAAAATGCATCTTCTTAAACGTAGTTTTATGACGATGGAATAAATGCGTATATCATACGTGTGTACAATAGATGTGTAACGATGAACGGGAGTGTCCCGTTTGACCACGTTGCGATTGACCACAGCCAATTATATCGATTTGTGCCTTAGGGTAACCAGGAACGATTGACCAACCAAAAGTTCTATTTTGAATTGGCCAATTGGTGACATGGTCAATCGGGTGCCACCCACGATGAACACATATGTTGCGCCACGATTGCGTTTATATTGGCTCATATTGAGTCGCGTGTATGCATGCGACCATTAGAATAATTTACCTCTGCTTGCCGCGATAAGTAAAATTTCTCATTTGGAACTTAGAAAAATGTCTTCCAGGACACCAAATTAAAAGTTTTTCGATCATGCGTTAATTACTTCCTATGAGACAATTATGTAATGCTATGGAAGAATAAGACAATATGCGAGAAATGTAGAGATTTTTGACATAACGACATTTAATGTTATCTTGTATAAGATGAAGTATCATTAGCAAGGTCACGTGTATATGCGATTAATAAGTACTGTATGCAATGCATTTATCCGCACACTCGTTTGCAATAAATAAATATTCTTTTTAATAATTTTAGAAATTTATACTAATACTGATAATAAAAATTGATACAAATATTTTTATATTCTCGACGGAAAAATGAGTTTAATATCTCGTACATGAATTTCATAAGCGGAAGAGATTAAGACAATGATTTATCTAGTTCTAACGCAACTTTTTCAATTTCTTTAATAACGTAATCCATGGACGATTCCGTGGGCGGTGGTTGACAGGTGACAACCATGCGAAGGAAGTTGCCGCACTCCTTATGCAATAAAGGTGTATAACTGATCATGACCGATCCACGCAAAGTCAGATATTTTTTTATCTCAGTTGTTATATTGTATAGCTGTTTCCACCAATTTAAAGTTTCTGGCTGATCACGCATTTTTGGTGGTATATACCTAAAATGAAACTCATCGTAACATCGATCGCGAATTTCACATTTAATCATGTAAAGTTATTTACCAAAAGCAAATAGTGCACAACTGATAATCAGACTGCACCAATCGGAAGCCAGGAGTTTCTCGAATCCGTTTCAAGAAATATTCCACGCAGTGCATTGCATTATCCACTAATGATCCAAGGCCTATCGTGCCGCGAGCTTTCCACATTAACCAAAACTTCATTGCATCGACCTTGACACATATTATTAAATGTCACAAATATAAAAAAATGTGACTTTTTCAGTCAAATATTATCTAATCGTTTATAGAATATTTTAATATTTCAAATATCTTTTTTGAGAAATCTCTTAGATAAATCTTTTAGATATTTTTTTATATATATGCGTATCACGAGTCAAATATTTTTAACTCTTATTCTAACATTAAATACTATAATATCTTGAAAAGGTATAGTTTGCAATACAATGGCTTGTAATCACCTTCCTGCCGCATTGCACGCTCTTATCACCTGTGTCCCAGCTGACGTCGTAAAATTTATCTTGTTGGAAAAGATAATCCGCATTGGAAGAATTCGCTTTGTACAATGCTTTTTCGCCTTTGACCAAAAACAGGGAACATTGCAGCGGTGCTCCAAGCATCTTATGGCAATTCCAGGCAACCGAGTTCGATCTAAACCGATCATATCAGAGAACAGTGTTTGATAGAAATAAACTGATACGTGCCAATGAATAATTTCAAGTTAAATGATTTTTACGCAAGAGGAAGGAAAGTCTGTTTTTTCTACTTTTTTGATTGATAATAAAAATTGCTTAACATTTCCTTGAGAGTAAAATTCTTTCCAAAAATTCGAGTAAATTAGATAATATTTATTAACAATTTACTCGATTTCGATTGCTACGTAAATTGTGAACACAAATTTTGATCGTTTTCCTTCTTCGATAATGTTAAGTAAGAAAAACAATTACAAACAATTCGATGCCACGTAGTCGACTTCGATATTTTTCCGAAAGCAGCAAACTACCACCGAGACAAGCCTGCAAAAAATCTGATTCAAATTACGTTGCCTCTTGAACTAACAACTTACAGTTATCATACAATTTATACGAACGTCTACGTGTAACCAGATGTTCTCTCTGCGACAAATCTCGGCGATTTCCTGCAATGGATCAATAGCTCCGAGCACCGTAGTACCGACAGTGGCGTTCACAAAGAACGGTACATGTCCTTTATTCTTTATCTGCATTATAACTTCCTTTAGATTATCCGCTTGCATGCAACCATACTTGTCCGTCTTCACCTGCGACGAAAAAATTTACTCTACAAAAATATACTCTCGTACAATCAGCATAGTTACAAAATCTACTCTAAATTTGATTCAATTATTTTTAATGCCAAAAATAAAAATGTTTTTATATTTAGTAAGCAAAATTATCGTAATTTTAATTCGCTAAGAATATTTCTCATCATTCGATATACATTTCTCATTACTCGATATATTTACAGGAGATAATGTAAATGTTTAACACATTTTCTTCAAAAATTGTTCTCTTTCTTAGAAGATAGAATGATAACATTTAAATATATATATATATATATATATATATATATATATATATATATATATATATATTCATATTGTATATTGTCGAAGTAATTTAGAAATTAAAATAATTGTACCTTATAAACATTATCAGTGCCTATACCTAGCCAATGAGCAGCTTTCAAAATTGAGTAATGACTATCTTCGCTGGTCAAACACGTTAAGGGTTTGTCGAGCCAAGAGACGCCCAATTTCTTGATTTCCGGAAACATCTTGTATCTAGCCATTATGATCCCATACATATTTGCCATACTACCACCTGGACACATTATGCCATCGGCATACGGCATCGATGGATAGCCCACCAATTCCAACGATTTTTTTATCACTTCATGTTCTATCATAGTAAATACGGGCGCAACTTCATACGTGGACCTAACAAGAATGTATTCGTTATATAATTGTAATTAATTATTATTTACTTTTTATTTTTTTTAGATATGTGGCAACATTATCTACGGCTCATTAGAAAGCATTCAGTTAAAAAACAAGTCTATCTGATATTTTATTTTTTAAATGAAATAAAACTTTCTTGAGGATAAAAATTAAATACGAAGAATAAGAATAAAATTAAATTATTTGCGATTATGCGATAAGTCACGCGTCATCTGAGATGCAATGTGAATTATCATTATTAGATGTTTATGAGACAGTTATTAATATTAATGAAATATTATTAATTTTGATTATTTATCACATTGTCTCGAAAATAGCAGACAATGCTATATTTTGCAAATGTAGAACATATATTATTCCTAATAAAGCATGATTGTTCTTACTGGGAAGTATTCAAGGACTCTGTTAACCAGGAGCCTACTAGCCCATACTCGTCGATGCCACCATAGAGTTGATTATGAAAATTCAGACTGTTCGTTTTCACGGAAAATCGTATAACCTGACGTATCAATGTCTCGAGTTGTTCCTCCTTTACTGGATCTTTATCTAAAGAAAATGATATCTTGGCCTACACAAAAATAATATTTGATCAGAAAGGAATAATGATTATTCTATTGTCAAAATTAGTATTCTATCTTTATCAAATTTTTATAATCCGATATTTTTCCAGATCTTCCGTTAAAGCTGTAAATAATCCGATTTATTATTTGAGATTATTATATTCGATCACTCCAGTCGAAATATCGAATCTGTCGAATCTATAAATCATAAATTCATTAATTTGGAGATGCATTTATCATTTTTACACATTATTTTATTAATAAGTCAACTTCGAAGAGCGGCGCGTTGCCGTGCATATATTAAAATTCCTTGAAAGATAGAGACGATTCGTCTAGTTAGCATTGCAGATGATGATAACAACGGTATTAATAGTGCAATCGTTGACCTTATATTTATATCGGAAACGTTTATATAATCGTGTATCGTATTAGTAAACATTTCTCAAACAAGATTTCTGTCATGCATTGTAAAATATTTTTTTTCGCCAGAATTTATCGCTATCTATGTGGATTGCATCACATTGTTAACAAATATTTACCTTAGATATATGCAATACGCACAGAATAGATAGTGTCGTAATAAAATCTATGTTTTTAATTAATAATCATTAACGATTCTTATTAGGCATTTGACAACAATTAGATAGGAAAAGTTTTGAATAAAGTGACATTTGAATTAATAATAAGGAAACAAATATAATCTGTCTAGAGAAAATTTTAGCAAAAAATTCACTATAAAATAAAAATTCATTATAAAATGTGAATAATCGAATTTTTTTACTTTAAATGCAATGAGACTATCAATATTATTGTAAAATAATATTTATTATTTTAAAATAATATCAAATTTAAAGTAATTAATTAATTGTCGTTCTAATTTTTATTAAAACCGTTATGAAAAAAAATATTAAAATTATAAAAATAATTGATTGCAAAATAAGATCCACTATTATGACATCTATATGTTTAAAATTGAAGTATTTTTTAAATAAACAATTTTTTAAATAAACTCGCCTCCTTAATCAATTATTTGCTATATACATATATCCACTGCAATAAATTGAAAATTATATAAATGGCTTCGTATTTTATCTTATTTATATATAATATATATTAATATATATATAATACTATATGATATTAAATTCTGTTAATTGTTTATTAGATTGATAATTAAAACACGAAGAGATAACAAAAATATAAGAAAAAAACGTTTATAATGTATAAAATGATAACAGTGATTGGCCTATAACAAAAATACGAATACAAATGTGTATTAATAGATATAATATTAAGATGTAAAATATAATATATCTTAGCATAAGTATAAAAAAGATTAACAAAAAAAAGGTCAGATGCAACGTGGTCGAATAAATATGTATGAGACTGCATGAGACTAACTTTCTAACGCGACAGTTCAAACTTGTAATATTCACCTGTAATTCTTCGGGATGCAAAAATTGTATGACACGTTGATCCTCCGATCGATCGAAAACATGTTCTTCTTTGAGAATTCTCAAGAGATTCTCCAGCCTCGTGGCAATATTGTTAGTACTTGGCTCAGCCATTGCAAAGTGTGCACTGAAATGAAGTGAGTGCGAGACTCACTAACCGACCAATCAACAAATCCATCGGACCATGTTAGATCCCTTCCATTTCGACCATGAAGAAATCCCTCTTTGTCACGGTCGTTGAAGATACGTCATATGTTTACAAATCTCGGCAACCCATCGTTTCATCATTAATCTTCGCCAAAAATCCATTTACACGTACCAATTACATTCATCTGTTACGTACGTGTTAATGCATGTACTTTGCCTTATCTTTGAATCAAAATGCAATAAAAGTGAGTAAATCTACGCACTATCAGCAATCTAAATCTTTGGAACAGTTAAGTTTATGCGGACTTATATAATTTGATCGCTCTGACAAATTATTGACAAATTATTAATATAATTTTTATAATCTTTATTTTATAATTCTGACCATATTCTCTTTCATCTTCTAAAGAGTCTTATTATGATCACTATCATCATCACAATAAATATAATAATTTTTTCATTAATTTATCTTATCCGAAAGATACGTATCTATATAAGATACGCTAATTGATTTTGAAGAGTTTTATTTATTCTAAGACAATCCTCGCAGTATTCGGTATATCTTTATATTTTATAAAGAGTTCTAATTATTAGCATGTTAATTAATTTTTTCATTAATGGATTTCATACAATGCAATGAAAAAAGCATATTTTTATATATGTACATAAGACGTTGACCGATTTTGAAGAGTTTTGTTTAGAATAAACTCTTCATTCAGATGGAAGAAACAAAAAGGTGATCTTGACAATAATTTGCAATGACGCTCTTTTAATACAAAAAACTCTTTTAATACAAAGTATTTTATGATTGAATATTTTTATTTGATATTATCATTTTATAATATAATTTAAATTGTATAAATGTTAACTTGCGTTATGTGTACAGTTATAATGGACAGTTATAGTATGAATATGTTTCATTTATGTTGCATTTCTTATAGAAAAAATATAATCAAGGACAATGCATATATCATTGAAAGAGACTTGTTATAATTGTTAAATGCTTAATTATAATATTACGTGACATTCTAGTTTGTATCTATGCTTCATAGATACAAACTCGTATATTTAAATTTTACGTTTTTTATATCTGCGCGAACATTATTTTATACCAACAAACATTCGGAACTCCCATGGGCTCTCCCCTATCCCCCATCATTGCCGATATCACTCTGCAAGATTTGGAAAATAAAGCAATTGGACGAGTTCCCTTCAATCTACCATTCTATTATAGGTATGTGGATGATATAGCTTTGGCGGCTCCCTCTTCTATGTTCAATGAGGTCTTGGGTATCTTCAACTCTTTTCACCCAAGGCTTCAGTTCACATTGGAGGAGGGAGTTGATAATAAACTTAATTTTCTTGATGTTACGATAATCGTAAACAATAATTTAATCGAATTCGATTGGTATCACAAACCTACTTTTTCCGGGAGATATCTAAATTATAAGTCGAATCATCCACTATGCCATAAGAGGGGAACAATCGTAGGATTGGTGGATCGTGCCTTTTTATTATCGCATCCGAGATTCCATCAAAAAAAGTTTGAGCTGATAGTCGGCGTCCTCTTGGACAATGGCTATCCTCTATTTTACATTTTCCATGTAATACGAGAACGTCTGAAGTTGCTATTGGCCTTGAATCGGACAGGCTTGGAGCCCGACGAGGACCACCCTGAGAAAAGACCCTCTTCATATTTCACAATCCCATACATTCCAACGTTTTCGGAACAATTCAAGCGAGTTCTTCGTAATCATGACACGGGAGTTTCTTATTTTGGCTTAAATAAACTTCGTAATTTTGTCAAGGTCCATAAAGACATAATGCCAAAAGATTCGTGTAACAATGTAGTGTATAAAGTCTCGTGCAATGATTGCGATGCGTCATATGTCGGTTAAACTAGCAGACAGTTAAAAAAACGAATTTTTGAACACCGAAATCACATTCGACGAAATACGTCACAACCTTCGGTTATAACTAATCACAGATTGGAATTCGGTCACGATTTTAATTGGGAAGAATCTGAAATATTGGACAGGGAGTCCTCGTTGGGCAAAAGGCTTGTCTCTGAAATGCTATTTATCAAGCGCCAAAAAAATAGCTTGAACTTGCAGAGTAATACAGAGGGCTTGCATCATACATTTGCGACGATAATCGATAATTTATCGAAAATATGAGGTGTTCGTTCATGCGTCGGTATGTTTGTTATCGTTGAGTCAACTGCGCATGTTGGTGCATGCTTGGTTGAGTCCATGTTTACGTCCTGACAACCGAGGACATATTTATACAGTTCGTCATCGAATCTCGAATTGACATGGGGCGCACAGCGGCATACTATATTATTAATTGTAAAAAGCGGAATCTGGTGAGCCATGCTTCTAACTATTAATTTAAGCAAAAAAGCTTATTCACGGGTAATATCTTTCGGTATTTATTTTATTATTTTTATTCGATTTGTAAGATCTGCTGTGACGTCGCATAGTATAACTATAGTATATTTAATTGACTGTTGGAAGCAGAGCGCTTACTAGACCTCCGCGGGATGCAATTTAGCGTCACCTACGTCGAGAACAAATTCGTTTAATGTAACGCGTCACTATCTGTAATATAAATTGTTAACATCGCGCTGAAGAAGGATGATCCGAAACGTTCGTTTTTTGTTATTATGATGTGTTTTTTAATAAACTAATATTGAAAAAAGAAAGAAGTGTTGTTGCTTCTCTGCGCTCCAACTACCGCGCGTTGGCTCATGCCATTTTCTTTTTAATTTTTTTATTATTTTATATACATATATATATGTATATATATATATATACATGTGTGTGTGTGTGTGTGTGTGTGTGTGTGTGTGTGTGTGTGTATATAATATTATCAATATTTTAATTAATATACATGATCATTTTTTTAAAATTCTTTTTATGTATTTATTCAATGTACAAAACTGTAAATATAATGTCAATTGTACAAAAGTTTAGAAATGAATTTTTATATTTGCTTACATTTCATTTTAAAATTATTGAACCACCATAAAATAAAAATAATTATTCAGAAATGTAATATTTAATCAAATTATATTAAAATTATCCCAAAATTATGTTAAAATTGTGTCTTTTCTGACTTCACGCGACGTAATGAATGGCATTAAAACATTGAGAGGTAACCGTGGTATGATACCCTTCATGGAAGCCCATTGACCTTCGCAGAGTTCGTGAAAGGTCAGTCGCAGCAACGACTGTCCATCTAAAATTCTAGGACCTCTACATGTTGCACCAGCCCCAAATTCCCAAATACTCCAATTCAAGATCAAAGCTTGTTGTATCTGCAACGAATTAGTCAAATTCATGAAACTGGCGAATCTTCTGCGCAGCCAAGAGGCGATATAAAAGGCACGACAGTCGCAATGCCAAGGATTTCGATTCAAACGTATCTGTTGAATCATCAATATGGCATTCAAACTGCCAGCTGGCAGAAAAGAGATGTCATTTGATTCCAATTGCCTAAAAAACACGATATTATACAATAGAAAATATTGTAGGATGTTATTTAAAAGTAGGATTTTATTTAAAACAGTATATAATGTAGAATCGAACGCACTTATAATATATTCTACAACATTATATCTCTTATTAATTTAAATATGTTCGCAAATTATAATTTTCGTTGCAGCAAATAACTAAAGTGGATGCTCAGATTTTAATTTTTTTATAATAGAATGAAATTAAAAAATTAAACATTGAAGAAAAAATTAAGATTAATACTAATTTAATACTAAGTTGAAAATTGTATGTTTATATAAAAATTAAATATTGCGACTCACAGTTTCTGCAATCTCGGCGTATCCTCGAAAACTCCCGATTGCACCACTCTTAATCGATTAGATTGCAAGAAAAGAGAGGTGACATTAGATAATCCACGAAAGACACCTCTTATTAAGATTTCTATACGATTACCATAGAGGATAAGACGTTGTAAAGACATAGAATTGTGGAATAATCCAGGTGGCAAGTATTTTATATGATTATGTCCTAGCCGGAGTTCTCGAAGCGCTGTCATGCTGAGAAAGGCTCTTGTATCAATCTATCGCAAAGATTATAATTATTTATTAATATCTAAAGAGAGATAATCTTCTAAAAACATTAATCAACATTAATTTATGTTATTATAAGATATAATTTTTACAAAAGAATATTTTTACACTATAATTAACATGATTTTAAAAATAAAAGAAACGTAAATATAAAATTTCACAGTATTTACACGAGATATTCTATTGCTTGATATTTCCAGAAGTTCTAGTTGTACAAGGGCTGAGAACAATCCTTTAGATATATCTGTTAATCGATTATCTCTCATATCTAACTCTTTGAGAGAAGTTAGATTTCTTAATATACCGTTAGGCAGCTCTTTCAGACGATTTTCCTCGAGTGTAAGGCGTCTTAGATTAATCGTGTCTTGGAAAATTGGAATGGGTAATCTGATTAGCCGGTTTTTACCGAGCAATAATTCTTCGAGATTCCCAAGACCACGAAATGTACTGGGAGATAACAATGAGATGTGATTGGACGAGAGATCTAATAAAGCCAAAAGTTTATTGCTCAGAAAAAGATCTCCCGGCAAACTACGAAGTTTGTTCGATGACAGATCGCTAGAATAAAATAGGATATTAAATTATTATTAAACACAATTTCTCTCTACAAAACTCTTCTCTCTCTAAAAAAATTTCAATATACATATTTACAGAATATATCTAATATTTTAAATGTTTCCAGTCAAATTGTAAGGCGATATCTATTTTTCATTATTTTATAATTGATTTTTGCTAACTATTGCAATTTGATACTTTAGAAATTTTTACAAATTTTACAATTTTTAAAATTTTAAAATTTTACAAATTTTACAATTATAAATTTTTATAAAAATTATTTTTTCTATTATTGATTTCTATTAATGTTTAACGTACAGTATTCGAAGATTCGTTAATCCGATGAACTGATTTCGTGGAATTTTTTTCAAGAGATTGTTACTAAGCCTGACATTTGCGACACCGTGCAGCGGCAAGAGTAAATTCGATGCTAAATGCTCGATAAAGTTGCTGCTCAGATCTCTATAATTCGTTATCTCGTTAGAATTCTCATCTCCCGGTCGTTTACTTACATCACTTACAAATGGTACAGCTGCGTCATGTTTTTAAATGTGTCTCTATGTAGAACACTAAGTCGATTACTTCCAAGATCCCTGAAAGAGCATCAAATCACACAACGATTTCCACTTTCAAAGCATTTATATTGAGATTGCAATGGTCTATAAAAAAAAGTCTAAAAAACATTTGTTATAAAAAATCGCAATAAAAAAATGGAAAATTAATTTTAAAATATTTCTTTCATTTAATTAAAAGTTAGACACTTTAGATTGTAAGACGCTTACAGTTTCAATACATCGGCGGGAACCAGTTGCGACGAAGGTAGATCCAACAGATCGTATCTCCAACAAGACACTGATTTCACTTCCGGTACACATTTACATGGTCCTTCGGCGCAAATCTCCCAGTCCTCTTCCCTCAAGCTAATCTGCCAAACTTAAGAGCATTGAGTATGTTTTTGTATGTCTACCAAATATGCGAATTATAAGACTCTTACCTGGCTGTTCGACCGTTCGCAATTTCCGTTCGAAGCTTGACAATCGGTTTTCCATCTCTTCGAAAATCGACATTGATTCCGACATTGGTGAACGTTCCGTATCTGCAATTATATACATATTTTATTTCAAAATTCAAAATCACGTATTTTAAATCATATCAACAAGCAACAGGAAATGATGTAAAAAAATTACAATTTTAAAAATTTTATGCATTTGATTTAATCTCTTTTTACAACAAACATTTATTTTCTCAGTTTTAGAGCTTTGAAAAATATTCAGCGGCATAGCATAATTGTCGACTTTATGAGATTTCATCAAATTACTTCTCACATTTTTTGATATCGATTTCTGTTGGATCCAGTCATCAATAATTATTTGTTTCGCGATTGATTACCTGTTAATGTCCGCGTACTTGCAGTCGTACAAGTATACGAAACTAGAGAGTACGTTTTCATCTCGCATAACAAGAACAGAACAATTACGCAATAAAGTCTTGAAGATAAGTCGGTCATGTCACGCATCACCAGGACCAGATGATGACACAGCGTAGGTGGAATAAAGTGACTGAGGATGCGCGGCCGGCTGTCATTCTTCATCGCTCGCGGTTGCATCCTCATTATCTTGGGCATTGATTTGAAAGTAAATTCGTTACAACGAAGATTGACGGACAATAGCCTCACCCGTACAAATTACGCTCTTTCATGCATATACGCCGTTCATATATGCTTAACAACACAATGCTTCTGAGATTTATAAAATTTATAAGAAATAATTTTTATCGAATCTTTTTAAAAAACAATTAAATTTGATATAAAATCACTCTACATAGCTATAATAATGTATATAATTTTAACATGATATAGAGTAAAGTACATGCAATTAATTAATTCTAGTGTTGTGGTATTTATTTCATTTTAATATAATTAATTAAATTAACAGAAATAAAAACGATTGTGAAACAAGACATAAATAAAATATAAAAGATATATTAAATTCAACTTCGGCCATTTTTTTACCTGTAATTTAAAATTTAAATTAATATCTCTTTATCTTAGCCCTCTAGAAGATGAATTATAAAGCTATTACATTTGTTTGTCAATCGATAATGACAACTTGTCTAGAGTGTGCCGACATCATTTAGCATAGTGCAGTTGTGAAAAAGCAAGGGAAATGTATTATATAAAATTGTATGTATGTATTATATAATATAATATAAAATATATATATTGAAGAAAGAAAAATAAGCTAATTATATCATATTTACATAATCACATTTCCTTTTTTTTTTATAGTACATATTAACATATTATTATTAAAACTAATAGCAAATAATCCTCTCATTTATCTTTAATATTTTAAAGAAATTCTTTAATTATTATTTTTTATTATTTAATTATTATTTATAAAGGAGAATATCGAAGGCAAATTGCTTTTAAAAAAATATTTTTCGCAAAGTATAATGTAAAATAAAGGTGGTAAAATGTCAAAAGTGTCTTGGAATAAAGATGCATACAATATGTAATTGATTACATTTACATAACTGCAAATTGTAAAAAAACAGAAAATAAAATAAAGCTGTTAAAAATTAAATTATCTTTTTGCTCTTCAGGATTAAAAATACATTTAATATTTAACTTTGTGTTTATGTTAGAGAGCAGACTGTAATCACGATTAGAAAACCAATTCAAATGTGTACGCATATACATATACTCAAAGTATAATATCCAGTATATTGATTTACATAAATTAGAAACTACATACCAGAATCAACATTAGTATCTCAACGCAGAAAAGGAAGTGATTACGAGAAACAGAATCAATAGTTGCTCATTATTAATATTTATTAGATAGATACACTTTGACTTTTACATTGCATAATCATATATAGCGTGTAATTTGGCGACCAATTTTATTGTCAGAGAGATTTTCTCACGTAATTATATCTAGCGTTTTCTTCTCTCAGTAATTTCGTCTAGTCTATAATCATGGAAAAAGTCGCATTGGATTATAATATATTATGATATTTTGCTCAAACTAAATAAATTCGCGATAATAAAATCTAACGATTGATTTGACGATCTACTTTGCAATTTCTCGATGATCCCTTAAAATCGAGCGATTGTTTAAGACAATTTTACTCCGCCGGATCCAGGACACTCTCCTTTACTCTTGACAGCCAATTCTGTGATATAAAGATAATTATTATGTATGTATGATATTTTAATTTTTATTATTTATTTAAAAAATTAATAAAATATCATCTTCTTAGTATGTTCTTACTCGTTCCCATCTCGCAGTTGTGAACATCCAAAGCGCATTGTGTGCCGAAAGTCCTTGGTTTGAAGTTGGAATCAGCAGGATCGTGAACGCAAATAGGATCATAATCGGTCCCGCATTCTCGAGGGCAATCTTTCTTACTCTTCTTCGCCTCCTTGGCAGCCTTGATAGCATCCTTTACGTCCTTCGACGCGGTCGCTGCTTCTTTTATATCCTTAGGTTCCTTTATTTCCTTGATTGGGTCACTGATTGGTTTTGCGTCATCAGGAAGAGCATATGTGTTCTCGCAGAACATGAACATGCTAAGGAACGCAAATCCTAGAAAAAAATTTAAAAAGAGGAGATATAAAATTTAAATTAATTCACAAAAATATCTTAATCGAATTTTTTTATAAATTAATCTTTTTTATAAAGTAATAGAATATTTTTGTTTAAATTACGGTTGCAATTTATACGAAATTATTCTAAAATTTCTCTCAATAAAGCTGTTGATAATATCCTTTAATGATAACAAGAGATTACTCTTTTCATTATTATGTTACTTGAATGATCGATGTCGAAAATTTCGAAAATTTTCCTCATTGACAAGTTGTGGAGAACGGTATTACGTAAAGCAGTTGATAGTGACTTAGCATCTCGTTGGGATGCTGCGTGGCCTTAATACACATCTCTATTGGATGATTATGTCTTTATTGAAATCAAGGTTTATTTTACATCGAGATCAACCCGTTCCTTGCGAGATGATTGCGACGTTTCTTTACTCAAGGATACTTACGCCCACGCATATTTAAAAATATGTTTATTATAATCTTTTGCGCTCAAAAATATCTTTGAAAATCTTAAATAATTTTGGCATGGATAATAATTTTAATAAACAATTAACTAAAAAAAATGGAAAATTGCATTTTTTTTATTACTTTTTTTTCGAACGATTTTAATGATGTAACATTGCGAT
Organism: Camponotus vicinus; assembly: GCF_025532165.1. Taxonomy (NCBI): domain Eukaryota; kingdom Metazoa; phylum Arthropoda; class Insecta; order Hymenoptera; family Formicidae; genus Camponotus; species Camponotus vicinus. The sequence continues at coordinate 5,002,265 of NW_028141945.1, read as the reverse complement.
CGAGATCAAGGAGAACCGGATTTTAAATTAATGCAAGACGAAAGATATAGTTCATATGGCAATAACAAGACTTTATTATCAATTTTAATTTCTTCTTTTTAAACATATATATTTGAGATTTATAATTTATTGTTTACAGACTCTAACAAAAATCGCAAATTTATATAAAAATAAAATCAACTAATAAGAGAATTATAGATATAAAATAATATTTGTATCATATTAAATCTTTTAACATTTTTAATATATACACAAAAATTATATACAAATAAATGATTAAAATAAGTTATTGATAATTTAAGGAGATTTTCAAATATGTATCTAAACGATTTTAATAAGTTTAAACAATTTTAACATTTAAATTTGATTAATGTAACCATAATATATTTAATTAATTGCGGAAATTATCGTAATGATTTTTGCTACAAAATCTTAAATAAAGCTGATGCAGTTTTCGTACCAACTATGATTGCTACCTCCATCGTTCCGGCTGATCAGTGATCTCGCGGTTGAAATTTCTCGGTGGCGATTTCTTAACACGGCGAATGGCAATCAAGAGAGGACTGGCATATCGTGTCACCATGGTCTACATTTATAACCAAGTTAAATCCACATCCCCACCTGAGAGGAATTGAGAGTAGGATGCATTATGCCTGAATCATGATTGTCGAGTTAATCATGCTTTATATGTGTATAGTACCTGACTTCTAAATGTAATATACTTGTTTCAATACAATAAAGAAGATACAAATTGTAGTTAATCAATTGAACGTTTAAACATAAAAATGTTGCGAATATAAATGTATATTCTAAATTTAAATTAAATTATATAAATTTATATACATTATTTAACCAAATATTGCTTTTACACAAATTAATATCTAACTTTTATTCTATTTTCATTTAAAAAATATATATTTTATATTTTTGAATCAAAATAGTTTGCTATCTGATGCGGATAAATAAGAAATATATTAAACATTTATCGTTATGTTAATACATTTTTCTATATATTTAATTATCAAAAAATGGAGAGCAAAAATAATTTGTTCAAAAGAAATTGTTTATACAATTTTATTTTTCAGCATACTTGTGCATTTTTATTTACAAGTAGTACGTAATGGCACCGAATAATTCATTGAAAGGAAAGATCATTTCTGTAATTTCCTCCAAACACGCGCGTGTCGGATGATGTCAATTACAAGATTAATCCAATGATGTTCCACGTTTGTAGCATTTTGTAAAAGATTTTTTCATGGTTAAAAATATGATATTTTAAACTATTTTAATCATGTAAAATCAAAAATTAGAAGCTAAATTAAGTATTCAAGAGAGATACGGAGAAAATATCTTTTTTTAATCAAATGTAAATAAATAAATATGTATAAATAATTAGAAAGATGATGCGATGATATTCGATGATAATGTTAACTTCTCAGTGATCTTTCCGTTCTGTTGATTGCCTCTCTTCCTCCACGTAGCTGTTGAATAAATTCAAATAGTCGTACCAAGATTCGTGGAACGTTTCGTTGATGCGACACGTAAATGTCGTACATTTCTCTGTCGAATTTAAACGAGTACTATTTTGCGCCTCGTACTTCTCGACAGAATTTCTTACTATGTCTTCGAGACTATTTAGTGTTTCCAAACTTATGTAAGCTAAAAAATATAACATGTCATTAGGTAAGGACAGTGAGAAATTAAAGAGAGATAAATCTGTGAACCAATGTTTTAAATTACAAATTAATTCATTCTAATCCAATTAGTCTCTGACATTTTTATAATTAATTTTTATATTTAAAATCATAAGTTCAGAGACGCTCTGTAAATTTAACAACTTACGCGATGATAAATTACGTTCTTCATTCTCTTCATCTTTATTAGAGACTTTTTTCTTGATTATCTCGAGCTTCGGTATGAAGAGCAACAAGCAAATTATCGCGATAAATTTCACAATCATCTTGAAGATCACTAACTTTAATATGATTTTTGCAATGGTAAATGCATTTAGTTTGAGGGCAAATGGTAATCCCAGATCGAAGCTCGGCAAGAGGGAAATGTGAGATACATCCGGTAGTGCGTAAGGCGCACCGTAAATCGGAGTTGGAATGGAAGTGTGTACAGAAGGACCATATCCTAAAATAAATTAAGAAATAATTAGTCAAGTGATTAAGAAGATCTAAAAAAATGTAATAAATAAATGTATAAATTGAAAAGAGAAATTTTTGCTAAAAAATCGACCTTGCATTAGTCGAATAATACATCTGCAAAGCTTACATCGATTATTATTTAAACATATATAACATTTGCAGACTATAAGATAATTTAAAATAAATCCTTAAATATGTAATAATTATAAATTATAATTATGAATACACAAAATAGAGAGAAGACAAAGAAAAAAATAATCAAACTTTTTTTAAAGATATATTTATAAATTTGATTGAATTTTCTTATTTGATTAAATATAATGTAAATTTATTTAGCAACAAATGCTTCGACAAATGCTTTCGATAATATCTTTGGTCTCACCTTGCTGAGGTGATGGATAAGAATTCGCGGGAGGTCCATACGAAGGAGTCTGTGGATAAAACGAGGGACCATCTTGCGGCGGCCCGTATGAATTCTGCGGGGGACCGTAAGAGTTCTCCGGAACGTTGTAATGATCGCTGTAACCCATTGACGGTTTGAAAGATTGGGGATAAGAGTCGCTAGGGCCCCCGTATGTGATTCGCGGGTTCTTGGATGCGTACGACGATTCGGGCGAACCGTATTCCGTATCCTGCCTGTAAACGGACCCCTGCACATATTCTCTTCTATTCGTCTTCGTCTTTAAGTCGGTCTGCACGATCCCTTCTCGCGGATCATCGCTGTTACGCGAGTGTCTCAGTGCTTCGAGATAGCTGTCTCTTTTCCAGGCAGTCTTTGGACCTTTACTGGCTTGATAACGGTTGTCAATGATATAAGACCCTTCAGAAGTCTCATTCTTCGACATTGAGGGTTTCCGAAGAACGTTGTTGGCACGTTGTTCTCCGAAAGGTATACGATCGACAATCGTTGAACCTACGAAGGAATTAATCTTTGTTGACGCAACGTCATTGGAGCTGCTGAAATTAGCGATGATCGACGCTCTAGTCGACAAAGGTGGACCAAGAACAAGATCCTTTCCCAAAATTATCGATGCCTCGGACTCTCTAGCTTCTATCTTCAAGGTTGATGCATCCGGTGTACCCTGGTGATTCAGAGGCACAGCTTGGTGAGATGAAACCAAAACGAGAGAGAGCAGAAAGATTCCTAGAATCCAGCCGAGTCGATGCTTTCGTGTTTGATAACGAGATATCATTTTGATTGTAAGTTATCGTTGACAAAGAATGAAGATCTACAGAAAGAAAATATATTATAAGCAATTAAACTCGCAAAACAGATTTTTATTAGTACTTTATAATTAATGCTGTGTGATAGAAATAAAGCATCTGGTAATATTATTCACTCACACATTTTATAGAATTAACGACAAATATAAATAATTAACAAGAATAACTTTATTTAAAAATTTATAAATATATCTTTTTTATAAATCTATCTTTAGGCAACGAGACTAATTCTAGATTTCTAGATTCTAGAAAATGATCTTTTATGGAATCGATGTTGTTTTAATTAGGAAAAAAGAATGGGCAAGTAGTACAAACAAGCACGACACGAGATGCCTTCTAGATGAGCAAAATATCCCTCTTGAATACGAAATGCAAGCGATTGCGACGCATACTAAGTAAGTAGCGGTCTTCGCCCCTTTTCAGCGGTCATTCCAACAATGACCCTAATTCACGGATACAGAACGATAAAACAGCTGCAGTTTGCAGCTCTACAATGAATATTCTTGTATTATAGTCTGTAGTCTGATATTATTACTATTGCATATCTCTCACTGATAATTAAATCAATTATCATTTAATCATTATATTTTAATTTACATAAAATTGCTAAATAAATAACATTTTTAAACAATTATGTAAAGGTCATAATAATAAAATTGTTTTAATGAGATAAGCACTTAAGGCTAGAATTATTAATCTATAATAACTAATTTAATTCTCAAATATATGTAATAAATAACTTTATTAAATGTAATAAAAAACTTTATTAATTTTTATACAATTGCATTAATAATAATTAGGAGAATTCTAAAAGACTAGTAATATTATTTTATGTATATGTGCAAAATTTATTTATTATTTTTATTTATTACTTTTATATTAATTACAATAATTAATTTATTTCTTTTTTATTTCTGAGCTAAGGGTTAAAAGGGTTAACTAAGAAAAAATGTTTACAAATAATGCAATCTTTTAACGAATATACATACGTTGACTAATTCCACTTAAAGAAAGATTTCCACTTTTGAAAATAATGGCGAATTTTAGCTGTTTATTTGTTCCTTATCCGGTTTTATAAATCTCTTTCTTATAAATTTACTCATTCGTAAATCTTATTCACCCCCGCACTAAACACAAAAATCTATTCGCTACAAAACGTTCTGACCGAGTGACAAGTTCACGAAGCTCTCTTCATCCTCTTGGCAGACACTCACGTCGATCAACGTTTGTGAATAAAAAATCATCGCCTTCGCTTCCTCTATATATGCCGTTCGCATTCGGAAGGGGCACGACATTCACGTTATTAGGTTACTATTCCATCGTGCCCCTTTGACACTTCCACTTTAACCGTTGATCGCTGTCGTCTGCCGAAATTTTTTGCTTTTCGGATCAGAAAAAAATGTTCTGGTACCGTATATTGCAGATAAATACCGTATATCTGATACCGTATATTGCAGATAAATTCTAAATAATAAATAATTTTTCTCTCATTATTATATTGAATTATTAATAAAAACATTTTTATATATTTCTTTACAACAGATTTCTGATACTACTATTAATAACTAAATAAATAGAAAAGTATCTCTGATTAATTTTTTATGGTAATTGTATTAGAAAAAAGAAAATTAAATCATGTTTTAACATTTTTATTCATCAAAAGCGTATTTTTGTTTACAAATTAATCCAATATTAATTTTATAAAATTATTAAAAGAATGCGGAAATGTTAATAGGAAGTTTAAAAACATAGGATCTATTATTATATGTTAGACAATACAGTCTACAACGGTGACACTATTTTTCAAGCCTTCTTTCAATACTTTGATCCGGTAACATACTTTTAAATAGCATTAGTGGCATTCCTTTGATGATTCTATTATCTTCCGAGGAAGTATGCAAATGTTTTGCCCGATGAAAGTCTTGACAATCATGTATATTCATCCGCACTTCTTCAGCAATCAAAACACGTGCGAAAATGAGCAAACATTCTGCTATATTATAGCATTCTCTTAAAATAAATCCAATCAGTTTTTTAGAGTCAAACAAAGAAAAATCAATTTTTCATATAAGTTTACAAGGAATATTTTCTAGATAAACATTTATCAGAAAAATTAGCAAAAAAATTAATTTATATTTATAATTTTCATCAATTTCTCTCTCGCAACAAACGATTTACATAATTTAATAAATTATAAACAACTAATTTCTATAAAAATATATCGAATAAAACTGGCTCTTTATGAATGCATTATAAAGATTGTTAAATGTAGTCTCTACGGCCATTCGGATCGATACGCTAGCCTATTTGGGTCTCTGAGCAACCAAACACTGGTTATATGTATGCAAGATTTACTTACCGTACAAAAGTGAAATTATAACTGAGATAGTGCAAACAACGAGAATTTCCTAAATACATTAGCAAATTAAAGAAAATGAATCTTTCGATAACCGAAACAAAGTGCGTTTCGTCCTTATAAATGTATGTAGCGCGGAAATTAACTGCAACTTTTTATTATTCACAAATATGATTGCAGGTGGGTGAAGTTTGGGAAACCTCATGACTTTGTTTTCGTTGGAAAGGAAACCATTGCAACGGCTTCCGGCATTTATGTGAATTTTTTGGATCTGAATACGAGGGAAAGGCGAATCGAACGTTTCGACAACAAGGAAAGGGGCGATGGTGCATCATGTTTGGCTGGACATCCGGTAATACAATTATTTATAATACGCTTATTCATTCAAATTGAATGTCTGAAAAAGTAGCAGATGTATCATATTTTTGCTATTTATTTTTCGATAACATTATTTACTTCAAATTTTGCAGACAGTTTCCATGTTTTCCGTAGTCGAAAGAAAATCTAATCCCAAGATATCGATATTCATGTACCCAACGCTACAAAGAATTTCCAGATGCGTGCTACCCGACAAAAACAACGCTTATTTATCCTGTTCTTTCGCTGGTACAGAATACCTCGTAAGCTTGACTAGCTTTCCTGATTTCCGACTGATTGTGTGGCTTTGGAAGACTGGCAAGCACGTCGCTGTGCTTAACACGAAGATTGACGATCTCGTTCAAGAAATTTGGTATTAAAATAAATATGACACATAAATTTTAGACCATTTTTATTTTTCCAAAAATGTGAAATTGATCATTTTATTAGCTGTTCGCCAAATCCTCCGTATTTGATATCGCAGCTCGGAATCGTCGACGGCAAGCTCTCGATTTGCCAAGTACGAACATGCTCGAAAATCGTGAGTATACATCATGTGGACGTGCCAGTTCCGGAACACAGAATTATGTCTTCGTCCTGGACGCTGGAAGGAAACCTATTTGTCTCGGACGAGTTCGGCAACGTATGGCTTATGGTGATAGATGCTAACAAATTGTATTCGGTAATAAAATCGAAAACGCTCGAACCACCGAAGAAAAGATCAATCGTCATTACTCATAGAATTGGCGTAATAGTTGTGAATACCGATAGTGAAATTACAGTGCGTATATTGATTCGATAAACTCTCATTTGATAGAATTAATAATAATGCTCTTTTTTCTCTTTTAAAATAAATAAAACATATTTAGAAAAATTTCTTTTACTGACAAGGGAAGTCAAAATATAAAAAATATTGAGTGGTGGGGGTATTTTTAAAAATTTTATTATTTTTAAAAAATCCAAATACGCAATTGTAAAGTACATTTAAAGCCATAAAACATTTGTTTGAACATAGAAATCTTTTATATTTCTATTCGTTTCGATGATATTCGCTTCGGAACGCAAAAATCGATTTTCTAGCGGTTGGTTATACCCCTAAACCCGTTTTTAGCACTAACAAAAAATGGTTTCGTTATTAGAATATATTACTCTAAAATTATGCCAAGTTTCAGATTTTTTTGAATTTTCGACTTGCCGAACTTCCCTTGTGAGATATACTTATAATTTGTGTATCTTTTTTATAAAAATATAACTATCGTATTTATCGTTTTTATTTATCATATTTGTAATTATTATATATTATAATTATATTATATTATTATATTTATATTTTAGTTTTATAAAAAATCATTGGCAGATTGGAACGTGTCATGGCAATTTGTATGGTCGATTTCGACTTTCCATTCAATTCAAGTAGGAAGACAATGTTATTTCAAAGATGGGATTTTGTTTCACTCCAAAAGCGGAGAGATTTTTGAGATCAGTACGCAGTATGACAACGTTCCTCACATAGAAGTTATTTATACGGATGAGATAGAATATAAAGCACTGTTTTCTATATCTCAACGCGCAGATCACGTCGCGGCAATAGATCGGTTAGATCGTCTTTGCATTTTTGAGGTATTGACCGGCAAACTGACAGCGAGATTATCTCTGAAACATCATGGTGAAGGTAAAATCAAATATATAGTTTCTCATATAAGAGAAATCTGAAAGAACAATGTGTCATCCATTTTTTAGGATAATATACGTATAATTTATTCGATTTATTGTTTTAATTATATTAATCGTTTGATTTACTTTATGTATAGAATAATTTACTGATAAAATAATTTTCTCAGATCTTTGCGCGACAATTAACTGGCAGATTGTTAATTAGAATTATATATTAATTCCAGTTATTCGCGCAGATTCACATCCTACATTACCAATACTTGCGGCATGTAGTGTTGCTGGCAATTGCATTTTTATCGATGCTTCATCGTTACCTAAAATCTTTAATTGCTTTCATCTTCATGGAGATATCTTGGACAGAATAAAATTCTCGCAATATGGCGAACTTTTAGGAATTGGCAATTCTCAAACTGGCAAAATATTTATCATTGGCAAACGATTCAAACAACAGCCTGTGGATGTTCTTGGACTTATAGAAATTAATGGATATGTAAGATAATTAATATAAATTATATAGAGAAGCTAGCAATTATATGATAAATCATAAAAAATATAGTTGCACAAATCTATAAATATTTATAAAAAAAATATAAGCGAGAGATATTATAAGTTTAAGTATTTTTTTTTAGATTGCTGACTTTTTGATATACAAGAGGAATAATAATCATTTCGAAATCTTAGTTCTCGCAACAACCAATCCTTCCATGACTTCGATCGGCGGTAACAAAGTGGTCGTGTACACTTGCGAGATCTCGAACAATTTCTACACTCGTGCCGTATGTGTGATAGATTTATCAAGACCTTTCAAGATGCTGTATCACGGAATGAATAAGCCTCTGAATATATTGGGTATACCCTCTTTATCTAAACAGTTACATCAAATGGAGATACAGGTATAAGTTATTATCATTTTTTATTATTAATAAAAAAAATGACCAACTATTTTTAATTGAATTTAAATTATCTCAAAATATTCAAATTATATTACATAACAAGTTTACAAGAGAATCACTCTATAATCTTTATATTAATTCTCTTAAAATCCTTTTTACATTTTCTATTCAGATCTTGAAAAAGAGAATTTATCAAATTTTCACAGAATAATTTTCAAGATATCATCCTTATGGAAGCACTTTTCTCGATGCATCAGTTGAGAAATATCGGAATGTACGTGACCGATTCTCGAGTCGTAACATATGGATACGATGGCTTAATCATAGTCAGAGATAACATGGAACTTCACAAAGTGATTGCAATTTTTATGCCACACCATCGCAGCAAAGGGGGTATAAAGTGTGCAATTTCTTCGCGTTTTGGGGAAACGATTGTTTCCCTCGGTAGAAACGGAGATCTCGTTGCTAGTCGAGTTCGGTAATTTTCTTTTATTTGTTTCTTACACAATCGTATATTGAAATTACTCAGAAAAATAATACATGATTCATTTTAATTATGCGAGCAGTTTACCAGAAACAAAAATGAACTTGGCAGAAAGCAGAGATGTGAGCGTACATTTATCGATTGAAGATTTTGCTTCCGGTGCAAACGAATTGTACAGTTTAGCAGGAGAAACCTGGCTGGACAATGTAATCGCCGCTAAATTGAAAGCTGAACGCGATGAAGCTCTATCTCTACGAGCTTCCATCATAGCCAATTTGGAGAAAATAAAGAGTCAAGTATGTATGTCTTTTTAATGCTTAAAATTAAAATATTTATAGTTATGATTTAAAAAAATTTTTTTACAGATACGCGAGCTTCTCGATAAAAATGAAAGCAAACCAGCGGATGCTCGATTACCGATCTCAGTTTTCGATTTGGATCGTGAATCTCGGCAACGAAAAATAGAAGAGGCGCGACTTGAACGAGACGAAGTGCGTCGAAAACTTGAAGAAGAATGCGCTCAACGAGATCAGATAGCATCGTATATCCGCGAAATATTCTGGGATTCGCTACAAGTAAAACCGTGTGCTCTTAAATCTATCGGTAATGATACAATAGTTCATAATTATCCTCTCGTCGCATCGACTCGAAGAATGAATGACTTTAAAGTATGGGACAGACTCTCTTCGGATGCCGATGAGTTTTTGTATAGGTAATTTCTTCTGTATTTTTTTTAAATATAAATAATTTTGAGAATATTAGATATTTTAAAATTAATCATCTGTTTTTTTAATATTCTTTCAGATTTAATGATAGTATAAGAATATAATAAATGTATATGTATTATGCGGAATTTCTAATATGTAGACTAAAAAAATAATATTTTTAGTTATGAAGTGTATAATGAGCCAGTAGATGAAGAAGACGATTCAAGACGAGGATCCGCAGTATTTGATTCCGATCAAGAATCCTCGACGAGTAGTCATGACGAAATTAAAATACACGAGATGGCTAAAACGTGGTATACATTAACAGATGAAGATGAAAGATTATGTATATCGGGCATCACAACGCATAAATGGATTGATGATGAAAGCATAGCTTCAACGCATCAGCTATTACTCCCTTGTGATAATAATCTTAAAACTATTCTTAAAAAAGACATTATCATCGAAAATCGAGAGCGTCAACTAAAGGTGATGTCTACTACAAATCTATTAAAATTTATTTATTATGTTAATTTATTTATTATATCAAAAACACAATAATGTTCAATCACATTTCTGATCAAAATTTGATATTAAAATTATTTTTTTAATTTTTCATTAATACATGTGTTAGAACTATTTTAAAATATTTATAAATTAAAGCTTCCTCTCCTAAATAGATATATTTTAATAATCTTTTCGAGGAAATGCGACGCGCGAAAGAACATAAATTGAAATATACGAAGGAACGCATAGATAGACTTCGATATTGCGTTTCCGAATTAAAAACACTGTTCGGAATAGACTCCGTTCTGGAAACGATTGATACACCGACCTGGGATGTCGAAGAGATACCTGATTACATAGTCACTGTAAGAGATAACGAGATATTTGAGAAACAATCATGGCGAAAAGAGTCTGGAATCGCGACGTTTGATGAGGACCAAGAAAACAAAGAAAAAAACGGAAGAAGCGATGATTTTTATGAAAGAGCTCTTGAAAGGATGATGGACGGTGTATTGGAATCTAAGTGAGTCGATCCTTGACAAATAATTGCGTAAAAAATGATATGAGTAAGAATTGAATTTTTATTAATAAAAAAATCAATACGCGAATATTTCACAAAATTTAATACTTTATTTCAAGATGGGAAGACGAAGTTAAAAAGGAAATACCTATGCCTGAATGCCTAACTGCAAAAGATCCTTCGAAATATACCGATGAAGATATCGCAGTTATTGAATCGTACAAATTCAAAGTGCAAGCGCTGAAAGAAGAACGAGAAAAATATAAAGCGACATTGCAGGCCGAAATCATTGAAACAAGAGGTCAGTCAGAAACATTGAAAATATGGAACAAAACAATCGTGTTCATTAAAATAGAATAATTTTTTAAAATAATCCTCAAACATTTTTTACTAATAAATTTTTTTCATCAAAATCATAAGATATATGCATTTCAGAAGCCTTACAAAGAGATATCACGGAATTCAACGATCAGTTAAAGGATCTTGAGTTGAAGAAGATGCAAATTGAATGCGCAATCCTGCAGGAAAGATTGATGAGGGTACGCGCGATCCAAAGACACCGTTCCGAGGTCGATGGCAGGCAAAAAATCATCCGTTTCACTGACGATGAACTGGTACCAGCGACGCAAGAAGCACGCAAACTTGCTGAGGAATGCAATTCGCTCGAGGTAGTCGTGGCAGAGTTAAAGTTTCGCTACGACAATCTCAACAAGGCGGAGAAACGACTGGAGGCCAAGTTTCGTAGCGAATTCGCAGACTTGAAGCAACCAATAGTGGAACACTTACTCAGGCATTACAAGAAGCGACCCAGGGCAGGTCGTCTCATCACCACGTCCGTCACGTATTTGACGGAGGTGGCAAGATGCGTTATGGCCAGCGAGAAGTCGGACATTTTACCGCGCGAATGCCTGGACTTCCTTAGAGGCATGGATGCGTTGGATACGATGCCCAGAAACCTACCACCGCAGATTAACATCAATCACTGGAAAACAATGTGCAAGTTGAGAAGAGCAAAGATCGAGATGGAGACGAAGGTGAGGATAAAAAAATGCAAAAAGTAATTTATTTATATTAAAATATCATAATCTTATATAATAATTATGTTATTTTTAACTTAAAAAATTATTACATATGAAAAATAAGAAATATGAATAACATCCAAGATAAAATAGAGATGCTTTTTTTCCTTTTATACTGACCATTTTGAGCTAATACTATTAAAAAAAGATATACAAAATTATAATGTTGTTAAAAGCTGGATATGGGTATTAAAGGTAAGATGCTGCGCGGTGGAGATGGCCGAGGCGGAACAAACGCTGTCGTTTTATCAGAAAACAATGCAATCAGCTGAGAACGTCGTTGCGTGCAAGAAAGTTTCCCTGGAAAACATAGAAAAATCCTTGACGCAACTTGCTGAGGAACTGGAGATCCAACTCGTCCTGAAAATGGGTCAGATTGAAGTGCCGTTGCAAGGTTGTTCATCCGATTACGAGAACACTGTTCTCGTGATGCGTGAAGAGCTCTTGCGTGTCAATGATTGTATCATCGAAACCGGAAAATGCAAGTTGGCGGCGATGTATAAATCCATGCACTTGCGAAAGGTCGTGTCCCAACAGGAATGGCAGCACACACGTGCGAAGATGGTACTGGACGATTTGCAGCAGGAATTGAAGGATGTTCAAAAGTTCAAGGTTGTATTTAATCTCTCACACACATTCAATTATTTAATATTAAAAAGAAAGTACATAATATACTTGCATGTTTCAGATCACGAGAAACGTACTTGAATTCTTGAACCGCGATCCCTGCAGTGTAAATCTGGAAAAAGATTATGAAAAGATACAAACTAATTTGAGAATATTTCGAAACGTGAGTATCTATTATACATATAATTATATCGTTGTACAATAGATGATCTAATGAATTTAAAACGTATTTCAGAAATTTCGCGAGTTGTTGTCACTCGAACAGGCACGTCTGAAGGAAACGAAGCGGCTGATGGCTAAATGGAAGAAAAAGAATGACAAGATATCGAAGGAGATCAAATCTAAATCGTCAGACGTTGAAGAGTGTCGCAGGTTGCTTAACGATCCATGTCGCAAGAAGGACGAAGAGTCTCGTAAGATGAGATTTGCCGCGATCGCAAGACGCACCAAACTTATCATAGAAGCGGAAAACAATTACGAGCAGTTGCTAATCTTACATGCTCGGCTAGAAGTTTTAAAATTGCGAACGTATCCGACCTTGCAATTAAAAACCGCGTAATAAAACCGCACAAGATTTATAGCTGAGAGAAAAAGATTAGGAGGAATATCGATTGCAAGAAAATATCTCGGAATTAATTTGCTAAAGCTGTCTGTTTTCCTATTAATAACATATGTATTCATATATGTATTCATACGTCGTCAAATGTGAAAAAATGTGAGGAAGAGAGACATATCTGATACATATCAAATACTTTAAATGCATCTTTAATTAATCTTGCTGAATTACATATTCATGTTTGTTCGGTTGTATGATATGACTTCGATTACGTTTGTTACCAATACTTATTATTCCGACCTCGATCTTGCACGTGCAATGGAGGAAAATTGCTGATTCTAAGAAGGAAATGAGGAAAATAATATTATTGTTGATTACCATTATCTCATTCTAAAGCCTAAACATTTCTTGATAACTTGGAGATAAAAAGAGCTAAGCGATACTGCATTTAAAATCTGATTCCTTCTTAAAAATCGTAAAGGAGAAATATTTTAATTGTTCTAGAATTAATTAAAAAATATGTTAAAATATGTTAATAATATTATTTGTCTCTATATGTAAAAATATGTTAATAATATTGTTTGTCTCGTATATACATGTATACTTCAGATTTTTATAAAATACTTTGAATTTTCAGTGAAATTCAACAACTCTGATAACATACGTTAACATGATTATTAAAACATGTTATAATTGGTAATTTTCTTACGAGATGTTATATTTAGTATTTACAATATCTACCACGAGATAAATTATGACAGATATCATTATCGTTTAGCAAAACTAAATAATAACACTATTACAGCACTGGAATTTCCATTTAGTAAAGTTTATCATGAATTATCTATGCAATAATCTATGCTTTTTCCTTCAATAGTTTATCGCTTATCACAAAGAATATCTTGATACTTTAGCACATAGTATCAGATATTTATATAAGTAATAAATTATGATATTATATGAGGAAATCCTTAAAGATGCATCTTTATATTTCAATGTCAATACTCATTTTTTGCGAGCTAGAATAATAATCCATCAACAAGAATTTACTAATGAAAATAATCAGCACTTATTCAATTGATAGATTTTAACATCGGTAACGTTTACGATAGTTAAATTATTTTCTAGTTGCGAAAATAATATTAATTTGCGGAGCATTAGCAATTACATACAAAAAAGTTATATATATAAATATAACGATTAAAACTATTAAACGAATAAAACGATTAAAATTATAGAGAAAAAAGTAGATTTAAAGTACTATATCAACAATTTTTAACAAACTATAATCAGCTAATAGTAAAATTAATAACAAATCAGAATTGTCAGAATTTAAAAACTTTTTTAAACGATTTGAGTTTAACACGTATACAAAAATTTAAACTTCTTGATTAAAATAATTTTTATGTAAGAGAATCTTCTTTTTCAGTATTCACAATTACTCCAATGACCTCTTATTACGTAATGCGATATTTGGTTTGACAGATAACAAGTAAATTCATAATATGTTGACAAAATTATTTTTTAAAAGATTATTTTACTGAAATACAAAACAACTATATCGCAGCGTTTTATTGAATATTTCTGATTATTTATATCGAGCTCATAGATTGCATATTTATCAGACGCTGTTTTGTAATGACGAACATGAGTATATTCGGGCTATTTGTTCAGCTTGCAATCTTTCGATGATAGAGGAAAAGAGAGAGCTGTGGAATCATCGCGTGACCCCAACAGGGGAAATCACCGTCGGTACTTTTCTCGTGTGTCAACAAAGGTCTACGCGATTCGAACCGCGTGATGTACATACATATATTAACACGTTCAATGGGACGTGCGTATCGCATGCGTATGCGTGTGTCGCATCGCAAGAGCAACCGGAACGAAGGACACGAGTCTGTTAAACTTGAAAACACGTTGAAGCAGATGAGCCAGGACTGGATTGATGGAAAAAAAAATTTCCTCAAGGATTTTTGTCTGTGATATTACTAGCAAGGGCGAATGAAAATCTTATCCTGGAAAATTACCGAGAATGTTAATGACCGTTGTTGATCCGAGTTGGACGATAGATTTAATGATATTTAGCTTTTATATAACTATTTTATAGATAACATTTCACATTTTATAGAAAATTGTTATTATTTCTTCTCTACCATCAATTAATTAAACGTTATGACATCAGTCTTATATCATTGAGATATTTAAAGATTCTCTTAATAACTAAACTTTAAGTTAAAAAAATTTTCTATTAAATTTAGTATTATCTAATCATATTCTTAATTCTTAATAAATTGCTTTCATAATTATTTTTTAGCTCAATTATTTATCTTAAAAATCTATCAAATTTTCATATTTGCACGTTAAGCAAAAATTATTTCAATTATTTTTGACTTGCATAGTATTTGTTGTTGAACGCTTTATATATCGATCAAGCTAAAACTGCTTACATTTGCATTTTATAATCAATATTTTTAAATATTGATAAAAGATTAAAAAAGAAATTGTTTTTCTCTTAATACGCGACAAAGGAAAGTACCATTGCTGGAGGAGAGGCGAAGAATGAATAATGACAATGATGTCATTACGTGAAATGAATTAAGAAAGAGAGAGAAATAGATAGAGAAAGAGAACGACGGCAGAAATCGTTAAGCGCGAGAGAAAAAGAGACGAAGAGGAAAGAGCGAAACTCCCCCTCTCCTTACTCCGAGATCCGAAGAAGAAAAAGACGCATTTATATAAGAACGTACGTAGACCGTGTCTCTCGACGGTCTTGACAAGTTGTCGCCGAAGATTATCTGTTCAGCTTCTTACCTCTCCGCTTTTTCGATCGACATTCGTCTCGCGATTCTTTTTAGAAATAAAAATCGCGCTGTACTGTAATCAGCGTGGTGCAGTAATCAAGATGCTGCACAGATTCACGGTGCTCGCGATCTTCGCGGTGGCGGCCGTATCCGCTACGAGTCCGCCACGAATGTGTAAGTATTTCACAAAACTTTGACAAAATCGATTCACAAAAATATAAAAATCGTTTATCGGAAAATAAATATAAAGATTTATAAAAATCTTATCTTTGCAAAGCATAATAAAGACTATTTTATATTTTTATGATTCATCGATAAAACTGAAATGAATAAATTACAACGGTTTAATATAGCAATTTCACCATTTTAATTCTCATGATTCTAAATTTAAAATTTCGAGTCTAATCTCAAATATCTATCTTCAAGTAAATTCAAAAGTGCATCTAATAAAAATCATTTATTGAATCATTAACTCGATTCTTTATTTATTATTATGCGCGCAGTCACGATGTGCATCCCGGAGAAATACGCGAAGGAATGTGCGAAGATGATAGAGGACTCAGCCAGCAAAGGATACCCGATATCGTGCATTTCCGGACGCGATCGATACGATTGCATCGAGAGGGTTGGCAAGAAGGAAGCGGATATTGTCGCCGTAGATCCTGAAGATATGTATCTCGCAGCGAAGAATAAATTAGCTGAAAAAGCTGGATACAGTGTCATTGAACAGGTAATATCAGATAACTGAGTTATCCAAAAATTAGATTTCTAATAAATGTAATAGAATTTATAGTCAAAAGAAACTTAAAAATATTATTTATAAAATAAGAAAGATATAATTATAGAAAAAAACAACTAGAATAATTAAATAAAAATTTTAAGGATTTTAGAGATATTATTTTCAATCTATCTTGGAAAAATTTTAGATTATCATCCGCTGATTTAAAACGTACATATTTTATGCTCTTTCGAAAATAGGATATAGTATTTACGATCAAATAAATTTTCAAGCAGAATGAATAATATATGACATGAATTTCTTCTCTTTGCGTTTGTACTATCAGGTCAGGACAAAGGAGGAACCCGACGCGACATATCGTTACGAGGCAGTAGCCGTAATACACAAGGATCTGGACATTCACAATGTTCAGGGCCTGAGGGGTCTCAAGTCCTGCCATACAGGTGTGGGTCGTAATGTCGGTTACAAGATTCCAATCACGAAGCTAACCGCTATGGGCGTGTTGACCGATATCAACAACCCGGAATATTCCGCCCGCGAAAATGAGCTTCGCGCTCTGAGCACGTTCTTCGACAAAGGTTGTCTGGTGGGCAAGTGGTCGCCCGATCCAGCGATCAATCAGAGACTCAGTAAGTGATGGCAATCTAAAGAACTTGCGTCGATTATGTCATATAAGCGAACTGCCAGTAAACAGTATTGTTAGCTGCGCGCATACAAAGATGCACTATTATTTTTTCTATTTTTCAGAGGAGACGTACAGCAACATGTGCGTCCTTTGCGAGAAACCAGACGTGTGCGATTATCCAGACATATATTCCGGATACAAGGGCGCGTTGCGCTGTCTAGCTCACAACGGCGGGCAGGTTGCATGGACGAAAGTCATCTACGTGAAACGCTTCTTTGGTTTGCCCGTCGGAGTCACCCCGGCGACGCCGACGCGCGAGAATCCAGCCGACTTCCGATATTTCTGTCCGGATGGTAGCAAAGTGCCCATCGACGCCCATACGAAACCGTGCACATGGGCTGCCCGACCATGGCAGGGATACATGACCAATGGGGATGACGCAAATAACGTGGAAGCTATTCAGAGAGTGAGATTTGTTTCTTAAGAGATTATGTATCTGATGATTTATTGAAATAAGGATAGCACTTTGCGAAAAAATTATTTTAAATTAATAATTTAAAGATATAATATTTTCATCTAAACATGATTTAAATATAATAAGTGAAGTAAAAAATTAATTATATATTGTTACAAAAATTTACCATTCTAATAAATATGACAGGTGGGTCATTTATCGCTTATTTCATTAAAAATTACACTGGAACAATTACAATGGAAGATTTAATATAAACGATTTCCTTTGTACGACATCGATATTTTTTAATCGAGATCGTAATTTAATTTTTAAACGTTTCAGGAACTAACACAATTGGGCCAGCTTGGAGAGAATGAGAAAGCAGATTGGTGGAAGGATCTTTTGCTGCTCAACGAGAAGACCTTGGCTGTCGCCGCACCGCCAGTATCACCGGAAGAGCATCTGAAAAGCGCAAAATATATGGATGTAATCGAAAGAAATTTCGGAGCGCCAGAGAGGGACGCTCGTTGGTGCGTTTGGAGTCAAAGTGCATTAGACAAGTGCCGCAGTCTCGCCAGAGCTGCGTTCTCCAGGTACATACATACATAATTGCACATGAAAGGTATCAATGTTTTCAATCAGACAATTCAAAAAGAATTTTGCTTTAAAACAAATTTAATTTATTATTATTATTTACTTTTATCGGGATATAATAACATAAAAGTTAAGCAAATTTTGTCAGTTACGTCTCAAAGATATGTAAAGATAGGTGACGAAATCATGATTCTATCTTAATGAAAATTCTTTAGATTTAATTATCATACACACAAGATATTTGTTGTTGACGAAAAGATGCAGACGCTTATATTACATTATGTTATAAACTATATAGGGATGCCAGACCCAGATTTGATTGCATACTGGAAAAGGACGAGATTGCTTGCTTGAAGGCCGTCAGGGATAATGGAGCAGACATAACTATAATTGACGGCGGATCGGTGAAACTCGCAATCAACAATTATAACGCGAAACCAATCGTCAGTGAGGCTTATGGCGAGGGATCGACGCAATTCAACGAGAGACCGGCAGTCGCTGTTGTTAAGAGTGGTTCTTCCATAAGTTCATTAGGTATACGAGTCTGCGTATTTAAAATGCAAACATTCTACATTGAAGTAAAATCCTACATCTGTTCTAAAAGTATTAAAATATATTATATTCTGAAAAAGAAAGTGAATGAGAGCTTAGTTAAAACTGAGATACTAAATTAATATTAAAAGATATCAACACATATTTTTATAAACTAAAATTTAAAAATAAAGTGAATTTCGAATTAAAGAAAGCTTTTAAAAAGAACTAAAAAGTCCAAAAGAATTTTTACTTGCAAGTTTTTGTTGTAAATTATGAATTGTGTCAATGATTTCCTGTTACAGGCGATCTCAGAGGCAAAAAATCTTGTCACAGTGGCTACGTGGGTGATTTTGCTGGTTACTCCGCACCGGCCCACATTCTCAAACAAAAAGGGCTTATTAACGAACCGGAAGAAATAGATACCTTCTTCTCCGAATCTTGTGCACCTGGCGCACCTCTCAATTCCAAGTCTTGTCAATTGTGCGTCGGCAATATCGAATCTGGTGACGATCAAGTGAAAGAAGCCACGAAATGCAGACCGACGAATGTTGAACATTACAATGGCGGAAAAGGAGCACTTAGGTAATTTTGTATAGTTTATTCATCGATAGGGCACATATTTCTCAACTACATTGTACAAATAAGTTTAATATATGATCTTCTCCCATTATTATAAAGAATAAAATTAATTATACGAAATAATACGGTTCTTTTTTATAATTCGATAATAAAAATATGTATCTTACATTTAAAATGTTATATTACCTTTTAAGAATTTAATTTGCATCTTCTTCCCCAGGTGTTTGAAAGATGGCAAGGGAGATGTTGCGTTCCTACCTTTGACGGCTTTGCAACAGCTCGGTAAATACAATTTTAATTAAATAAATTTAATTTAATTATATTTATCATTTCATAAATATATATCATATTTTAGATAATGAGAAAGATGGTGCAGGGAAACGTGAAGATTACGTCTTGCTTTGTCCGAATGGTAGTTCATTCCAAGCGCCCATCAATGAATGGGAGCGTTGTAACTTAGGATTAGAGCCACCAAAGATAATCGTCAGTTCGGCAGAAAAAGGCCCAAACGCCTTGGAAGAGTTGAAACACGGCATTTTGGCCGCGAGCACCTTATATTCGAACCAACCGGATTTGCTGCGTCTTTTCGGCGCTTGGGATGACAAACGCAACATATTGTTCAAGGTAAGAAGATTATCATTTCCTCTATTTGATTAAATTTAATCAGTAGTTTTCTAGTTAGATTATTTTTTATTCATATTAACTGTAGAAAGCCAGATATTAAATATTGTAGTATTATTATAAATAGCATTTATATAAATATATTAATTTATTAAGCAGAAATATAATGTAAAGATTTTAATTGATTAACTATAAATTCATATAATATTATAAACAATTAATTTATACATTTTTCTCATAAACAATATTTTCACTCAAATCAGATGATTGCATAGAATTTTAATTTAAAAAGATTGTTCAACTATATATTTTTTAAGTAAGAAATATTGTATCCTTTTTAGGATAACGTGAAAGAATTAATATCCATCGATAACAAATTGGACAAATGGGACACTTGGGCAAATATTCAACAAGACTATGGCAATCATTAAATCATTTCGTACCCGAGAATTTATAAGAATAAAATAGCACCTGATTGCATACGATGGATGTCGTATTATGTGATATTGCTTCTACTATTATTGCTGAAAAATTATCTTTATTAAGTCATATATCAATAACTTATCAAAAGGACTGTTAGATAAATAAATAGTTAATAACTTCGTTGTTTA
Source organism: Camponotus vicinus (assembly GCF_025532165.1). NCBI lineage: Eukaryota > Metazoa > Arthropoda > Insecta > Hymenoptera > Formicidae > Camponotus > Camponotus vicinus. Next base: position 4,981,573 of record NW_028141945.1, on the reverse strand, counting down.
CGTATATTGCCGCGACAAAGATTACGGCATTTCAATATCAATATAAGAAACTATAATTTTCTTAAAAGAATTTTCGATATTAAAAATATATAATTTTCCGAGCATACAACGTGTATTATTTTATATATATCCTACTCTCTTCTCATTATATAATTTTATAACATCTTTTAAAAATAAATATTAGAAATAGTAGTAACCTTCGTCTATTTTTGTATGTACACGCACTTTAAAAATTATTCAAGATAATCATGTTAAGTGATTCATCTTCTGTACTAAAATAAATTTTCTATATACATATATTTTATTCTTAATATATATTCTACTCTATTATACTCTTATGTTAGAGGAACGGAAGAATATTAAAAAAATGAATAAGTAAAATATGTTAACAATGTTACACAAAAGAGGCATATCTTGCAATTTGCATTTTTTTTAATATTTTATTTATTCGCGCGTAGATTTCATTTTCTGATTCATTGGTCTCTTTAACATATAGGTAAATAAAATGGATGAGATACATGTTCAAGATACAACAAAATTTATTTTATTAAATAAAATTCTTTATATTAAACAAAATTCTCTTATAAAAATCTTTTATACATTAAAAATCTTTTATACATTTATACAATCAACATTATAAAAAATTAGTTTAACAATATAAAATTTTTTTAAACAAACAGAATAATGTATATTATAATTTTATTTCTTTAAAAGGTAAACACTTTCGAGATTTTTCTTCATAATCATCTATATTCTATTAAATACAAAATTATTTATATAAATATATATATATATATATATATATATATATATATATATGTATATACATATACAAATATATGTTCTCCTTAGATAAATTTATTTATTGATTTTTTGATAATTTTACTTTACTTCTATACGTACCGAATGTAAATGTAAAAATTTTCTTACTTTTATACATACCAAATGGGAAAATTAATATAAGAATTGATATTAAGTATCTCATATTTAATATACTTATATTAACTAATTAATATATTTAATATTATAATACTATTATAATTAATTATATACTATTAATTATAATACTATTATAACTATTATAATTAATATATTATAATTAATAATTAATGCATAATAATTATTAATTAATATATATATATATATATATAATACTGATATTAATTATCTTATATTAATATTAATCAGTTAATATCAATTCTTTATATTAATTTTCACATTTGGTATGTATAAAAGTAAGAAAATAAAATATTATCAAAAAATTAATAAATAAATTTATTTGAGAAAAAATATATTTACATATATACATAGACACACACATATATTGTATGTATATATATATATATATATATATATATATATATATATAATATTTTGTATTTAAAAGAACAAAGATGGTTATGGAAAGAACCTCGAAATTGTTTCTATTTTTTAAATAAATAAAATTATAATATTATATTTATATTTATATATCTTATATTTATATGTAGTATCAAATTTAATATCATGTAATTTAATATATACAATTTAATATCTTAATCTTTCATGAAAGAAGCTTGTATTACATTTTATTCATCATTACATATAATTTTTTCATTTTATCGAGAAGAAAATTGGAAACTCTTCCGCGTTTACTACGCAAATATTTTTTATATACAATATTCGAACCAAATTTATCAGATTCTAGAGTTTGTTGTATTATATTCTGTTTCGTAAAACTCATCGCCATCTCTTCCCATCTAAACAGATATTTTCCGAATTAATCCAAAAATTTTGTGAAATTTAAAGTTAATTCTTTTAGATGACGTATTACAAAATATTTTCTAGATTATAAAAATAATAGACACTAAAACATATATTTTTCTTATCACGTAATAAACTAGACTATTAAACATTAAGTGCTCGTGAATTAAGGATTCCTTACACATTCCTTTCTCTTGTTCTTTTATAATGTATAAAAATATAAAGCCTTTACCGTTTCAGAAAGATACAACTAATCTGTTTGGAATTAAAAAATGGTAGTTATTAATTCTCTTACTCGCTGAGTGAATATTTATGTCTCCGTAATTCGCACCATGTATTCATATTAATATTATCAGAATATATGCAACAAAGTGATATTTCAGCCGCAGCAATGGCCAGAACACGTACTGGCCTATCACATAAATTTTCATTTAACATAGATATATCAAGCTATAACGTAAAAAAGAGATTGTTTATTTGCGTAGAACTTATCATACTAAAAATTAAATCGTATATATAAGAGAGAGATTTACTATTTATATCTATTCTCTTACCAAATAACTACCACAGAAATAAATGGGTGGAATATCGTTTGAATTAATATTATGCTTTTTATCTTGTATCATTTCCAATATATAATAGACAAGCAATGAGAAGGGATCGGCAAATCTTAAATTAAAATTAACAGCTGATATAATCTTCATCTCATACATTAATAAATCTTTTTCTTGGCCTATATATAAATCTTTCGCCATTTGCACTATCGTAGTCGCCTAAAAAAATAAAATATAATACACATTTATATTTTAAAACTGCAATATATTATTTTATTTATTTAATATTATAATAGTATATAACCCCTTTTTAATTATTTCTCCGGATAAAAAATTCTATTACCGATGGTATTTTATAACTAGTTAATTCTCGCTTGAGAGTTATCCAAAGACATGTCAAAGCCATTAACTGTATGTTATCTGTTTCTATCAAAATTCTGTCAACAGCGAGATCGAATAGTTTGACAGTTTGATAAATAATATTTGATGAATATTGATAGTGTATCTAAAAAGTGTGATAATTGTAAACAATTAAAAATAGAGTTCAGTGTATAATTTAAATTTATTTCTTCTTTCAACACATCGTTATGACAAGAATATATTTCATATTATTGTTGTATTTATTATTGATAAGTATTAAAAATAATAATATTAAAATAGTATAATAATAATAATATTAAAAATAAATTTTTATACACTTATAATTATAACAAAATATGATAATAAATATGAAATATATTTATTAAAATCATACCATTTCAGTTTTTGATTTATATAAATGTTAGTTATTTATATTTGTAATTAAGAAAGAAAGAGAGAGAAGAGAAGAGTCACACACACATTATACTTACTCCAAGACGAATCAAATATCCTACAATGATTCTTCTTTGATCTGCGTTTACATTCTGCTTCAAAAAATGAAAAGACAATTTAGGAGTATTGCTCTCTCTTTCATGTTCTACATATGGCACTGCATCCAAATAATCATATTCGTATGGATGAAAATCTTCGAAATCTTCCTTTTTGGTCGATAATTTGTTATCATGCGCCGCTTCACGTTTCAAATAACGTACCTTTTTAACAAACATTTTTTTAAATGCTACATATATCGAGCAAATGATTTAAAATTACGATCTAATTTGCTTTACAGTTCTTACATATACATACACAACAGTCTATAAATCTGTTTTGAAAAATTGATACACATATTAAATTTATTTTGTATTAACATATTAATAATAACATATATAAAAATATTGATGCATATTTCCATTACCTTTGTCGGAGTTATTGATGGGACCAAAGAACCATCTAGAGGTGTTATGGAAATCATAAGACTGGCTTCAAATCCAGTGTTTAATTGATTATCTCGTTTATCATATTCAACAATATTGCTTGTGCTAAAAAAATGTTTGTAATAATTCAACGTAGCGCAAAGTAACTTTTCAATTATTCTACGGTCGGAATCTATAATGATTCATAGAGATGATTGTTGTGATAATATGATGATACTTAATTAATAATTAAATATTTAATATAATATTAATAATAGATCAATTTTTTACAATTAAATGATATCTACTTTATTTCTATAAATTGTCTTTTTATTACCTTGTATTAATATTAACTCGTGTATTTAATAAATTATTATCTTGCAAAATTGACACGATTTCGACGTTTGGTAAATGTTGGATTATAGATGTCTTGATCTTTTCATTCTGCTTAAACATCCGATCTATTTTCTGTGGATGATTTAATGATTTTTGAGGCAGACTTTTGGTACGTTCAGAACTCTTTCGTAGTTTGATTTTATTATGGGTTTTTTCTACATTTATATTAGGATATTTGGCCGCCAAATTCTTAGGCACAGTACCAGCTAAAAAGATCGCGCGAGTGAAAAAAATTTTTTGATAATATTTATAATATTTATAATACATATTTATGAATTCTTTGCTTTCAAAGCAAGATCTGGATAGAAAATACAATCGATTAATATAGTTACAATAAATATTCTCAAGATACTAACTATTTGATTTCCTCATCTTATTTTTCCACATTTCAATACTTGTAAATGTTCGTTTTTTAACTTCGACTGAGAGATGTTTAGTTTTGGAAATCTGTGCACGTTGCGATTCTGTTCCGACGCATTGTGCATCCTGCAGCAATGTTTTTCTACTTTCAGAGCGAGATCTAGACAGGAAACAAATAAATGTAATATACGAAATGTTTCTTAATTACTCGTATATCAATATTAAATCTAAAATTTAATAGAAATACAAAACAAGAAAATTTTATATAAGAGAATATGATATAACTATAGATTGTTTGAACTCTTTATTTCTTTATTATAGAAAAAATTATAAAAAATGTTTTAAATATTTTTCACTTTTTTAAACAAAATATATAATATTTATTTTTATCATTTTCAATCAAGAAGCGATTGAAATATTGGTAAATGATATTAGTGTAAAAGATCAAAACTTTCTTAAGTATATATTATAAGAAACAAATATATAAGAATATTCTCTAATTCTTTGTAATTTGTTATAAAATAAAATTTCAACAATTTATATAATAATTATAATATTTTTTGCATTTTTATTTCCGTGCATATAATACTTTTCTATTTTTTTAAATAAAATAATAAATTTAAAAATCATATCTTGTACATTAATTTAAAAAAAAATTACTTATATGCAAAATTACCTTTGAAATAATTTGCTGTTCATGTCCTTCTTATCTGAAGAAACTTTGTTTCGGCAGTTGCTTAAAGAACGCGCTCTACAAAAAAGTAAATCTTTTTTCTTCTACAGGACATACATAAACTTATCAAAACTTTATTATATTTATTTATATTTTGTTTAAACATTATACACATCAATCTGATGTGTCTTTAATATTTCTATATATATATATATATCTCTCTCAATTTTTAATTTAAAAGTATAAATTTTTCATGGAAATAAGGAAAAAAAAAATTAAATTTAATGATCCTTACACACCTACATAAAACAGTTGTACGTAATGTATCTCTTTGCAAGCGCGGGCGTGATCTTGAATTTTCTTCATTATCGTAATGAATTTTAAATTTGGTTTCACCCAGGAAAGGTTTTTGCGCTGGAGGATTTGAAAGAGAATTCTTCACTTTTAACGATAATCTTTTGTTAATTTTACAGCCGTTCTTATCTTTAGCAAGACTGTTACTTTTTTGTACTTCCATATTCTCTTTATTTATAGACACGCGGTCTTTTACAGTTAATTCCTTGCGATTTTGCGCCCGAGGAATATTTATTGACATGATCTAATATTATTTAAATATATATTATTTATTATATATATAAGCTACATATCTATTTTACACACACACCCACACACACATATACGTATACGCATTCACATTCACACTCACATTCATACACAAATATATATCTAATATAATTAAGTACTTCGATTAATAATGAGGAAAACTGTTTTCACAAATTATATTCACACACTATATTCACAAAGATATGAATTTGAATAAATAAGATATTGGATGATTTTAATTTGACATGTGCGCGTTATTTCTCCGGAATTTTGAACGCAACTGCCAGAATATATATATAATCGACATTCTACGGTCTGTGTGTTTTTGCGCTAGACATCTATTCGTCCTACTGTGTATAATCATATACATATTATAAACACGAAACCACAAACATCAGAACATAATATGATGAATTAAAATCGTAGAAATATAATCTGCATACTATTTATTCTCTGTGAGAATTATTATATTGAAACTAAAAATATTAAAAATTTGATATAGAATAATATTTCAATAAAATATATTATATTTGTAAATATATATTGCATTAAAATATTATATTCTATATCTAATTTTTAATATTTTTTTCAGTTTTGATATAATAATAATCAGAAAGAATAAACAGCATGCAGATTATATTTCTGATTTTCAATCGTCTCATGTTTTAACGTTTGTGATTATTATCACACGATTAATTATTTACATTATTAGATGCTGTATGTTAAAAGGCTAAAATCGGCAGATCATACATATATATATTAGACAATTTTTTATAGAAGATCTATTATATTTTATTAAGCAAAATATATCATGCCATAACAGCATACGCTATGTATGTACATATATTCTCTATTTATTTTTTTAATTGTGTTTTCGATTGTGATTTATCGATTGTGGTGTTTTTCGATTCTGATTTATCGATTTTAAACTTGATCCGTTTGAAAAAATTTTTATAAATGAAATATTCTATAATATAAACGAGATAACTGATGAACAAAGCGATAACTATGAGAAGCAGCAATGGCATTATATCACCAATCTCGACTGATTTCCACGATGATGCTGACTGCAATCGATAACAAGTGTATTAAATTAAAAATACAAATGTACAATATATCGAGCCATTTATTATAAATATAATTAATAATTTTCTGCGATATTTATTGCCTTACTATTTTACTATTTATTGTATTATTTATACTCACTGTGCCTAACTGGACCGACCATTGCGTTTCCAGTAATCGCTGTAAAACTCCACTGTCCCTCAATAGCAGAATACTACAATAATATTAATAATGCGCAATTAATGAAACAAAATCATAAATAATACAAAATTCGAATGTCTAAAAAGGCTTCTTATACTTAATTTACGTTAATAACTTGATTCTCACTGTGTATTAATGATATCACGATACGGACTGTTGCGCTGAAGGGCCATGGCTATAGTAGCAGGCGTAATGACATCCAATGGCTCCAACTTGCAATTAACTCTCTGTTGCAGTATCGCTGCCATACTATCGAGTGTCACAAAAGCGTATTTATCCTCTCTGCAAACCTTCTCCAGACCTTCTACGTAACTCGTTGGCAATTTTTTTTCTTTCAATATTAGCTTACTAAATAACTGGCTCATTACTTTGTCTGTTGTATGCTGCCGTAAAAAAAATTATCATATAAATTATAAAATTCTCCATAAATAAATAGTATAAAATTCTCCATAAATAAGATTTTCATTTCTTTAGCTATATTATTCGGACAAAATGTTAAATTAAAATATGTGTTATCTTTCGCGTGACATAATCTTTTGATATAATCATATTCATACATAAAGATGACGAGCACATACATATTTAATTAATTAATAATAAGCTACTACAGAGTGTCTAAAATGTAACAACATGCTTCCTCTAAGATCCTGGTGGTAAGAAAAGAATTCACCTGAAGAAAGGCATAATAGGCCGAATTATCAACCAGGCCGCAACTGTAAGACCCATCTTTTAAGAGCCCCTCCATAGTCGTGAAAGGCATAACGAATGTCTTGACAGTAAGAAAACTAATCAAAGCAGCAGAATACGCGGCTAAGATAATGACCGCTGTTAAGTAAGTTACTAAATGCACCATTCTTATAGGATCCAGCGTAGATTGTTCCATACCTGACAAGATATTATATCTCATGATAATAATCGTATATTTTAAAAAATTACGCACAATTCTAAGATAGAACCATTTATTTGAAAAGAGAATGACGCGAAATTACCTTGACCGCAAAACGCCCCTGTGATAAAAAATAAAATTTCTGTAAATCTTGATGGTGCATTATCCTCCCGCAAATGTATGACTGCAAAAAGTTTTTGAATAAACACGATCGATACGCTGAGGATTATTATGAAAAGACCGATAACCCTCCAAATATTCACAGAGAAAGGCGCCACATAAGCATCCCATTTTATTGTGCTTGTTGATTCTGGTCTTTTAACGTACGGACGGACACTAATAATACATACACGGAATGTAAATAATTAATCATCATAAACATAAAATACCAGACTTAATGTATTTACATTAAATTTAACCTATAATAATACTGAAAACTAATTGAATTAAATAAATTGCTCTACTAATAAAAAAATACATTATATGCTCTAATTAAAAAAAATATACACTCATCCGCAAAAAAAACGGGCCACTAAATTTTAACACAATTTTTTCACATTTTTAAATAGCGATAAATCAGCAAAAAATCATCGTATCGAGATGAAACGAAGCTCAAATTAAAGCTTAAACATTTCTCTTCAAAACCAAGGAAACCAAATTTGAATTACAAAAAATTTTTTATAAAATGGCGGACGTTGAAGATAGCCTTCGAAAAATGGGAAACAAATTTTTTTTTTAAACTGTTGCATTGCTCAGGAGAATCTACACGTTAATACACAAATGTATGAGTTTTGAAGCTCATTTATTTTCTAACAAATCCATATTTTGAACAATTTTCTACGACCTTTTTTAATAAAGTTATACCGTTTTGAAGAAAATGTTGCAAAATGGGACTTTTCTTGTAAAATCTGCAATTCAACAATAAATTATCGAGAAAAACTTTTTCAATAAAAGAAATTAAAGTGTAACTTGACCCAAGATGCTCCATATGGTTGGATTTAAATCTTGTGTGAGTGCGTGCGTGTACATATGCATATGCATGTATCCTGCTCTTGGCATTATCCAGGGTCAACGACGTGGATGTGGCAGGAATTTGATCCCATGTGTGTGCGTGCGTGCGTGCGTGCGTGTGTGTGTGTGTCTGTGTCTGTGTGCGTGTTCGCGTGTGTGTGTGCGTGCGTGCGTGCGTGCGTGAGTGCGTGTGTGCGTGCGTGAGTGCGTGTGTGCGTGCGTGCGTGTGTGTGTTTAATAATGCGTATTGCCTCCTTTCGCATTTATCAATTCTTTGATTTGTTGGAGCATACTGTTAATCAAATTTCTTCCTGTTTTAAATTGTTCGATTACTCTTGCAAAGCGTTGCGGTGAAAAGGCCCATTTTGCAACATTTTCTTCAAAACGGTATAACTTTATTAAAAAAGGTCGTAGGAAATTGTTCAAAATATGGATTTGTTAGGAAATAAATGAGCTTCAAAACTCATACATTTGTCTATTAGCGTGTAGATTCTCCTGAGCAATGCAACAGTTGAAAAAAAAAATTTGTTTCTTATTTTTCGAAGGTTATCTTCAACGTCCGCCATTTTATAAAACATTTTTTGTAATTCAAATTTGGTTTTCTTGGTTTTTAAGAGAAATGTTCAAGCTTTAATTTGAGCTTTGTTTCATCTCGATACGGTGATTATTTGCTAATTTATCATTATTTGAAAATGTGAAAAAATTGTGTTAAAATTTAGTGGCCCGTTTTTTTTGCGGGTGAGTGTATATGTATATGTATATTATATTATATGCTCATATTTTTATATTATGCACAGAATGTTATGTAAAATGTCCCCGAACATCTTGAAGCTGTCTCCAAAATATTAGATTGAGACGTTTACTGCATTTAGAATATTTTATGAAATGAAAATATACTTGGTCGAGAAAATGGGTGTTGTAAAACTGACGAAGTTTAATCTCTGTTTAGTCATCATGAACTCGGTCGCCGCGAAGTCAATTTCATCATTTTTTAACATTCCTATTGCACCCGTGCAGGAGCCGTTTGGAAAACACATGCCCCACGATCCGGCTTCCTTGTATGTGAATCTGAAATAAGTGTTTAGCATATAAATGATCGATTTTTATAATTAGCTCTTAGTTAATATATTGTCACTACCTATCTTAAAAAAAAGGAATGATCAAATAATTTCAAATGACAATTCTGTAAGAACTTCACAGTGAAAGCTGTCAAAATCATGATTAAAATTATGTAAAAATTATCGATAATTTTTATCAATCAACATTAATTCTCAATAATCTCGGAAGGAGCGCAAGAAGGATGAAGAACCGCTCATGACGTCATGCTGCGTAATCTTGCTATAAAAAGAATTAGTTTGAAAAGGATGAAGACAATGACGTAACCTCCGTTCTTTAATGATATTATTAAACATTTTTATCGATCTTAAAAATAAGTGTTTAAATAACATGATGACTAATATATTTTATTTATTTTATTACTAATTATATAAATATCAATTTAATTTTTTTTTATTATGTATCAAGTCATTGATATTAATTGTGGCAATATTATATGATATACTTTTTCCAAAAAGTTTGTAATATTTTATAATAAATATAATAGAGAATATGTATAATTAGATATTATCCATTATACAACTTGAGAACATATTCGGAAAGACGTCGAAGAAGCGGTGATGGTCGAAAAAGAGAAATCTTTGAGGAAAAAGGAGCAGCTAGCGAGGAAGAATACTTTCGAAGAGAAACAGCCAGGCAATTAAAAGAGCTCAAAGAACAGCAAAAACGACGTGCGGAAGAGAAGAAAAATAAAATAGCAAACGAAAAGGATAAAACAGCGGAAAAAGACAGTGAGCAAAAGAAACGCGGTCAAGTTACAGACAAAACTACTTCAAAGAACTCTGACAAAAAATGAAAAAAGTCAAATACAATAAATAATAACCAATTATACAATGTTTATTTTTTATTAGATGTGATAAGTGATATTTTTCTTTAAAATTACCAATTCTTAATTAAATAAATTATTAATTATTGAATTTAATAATGCTTAACAAGCAGATAACATGTTTATAATCAAACATAATAAATATTTCTTTTATCTAATGGTACTTACGTGCAATTTAATTCTTCCTGCAAAAGCAAAATTATTTCGCCAAAAAAGCCATCAACCCCTATAACTTCATTCCGTTCGTTTCGACGAAACTGACTGACAGGAGGATCCTATAAATATAAAATGTTTATGTCGAAGCGAATATTATATTACTTGAGCTCAATTATATCACTCATTATTAATTTAAATATATTAATAATATTGTTTTTTTTAAGTATTAATTTAATTTTATATTATTTACTATTATGATTAAAATCTTTTTTTAGAAAAATAAAACAAGCGATCTTACCTCGAGCGACGCAACGCGTAAGTTATGGCCGAAAAGATCGTTTCTTCGTAAATATAAGCCATATGGAGGACCTTTCAAACCTTCCTTCGCATCCCATACACCAAACTGATTCGATCTCAATTCTTTATCTTTATGAACTTGATAAACTTCAGTGATGATCTCTTTGCCGGTTTCATTGATGCTGCTTTGAGCCACCATAAACTTACAATTGTATGGTATATAAATCTCGAAGAAGAAGTCCGCCAAATTGGTCTTGTTATTGAAGAAGACCAGCCAAGTAGGATAAGCCATTGTGATCCACGTAGAGACCTGCTGCATTTTGATAAGTAAACGTTCCACTTGTCGACATTTTCCCAAATTGTAAAATTTAATCAGATACCAAAAAGTAATAATTTGCGACAAAAGCTTCTGTTATAAAAGATTTTAACATGAATTTATGTAAAAGTAAAAATTTTATTGCGTTTGTTAAATTTATTTGATTTAAATATATTTATTACGACAAAAATTCAGATAAAGAAAAACTTTTTTGTATTTTTATTAACAATTGATTTTGTATAATAATGAATAAAATAATATTACTATAATGAAAATTTAAAAAGAATTCAATAAGTTTTAAAATAGTATCTTTAATTTTTCCAGATATAATTACATTCACAAAATTATTCCTTGTATTTTCATTGTCGTTTAATAGGACGAATAAAGGCCTCTTGATGTGATGATAATTTTCTCCGATCTGCAAGCAAACAAATCTTTTCTCTAGTAAAAAATAAATGTATTTTCTTTTTAGTAAGATATTAATGCTTTTGAAAAATTGTATGCAACAGATTATCCAATAACTTTATGTATTAATATATCATTATAAATATTATTTTAAAATACAATAAATCTTATCTCAATGCTTGTATGCTAGTATTTATATAATAAAAGATATAGATTATATGTATGTATGTGTATGTATATAAAAAAATAAATTTTAAGTGCTTACTCGCATTATAAGCATATGAAAATCCATGATTGCGGTATGTATGTGAAGAGTCGAACTCAGATATTTTTGAAGATGCAGCAAGCGATCAGCTTCCATAAGTCCTGCAAAGTAACAACTTTCCGTAAGCGAAAAATCGATTCTGGTAAATAAAATTTTCCATTTCTCCGTCTGCTTCTCACCCTGCGTTTCAATAGGATTCGGATTAGAATGCAGGAGTATGATGCATGTATTATTGAAGTAGGTGTGAATATCTCTGATCAAACCCTCGTATACGTAAATTGGTCTAATCAATTGACCCCATACGAGATCGAACATCACTATTATCCATATGATTAAACTTGAGATCAAGAACATATTGAACTTGTGAAACATTCTTCGTCCCACTGAAATTTAACAGATCTCACGAACCTTGACACGATCTCCACGTTTTCAGATCTAATATATTTTATCGTCGCATCAACACTGCCTTCCGCCGATCGCGACGGGAGGCAACCAATTTAGATATCAGATAATAACAGGATAATCAAGTGTCGCACGATTTTATTCGTTGCCTAGTCGATACTAAAACATAACACGATTTCGTTCGCGCCGATCGTGTTTCATCAATTGTTAGACAGAGAAACAACGGTTGTATAAATAACGATTTAACCGACGATCCGTTTTGCAGATTCGGAGCAATTGAAACGCGAGAAATTAAACGCAATTTTGTGCTTGTACGAGAAAATTTAAAAAATGGCAAGAACACGAGAAGCCGAGTAAACGAGAGATCGACTGGCAGACACATCGATTCCGCGACTCTCGAATAAATTATATGTTTGTTCTCTTCACGTATTTGCTCTCTCGTTTGTGCAAACCGGACTAGGTCGCTATTCAAACAATTCTCTGTACACGGTCGATGTACACAGCGGTGATTTTGAGCGGAATATTGTTTATTAAGTGAAATAATTTATAAACTTTGCTGGTAAATTTATACAAATTAAACAACTGATTTGTTTGTTGGATATTCTCATCGTAGGAAACGACGTCAATGGGATATTTTGGTTTAGATTCAATATAGTTACATATATCGGAATCTAGATAATTTATAAATAATACTGAAATAAACGGAAATTGTATTAATGTTTAAATTATTATGCAATATAAAAACGAAAGATTATATAATTATCGACATTTATTAATACGTCTTGTTTATCAGCACGGACTTTTTTAATTAGAAAGCGATTAACGTAATTCTATATGTTATATATATATATATATATATATATATATATATATATATATATATACACACATATATATATATATATATATATATATATATATATATATGATTAAACAATCAGCAAAAAGTATCAGTAAGATTTTTTTTTAAAACAAAAGATCAAATGAAATTTATATATAACACAACAACACAACACGAGCATGAAATATTGAATAATATATGTTTTAATAGATGTTATAATTGTCAAATTTTTCAAGCAAGCATTAAAGTATAAAAGAATATGTGTGTATGTCAGTATATTTCAATAGAATTAACTACACGTAATATGTGTAATAATGATGACACATAATGTGCAATAAATGGCTAATATAAATAAAATAACAACTTAGAGAAGAAAAAGAAGAATATAAAATGATTTTTTTCACTTATATAATATGGAAAATCATATTATTTAATGTCAGGAAACCAACATATAAATTATATGTTATATCACTCGTAATAATCGAAAGCAAAACAAATAATAAGAACTGGCATAAGAATACAAGAATAGTGATAGTTCCGCAGCGTATATGTAAATAATCTCTAAAGTTATGTTTGAAAAAAATTATGTTGAAGCTACTTTTGATAATGTTTTTACATAATTTTTCTTTTTCCAAAAAATAAAAAAGAACAGAGCAATAAATTGTAGTCAAAAATGTCTTATTAATACGTTACTAATTATAAACTTGAAATTTATTAACTTAATTTATTCTTTTTTTTACTCATATCAATATTAAGTAGCCTATAGTTATATTAATTTTAGTAGCATTCATTTTCAATTATATTTACATAAGATAAAATTCATAAATCATTTATGTACTCTACTTTAAAATTTTTTTCTGAAAAATCTCACAACAAAACAAGATCGATAACATATTCATTAAATAGTAACATCGATAATTTTTAAAAATTTATTGTTACTTAAATCATTTGTGTACTCTACTTTAGAATTTTTTCTGAAAAATCCTATAATGAGATAGAATCAATGATTACTAAGTAATAACATCGATAATTTTTAAAAATTTATTGTAATTCAAATCATGATTCATATTTTATAATACTTTTTTGCAAGGATTTTTATTTAAGTAGTGCGTAATACTTATCTATATGTATCTATATGTTATCTATATATATGTATATATATGTATCTACATATACATGTATTTCGATATCATAATGTATAAAAATATCGTGCAAGAGAGTGTAACACTTAGTTATTTTTAAGAGACTTCTTAAGAGAAGTGTATTAAAATACATTTAAAAAGTATCATGTTGCAAAAACCTATTTGTGCTGTTCTTACAATTTTCGTTCTAATAACGATGCTACAGGCCAGTCGTAAGTATCCAAATATAATATATAAGTGTAATTATAAATAAAATGAATGTGTAATATTATTTTCCAAAACTTGGATATAGTAGTAAGTAGAATATATATTTTATCTTACATATTTAGAGAAACTGTAACCTTTTTCAGTCTGTGTACTTATTTTCTGGTAAATTAATTTGTCAAATTTTAAAACACAGATTTATGCAATGTATTAATATACAAACAATATTTTAAAAAATTTTAAATATTTTAAAAAATACAATCGCTATTATTATAAATTTGTTTCAAAATATAAGCTTGCTCTCGACTTTTGATTATTTATTATAGTGTATATATTATATATATAGATCTCTAAATATAATCTCTAAAAATAAATTATATATATATATATATATATATAAAATTAAATATATTAAAAATATAAATATATTATGTATTTGACTAAGAGAGACAAATTTTCTGATTTACAGCAGTAGATGCCGAACCTGACACCGATGACAACAACCTAATTAACATCTTATCTAACATATCTTCACTATTGCCAACTGGTCAAACTGCAAACAAATATATAAATAGTATACTGGAAATTACACAAGGAGTACATTTACCATGTATGATATATTCCGTCGTCCCATGGGAATTCAACTGTACTCGAGCCGAATATTAGTTTTCGGCCGAAATTTATTTTCTTCTCCCATATATCAAATATTTGAATTGTAAACATCATTTAAATAAATAAGAATTTAAATGACATACAATTTCTCTTATAATAAACTTTATATAATGTATTAGTAGTTTTATTAAATAAAAACTCTGCAACATTTAATTATATTTGTTACATAATGCAATATATATGAAAAAAACTCTACAATGTGTGTGAAAATGTTTTTTATAATATTGTTATAAGTTTACATAAAATGCATTTAATATTAAAAAATAAAATTTTTTAGAGATTTGAAAAATCTTAAGTTAGTCACTTTACGTTAATAAACGTAATATTAAATATTTTATTAAAATAAATATAGATACGTTTACTTTAATAAACATATTACATTTATTTTAATAAAAAAAATAGTACAAAAATATAAAATTCAATAAAACTAATCGCTTGGCAATGGCTCTATATGACATATGATATAAATCAAAATAAATAAAATAAATATAAAGGATAAATAAGAACCAGACGAGGATTTAAGTCATATAAATCCTCATCTAGTTTTTATTTATTCTTTATATTTATTTTGATTTATATCATATGTTACCATATGTTACCTTACACACACACACATACTCACATATTTATATATATTTTTACACTCATCCGTTAATAACATTAAGTTTTATGATAAATTTTACTGATATTAAACATATAGAGCGTTTTCTCATAATTTTTTTACATGTCATGATAATATATAATAGCTATAATTGTCATGATAATATATAATATAATTACTCTACTACTTGTGTGTGTGTGTACGTAGATATAAATTATATATTATCAATTATTTTCTAGCAAAATATTTTAACTCTACTAAAATAATATAATAGACTATATTATTTCAATTTCCTAAATTGAAAATAATATTCATTAATAGAAATGAGCAAAAAAATCGACATTTTAAAAAATTGACAAATTGATAAATAATTGTTTGCTCCTGTGTGAAAAAGCATCTATATATATATAGATGCTTTCTTGGTTTTCAAGAGGAATGTTCAAGCTTTAATTTGAGCTTTATTTCATCTCAATACATCATACAAATCATGTGTGTGCATATGTGTACGTGTGTGTCTGTGTATATGTGTATGTGTGTGTGCGTATGTTTATATAGTAATGCATTCCGCAACGCTTTGCAAGAAGAAACAATTTAAGACAGGAAGAAATAAGAAATTTGATTAAGAGTGTGCCAAGGAATCGAAGAATTAATAAATTCGAGAGGAGGCAATACGTATTACTAAACATCACACACACAATACATGTACACACATATACACACACACGCACGCACGCCCGAACGCACGCACACGTACACACGCACACGTACACACACACACACACATGGGATTCCTGCTACGTCGTTGATTATCCCTGGCAAAAATGAGACGTTTGTTTGGCGTTTACATGAACGTTTGTGGAAGTTCGTCGAGAGTTTAAAAACGATTAGTAAAGAGTTTGTAGAACAAAAATTGCAACACTGCAGCGTTTAAAAGACGTTTGTACGTTATAGCGTAAACGTAAACGTTTGAAAAGTCTGAGTAAACTCTGTACACGAAGATGTATCAACGTTTACTGAACGTACTCTGAAAAATGTTACCTCAGCATTGCAAAACTTTCATGTAACATTATATAAAGAGTTTGTAGAACAAAAATTGCAACACTGCAGCGTTTGATAAGCATTCAAAACCCAACAGCGTTATGTAAGTGCTCTTACAAAGTTTGAAAAGCATATAAACTCTCAGAAAACCCTCACTCAACGGTTGTTAACGCTTTATAAAGTTTCTTATTTTCGCCAGGGATGGATAACGCCAAGAGCAGGACACATGCATGCATATATACATACACGCACGCACTCACACAAAATTTAAATCTGACCATGTGGAGCATCTTAGTTCAAGTTACACTTCAATTTCCTTTTTGAAAAAGTTTTCCACGATAACTCATTTCTGAATTGCAGATTTTACAAGAGAGTCCATTTTATAACATTGATAAAGGTCACAGAAGATTGATTAAAATATGGATTTGTTAAGAAATAAATGAGCCTCAAAACTCATACATGTTTGTACCCGAGAGCCGATTCTCCTGAGCAACGCAACAGTTAAAAAAAAAATTTATTTCGCATTTCTCACAGTCTATCTTCAACGTCCGCCATTTTATAAAACATTTTTGTAACTCAAATTTGGTGTTCAAAAAGAACGTTCAAGTTTTAATTTGAGCTTTATTTCATCTCAATACAATGATTTTTTGCTGATTTATTACTATTAAAAGATATTAAAAAATTATGCTAAAATTTAATGGCCCGTTTTTTTACGAGTGAGTGTATATATATATATATATATATATATATATATATATATATATATATATATATATATATATATATATACACACTCACTCGCATATAACGTCGCGTAACGACGTATATATATATATATATATATATATATATATATATATATATATATATACGTCGTTACGCGACGTTACGCGCAAAAAATGCGACAATAACAGAAAACAAAATAGTAGAGGCAGCAGTCTGTAAAAGATAAGTAAATATCAAGGAGCATTTTTCCATATGAAATTAGCACTGATAACTACACGTGTCAATTTTGTCCGTGAAAAAAGTCGTTTGTATTATTAGTTCTGCTTATCTTTCCGAGCCAACAGTTAATGCAAACCTGAGTGCGCGATCATACGTTTATTGAAAGAAAATAAAGAAAAATATTTATATAGATAAAAAAGACATTTATATAGATAAAAAAACTTGAAACACATAAAATAAGTTATAAATTATCAATCTTATCACTATTCGCAATCAAAATTGGTATGTATAATTATAAAATATAACATTCGAAATATTAATTCGACATATTATAATGTCTTTTTTAAATATCATTTGCCATTTTTATCGTGTACACAATTGGTACTAATTTATGCCAGCTAGAATGTCAAGCTGTCAGAAAATTATATTAGATTAATTATTTCTTCTGACAACTGACTGAAGAAAAAAATGATAAAAGAAAGATCGCCCATCCGAAAAGGCTGTCTAAAAGAAACTTTGACGAGATAAGAGACAAGACAAAAGAGTATAAAAGTATAAAAGAAAATTTTTATACTTTTTAGTTAAAACCAATAATTCACAAAATGAAGATACCAATTCTTGTTTTTTGTCTGACTGTAATATTTGGAAATATATCCTGCAGGATATATAGTAAAGAAAATGTCGATTTAATAGGAGGAACTGCGGGTAAGTTATATATCATATATAATTTCAACATTATATTAACATTATATATAAAAATACTTATATAACATTTAAATATTTGTAAAATACTTTCAAAATATTTTTAAATAATATACTATGTAACAATAACTATATAACATTACTATTTAAAAAACATTTCGATCTTTTTCATGAAAATTTGTAATATTTTTCAGAATTATATTAATATAGCATTGAATAACACGTTATGATACCTAAAATTTATCCAATGTTACACAGTGCAATTTGTTATCAGATAATCTTTTAAAATTATTCTTTTACATATGTGTGCACGCTTTTTTAAAATTTATATAAGTTTATAATCGAAGAAGAGCTATTTACTTAATATCCTTACACATAAGTTAATATTCCTTACACATGATTGTTATATACTATATATATATATATATATATATATATATATATCAGGATTGGGAAGTAACGCGTTACTTGTAACGCCGTTACTGTTATAGTTACTTTTTTTTGGTAACGAACTGGTAACGGCGTTACATTTTTTTCTCTGTAACTGTAACGATAACGTAATTACATTTTTTTAGTAACGATAACGAATTTAACAGTTACTTTTACCATTACTTTTCATATTTTGAAAATACTTATGACATCGTATTTCTGTCATATTCAATTTTTAGTCATCGACCGACATTTATATAAAATTCGATAATATTTCGGATGAAATTTATTGCTCTGAGAGGTGTCTGTGAAGCTGATACGACAATCTACGAATTTAAAAAAAATACTAAAAGTTCTGATAGCACTTTTCATAGTTCTACAGTTCTTGATAAAAATTAAAGAGTTCCGCATTCCTTATATTAAAAAATCGAAATCGAAAAAATGTCGTGCTAACTTCGCGAATCTAGCACTCTTCCCTCTAAAGAACCAAAACGCGTTGAATATTATTATTTTTAGCAAGAGTTTCCAATAATTCTGCTATAGTTCAGCCTATATATGCAATTTCAGACCGATATTTCAATAATTAATAATTTTTTATGAATTTTTCCTCGACCAGCACGACACTTAATAAAAATATGTCGTGCTGATGATTTTCCGTAGTTTTAACGGCAGTTCTGGACAGTTTTACAAAAGTTCTATTCTTTAGAAACATTTTTTAAGCAGAGAGATTTTTTAAATAATTATTTATGAAATAGTAAACTGTCGGAACTCTGCGTAAAAATGTTTCTAAAGAATAGAACTTTTATAAAACCGTCCAGAACTGCCGTTAAAAATACGGAAAATTATTAGCACGACACATTTTCACTAATTGTCGTGCTGGTCAAGAACATTAAAAATTCATAAAAAATTATTAATTTTTGGAATATCGATCTGAAATTGCATATATAGGCTGAACTATAGCAGAACTGTCGGGAACTCTTGCTAAAAATAATATTCAACGCGTTTTGGTACTTTGGAGGGAAGAGTTGTCGTGCTAGATTCGCGAAGTTAGCACATTTTTTCGATTTCGATTTTTTAATATAAGGAATGCGGAACTCTTTTTAATTTTTATCAGGAACTGTAGAAATATGAAAAGTGCTATCAGAACTCTTAGTATTTTTTTGAAATTCATAGATTGTCCTGCCAGCTTCACAGACACCTCTGGAGCGATTAATGACATCATTGGTCAATCACAGTTATTTCATTCTTCTGAGGAATGGATGTGATTGGCCAGCTTTTAAGTTTGACGTAATATCGGACGAGAGCACAAAAAGAATGTAAATTTAACTGTATTTATAAATTTAAATTTAAATTTAAATTTTTTTATTTACATGTGAAGTTACATGTTAAGTGCTTTAAAATCTATATCTCTTTAAATTTTTTACGGTTTTGTAAATTTAAAATAAAGAATTTGTTGCTTTTATATTAATATTTTAATAAAAAATATTACCAAAGTAAATTTTTTATTTAATTCTATCTTGTTTTAACATTAAAAGTAACGGGAAAAGTAACGAACCGTTACTTTTGAAGTAACGGTAACGGTAACTAGTTACTTTTAAAAATAAGTAACTAATAACGGTAACGAGTTACTTTTTTTACTCGGTAACGAATAACGGTAACGAGTTATTTTTAAAAAGTAACTTTCCCATCCCTGATATATATATATATATATATATATATATATATATATATATATATATATATATATATATGATACAAATATTAAGCATTTTTTTGTAGAAAATTTCTATATTATATGTACATATATATATATATATACATATAATATAGAAATTTTCTACAAAAAAATGCTTAATATTTATATCTCTCACGATTGTGTCATTATAAAATTTTTCCAGGTAATGAGAATTATGATATGAATTATTTCGATGTACCTTTGGAAAAATCTCTCTCGAGATACAAAAGAGCCAGTACACTATCTCCAGTTACGGATTTAATAGATATGACAGGAACTGGTTCAACTGATTTAACTCAAGCTATGTTAGATTTCTTCAAATTTATTACTGGCTTATTGACTGGACAAAAAGGCTCATGTCCGATGGAAAAATTGTCTGTCGAAAAGTTAATTGAAAAGTTGATCGGAGAGATAAAGAATCCGATCCAAGCAATCGAAACTATAATTTGCTTTATTTTTAATACTACTGAAGAAGAAACGGGTTTAATAGAATCCGCATTATTAAAAATTATTACAAAATTTTTATGCACGATATTTTTACCAGGACTACACACGATATTGAGTAAAATAGCAAAGATTTCTATATTGCCTGAAAGCATCAAAGTTCTGATCACAGCATTTAATGCATTTTATGAGGTCTTCAAAATAATAAAATGTTAAGTAAACAATATAATAAAATTTAATTTCAATGAAAAATAAAAGGAGAATAAAAATGTATCATTTATAAAAATATATTTAAAGACTTGTATGTTTAATTATCTTATAAAAATTTTCGATTTTAAAATAGCATCATTGTTGGAATATCTTATCACAATAGAATTTTAAAAGAAATTTATGATGTTAAGAAGTAAATTAAAATTAAAATACATATCAAAAATTATTAAAATTAAAATGGATAAAATTATATGAATTAAATAATGAGAATAACTTAAACATTATTCATGTAAATTAAGAACATGAGTAGTGTATTATAATATATTTTTACATCTTATAAATATATAGAATATATATTAATTTTTCTAATAAGTAGAAAGATATTGTAATTTAAAAATATTTTAATAAATTCTATGCTACATGATGTACAATAAAAATAAAATGATTAAACTAGTTGTAAAAAGATTTTAATTTTTTTATATATATATTACACACACATTCTCTTTTTCTGTTTATACATAAGAGAAACATTATTAATGAGATACATAAATCTCATAACAATTATTTTACAGAAATACATATATATATATATATATATATATATATATATATATATATATATATATATATATATATATAAAATATATATATATGTATCCAGCAAACACCAAATAACATTTATATAATTGTTAGTAATTTCCCACTCAACAATATAACTGTTACATGTTATGTAACTGTTACATAACATGTAACAATTATATTGTTGAGTGGGAAATTACAACTAACAATTATATAAATATTATTTGGTGTTTGCTGGGTATATATGTTTCCGAGAAATTCACACAGAAACATATTTAAACAAAGATATGACCAAGAAATTTACATCATTTCCAATTTCTATTTCGCAATCTATTTAAAAAAAACAATTTATACAGAATTCTGAATTAACTTATATAAACAAAAGATAATTTTTCTATCTATTATTGTCAAAAAAATAATCATTATAAAACAAATATAAATTTCTGCATATTATTGAATCCTTATTTAAGCATTTATGTTTAATAGTCATCATCATCATCATCTGTGTATTCGTCTTTTTCTAAAATTTTCGATACTTCTTCTTCATGCTCTTCAATCTCATATTTAGACAAATGTGGTTCTCCTTCCATAAATTTCGCAAACCTGAAAAATTCATACAGTTGATAAAAAGATTTACTTCCTATGTATATTGCAATATTAAATGTATATAATCGAAATTATATAACCTTATAGGATCTTTTAATCTTAAAACTGTCTTCCAAGGATTGCATTCTGGACTAGAGCAATAGTTTTGTAATTCTTTTAGAGATTTCCTAGTATGCCGCATTCCTTCTTGATAATATTGATCCTCACTTAATAATTTTCGCTTTTCCGGAAACACAGTTTGCCTTGTTTAAAAAAAAAATAAATAAGAAGCAATATTATCTTTTTATGCGTTAAAAACAAAATTAAAAAGTATATAGAAAACATTTTTAAAATACAGATAAATGTAAACATACACGATACATAATTTATTATATCCATATATTTTAAAAATTTTGAAAGTATTATTAAAATTAATGGAAATTATTATGTATCAGACCAACTTAGAAAATATTTGTAGCATTTCTTATATACTTATACTGTTGGTAATAATAATATTTTTGAATAAAATTTAATAATTCAAAAATCATGATATGCGATCGATTCTCTCATGTTTTTTTAAATAAAATGGATAAAAGAATTAACACATTTTATTGCAAATTATAAATATACACAATTTCTATATATACATGTATCGTATAAAAAATATATTCAGAAAATATGGAATAGAAAGTATTTCATTATACAGAAACTAAACAGCTTAAATAAACACCCTGTTAAAGTAGTGCTTGTTAACAATTAGCTTTACTAAAAACCTGTTAAAGTAGTGCGTGTTATGTTGTTAACAATAAGCTTGTTTAAGTTTATGCTTGTTTAGTTAACAATAAGCTTGTTTAAGTTTTGCTTGTTTAGTTAAAAAATATATAAAATAAAAGCTGATAAAAATAAAATTACATATGATTATATAATTGCGTATTAATTCTTACACTACATAATATTCTTAAGTATTAATTAATACAATTCACACTGATATGCTATAAAATATGTTTACAAAATCACAAAAACTTATATAAAACTATCAAAAAAAGCAACATAAGCAGAGAGGATATGGTATGTGCATAACGGATTTGAGAGCTTTATTCGAATAATTCGACAATAAAATTTTTATACAACAGCAGCTCTGTGAGATAGTGTGTGAATAACTGATTGCAGAAGCAGAATTATTAATATTCTAGTCCTATATTGGTCGTCTTATATGCTTACCAATACCTCTTTCCTCGTTCGAGCGCTGCCTTTGGAAAATTATAAAGAAGTACGAGTATAATGCAGCATGAAAAGGATGCCTCATAAAAGTGACTGCTATTATATACCATTGCCAATCCTATAAGCTGTATAAATATAAAGTTATTTTTATATCAATAAATCCAGAATAAATTCAAAAATTATATCAATAAATAAATTTAAGAAACAAATATTTTACTATATACACAGCATACCTGCAAAAACCATTGTATTATTTGTTTTGTTCTTTTATTGGTAACTGGACCAAAACGATAACAAATTACAAAGCTAATCAGAGAGGTAACAAGAATGTACCACATAACCCATTCTCTGTATTGTACTATAATTAAATGCGTATTTTCCCACAATACTTGAGCAAGATAAAGACTCAGTGGTACAGCAAACATTAAGTACATAACTTTTCCCTTAATGAATAAAAGATAATTTAATAGATATTTTTATCAAGAATTATATTTTCTCTTCAATGAAATATTATTATGTTAAAATAATTACCCGTGGTATCAATTTTCCTGCCATATATGTTAAAAGTATAATCGATAAAGTGACCCCAAATATTATGCCACAAGCATAATAAAATAATGAATTTCGACTCAATATATGTGCGTACCAGAAAATAATAATACCTATTATCATCATTGTCAATCTCCAAACATTGATACCTGATAAATAATAAAGATTATTAATTATGTTAACACACAAGAAAAATAATTTTATTGTTAGATTCAGATGCTTACGTGTTTCTGTTAGATTCGTTATATATCCAGATTCATTAGAAGATTCTATGTAAACTCCTATACATGTATCTTCAAAAGGGTTGATTTTTAATTGTTTATGTTTTTTTGTATCAAACAAATTAAAGTTCCACGATTTCTGATTATCATTGTGTTTTTGATGAATTTCTTCCGGGGTTTTGCCATCATACAAAGTATAGGAATCTGAATTAATATCCAGATGCATCTGTAAAAGATGTTAGATTTATATTATAAATATATTAAAATACTCTCTATTAAAGATATATATATATATATATATATATATATATATATATATATGTATGTATGTATGTATGTATGTATGTATATAAAATTCTTAATATTATTCTTATTATTAAAATTTTTTTACAGTCATAGTTCTCCATATATGTGCCAAGTACTTTGACGTAGCAGTATGGCAATACGTTTTTAATCCAGGATTATTATTTTCCACAGTATCACCTGCATTGAGAAAATGTACTTCTGCAACATTAAATCAAATATATGTCAAAATATTTTCTTACAATTAAAATATTGAAAATTAATATCTATACAATTATCTCGCTCTATTTTCAAGGAATAAAGTTTATAATTTTCTTGTTCTTATTGATATAAAGGTATAAATTGTATTATAGAAAAAAATTGATTAAAAAATTGATTGAAAAATTTGATATTATAATTTGATAAAATAATAAATACTTAAAAGAGAAATTGAAAAAGAGTTGTACATATAATATAGAAAAGATTTTTTCAAAGCAAAAAAACATTTACATATTTTAAACTCACGGTAATTGAATGACACATGTCAATATTTATTTTATAAATTATTAATTTATGTAAAATATTAAATATATCCATAATTAGTAAATAGATTCCGATAATAAAACTCCAAAAACAACTCCAAAATGTAAAAAACTTGCATCGTACCCAAAACATTTAAACATATTGTATGACATATTGATACATGGCATTATATTACAATTAATATTTTCGATAACATATTAAACAGAATGTAATTCTTGTGTGACTTTATTGATAACGTCAGATTATTTCAAACATATTTTTTTTTATTGTACAGGTTATATAGGTTAGATAGACTTACTCGGCTCTTCGAGAATACGCGCACAAAAGGAGCAATGAAGCAGACAGAGATATATGAAAATCCATTTCATTAATACGGCCGTTTTATCCATTTTTCTAATTATACAAACTTCCCCTTCATACGTGCTACGTCTATTATCATGCTGATCGCATGCCGACACCACGAAAATAGCGACAAAAAATTTGAAATATGTCGATACAAGAGCAAGAGTTATCACGAGATAATCGACTATCGAATATCGATCGATTGTTGTAAAATCTCGCCATTAAATTTTTGTAAATAGGTATGTAACGTAAAATAGCGCATATGTATATTTTTTTAAACGGAATTCTATATTTTTCTTTTATTTTTTCTCTTTTTTCTCCTTCTCTTCCTGCAAACTACAAATGTACAGTGTAAAAAGTGTAACGTAGTGTAGCTAAAGAGAACAGATTTTCAACTGCGAATCGTCAATCGTTTTTCAATCATCCTTGGGTACCACCATTCACCGCGGGCTTGCTTGACATGCACAAAAATAACAAATGTTTGCAGAGGGAAATAATAACTTTTATTATAGAAACTGTCACAATTTGGTAACAAACAATACACAGTTTAGAGATTCTGAATATAATAATGAGCCAATTTATTACAGTACAAGGTAAATATATGTAATCTTAAGTCATGATCGATTCCAGCATGTATAGATTGAAAAGCAACAATATAATTTTTTTTTATATTTTCTTATGTGAGTATGTTTTAGTTGGTCAATGCGGGAATCAAATAGGTTCAGCTTTTTGGCCCTTAGCCTTACACGAATATGGTATCCAGACTACTAGTGGTGGTGTAAATTTGCTCAAAGTACAACGAAATCATGTCAAACATATTAGTGATCTCTCAGATGCATTTCCCAGTTTCTTCCACATTCCAGTTAAAACAGATAACTTGTACTTCGAAAATGTAGCTGACTTAAGCAAGGCAAAAGTTAAAGCTAGAGTGAGTATATTTTTCTCTATATTCAATTGCTTAAAACTTGCAAAATAATTGCAAAATAATTAAATCATTTCTTAAATATAATAAAATGATCATCCAAAACAGGCTATTTTGATAGATATGGAAGACAGTGTTGTATCTAGATTTAAGCAAGGTCCATTGCGTCAGTTATTTGACCAAACATGTATTGTAACAAATTATCCAGGATCTGGAAACAATTGGTAATTTATAAAAAGACAATGTTTATATATGTACCCTAGATGTAATCTAGAAATATAATAAACAGAGTAAAATGAGATTTAAAAAAAAATTATTTCTCTAATAGGGCAATAGGATATCATGTTCATGGTAGAGAATATCATGATCGTATAGAGGAAAGTATAAGACACATGGTTGAAAAATGTGATCGACTTCATGGGTTTTTATTAATGCATTCCTTAGGAGGGGGTACTGGATCTGGACTAGGCACAGCAACCTTAAAACTATTAAAAGATTATTACTCTCATGTAGAAAGGTGCTTATTACGAATATAAACATATAATGTTACATATAATGTATATAAAGGTTAAAGATATACAATATTTTAGGATTGTATCATGTGTATATCCAGCAAATATACAAGATACTGTAACTGCTCCTTACAATACTTTACTTGCAACTCAAGAACTTATAGAACATGCCACATGTGTATTTCCTGTAGAGAACAAGGCTCTTTTAGATATATGTAATACACAAATGAATAAAAGAGAAAATACAAATCAAATAAATTATAACGCTTCATGTAAACCATTTCAAGATATGAACAGTATTATTGCCAATATGCTCTTGCACTTGACCAGGTAATTAAGTTTTCTCAAACTCATATGTAATAAATTTAAAACTCGTAAAGACAGCAATTTCTGTTTTAGTGGATCCAGATTTCCAGGAAGTTTAAATATGGATATGAATGAAGTAGCTACAAATCTAGTACCTTATCCTCGATTACATTACATATTTAGTAGTGTCAGTCCTATAACTTTATCCGCTCCAAATATGTGCACCATGCAAGAACCAAAGTACATAGCACTTTCTGCCTTTAATTTTTATTTTAAAATTAAGATTTAGAAAGAATTTGAAATATTAATACCAATGTTTAGGTTGCAGGATGAATTATTTACTAATGCATGGTCGCGAAATAATCAACTAATTAAATTAGATCCTCTTCAGTCTACCTCTGTAATTCTTACTGCTGCACATATTGCAAGGGGAAATACGACTTTAACTGATATAAAAAGAAATGTTGAAAGGTACTTTTTTCTTAAAGGATTTTAATTTACATATTTTTCATTTATTAATTATTTTATATTTATACAACTAGAATTACTCTTTGTTCATAGATTTCAAAACAAATCAAAGTTTACCTCATGGAGTAGGGATTGTATGAAAATAGGATTATGTTCCATTCCTCCAGCAGGACACTCTTCATCATTATTGTGTCTTCTTAATTCATCTACTATGTCTTTGTTATTTAAAGATGTAATTCAGGAGTTTTCCAAGTTGTATAGAAAAAAGGTACAAACATAATGATACAAAACTTAATTTTTTTATGAATAGACACATAATTGTTTCCATTCTGTGACTTTTTTTTATTAAAATCTATGAATAAATGATTTTTTTTAAATATAAGTTTAAAGATTGCATGATTATAAAAAATACAAAATGATTAAATAAAAATTATATTTTTTTAGGCACATATTCATCATTATACACAGGTACATGGATTTGAAGAAACACAATTTATTGAAAGCAAAGAAAATATTCTCCATTTAAGCGAATGTTATGCAGAAATACAGAATATGAAAGAGACAAACATTTCTAGATTACAAGTAATTTAACAAATTTATAAAAAAAATTTAGAGAAATGGAACATAAATGTTACATTATTTATACATATTGTAAAGAAGACTCTTGGTATTTATTATATCAATATCTATTTGTTTTTTAAACTTTTTATATATTTATATATACACAACATAATTTAATAAAATAAGTGACTAAGGATAATAACAAAAGCTTATTAGTATAAAATGAAACATATGTGCAAGATTTGTCAACAAAGCTTTAGAATATTATCTACATCGCAGGAATATTTATTAGAAAAGCTTCATGTTTTTGTATCCTGTATCTTTCAAGGTTCACATATCTTTGGGCATGTATGCAAATATATTTTTAACTTACATTATCTTATTTATAAATTTTTTGTGCTCTTAGCTAGCAGGTATTTGTGGCAAGCCAAACTCGTCCACTGGAACGCCATCCTATAAACACATAAATAATTTATCTTATTACATCAATAGTTTTTATTTTAATCTAAAAACTATATATCATTTTTTTATTGTTATGCTGTTTTAGCTATAACGTTATTCTTTTTACAAATATTCTTATTAAAATAAAGACCTTGTTTTTGACAGAAGCTGCTCCAGGTTCTTTATCTGGAGCACTAGGTGCTTTAATAGCATCATCTAAGAAACCAGTGTCTTCATCCAAAGCAAGGTCATCACCAAGAGCTTCCAGTTCTGCTGCAAGCTCATCATCATCAATTTCTGGCATCCCATAACTACGACCCATTGCTTCTTGAACTTCATCAGCTTGTTCTAACATATCTGCCAAATCATCTTGTAAATCCTACACACAAAGATGAAAAGATATATATTAAGTAAAAATTTCAATCAACATTTGTGTTCCAACTTACTTCAATTTGATCAATATTGATATTTTTGAATTCCTTTTGCATTTGTTTGACACCTTCTTTCATAGCGACTACAGTTGACTGAGTATCTTTTAACGTTTGAGTGGCGTAGTTGGCTTGCTCCATGTTAAATGCCTGTTGGCGCAGGTTGTCTACTTGGGCTTCATACATTTTCCGCTGTTTCAGTACACGTAGCGCCTTAGCCTTCACCGCGTTCTTAGCCGGTCCATCTCTCATCTTGAGCATCTGATCTTTGTACTTTTTCAGCTCCGCATCTAATCTGGCTATCTTCTTCTCTGCAGAGTCCGCCCTACTATCAACCTTGATAAAGGTATCATATATTTACCAAACAAGTTTCTCTAAGTCATAAAATATCTGGTATCATAGTGTGTTTAGCATAAATTGTATAAATTTTTCTCGATATAAATACCAGAAATAACATAGTATAAAGCAGTGAAAAATAAGAATGTTGTTTTTCTAACAACAAATTCACCATACTTACCCCTGCAATGCAGTCGGTGATGCTAGGTGGTGGTTCTTTAGGCTTGCCACGTCCGAAAAGTCTATTCATTTTTGCGGATTAGAGTTATTATTTCCGACGAGACAATCTTCACGGGTTATATCTTTCGATCTGTCAAAACGTGATGTCTGGTTAATTACTCCGGTAATTCAGACAGGATAAACGCGTAATGCGAAAGACGGGACTCTAGACGAGCTGCTGACGTCTCTGTAGACAAGGATACATTTTCCAATAGTGAATCAGCTTCTATAGTGATTTTTAAGTCGCAATCACTGGGAGCGTTCGATTGACCAATCAGGACAAAGTATCCTTTATTCCGATTGGTCTACGCGCTTATAACGAAAAGGAATGCAACCTCGGCTACTTTCAGACTCGTTTCAAATTTTAGTATATCGATCTGTTTATTTTCACGTTCTAAAAAATTGAAGGCCTTAATTGAACTATTATCGATCCAAATGCGATTATTCAAGGAGAATTTATTTCAAAACGATATTTTTGAATACAGGGTCTAGAATAGCCGAGAAGAATGTTAAAATCATATCACCAAGTAAGGTAATGCAATTATAACCAATACTAAATTCGTGTTTCTTCCCACAGATCCATCTTTATATATTCCACTTTCTTATTTTACTTTATATCGCAGAGAAATTCAACATTCAAATATATATCTAAAGATTAGAAAATAAAATTATTGCTCGAACAAAATAATTCAGATAATTCAGTTCTTACGCACTAATACAATTTAGACAAAGTCTCCGAAAAAAAGATCAAAGACGCCGATTTTGCAAGGAAATTAAATTAATCTCGAGGATTTTATCATCGTCTCGTTATCAGCGATAGCAGAAATCTCGACAAAATTAGATTAGATTACCCTCTCGTTTGGCGGAAACACCATATCGCTATAGCATCCCAGCAAACACCAAGTAACAGTTATATAATTGTTAGTTATAATTTCCTACTCAACAATATAATTGTTATTTAACACATAACAGTTATATAACATGTAACAGTTATATTGTTGAGTAGGAAATTATAACTAACAGTTATATAACTGTTACTTGGTGTTTGCTGGGATCTAATATACACATAAGTAAATAAGCATAAGAATGTGCGTATCGCGAACAATGTAGGCCGCATCCGCGGCCATAGTTCGCATGCCGTAGCTAATAATGAGAGAGATTTACCGCACATCGCGCAACCTCCTGACAAGATAGCTCGTCGCGAGACGATACCCCGGGTACGAAGACGCGCGAGATTCGAGTGCAATTACGACTCATACTTTATTCTGTCTCGCTCTGAGATGCTCGCGCGAGATGCTTGTTATCCGCAGCTATAAATCATTCGTCGCGATATTTTTATTTTACGCAGCCAGCTTGTAATCTCCCGTATATACCATAGGCTGTCTCGTTTCTCATTCTTCCCTTAGTACGTAACCGAACGGCTCTTATCAAGCGACAGCTTATCAAGCCGCTCGCTCGCGAGCTTGCGTCGATTGTTATTGGGAAAAGTTCGAACAAAGGTATATAGTACCTCATTTTTCAATCCTACGAATGACTTTTCACTCGATAATATTGAGATTCGATCTTGCCTTTGCGAGCATTTCATTTTGAAATTGTTCACCAATTTTCAAAAACGCTATCTATCCTATTTATCTTATTTTCTGACTTTCTTTTTAACTGTTACATTGGAAAAGAGAAAATTATGATTTCTTTTCTTTTCAATGCAATCTCCAAAAGTTTAAATTAATTTCGTTCTAAAATTCATTAATTTAAAAATAACTTAATTTAAAAAAACTACTGCAAACTTAACGTAAGGCCTGTAACTAAATATGACATTTAATAATTTTAGGACACTGTATAACCAGAGGGTCACGAAGAGGAGGGTGGCAGCTAGGAGGTGTACACGGGATATGGGGTGACAGGCGTCGCGGTGGTGGTTTCGGTGCGGCCGCGATGGCGATGGCGACACGACGTCAGCATCAGGGCGCCTGCGTCAACAGAATCGCCGACGCAACGGCGGCGACGGCGACGGCGAGGGCGACGACGACGACGACGACCACGACCACGATCACGAGCACGACGAGGAGGCCGATCAGCAAGTGCACGGACGGCCGGGCGAATATCGCCGAATGCGCACGGTTTGACGCGCGAGGTCACACGGCGACTTATACTCGAATACGGGGCAGTGGCATGCCCCGATCCGCGGCGCGGCCGCAGTGTTCCAAGAGTCGGCACGACGCACGAATCGCACCGCTGCGGCGCGCGCGCGCGCGAAAGGCACACACGACGACGACGACGACGGCGACGACGACGAGGCACCAGCAGCGGCGGCAGCAGCAGCAGCAGCAACAGCAGCAGCAGTGGCGGCAGAGGAGAGACCACGAAGTCGCGTCGCCGAAACGCGTTCTGCTGACTGGAGTTTTCCGGGCCTCCTCCTCCTCCTCCTCCTCCTCCTACTCTTCTTTACAGCTCCATCAATTTTCCTCTCTCCTTCTTTCTCCTCTGCACTATTTGAGCGCGGTCGACGGAGGGCCGAGGGCGTACGCGCGACGGAGAAGATACAGAGGCTAGACGACGGTGAGACAACGGTGTGTCAAGGGAGGGAAAATATGCGAACCGATCGGGTGGCAACGTTAGACCGTCGCTAGCACCTCGTAGAGGAGGAGGTGGGAGAGACCGACGTATACGTGTGCGGTCAGAGGTGGTGCACGGATATCGTGTGTAGGCGGATCGGTGGTGGAGGCGGTGGAAGAGGCGAACCACAGGTCGCCCGCCGCG
Organism: Camponotus vicinus; assembly: GCF_025532165.1. Taxonomy (NCBI): domain Eukaryota; kingdom Metazoa; phylum Arthropoda; class Insecta; order Hymenoptera; family Formicidae; genus Camponotus; species Camponotus vicinus. Next base: position 4,948,789 of record NW_028141945.1, on the reverse strand, counting down.
CGCGGACACCGCAGTGTGCGAATCCGCTCCGATTGTCCGCTCCGATTTGTCCGGGTGGATACACGTCGTAGTCGACGGGCACGGTGAAGTGGTAGTAACCCTGACCTGACCCCCGCGCGCGCTACGCACCTTGGACTCGCGCTCGCGTTTTGTCATCAGTATCCCCGCGAGACTCACGGTGTGTGCGCGTGCAACGAACACATCGCCGAGCTCTCCTCCGTCCGCGTCGCGCGTTTCACGTATGTAACGGACTTATTGACGATCGATCGATCTCGCGAGCGCGACAACCGATACGCGTCACGTAACAATCGGTGATCGGCGAGACGAGGAGTAAGTACACGACTATCGTTCCGCGAGTGCCCGCGAAGAAATTCTATGGATATCATCGTTCTCGTATCAGTCCTCACTCATCTCGAGGAAATCTTGTGAGCTTAGTGTGACGGTCATCGGCGAAAGACGCGAATCCGTCATTTTGTCGGGTTCAGGGTGGAAAAACATATCGTGTATACGCTCTACACGCTCTTCCTTCCTCCCGTCCTCCACCTTCTCCTGCTCCTCCGTTTCTGCGATACGATCCGCGGAGCGACCTCGCATCGTCGTGTGTGTGTATGTGTGTGTGTGGTAGTGGGAAGCAAAAGGTAGTCGCGCGCGCTGCGTTGCGTATTTGGGAGGATTCCAAGTGGTCCAGCGGTGTGTTTCCGTCAGAGAATCAAAATTATGTTCACCAGGGGGTAGTTCTCGGACAAAACGTATACGAGGACGGTGGTCGAGCGAGCGAACGAACGCGGGGGAGGTAGTCAAGAGTAGCTTCGTAACGAGCAGCGCTTCGCATCGGAGCGCCGCGACGACGATGACAACGCGCGTCGCCGAGTAAACTTGGCTCTTCGACAACCAAGAGGATGCCACGGGGACAGAGTCGCTGCCGAATTGTACCGGGGCGACGTGACGTCAGCGGGATCTAGAGAAGCGTTTCCGACAAGAAGCATACGGTTTCGTGATAAGAAAACGCGGAAACGCGAGAGTGAGACTACGCGTGCCGCACCGTGGACCCTCTTGAGGAAAAATAGACCGAGGCGGTGAAAATAGAAGGTGAAACAGAATAGAAGATAAGAAGTCGGACGAGAAAGAGAGAGAAAAAGGTGCGGAGAGCGAGAGTGCAGAGGGGCAGACATACGACGAAGAGCATCATCGCGCGACGTGGCCTCTCGGTTTCCGGGGTCTCTCTCTCCGTGGGTGTTTTTACGCGTGCGGCCGTGGATCGATAGTTTGTCCCGCGAGCTCGTGCTGGACAGAAACGACGACGAGTCACACTACGTGGAAGAGACCCGCGCGATTCTCTCGCGTTCAACGACAACGACACCCTCGTGTCGCGAGTAACGGGACCCGTGGGAGACGAGTAGAGAAGAGGAGCGAGTTTCCGAGCGGGCCTAGCTGAAAGTGCTGCTTAACGCGACGGTTGGACGCAACGTTTCGCGTGGAAACTCCACGGTGATTTATGGGGGACTACAGCACGACGAGTCTCTTTTCCAGTATTCTGACCAGCTCGAAACCCAGCGCGACCACAAGCAATAGCGGCACTGGCAACAATAGCAGCAATAACAACAGCAGCAGCAGTGGTAACGCCATCGGCAGCGCCGCCGTCACCGTAACAACATCCACGATGCAGGACGATCTGCTGATCGAGAAGCAAGCCACCGGCAAACCAGCTCCGCTCTCGCCGAGCAACGCTCTCGACACAGTGGCCGGACAAGACAAATCCAAGGACGCGATCGAAGCGGAGAGTATCACCATCACCCCGACGACGCCCTCGTCGACGGATAAGGACATTACGTGTAGCACGACCTCGGCCCTGCAGGGCTTCGCTGATCCCAGCAGCCGCGTACCCAGCCTCTGGTCCGCACCGGATGACAGCGGTTTGCACGCCGCGTTACCTGTCAACGGCTCGATCGCCGCCTTTCAGAACTTTCCGACTGGCGGGCCCGCGGGCCTGTTCGCCAGCACCGGTGCCGCTGCCGCCGCCGCTGCCGCGGTGTCGACCGGCACACGTCGCGCCATCACAGCCAGCCACAATTTTCCTCAACAACAACAGCAGCAGCATGGTAACGCGGGTGCACCCGCGGGTACCAGACACGGCGGTCTGCAAGTATCGTCCGCCCAACAGCAGCAGCAGCAACAACAACAACAACATCAACAACAGCAGCAACAGCAACCGCCGCCGACATCGCATCCGGGAGTCTACCTGCCTGGTAAAGGCTACGCCGCGTGGTCGGGCGGGCCGCAGGCACCTCAGCAATGGGGCGCGGGCCCGCAAGCGGCCGCGGTCGCCAGCCCGGGCCTGTCACCTTGGAATCGCGGCAGATCCGTGCCTAACCTACCGCCACTGCATTCGTCCTTGCACGCCGCCGCGGCGGTGGCAGCCGGTCTGCAAGGCCGTAAGCCCAGTCCGACGTTTCCGGGCCATCCGGGTCCGGCAGCGGCGCATCCCTCTTGCATCAGCCCGGTCAAGTTCCGTCGGAGCACCTCGTATCCCGGCAAGGGCAACATATATCCGCCTCAGCCGGCACCGACCTTCGAAGTCACCGCCGCCGAAGAGAGGGATTTGCTGCAGCTGCCTCCGTTCCAGCAGGTGAGTCGATTTTGAAGTTGCCTCAAGTTTAGGAAGCGGTTGATGCCCAAGTTACCGCTTAGTAAGATATTAATAAGTAGGTGGGCAAACTTCTCAAGAATTTTCATTTATTTAATTCATTTTTCTAACAACTTGAGAAAATTAATCGAGATGAAATTGAGACTTAATTTAATTCGAGAAAAAGAATATTTCAATTTTAAAAATTAATTTTCTCTCGAGTTCTGAAAAAGCGAACTAGAGCAACAATGAATGTTCTAATTTATTCATCTCTGGAATGAGAATTTTTCCACACCGTTGGAATGAAACACTTTTGCGAGGACAAAAAGCTGCTCGACTGAGTGCTCAATTTCCCAAGGATTTTTAACTAACTGGTTTTCTCTTGTTCTTTTCTCCGGTGCTTAAATAAACCCGCCCATCTCTAATTGATTAATGAATAAGTTAAAGCCAACATCGCTTGTTTAATTATCAACTCCAAAAAAATATCTTTGGTTATTAATCACGTGCCAGTCACACAGGAAACTAGATTACACTCTTTTCCCTGTACTCGATAGTTGCGGAGATCGCGAGAAAGAAGGAGAAAAAGCTCGAAGAATCGGCCGCGGGCTTGTTGTTTCGCTCGATTCGCGGGCGCACCGATGGCACAGACGTTGCCACGACTTTTTTAACCGAGTAGCATTGCGTTATCGATCGCGGTGGAGAGCAGGTAGTATAGTCAAAGGTACCCGCTTGTAAAACTGCGCCGGCAATCATGCGGTCTCGCAGGCTGACGAAGAAGGCACGCGCGCTCCGACTTCCGCAGTTTCGCGCTCGTTCGGTGTGTGCCACGACACCGCGCCACGTGTTCCTCGTAGCACCAGGAGTTATGCAACTCTTGGAGAGAAAGAAAGACGGAAAAGAGAGAGAGAGAGAGAGACATTTCTCGTATTTAAATTTAGCCGATACGTTTCGGCGATTAGTCATGCTACCTTACTTACGACGTGACATCGTGGTCTTTAATGGCGTGATAATGTCGCACCGGACACAAGTCGTAAGCGAATGTAACCTCAGGGCATAACGTGTATAATCGGTGGACGCCTTTCTGAGAATTTTACGCAGTCGAATCCAGGTTATCTCTCACCTTGCCGCGCCGCCCATCATTTCGCATATCTATTCGCGTGATAACGAAATTGCGCGTATAAGCACTGAAAAAGCAGGTTGAAGCTGTACCGATAGCATTTCGGAAGTCTTTCTCTCGTATTTCGACGCGATCATATTTTATCGTAATTCACATCGTTGAATAAAAATAATCGATAGAGATATAAAGAGAAATAAATAATGGTATGAATGATGAAAATATGGGTTAGCGCGTTTTTGTTTTCTCAATTCTATATATTTCCACACCTCGCCCCATTTACGTCCTATGCGCACTGACGTTATGTTACGTTTCAAACGTGATATTGATCTTAAACGGAAGCTTTCATTATATATATCTTTCATGCAATATATATGGTTAGTGAATGAATAAATAATTTCGTTTATATGCGGCCACTGGCTGTTTCGCTATAAGAAGCTTAATTCAAATAAATTTAATATAAAATCAACGTGCACGTGTATAATATTACGTTGATATATATTCTAGTACATTGGATGAAATTCGTTTATATTGTTATCACTCTTATTATTTATTATGCGCTTTGTGATGAATCTCTTTAAATTTCATTCAATAATTCCCCGTAATATAATTTTATGAATAACAAAATAATATCTGAATAAAGAGAGTTTAGATTAGTTTACACACGTGCGCGTTAGATTGCTTTATTAAATTATTTGAAAGTTATTTTTTTGAGGATTGCATTTATAAATATGCAAATATTTATTTCAAGATAATTTTACATTTTTATGATATGGAACACACACAGTCTGGAGCGAGTACAAAAGATAACTAAAAATATGTGTGTAATTATTTGTTAATGGTCAAATTATCTATATATATAACCATCATGAATTTAAGAAATATTTTGGGCCAAACACTTTTTATATAATAAATAGGAATTATCGAGGTTATCATTAATAATCGATTTCACTTATTTTTTGTTATGTGGTCGCGCTATCAGAAACTATTTCGCTGATACTTATTTTGTCGTTCAAGTCTGACCTAATTCCTTTCCAACGTAGTAACAGTGTCTAGCAGAAGTTTAAGCTCAGCTATTTTAACCATCACTCGAAAATAGATCTGCATACTATTCGAGAGAAATGGCGGATGTCGTCATGTTGTCAGCTATTAACTCCACGCACCGCGTGTTCCAACATTTATATATTTATATATAATATAATACTTTCCTTCACATATAATATTTTCCTGTAATTTCTTAACTATTTCAAATAATGTGGAGCTTATGATATAAAATTGTGATAAAGTATCTATAAAATATTTAAAAATAAAAATATTTTCTAGTATCTAATAATAAATATATCTGCGATATATCCGCACTGAAAAGTGTAAATAAATAAATTTTTAAGCTTTAGAGATTTCAAAATGTGTGATTATATGTACTGATATTATATCTGAAAAATATTTTAAAATTCTTCCAAGTGTTATATAATTATTCTAATCAATTACAATTTATTAACGCTCTATACTTTTATATATCCATTAAAATTCTGTTTTTATTATTTCATATTTTAATTGACAAACAATCATTTTAACATTTTTTGGCTGATACACAAAAATTCATCATTTCGTCAAATTTATATCGGTAGTCATCTCATAACTGCGTTTCAAGGAACGAACAGGTGAGCTACAGAACGCAATGCAAGATGGTGGTTTATCAGTAACCTTAATATCGTTGATTCGATTATACGTCGCCACGAACAATTAGCTCATACACAAACAAGTCGTGAATATGCGACCCATACATCGAGTCAATTAAACTTTACCTCCAGTAGAAATTACGGTATAGCCCACGCTTCTCTCTCGAGATATTTTTCTGAAATTTTAGTTATTATGTTAACATTTAATGTTATCATGAAACTATAATTTATTCTATTGAGATTCTCTCTTACATGTGAAAAGTGTTATATGAAGTTTAAAAAAAATAATATACACTTTTAATTTTATATTTATATTAAAAATATTAAATTTTATATATCAAGTTCATATTTCTTGTTTAAAAAATTCCGTTTCAAATATTTCAGAGGGTGAATAATGAAAAATATTTGCATAGAGTTTAAGGCATTGCCTTTTATCGTTTATTACTATGAAATATAACTCCTTTTTATTCACTTTAATCAAATTCGCATCAATTACGTTATCCATCATATAACTATAGCAATTCATATTGACGTGAACCATTGTATTTCAATCGTAATCAATAATAGTAGGAATTAATATACGAGGAGAGCAAAAATAACTGTATTTTTTCGACAATTTTCTGATTTGTGCCGCGGTCTCGATTCACGCGATTCATTTCTGTATGGGAACGGTCGATGAATAATATACGAGCACAAGTGTCGCGGATTATGGAAGGCGCGCGCGCACGCGCCCAGATAATACGGCAAAAGCGCCTAACAGAGCGAAGAAATGTTCGAAGTCCGATAACTCATTGCTCGTCATTCACCTTGAGAAGGGGAATCGGGGCACGTGCAGTAGGTCGCCTCTAGCCGATATGTCGAGAGGACCAATCGCCAGTGGATACATACACATGCATGCGATACGATCGCGAGCTCGTGTGGGTAATCGCGTTGCAATACGTAAAAAAAAAAAAATAAAATTGTAACGCGATGGATATACGCGTAGAGATAACGATTTTTATTGCCGCTGCTTTTACTTGTGCGGCAAACTTGAAACGTCATTACGAAACGTGGCCTCGCTGTCGAAATGGGTCTGACGAAACGCGAAGAGTCAGAACTTCGCTTTGGCTGGCCCGCACGTGTTTCCCGGCCAATAGCGTTTCTATTTACGGCATTTTATCATGCAACTGGGCTAAAACGATGTAATAACGCCTACGAAAGTGTCATGTGGCTGACGAGTCTGCGATCGTTGGAAAAAACGGAGAGACGGCCCGCAATATGTCGCGCGAAGGTCGCCCTCGTTCTGGGGTCGAAATTGATCTCCGATAGATCGAAGGTGCGCGAAGCTAATTTTATTCCGTGTGCACGGCCGACGGGAAGAAACACGAAAAGACTTTCTTAGGAAACTTTTTATCCGCATGCGACAAGTCAGCCGCAGCTACTTCCAAAGTTTCTTGTGTGCATTCTGCCGAATAAATTTAAAGACCCCCGTATATACATATACTGCCTGCCTTAGATTTTTTCCCGTGTTTCTCTTTTGTCTACAGATTCTTTGACCAAGTTAAGTTTTCTATTGACAAAAATATCGAAATATATATACTGGTAATTTTAAAACTGTAAATGGTAGAAAAAGTTTTTAGAATTTTTAAAACATAAACTTGAGAAAATTATTCTTTATAAAATAATTTTCTTAATTAATTCCACACCGAATACTCTTGGAAAATTTGTATTTACAGAATTAATTATGTATGTGTTTTCGTATTAAAAAGTTGGAAAAAGAAATGTGACGTTCAATCTGATTTTTCTGAAATGATTTATTATTCGCTACAGTTTTCTTTTTCTACCTTTTATGATCTTTATTTTAATGCCTTTATTCTGTATCTTTAATATAGATAATGTTAATTGCCTTGTTATATTATCTTAATATAACGAGTACGTATTTTGCCTAATTTTTATTTAACTATTCTTGAAGAATTATAATAAAAAATAATTCCTTGACGAAATAAATCGACTATCATGCATGCAAATTTTTTTTGCATTATGCGAGGCTAAATCGCGTGCTACATTTATATACAACCAAAATATTAAAGCAACATACTTTGCGTGACTCGTAACATGATTTGAAAAAAGCAACTGCGGTATGCATAGCATGTCGGTTGGAAGTGTTAATTGCGTTGCGCTCTGACAACACGATGCAAATTTGTCCTTGAAATAGGTACTAGTCGAGGGAAGACAAAGACAAGGTATTCCTACGGCGAATGAAAATTACGTTCGCCCGATATCTCGATAATAAGAAGAATATCGATAATTTGTAAATAGTTTTAATCGATAACACGAGAATTTTCTTGATAACAATTTTTAATTAGAATATAAACAGCAAATGAAATTTTATATCTCATCTATTGATATTTATGATTAAATAGCAACTCATAAACTCGTAAGTTTAAGTATCATAAAATTCTTGTGGAGTTTTAATAAAATTACTTATTTTAATATTACTTTATTAATCTTCATCTTAATATTATTATATATTATATCTGCTGAAATAAAAACGGTAAAAATTAAAGTATATTTTTCTAAAACTTTGATTCAATACACTTGGAAAATTACATTTTTACATATATTTGTGGGGCGTACATTGTTCAATCTTTTTATGGTTGCTAAATCAAACGTTGAGGGAACAGAAAGTCAGAGAAGGGAATTTTTCAAGCATGCCGTTCCATTATGCCGTCTAGATGTTAACCTAATTTAACCAGTCCTATTTGAATTCCGGACTGCGCCGGTGCGAAGTGACCCAGTACGGGGGTTTATAGGTTACTCCGGTTTCCTGCGATATAGATTTTTCGCGCGGGGTGCGTCCTTCCGCATAGCAGTTAACCAGATACACACATACAAAATCTTCGGTTCTATATTTTCTCGTGTAACGTATATAATATAAGAAATGATTATTTGTCTTGTTTGCTCATTATCTGACTGTCCTTTATGTATAAAGGGTAGAATACGCGAGAAATGCGAATAATTAGGTTGAACAAAAATACCAATGATACGATAATTTAATTCTACAAGTTTAGAAAGAAAAGGCAACATCTTACAAATCATCTTGTAGAACACGTGGTTACTTTTTTTAATTTTTATACTTATCTTAAAATGTTTATATTTATTTAAAATAATGGAAGAAGGGAGAGTGAACTCTTATTCTCTCTTTTTCTGTTATAATACAACGATCTTGTATTGAGTTATTGCACACGCATATTTCATATTGAAAGCTTGTGCCTTATGTAATGAAATGCGGCTAACCGCTTACAGACGGGGGTGGCCGCTCGGTATTGAACGCTGGGAGTTACGACGGCTGTTTACTCAAGTCTTCCACTTACATTTAACTCGATTCGTTCGATATCTTACGTAATTTCGTTGGCCCGATCCGCTTGCCATGAGGTATGTTGCGGGCTAAGCCCCTTGGCATTTACCGCGCGAGCATGATTTTTTGATAACACAAACCGACCGAGATAACATCGTCAGTCTGTCGCGATACGACATTATAGATGATCACTGAAAATCCAGATATGAAAAGTTGTTATATAAAAAATTCTGAGTTTTTTGAAGGAAGTCTGATTAAAATAAAAAAGATTATAAAAATATTTGCAAAAAAATTTTTTTAAAGAGATTTTTTAGAGGCACGTTTTAGGTTCTTATTATTTAGTTATCTTTGATAATAATCTTTCCGCTTGCGGAATTATGCTATACTAAAATCGTTTGCGCAAATAATTGAAATTAATTCATCCATATTAACGATTCGCTATTCCTTTCTAGATTATAATTCTACGATGGAAACAAATTCAATCCTGTATTGCATCACGATATATTCAACTAACCAATCAAATCATATAAAATAATGATATCTTATCATAATATTTCTAGCTTGAAATTTCAGCGATATCTGTCATTCTCAAATGAACTAAATCGAAAGTAAAAACAGAAGGTTGAATGGTCAGGATCACCGTTACCTCGCATTCTTGTATTCTAGATATTTCGTGTACACGTGCATTAGACAATGAGCACTATTGTCCGCAACGATCGCGATACAACGATGATACCACGCCACATTCTCCACCCTTTGGCCGCCATCGCGGCGCGCCGATGTTGCCGTCTCTGTGTATACGTTTCGCTACGCTACCCCCTCCCTCGTAGCGAGAGCTCCGCTCCATGGAGGTGACCTACTTTGTGCTAGCCGGCTGGAATCGTTGCTTCCGCACACGCCTCGGGATTCAGGTTATGTTGCACCCTCTCCGCGTGCCATCCGCACCCTTCGTCCGCGTTTGCGGGACTGGGGGAGAATAGGGGCGGAGGGGGAAACATAATCGGATCGGATAACGGGTGACACTGTTACGTTCATAAGCGAGGAAAGGATGCGACTGCAGAAAGTCGAATTTTTTATCAAGCTTAATATTGGACTCGAAGGTTCACCCAAACTCTGTTGGCCTTTTTCTCTAGATAATTAATATGATAATTATATTCGAGTATATATCATAGAGAATATATTCGTGTTTTTTTAAATAATTTAAAATACATAGTCATTAAATTTAGATGATTCTTTTTCACTTTGAAATGATATCAGTTATGTACTAAGATAGAGATAATAAAACAGTCAATTTTATACAATGTGATTCGTTTGAAATATTACAGCAGGATCAGCCAAGTCAATTAGTCTACATTATGCGAACGCAAAATATATATACGCACGATATACGTAATAAAATACATAACTTCCACTTTGGTTCACACATCAAGTGCCAGATATGTTTATATTATACTTATATAGACGTCCGAAATAAAATAGTTGTAATATACCGCAAGATATACTGACACTGAAATATTGCGTCTGGAATTCTTCGTTTCATCCCCCCGCGCGTTATTATTTTCCCCACGCCATCGACCATCCGTTAAAATGTGACGACGACGGCGTCGCGCTCAACATGATAATTACTCGTTGCGTTCAGCTCCCCTAATGGATATTCCGACGATTACAATGAGGATGCATTTCAATTGTAGAGCGCAGACGTGCGAGTGTAAACGCAGGTAAAATAGCGCGCGCGAAAGCGGAATGTAAACACGCATTTGCTGCACCGAAGTAAAGAGATACACAGCACGAAATGTACGGGATAGGAATATTCCTGGATGGATGCGCGATGAAAATGTAAAACTTAGAGCCGCCTCTATACACTTGTCCTTTCTGTCACCAATCCCTTTGTATTTCGTCCCCTTTTTATCTTTCTACTAATCTTCTACCGGCCCTTTTATTTTTTCTCCATTATAATTGCCGGCCTGATCTACTTCCAAATATTATCTCCCTGCCTTTGTAAATTGCTTGATTTATTTATGAGTAATTAATCATATTATCATTTTTACCTAGGGTCAAAGATCTAATAATGTGCTCTAGCTATCTTAATGAGCATTTGATGTGGTTTATCAGTCTCAGTTTTCGTGCGTAGATATCATTTTGATATATCTTCTCCTCGTTTTATTTATTAATCTAGATATTTCCATAATGTAAAACTGCTCGTATAGGAATATTATGTCCTAAAATATACGAGGCGAATGTCGCGCGTCTCGAAAACATAGAACGCGAGTAAGATGAAGCGGGTCCTCGCCTTGTGTGTCATTTCGAAGATAATACTTCCGTATATCACGCAAAAATGTCGCGGATGGTTCTCCTACGTTGAAAACAAACGGACGAAAAAATTCTTCCGGGTTTCTCGTCGTTCTCGAAAAATGCAATAGGAATGCGTGTCGTATCATGCGAATATTACGTCACGCCTCGCCCATGTGGAGACTGCGCAAAACGGACTGACGCGCGATGTCATCCCTCTAGAAAATTTACGCGTTTACACCCATGTTTCCCGGACCACTCCTGCATTACATTCAGCACCTCTGCTCCGCTCGCCATAATTCAATCCCCGATTAGACCACGATGCCCATGACAGGTCACGGATTATTCGCAAACGCGAGGTCAGCAGAGAACTCCAATAGCGCACACGTGGAGCACTTGTACATACATACACACACACATATATATATACACACACACACACACACATACACGGAGTAGGAAGTAACGTCGCTTTTTACGAGCCGCCAACTTCGGAACTGGGCCAACCGCGACCGCGCGTCTCGCAACCGTGAAAGCATGCGGAGTTCTCTGGGTCGAATGGAATCCTCGTAACTGATGTAGAGAATTGATACGTGTGTGTCTTTAAGCAGGAAAGATTGTTATGTGGATTCCGTTGAATTTATTGTATTTTCGTCGGGTGTGTATTCGTCGGTATGAGATATGCGTTCGCGAAATTGCTTGGTCGAAAGAGATGTAGATACATGCCTCTCGCACGCGCAGATGGGATAACGAATCGCTGGCGGTATTTCCGAAAATACATCTCGGTGATGTATAGCCCGTAGTAGCACCGAATCCAGCGTTTCCTGACGTGTACATACAACGCTGCAGTGTTTTCTTCGCGTCTTCTTCCGGATCACCCAATTTCCCAGCAGTTTTCCTCTCTCTCTTTCTCTCTCTCTCTCTCTCTTTCGACCCGTATACCTACTCCGCGATGGTGGGGGAAGATTTGCGCAGTGGCCTCCTACCGAAGGGGTGGTTACCGAGATAGTAGTGGCAGTCATGGTCAAGACATTACGATTGTCCCCGGAAGACGGATGTATCAACGATGGCCAATAGAGAATCGCGCGACTTCATAAGAAACCCGTAATTATTGGAAATGAAAATTACGTTGGGAATAACGAGAACAATACTACGAGCGATAGCAAGTAAAAACGAATAGGGCACGGGGAACCGAATTGACGGGAGAGAAAGAGAGAAAGAGAAAGGGTGAAAGGGGGGAGATGGAGGGAGAGAAAGAGAGGAACTGCGAGAGGGTTAACGGGATACAGAGGAGAAGGGATACGCAATGAGAGAACGGGACGGCGAGTAGGGGTAGTGGTACCGGGATGGAGCCTGCACAGAGGTTGCTGTCGACGCCCTGCCGCTGCTTCCTGGTTTCCCTATATTGATTTTCCACCGCGTTTCGAGCCAGACAGAGACGGAACGGAGCCGAGAAACATTTCCCCTCTGCGTTTGTGTGTATGTATGTACGTATATGTGTGTAAACTGAGTGCCTGTAGAGACGCGTGGGTGAGTGCGCGCGCGCGCGAAGCAACCCTAGAGAGGGAAGCGGATTGGTGTCCGGGTGGGGATCCGAAGGGCCCGCGCGGTCGTACACGAGGAAGGAAGGAATACCAGGACCAGGGGGTTATATAGGCGACGCATTTGTGGAGAAGGAGGGGCCACCTTTTGTACTTCCACCGGCATGGAAAGATGGGCACGATTATTCGACATCAGGGGCCCACCCCTTTTTCTCCTCTCTCTCTTTCTCGCTCTCCCTGCTCCATTCGTGCGATATATACTCTGGTATCCGTCTTTTCTCCTTTCCCGCGTGCTCCACTGTGTTGACCAAATAAGTGTCACGGCCGTTTTATTCCAAGACGGCGGCTCGAAGGCCGCGCTCGCTTGAGTCAGTTGTAATTTTTAATATTTGTCTAGGATGAGCAGGACGTGTGCAAATTATCACATATTTTGCGAGAGATTTATATAAATATCGCGTATCAAATAATATTACATGCATCAGATATACGGTTTATTAAGCAGCAATAGAATTAATGCAGTATGATATATATAATATTATATGTTTGTATACTCATTATCTTAGACTTATAAATAGAAACTTCTTATATATTGAAATAAAAATTCTTTTCGACAGATTCGAATCAATTTTTCCTTCCATTTATTTTAACTAAGCTTCTTGCATCGCTGAAACTTTACGTTGTTTTTGAATCATATTTCACAATTATTTATAAATACAACGAGAACTTTTAAAAGCAGAAAAACGGAACGTTAGAAATTCCAGCATCCGTTTACTCAGACATTCTCTAAGAGGAAACATTCCGTTTGCGCTAGTAGACATTTTTCTCCTGCATCGCGCCCGTTATTTTTTGTTACATCGGCCGTTCTTCTCAATTGGTCACCTTCAAAGTCTCTCCTCCGTTATCGTTCTCACCCATTTTTTTCCCCTATAACTTCTCGTCTACTTCCTTTACGAGATGCTAGACGCGTAGAAAGAAATCAGGACAAAGGAATTGCTCGAAAATATAGAATGATTCTTGATATAGACTTATCAAGCAGGGTGGAGAAGATTTTTTTTCATTCGAGAAACATAATTATTTCCAATATTTCACTATACTTTGAGCGTTTACAGAAATACGTGGAAAGTCATCGTATGAACTGCAAAAGATTAATTGAACGACACTACTACAATTTGATAAATTGCAACCATTTGAATCTTCTTTAAATAATGCACATGTCGATCAAGATCCATAAATGACATTCTAATCTGATCGCAGAAAGATTATTAATCTTCGGAGGCCGACTTTTTCGAACTTTCTGCGCGAGGAAGTCGGCAATTCCGTGGCGTGACGTCCGAAATAAAAGAGGTCGTCAGGCTTTATCAAACTTTCGTCGGGAACACGGCATTTCGGCCGCGTGATAGCCAAAATAAAAGAAAGGAAACGGATGTGCATTAAGGGTGTGGCGACGACAACGACGAAGAAGATGGAGGGGCGAGGATGGCTGGAACTTTTTGAATGTACCCCGTTCTCTTTAACTGCACCCCCCGATTCGTTACGAGTGGTCTATTACAGGCCTTTCTCTCGCATCTTTTGCCCCTGTACTTCTTTCCTGCTTACGCGAGTATAGTATGCTTCCTTCTGAGGCGGAATCTTCTCTCTATAACACTAAGAATGTTATTTCTCTTATCGTTTTTCAACCTCTTCGTTCCGTTCGTCGTCTTCCTCTCTCGCTGGTTTATATATCCTATCTCACGGTACATTCGCTCCACGCTAGAAGGCTTTTTTTAATCAGAAATAAACGAATCTTCTTATATCTCGAAATGGCTCGCGATGAAAATTGAAAAATCTAAAATTTATGGACTTTTGAATGTAATTTTTTTTATATATCATATAGCGACTATGGTCGGTTTTTATTTCGAGATAATGTGAAGGTCTGAGTATTGTCTGTGAAATTGTAATTTAAGTGAAATAGGCAAATATTTTGCTACTAATACATTTCGAGAGAAATTAAGAGTTATATCTGTCAAAAAACATCAAATTTTAATGATGTAAAATTCTTAGAATATATAATTGCCAAAACTACTTTATATGAGTTATATTAATTTATGACAATGATCTATATTATTGAATCGTTTAAAATAATTTTTAGTATTTAACTAGCTTTTTTTTTTTAAAAATCTAAGAAAAATTAAGTTATAAGGAGTCATTATGAATATGAGATTCATAGTCCTTTTAATGTTTTCCAGGATCGTATGACGGCTAATGGAAACTCACCATTAGACAACATGAGAACCTTGGAACACTATCTGAGCGATATTATGCGAGCCAGCGCGGCGGATACTCCGGAGCATCTGAAAGGTATGTCTCATATCTTGCTCTAAGCTGTGTGCAATTGAAACGATATACAACGCGAGCATGCAATATCTGCGGTCGTTCGCAAAATAACGGCTCAGGATTCCGCGTGTCAACACCGTTAAACCGAAAATGCGGGGAATCGTCGCAATTGCGAGAAATCCGCTCTCTTTTGCGTTTACAACGGTTGGAAATGCGTCGAGAATTCATTGAAATATCTTACGAAAGCTATCACATCCCCGAGATAATCCTACTCTCGAATCTACGATGCGCGAATGTCGAGTTTGACGCGTTAGACGATAACGTAAAGAGTTAGAACAAAACAGAGAGACATGTGAAAAGCTGCAAATATTATTGAATTATTTTTTCGTTTTAAAAACAAAAAATAGAATAAAATAAAATTCAATCTCTCAACTGAAGATCCTTTTCAAACAAAAATATATATAATTTGACAAATGATGTAAAACGGCGCAGACTTTGTTTCCTGCCATAAATTTTGCATTATCACGCGATAACATGACGTAGCGAGAACAAATGCGATTCTCATGATTTCATAAACAGATTATAAAAATAAACATATACGAGTGCAAGTTGGATACGTCGTTCCAATTTATTTCTTGCTATAGACTTATATATCTTGATTACACGTCACACAGCAGGTAAAACGTAGGTACTATCCACTACGTTTTACTTATTTACATTGACGCAACGTTTATAATCATACTGCTATATATATGTATATATTCTGCACATCGATCTCTAGTCGTAACGTTGCATTTAGTGCATCGTTTGATTACGTCGCTTCGAGTCTATGTCTATTGCATCGAGGGTGTACTCGAGGTCGATCGCCTCGATGTGAACTCTCGTAAACCGTCCGATACGAAGCTATTGAAATTTAAGAGCAATTAGTGCACAGAGATATATGGAGTCTAAATGTAAAAATATTTACTAATACCGTTAAAATACTGCGGTATTTTGCTAGGATTGGATGGAATTTTTATTCCAGGAAAATATTCGAACGATCATGACAATCGATAGAATATCATTAATATGAAATTATGAATTTTCATGTGATTATTATGATGGCATTCATTCCCTACGTGACCGGTGCTTGTAAAATACTAGTACAACGTTACAACGTGACGATACTACCGATTCTTATATGAATGGGCCTCGAGCCAGCTACCAACCTGATCAACCCAACTCCAAGCGAGACGACTACTCGACGCATTCAAGTCCAAGTACTCTGCACCCTCCACTCGACGCGACTCTATTCGCTTTACATCGGTACGTAAAGAGACGATGCACGAATTACGCAGTGTGTACGTACGGCATGCGTACGTACGCACGTACGGGTGGACGCACAGAGCGTTGAGGAAAGCAAGACGGCGTAAGCGGCGGAAGCAGGATAGCATGCGTCTCGTCTGTGTCGTTTCTCTCCTACCCCTTTCGCACCCCATTTTCTTTTTTTTGGCGCTTATCCGACCTGTCTGCTGGTAGAAAGAGGGAGAGAGAGCCGACAAACCCCTCAGACGAGCATTCTCGCACCCT
Source organism: Camponotus vicinus (assembly GCF_025532165.1). Taxonomy (NCBI): domain Eukaryota; kingdom Metazoa; phylum Arthropoda; class Insecta; order Hymenoptera; family Formicidae; genus Camponotus; species Camponotus vicinus. The sequence goes on along the minus strand of NW_028141945.1, from coordinate 4,932,324 downwards.
GTAGTCAAGGGCAAGGGTGCCATCGTCGAGCGTCTACTTCGTCGAGCAGTCTCCGTGCGATGAAACCGTATGCCAATCAAGAGAGAAAGAGAGAGAGGGAGAGAGAATAAAAAAGGATGAACGAAGTTGAGGGTTGGACGCCCCGATGCAAAGTCTCGGATTTTTTCCTAGCGAACTTCAAACGAACCTACCTATCTATCTACTCGATCCTAAAAGGGTCTGCCACGAAACTCTTCTTTCGTTTCGAAACGCGGAGGTAGGTGGTCGTCCAAATTCAGGACAGTGCTGAATTCAACGGAGTGTCTATAGTCCGACGTCGTCATTGGGATTTATCGATCGCACTAGTGCTTTTAGAGACAATGCGAGGCTCCGCGGTAGCTTTTGCTGGCAGGTCGCAGAGAAAATAACCTGGATTATGTGGGTGTACGATAGTCGAGTATCTTTGTTTCTCGCAAGTGCATTACTGAGGTCTCGTTAAAGATATTTATCAAGAAATTAGGACAATATGATAGGGAGTTGATGTACTCTATTACAATATTTCATTAAAATCACTCCTTTTCTTTAATGCTGCTATAATCGATGCAAGAAAATGAAACTTTCTTTTAAAAATTAAGAGCGTTAACACTTGTGCTCATTTCTTCCAATTATTTTTCTATTGTAACGCGATAATGACTCTGCTCATTAAACTCTGTCCATCTTTTTTCGGAAATCAACCTTTTTATTAAATTATATCACACCATCGATTGAGAAAGTATGAAAGATTGAAATAAACTTGGCGTCTTCGATAGATTTGACATCTTCATTATTTTGTTCATTATATCGAATTATTTTGAAAATTATGTCGCGATGATGTGATTTGTGTTGGCTGTCTTTGTTTCCTGAAGTTCTTTTGTTTTAATCTACTGCGCCTCTGATCCGCAATTAAAATCTGATTCGAAAATAGAGTTAAATAATGATGTAGTATAAAGAATGAAGTCCTCATTAATCGCAATAGAGAATATCAACTTTAAAAGGAAAAATATAGAGGAAAATGAAGAGGATTTAAAAGAATAGACAACACAAAGAAAGTGGTTGATGAAAGCAAAATTCATCGAGAGACAGCTTTTCAAAAAAGATATTTTTACGAATAGAATTTTTTTTTAATTTACAATAATTAAAAGAAAATTTGTTCCTGTCATTAAAATCCCCAAATACTATGAAAAATATCAGTCATTTTGTTATCTATTTTGTTTGGAAAAATAGTACATACTATATAATAAATGTTAATAATATACGTAACTAAAATTATTATCGCATTTTAACTTTGTCATTCAACTTTGAACGCGAATATTTTAACAGTGTATATCTTTTAGATGCGAAGAATTTTAGGAATTAACGATCCTCGCGCGCTAACTTGTGCGAAAATACAAAGTAATCGAGTTAAAGTAGCATCTATCTCGCGGATTATAAAGTTTGAAATTCGTGAAGTTTATCGGCGCCTCCGGTTTTCGGTACGGTATATCTATTAGGAGAAAAGTTCTTTGAAGTTTTACGGCAGGATAGGTCGAGGTGAGTCGCCCGTTTTTTTTTTACGGAAATGGTTATGCGAACGAGACAACTTCATCGGTCGTAACTGCTGTTACATCCGGATTTTCTAAAAACTTGACCTACTGCTGCAACGTTAAAGCGCGATGACATTTTTTGTAGCGGCAAGTACGCCCACTCAACGCTACCTTACAATGCTCCTAAAGAGCGGAGAGCTTTTTAAAAGAAAAGGCTATTCTGTAATTATAAAACTTGTCTAGTTTGCACTCTCTTCGCTCCGAAGCATTTATCTTCGTGTATCTTCTTGCGCAAAAAAAAACAGCTCTAATCTATCATTTACATAGATATTTTATCCTTATTTCCGCCTCTTTCGCTATACTTTCTTGATATTATAGTGTTTGTGATGTATATATATATATATATATATATATATATATATATATATATTATATATATATACATCACAAACACTATAATATCCAAAATTAAACGCATTACTTAATAGACAAACACTCAAGTATTTGTCTATTAAGTAATGCGTTTAATTTTGGATATTTTCTATCTTTCTAAATAAACGTGACCAAGAAAATATAGCGAGAGAGGCGGAAATAAGGATAAAATATCTATGTAAATGATAGATTAGAGCTGTTTTTTTTTTGCGCAAGAAGATACACGAAGATAAATGCTATTATATATATATATGTATGTATCAAATACACTCGAATATTTGTCTATTTAAGTAATGCTTTTCATTTTGGATATTTTCTATTTTTCTAAATAAACATGACCAAGAAAATATAGCGATACATATATATATATATATATACGTATAAACATTTTTGTTTAAACAAATATTTACCAATAAAATAGAACTTAAAGAAACTCCAAGCAACATACAGAAAGATATAGTACGATGCAAACCTGTTTGTATGTTCAAATTGAAACATCAAATAGAAATAAATATCTGATCCACAAAGCCAATATTTTTTCGAGCTTGAAGCAAATATATTTGTTATTGTTATTGTTATTTCACTTATCCCATATGATATATCTTATCAATTGAAAACTACTGTGATGTGTCATATAAAGTGCAATGCGTACAAAAAATCCCCAGTCAAATCCCCAGTCAAATCCCCAGTCAAATTTTGCTTCTTTAATAACAAATGCATTTTCATTCATGGGTACCTTCGTACAGCCATCTCTGAATAAACCGCGATACGAGACGTTTAATACGCCCGCTTCGCACGCCCTTGAACGGTGCTGGCTTTATAATTTCATTTTCTGACCTATATATGACTGTCATGTAATTAGTTAGTAACATGACGGGACTGAGAGAGGGTGGTTTTAACTGCCGCGTTCTCTAGCCACCTAGGGTTTCATTAGATCATACATTCTACTCCCTCTCCTTCATTCTCTTTCTCTCTTTCTCTCTGTCTCTCGCTATACTTCCGGCTTCCCTCCCTCTCCTCTTTCTCGAATCGTACATAAGTGTGTATATAATTGAAAAAGCTGAATGGATAACGAGGGTGTGCTCTGCACACATACGGGTATGTCACGACCTTGAAAGAAAACAATTATGTAATACTCATTTTAAAATTAAACATTTTTCTCAGCCGATTAAAAGCCAGTTTCGTAGGGTGTTTTATAAAAAAATGATCCGTCAAGAGAAACGCGAAATATAATATTTGGAATCTGCTACTTAAAGATTTTACTGTCCAAAGAAATAGCTGTCTTTTTTAATACATTATACAACACACACATAAATAAAACTTTGATGTTACATTTGAATAAGTGATAAAATAAATAAAGTGCAAGGAAGTTCTCATCTCGAAATTAATTTATTTATCAATCTCTTCGCGAGATATAATAGAATCAAGCTTTTATATTTAATGTGGAATGTGCATGATAATATTTCACCAGAATTGTTAAATCAGAAAATATTTTTAAATATATTGTATTTTATTCTCGAATGTATAAAATGTAAAGTAAAAAGTTTTAGTTTTGATATTATAAAATTGAGCTTTTTGTAAGAGAGGAAATGAGGCCGTTTCAAAAAACTGAAGCTCACAATATAAAAGATTATTGAATTTTTTAAGAGGTATATAGCTTATACATGTATAACGCGTTAGCAATTTTCAAAAATTTTATCCGATATTTATTAAAAATAAAATCCCGAAAAAAGCATTGAATATAATATTATCGTTCCACACGAACACGTGTTCTACTAAGCGTCTTTATCGATTTTACAAACTTTGACTGGGTTCCAAGAACATGTAGATCGTAGAAACGCGGAAGAGTCAATGAACCTCATTCTATGATCCATCGTAGACTCGATGCGCGTTTCGGTGCGCGATTTTATTGATTTTTCACAATCTGACGCGTTGTTTTTTTCAGTTAGCGGAAGTGACTATGCGCTCTTCCGTTGTTACCTTCTTTCTCTTTAAATTTAGAGTCTGAGAACGTATAGAAGAAAAACGGGATGTACTTAAAAATATCGAAGTATTTATGGTATCAAATACACTATTTTGAATTTTGATAATTTTAGGAAATTTCCACATACATTTTTTATCATTAATGGTTCTCAAATTAATATATCTCTAATTAATATATCTTTATCTTAATTCACTCGAGAGATAAAAAAATTAAGAATTGTTTCTACACATTCCTTTTTACATTCGTCTGTTAAACTCATCGAAACCGTATCAGTCTCGAACCTTGTACTTTTTTTCGGAAAATTGCGCGATCCTTTTATCCTTTTTCTCGCCTAGACAGAAGAACCTTTCTTACGAAATCACGAAGAGAATCACAGATTAGGATCGCACGGCCGTTTCATCAGCAGACGCGCGGTGTGCCAGTCACAAAGTGGCGCCATCCAGATACGATATTGGCCGAGATTATGTGAGGAGCCGAGGATGCGGGTGGCTATCGATCGTAGTCGATATGAGAAAACTTGGCGAAGCTAAGGTAATAGCCGCGGCCGGTTTGATAGAGCCGATCGGTAGTCGGTCTCTTTGGTTTTTCCTTCAGTTCTCGAATCCTCGTTACTCGTTCCTCTTCCTCGAGATGTTTCTTCGGGAGGAAGGAAAATATTGGATCCGTTTGTAAAACGTCGTACGGATCCTCCTTTTACGGATTCCGTTATTCTCGCCTCACTGAAAATGCTAGAAACTACTCGCGCTTGTCTTCTCAATTGCAAAGAAAATAATGTGATTTTCTGAATTCATGGTAATATCGCGTTTCTGATTGATCCCTTACTTTGGAATAATATTTCTATATCTTTACTCTATACTTTGCTTTTTATCGTCATGTATCCTTCACAATTTCTGTAATTTTGGCCTTTTTCATTTTTTTGGCATTGTATAGTTGATATAGTTTTAAAGATTGCACAACTTTAAATTCTCAATTTAAACATAAAGAAATTCTATTTTTGGTTTTTTTCAAATTAATGATAATAGCCATGTCGAAATGTTGCAACACATTTGATTTTTTATTTCGACAAATTGCATTTCTTCTATTTCAGTACATTATCAATTTCTTAATTTTTCAAATAACATATCAATAAATTTTTTAAAACTATAATGGTCCTAAGAAAGTAACTTTTTTGGGAAGCCACGAAAGAATGAAAATAATAGCTGTCGTGATACAAAAATAATACAAAAGATTATTCAAGAATTTAGTCATCGTGAATATTTCAGCTTCTTTAAAATTTAATTAGAATGTCTAATAGGTAATTGATTGAATGACTATTCGATTTTTCTTGTCTCTTCACAATCATCAGATTTTATCACTATGTACATTATATTACATATCACACGTTCTTATCAGACATTACCTCACTTTCTTAAGACCATTATCTGATATCTTATATTTGACATGTTGTTCTGCGAATCATAAAAAGGTTGAATGGTTTTGTTAATCAAGCCGGTTTATATTCTGGAATTTGTACATCATTTTTATATCGATAATGTGCTGATATCGCGACGAAATCTCGCGCAATCTCGCACAACAGTGAATATAAATTTTGTCTTTTTTTTTTATTTTATGTACGATTTTTATAAAAATCGAAAAAAATTACTTCTTTCCTTGTGTATTTATTTATTACTTATAAAAATAATTAAAATTATATATTACTTATAATAATAATTAAAATTAGTTAAAACTATAAATCACGTTTTATGATTTATTTATAGTGTAATTCAATTATATGGAACGAGAGTATGTACTTGTATATTTCATTATCTAATCGAAATGGGGACGTAACTAGAGCGAAATACATAATCGCGTAGGAATAAATATACATGCCATGTATGACGTATATGTATTATTCTTACGTATTCATTCCTAAATGTATTCATTCCTAAATATATATATTCATTTCTAAATTTATACAATAATCAATTTTCATGATTGCAATCATAGTCGGAAAAATCAATTCCAAATTAGATGAAAGGAATCTATCGTTAAAATTAAACGTCTATTAAACTTTGCACGTCAAATCAATACATCTTTATTCGATTTCTCTTCGATTTATCCGATTCTAAAGAGCAATGTAATATTCTTCTTAAAGTGCAAAAGAGTTCTAATCGAAACGATGTCGTGCATTCTTCTCTTTTCGATGGCTTCTCAGATTTCGAATCTAGATTTGCATCTTAAGAAGCATCGCGTTGTTTGCCATGTAATCTCGCCGGAGCGAAATATCGATCTAATAAGAGTGCCTGACTGGAAGATTAGCAATAGCTGTGTGACGGTGCGTGATCAGGTCGCTTTTTGCTAGGAATCGAGCTCGTGCTGTTCGTGTGTTTCCCCGACTATCGACCGAGCGCAGGTAGCTTCCAGGTGATGGACGAGTCAGAAAGGAGGAATGCTGCCATCTCTGAGAAGCTACGGAAAGATGACACGATCGTCCGACACGTCGCGGCTTTTAATTATACTTTCGTGAGATAGCAAGAGAAAGAGAGAAATTACAATAAATGAGCTCTCGCAGTCCTTTATTATTTCCGCGCGCGCGATTTTGTTCCACGTCGAAAGCGGCTGATCGTTTCTCTTTATCGGATAAAAAGATGGTATCGGAAATGGGATGAATCGGCGAAATCGTAAAAATCAAACGAGATATTCGATAAATATATAACAATAAGATACAAAAACATTTCGATGATTTTTATAAAGAATTTTTACAGAATTATATATTTTTCTAACGCGAAGAAAGTCAAATTATGACAGTATTAAAATAATAAAATAAAAAACATTTGCGCACTGTTCTTGCATTTTTTTCACAAATTACGTTTGCGATTCTCCACGCGAAATGGCACAAGGACTTATTTAGAGATTGGGATGGAGTTGGCAATGCGCCTATTGACCGAATGCCACCGTAAGCCGCATTGCAGTGACCTGCGACAACATGCCCTAAAAATTGTCGAGGGAAAGAAAAACTTTTAATTGCGACGATTTTACGAAAGTTGTTCAATTCGTGTTGCTTTAATTTATGTCATCGGATATATATTATATTATTAATAAAATAATAAATCTTAAATTATTTCTGATTTTTTTCTAGCAACGATAGCAATACTGTTATCAAAAATAATCACCAAGGCATTAAAATTTAATCAATTAATCTGCAATGATAACATATGGCACGTCACAGATATGGATCTGTCTAGTTTCGCATTCTTTTTTTCTCCCTCTCCTTTCTTACTTCTCTCTCTTTCTCTCTTCCTCGTAATTAAAATTTATAGACATAAAATTAATTTTGAATATTTTTTTTCAATTTTTTACGCCGACAAAAATTCATTAAGTTAAAAGTTGTTGCCGCATCAATGTAACATTAATATGTTCTCATCGAGAAACATCAGCGCATTAATCCATAAACAGTGATCGAGTTTAAAAGTTTTATATTGGACGCATGAGATGCGTTTGTAATTAACATGAAAGCTCGCATTAGGGGAAACAGGACGTTGATTATGTGCGCCATTACTCGCTATATATTTTTTGGACCACGGACAAATTATAAATAAACATTTGACGATATATTCGAGTAATCCGTTGTATCTTTCGCCCCTGCGCCATTAGCGACGTACATTTAAGCCGTTATGTAGCCCGACGTCAAAACAAAGCTCCGCAAATATCCCCGGAGGACAAAAGATCTCGTACCAAAGAATAAAAAAAAGAGTGGAAGGATGACGGAGAGGGAAGGAGAAGCGATGGAGGGAGGAAAGTGAGAATGGATGAAAGCGCTGGGCAGACGAATGAACGACACACACTCGAGAAATGGGAGATACTTCAGGGCGACGAAAGTCCTTCTCGACCTTACGCTTTCATGCTATCAAGGTCAAGTTTGAGCTTGTAAATTATTTCAATATTTGTAATTTCCTATCCTTTGCATACGATATAATCGCGATATAAACTGTCCGCGCGCGAGTACTTATTTCTGCGTAAAATCGAATTTTATTTGACTCTGTCAAGCGCATTGATCGCAAGAACCCTCGTTAGAAAACAAACCTGTTAGTTGCGAAATGAGTTAAAGACGAACGAAACACGCGGCCGTATCTTGTACTTTCTCTTCAAGCGCGGAATTTATTTTCGCATATTTATGAACGCGTTAAAATATTGACATCCGTTTCCCAATCACAGTAAATTACACTAACAACGTCACGCCCTTGTTATACTCGGCTCGCGATGATCAGCGGGTCAAACGCTCGGGCGAAAGTCACGGCACGACTTATTCTCTCGAGAGTTTCTCGACCTGTTTGAGAGACCGCAACATTTATTTCCGCGGTCCTGCAAAACCGCAGCAGAAAAGTTTTCGCGTTCATGCGATTCGCAACCGGTAAAACATGAACAGTTACAGTTCTTTTGCGAGTAACGTACAGCGTGTCTATTCGTTACTTTAACAATTTTCAGGATATTAATTTGAGGTATATATTTGCGGTTAATGCGAAAAACATGGAGAAATTGAGTTTAAATCCGCCAAGAATCTCTAATTAAAATTATTTATATTTGGATATATAACGTTAACTGTTTTATAGGATTTTATGTATTATTAAAACTCTTTGATTAAATGTTGTTATATGAGTCAGTATTAGCTATTAATGTAAACTACAACGTGATTACCCGTTTCATCGTGTTCCAAATTGATGTGTACTCTACGAGGATGGCGATTGGAGATCGGCGGACGCCGAAGCTTCAAAGCTGTGCCTGATTAATTGACACTTAATCATTCGATTACGTGAAAGAGCCGCTATATCTCGACCCCTAGCACAGTGAATTCATTAGGGAAATTAATAAGCAGCATCCTCGATGCCGCGCATTTGCAAATAGCTTCTTTCCCCGGGCACTCCGCGCCACAATCAAATGCCCGGCGGGATCAATCTCTATCATTTGCCGTGAACTAAATCGATTGGATTGCGATCGCGAATTGTTCGTATAGATTACAGTTCAAATAAATACACACAAAAGATATACATCGGAATTTTCATGTAATTATAGCTTTTAGATATAAAAATTAGACTAAAGGTAAAATTTTTAAATATTTAAATATATTTAGAAATATATAAAATTTTGAAACAAAACATGGGTATAGAGAATTAAGAAGTTGAAAAAATAACAATATAAGGGGTACAAACGTAAAATTGATTGCTATGTTGAATAGATATTATATCTTACATAAAACTGCATAAGAAAAATTATAATTTTATGTATAAAATAAATAAGTGTTATGAAATTAGTTTAAGAAATATATCATATATAAATAATTTTTTAATATATTATAAAAACGCGTAAATACGATAATTTCATGTTATATTTTCTCCGAATATCGTAATAATAAACTCGAGGAGAAAACTATATAAAACTTGGATATAAGAAAAATTGATAAAGAAGGAGTAAAGAAAAGTATAAGAACATCTCGCATTACAACCTTCAAGATTTTCGCTTTATCAATTCGACGATAGTATCTAATGTTGCGAGGGCACAAACGAGAATCAGAGTGTTTCACCCAATCGAGGAGCAATTAAGACTTTTTTGTTCCGAACGAATCCTATCCTTTTTCTTATTCCGTTTCTATTTCCCATATTGTATTTCGACGTCTCCCATTGCCATTCCTGCGCTCATTCTTTCCTTCCCCATCGCTCGAGATCGATTCCTTCGCGTGAACGAGTATTTTTTTTTCTTCTACTGTCCCTTATTATCTGCGCCGTCTCTAATTGTATTTTTTTCCGTCATCGATAATCTATCTTTTAGTTTCCTCGATTGCCTTTCTCAACTTCCATCTCTTCATTCCCTTCTCGACATTTGCGAGTTTTGATGCCGTGATCAGAAAAGTTTTAATGCGTTCGCATCGCGTTACATCCCATTGGTACAGTGAATTATAATATTGGTAACAAGTTCTCCACGATTGGAATTCCCATCTATTAACAGAATCATTAAAATTAAGATCGAATAACATATATATTTCGCTTTATTCTCAATATAAATCTTCTAATTGGATGTCTTTCTATTATTTAATCTTTCCTTGTGACATGCTTATCATTTTTCTTTAAGATTTTCCGCAAGACTTTATGCGAAAATTGCATGGCAAGGATTCAAGGCTCTATTTCTGTACTCTATTTATAAAACTCTGACAAAGTTATTTCGTTATCACACCGGCACGAAATTTAACTTAATCAAACGGATACCACGTGCAATCTTAGCACATTTAGTGTTGCATTGGCGAGTAGTTTGCATGGCACGCATATGTTTGTAAAAAGACAGTTATAAATCTACCAGGAAGGGGAAGAGGAAGGAACCTAGTATATCTCGGAGCAAAAGAGGCAAGAAAGTAGAAATGCAACGGTGTAAGAAAGGAGCGATAACCTTAAGGGGAAAGGAGACGTCAGGGGATGTTTTCAGCGATATCGAGGTCAACATAAGATGCACGATTAAGTTAGGGCCGGTAGAGTGGTTCGGTAGGCTGTAGACTCATCAATCACCCCTGTTCCTTTCTCTCGCACCCTTTCCCCCCTCTCCCTTTTCCATGCCCTGCACCATAGACCAGATCCATCAACGACGTCATTTGCGCGTATCTAGGGGTGGATCCGGCCGCTAGCGCAGAGCATTGACCCCCTTTAACGTGACTCTCCTAGCCCCCTTCTCAGTCCCGACATTCGCCCCCCTCTCTCCGAGTCCTGCTTTAAGGCCGTTTATCGCCCCCACGTCTCGGGGCCGCAAGAATGGCCGCCTTCAGGCACGACCAAGTTTTGTGCGCCTCCAGAGAAATTAGTTTGTCGGCAGTCACGTTATGTATGAGTGTCACATAAAGGCCGTATAAGGGCTGAAACGCAATGAAAATAAAAAGAGATGCTAGGGGGAGGCTAAAGGACATAATTTAATTTTACTGCTACCTTCGTTATTTATAAACTATCATATCTTTTTTTTTCTTTATTCTTTTTCTTGTTTAAAAATAAATCCAAATATCCGTTCAATATGTTTCTTCCATTATTTGCATAACAATGACAGACAAAAAAAAAGTTAAAACGAAGAATCTTTTTCAAGACATCTTTTCGCTTATCGCCATTTGCCTGTATGTTTAGATAGATGTTCAAGATAGATATTCAAATATACTGTTTTAAATGCACTACTTTATATATCATTGACATTCCCCAGTGACTAAAGATATATAGTTGAAAAGCCTACTGCAGGTACGAAAAAGTTGAAAATCATTAATTTATAAGCAAATACAAAAAGCCATGCTATCTCTCTATAATTCAATGTTTTTATCATACGAATATAATTTACATATGATTTTCATTCACATTTTTACCAATCTATCACGATAGAAGATAATTCATTGAAGGTCGGACTGCTCTGCTTATATCGCAACGTTATGTAATTCCTGCCAAGATACGTGCAAGACATCCATAAGGTTTCCCAATAGCGTAATGCTTTCAAGATGCTGCTGAGCGCTTTCAAAACGTGCGAAAGTTTGGCTACATCTGATACATCAGAGTGCATTCAACTTTTCCACCCGGGGCAATCGTTTCAAAATTCAAAACACGTGAGTTTACTGCTATTTTGATAGAGGAAAAAACAGATAAGAAAAATATTATATGTAAATTTTTTCTTCTTATCAACACTATAAATATGGAATATTAATGCACAAAAAAAATTGATGTACATAATTGGAATCGATTATATACCAAGTGTCTTTATTAAATTTATTATAAATAGTATGTGTGTGAATGTACAATATTTTTGAGTAATATTTTTGATATGGAATTATCACGTTGTTATACATACAACTATTTGGGAACGAAAATAATTCACTGAAGATATATTCCATCGCTCAGTCTTTGATAGAGAAAATAGACATGTCATATAACAGGAGAAGACCAACAAATAATGGAGTAGTTTCCAAGGATAATGCGCAGTATTCTAATTATATTCCTTTTCCGACGAAAACATTATGTGGGTGAAACTAATAAGGCTAGAATCCCGTAAAACACGATAAAACGAACGAAACAGATAATGGATGCGTAATAGTAGTTTATCTTTATTGCCTATATCGATATTCCACTGGTTAAATTAATTAACTGAAATGCAATCCTCCCTTAACATCACATACAAATTTAAGCTTTTAATTAAATAAATATATATATATATATATATATATATATATATTTATTTATTTAATTAAAAGCTTAAATTTTAGATTATATATATATATATATATATATATATATATATATATATAATCTAAAATATTTCACTTTGTATTGCAAATTATTACATAAAATTTTTGATGTAAAAAAATAAATACTATCTCCAAAATATCAAACAATTTCGTAAGTATTTGTTTCAACAACAAAAAATTTTTTATTAATTTCTTACCTCATGACTGCTTCGTCGACTACCTTGTTGGGCTTCTTTCCTTCTTGTTCACGCAGTTTTTTTTAATTGATATTTACTAGCAAAAATATGATTAATTAATTGCGCGTGTATTAATCGTCAGAATACAATGAACGCGCGCCACTTTATGCAACATATCCGACACTAATCGCACATGCCGTGAATCTTATTGTCTATTATTGTATTAATTAAATTGGGAATCTTATTGTTTAGTAACAATTAATATATCATGCTTATTCATTATTTGAATCTTGGTGATTACCTCGCACATTATTTCGCGCTCTCCGACAATAATAAACAATTAATAAGGATGGAAAGAGAGAACAAGAGAGATGTATGATACACACAAATATATTATTATAGACTTGTGTCCTTCAAGTTTTATTATGTGAATGATAACAAAACCAATATAAACAACAGAATTAAGGTTACAGATGCCAAACGAAGACAGACGCCGAATAACAACGTACATTGTTTATATCGTTATAGTATTATCATCTATTTGTATAGAATAGTATTATCTATCGAACGACAAGTGCTAGAAGATAGCGAGCGTGATTAATCCACTTTAACGATTGATAACTCATAAGAGTATCTTACTGTTAATAAGAAACGACGCCTATTTATTAAAACAGGTATGTAGTAACCACATATATGTATGTTTACCTCGCGATACATTAACTTGAAATAATCGTAGGAATCGCAGCTAGAAAGAATAAAAATGATTATTATTCCATTTCCCGATATTTATGGATGATGACTATTTTTTAAAACAATAGTCGAGTGTATCGCACTTTAAATTTGTACAATTAATTTAATTACAATATGCCCTTCATTTTCGAATTGAGAGTTGCTTGTTTTAAATTAATTTCTAGGAGATAAAATCGCTAATATACTCTCTGTCTAGAGCATCGATATTTGAAGGGAGAGTATCATAATTTCGCAGTCTGAGAGTAAAAGACCTCAACCGCAATCTCAATATGTATTATCGTTCTGCGACGCTAGGATTCTATTAAATCGTTATCGAGCCGCGCGGGCCATAAACCACAGCGGTGCACATGTAGAACGTTTCGGATTAAAATGCGGAGATAACGCGGGGCCGCGTACAAATGGATCGACCCGAAGCCACGTTCGTTATAATTGACGAGTGTATGCGAGCGGCGACATTCCGGGTCGAGTCCGCTCGTGTGCGTGCGAGCCGTGTGGCCGCATATAATTCACCGATATCAGTTTTTGGGCGTATTTCACCTTATCTGTCCGGAATAGTTTTTTATCCCCGAGTGACGTCTGTTTTCCTCAATAAACGCGTTTAGCGACCGGCACGGCCTCTCGTTTTCCGCCTCGAGCGTGGAATTTACACCGCTGCCTGGACGCGGATTGCAGCTGCGCTTGTACAGCGACGACAGCTTCCCTCGTTCGATTCAAAACGTGAAAATTTCGTCCGTCGAAAACTGCCGTTTTCCCGGAAATATGTGGGGAAACTTTTCTCTCGTTTCGCGTTGAGTGACGGGAGAAATATTCACGGAAATGCAACGAGAAGGCGTAGATCTCGAAAGTTTTTGTATAGGTATAAGCGAAAATGCATCAGAAAAGAAAAACCGCGTCTTTCCTCCGTTTTAAAACGTATTTTTGCTTAGTACCTAAAAGCTGAGTGCTAAGGTTCTCTTAAGGTTTTCCCTTAATGTCGCACTAAATTAAATTTCCATATAAAAATCGAAGAATAATTTATAGCACATAGAGATGTGCTATCTCGCTCTTCTACGTGTAAATTTGATAAATTTTTTAACAAATACTTTGCTACGATACGTATCAATCTTGATATATATACTTTGTGTACTAAAATAAATGCGCAAACTTGTTGGGAAATTAAAAATAGTAATTGAAAATTTTTTTCCTCTAAAATATATCTTATAAAAGAGGATTGCAAATAACTACGAGGCAATGCTCTATGCGCGTTTTATTCGCGTTTGCCTTCTTTCCTGCGTGATATCTCACATTTTCTCTTTATGTTATATTTCTCTATGTGTGTATACAAAAATATTATTCCTAATAATGTAATATAGCACATTTCTAATGCTAATTAATAATTGAATTACATAACAGAAATAAAATATCGCGACGAATTCTACATATATTCTAAAAAATGACACAAGTTTAATTAATTAAATTTTTTATTCAGATTTTATATTTGCAAGAATTTAATTTTACTATACAAGATTTTTAATTTTTAAATTATTTTCATAGTATTATAATTATCATATGATAATTAAATGTTTACAAGCTTCCACGGTTGGTAGTGTCGAAATGATTTATAAACTCAATCTTGCGCGTCTCTCAAATTAAAGTCTTGCCAAATCACCGCGTTAAAACTTAAACGACCAAATATTTACAGCAACGAGTCTTGCATAAAAACATGGTTCAAATTTCTCGTCAGATGATACGGATCAATCGTGACGCGATAGTCGAGTCCGTTTCGAATGTCGGACAGCTAAATCAGCCGAGGCTAAGACCTCGGCCACGGGCCGAGCGCGAGGAAGGGATCAATGACTATAATGCATCATCGCGCATCACGCTACAGATGTTTTGGCAGTCAGCTGGTCCTCCTCATGCACTCACACGCTTCTCTTCGTTACATTGTACGCGCACGGTCGGGTCAGGTTAACGCGTGAACTCTTGGACATGTGCGTGTATGCGTACGCACGCGACGAAATATGCAACAACAAGGCTGAACGTAATAGAGACAGGCTGAAGGATGAACACACACACGCCGCGATAGTCTAAATTTAGATCCCCGACTCGTTACTTACTTCCGCTTATTTTAGTTAAAGAGGTCGGCGTTTCGCCCGAGGGATCTCTCTCTCCCTCTCGTCTCGATTTTTCTCTCTCTCTTTCTCTCATTCCTGTCATGGCCTCGCTTATCTTCACGCGATTCCTCGCAAACCTTGCGAACGGGTTAACAAAAAAGTGTCAATCTCGAAGCAAGAGCTTGCTCGCACATGGTTTGCTCTATCACTTATTTAAGTCGAATTACCTTCGTTTAATTTTGTACAAGGGATTTTTGAAAATTATAACGTGTGTTGTATGTAAAAAAAAATCGAAACGGTTCTCAGAAGTATATCCGGGATGTAAATTAGGAGCGGTGATACAAATTCTCAAATTGTGACGTTGTGTTATTTTAGCTTTACGTAACCGTCGTTCCACAATTGCAAAGTCATACAGCGCTCGTTCTCTACCGATTTCTTTGCACTCGCTTGTGTTGCAAAAAGCTTTTTTTTTAGATCGTTACTCTTGTATTTAAAGATTTCATTAACAATTTATGACCGACAAGTCATTACCAGACCGGTATTATGAAATACGGAATACATTTTATTATTATATTTGATTTGTAAAACTAATTGAAGAAAATATAAAATAACAAGAGGAACGTGAATTTAAAAAAATTCTCATTTTTAATAAATCTCTCTAATGATCTCTCCTTAAAGTCATATCTTGATACAATCCACCGCGTACCTTGTTGCCCTTCGAGAGAAATTTATTCGTTAACATTTTATCTTATTTTGAAATAATATAAGCAGAGAAAAGATTTTGAGATTAAAAGACTTTAAGAGAGGACTTTATAATTTCTTCGTTCTGTTAAGATTGATATTTTCAATATGAAAAGTTTCATTCGGAATAAGCTTTTAATTGAATTATTGAAACGTATAAAATGATTTAAATTTCATAAGATGAAAGACTTTATTTTCTATCTCTGTTCACACGGATTTGAAAGTCTTTTCGAGAGATTTGTGAAAGTACTTTCAGGACACATCGATCTTAAGCATTTAAATAACACACAAGTTGGTCACGTCAATTAATACAAGAGATTAAAATTCGATTAATCGAAGAAGCATGTTTCTCGAGGAATCGACCTGTAAAAATGTCGGGGTTCGAATTATCTTAACGAATTAATTAGATGTTTTTGGATATTTTATATTTATTTTTCGAATATTTTATTATTCATGGGTTTTTACAACGAGATAGATTTTTATTGCACGCACATTAAGCTAAAACTGGATTACAAATGCTGACAGAAATTTCAGAAAATTTATGATGCTATTAACCGTAGTCCGGTAATCGATATCAAAAAAATACGTCTCACGGATCGTGTGTAACGTCTCTTCAGGCTCGGGACGGAGGAGGACAAACTGTTAAGATTCACGAACCGTCTCGAGGACGAAAAAAAGATCCCGCTATACTAATACACGTGAGAGATCTCTCTCGCATGCGGCGCGCATGCAAATTTATGCAGTTGCGCCGTCTCGGCTCGTCCGTGACTCGTTGTATCGGCGATTTTTTCCGCTGCCTCTCCTTGTTTAAGGCAGGAACGTTGTTGCACGTTGCACAGAATTAGGAACGTTACCGCGACGGAAAATTATATCTCACGGATACTTAACTTAAAACGCTCTACGCGCTCGAGGCAAAAACGACGCGGCGATTTTGCCGATCGCTTCCTCACCGGGTTCGTTCGCCTTCGCCGGATGAAACGACCTTTCGAAAGGCATGTGGAGAACCTTCGTCGAGATGTGTCGTTATGTAGATTCACAAGCGTGATTCGCTCGTCATCCGCATTATATAATTCGTAACGAACTCAGAACTCGTCGAGTAGTATCGTCACTCCCCCTCCCTCTCGCGATTCATATTTATGTGCAATGTGCGTAGTGATATTAATTAACGGGGCTTCCCTCGCAGGTTCATTTTACGACCGAGCGGATTAGCTGTCGAGCGATAAAACCGAGAAAATTTCAGCAAAGTTTCGCGTTTTTATACAAACATGCGCGAGAAAAATAAATCGCACTCATCATTTAAAGAATTTAGCAACGTGTTTTAGGAAAATTAAAGCGAATTACTCGCATTTTTTTTAAGCAAAACGAAATATAATGCTCGAATATGCGTGAACGTGGACTCAATTTATTTACACCGACGCCTGAATAACTTATCGCATATAAAAATTATCGATATTACCACTGAATATAATTTATCGCATAAAAATTATCGATATTATCACTGAATATAATTTATCGCATAAAAATTATCGATATTTTTGTCGAGGCAAAATATCAGCTTTAATTTAGTGTAAAAATGGTTTAGAATATAAAAAGAAATATAAAAGGAATCTAGGACACTTCGTATATGCCGACTTGCGGTAATTAATATTGATCTCTCAGCTATGAAGACCGTTTATAGATAGCTGCCATTTATAAAAATGTCATTGAAAGAAGTCGCGAGTAAAGGGCAGCGTGCTTCTCGCCTTTAAACTTTTCGAACGAAAGGAAAAAGAACAAAAAAAAAATATATATATATATATAATATATTATATATTTATAGATAATAGGACAATTTGGTGCATCAAATGGTCAGGGTACTCGCGATTTGCGCTTGCACGTCTGGCCCGACACACCACGTCATTATGTAACGGGTGTGCGTCACAAAACACACACACACGCACACGTATCAGCGCAACGCCAGTATTGACACGGACTCGAGTAAGCGAATGAACGAGTGTCGCAACGAGCGCGCGCTAATAATTGTGCCGCTTAACCTTGGACATTGATTAAACCATCCTTCATATTGGTACACCTCTCGCGCGTCCACACGCGCTGGTAACGCGCGCGTGCGGGCGGACGTTATTATACGTATCGCCGCCCTTGTGCGACGCGGTTACGCGCGCGTTTCTCGCGAGAGATTCCTCTCGGCGGCCTGGAAATAAATCTAGGAACTTTCCGCATCATGTAACCGCACCGCGACGTTTTTCTCTCGCTCTTCATAGGACGAGAGGACGCGCGCTCCGAGGTAAAGGCGGCTGAATGTCATCGGGGTATGTTCTCCGCATGTACGCGTTATGTGTGCTCTCCGGGTTTAATTATTCGTGATAGTAGCCAACGTTGCGTCGTTCATTATCGAGCAGTACGAATTACGGCGCAGCGTCGACGCGTAATTTCACGCTCGTGCGTTCGCTATATGAGCCGCGTATATAAGCGAGCGCATGCATCATATTTTGATTTAGGGCCCCGAATTCTGCTCAACGCAACAGCCATCGTCGTTATCGTCCGTTGAATTTACAATCAGCATTTACGACGTTTCGTAAACGCGCCAAGTCTATAGGAAAATCGCAGCGAGCATGATTAATCGATTTCACTATTCTTGCATCATTAGACGTAATATCGCGTCATTCTTCTCATCGTGTAACGAGTTTAATAATTGACTAGAAATTCTCTGTAAATATTTATCTCTATAAATATTTATTGCAACTTTCACTCTGTATAATTGTAAATTGTAAATTGCAAGGAAAGAAGTTGTGTCATACGACTACGTAATTGATAAAATCAAATGGAGATTATTATTTGTGCGTATTTTATATTTGTAATCGATACGAATGAATAATTTCGATGTTAATCCATCTTATTTACTATAATCGATTATTAATACAAATTTTATTAAAGAACAATGCTGAAAAAGGGCCAAAATTTGCCTGTAAGGGGATTGTATGAAATCGGTATATCTTTATGTTTTTGAACTTGCTGAACTCGAAAATGAAGCTTAAAATTGTGAAAATGCAATTTTTTTTACAGAAAAGCCACATTTTGCTGCAAATGTTTTTTAATGAACAAGTGGCAATTGTAAACGAAAAATGTCTTATTTTATTAATGTTTTTGAGAAAAAAGGGAGAGAGAGGAAGGTTGTGATTACTCATTTTAATTTAATTAAAAAAACTAATACTGATACTGACTGTGATTTGTGATTTATATCGTAAGACGTAAGTCAATGTCTGAGCGCTCCTCGCACATTTTCAAGAATACGTAAACATTTTGTACTAAAAAAATCTCTTTTATCTTTTTTGTATATTATAAATAAATAAATAAATAATAAAAAATAAAAAAATTTTTAAAATTAAAAAAAAAAAATAACAATATACCAGATTAGAGATTAAAAATAAAAAAAGAGCTATTGCATTAGAAGATTGATTACATTCAAATAACACATTCTGCATACTATTTAAAAAAAAAGACTATTTTTGTTTACAATTGCCATTTGTTCATTAAAAAACATTTGCTGCAAAACGCGGCTTTTCTGTAAAAGAATTGCATTTTCACAATTTTCCCCGGTGTTTGGACAATTTTAAGCTTCATTTTCGAGTTCAGCAGGTTCAAAAACAAAGATATACCGATTTCATACAATCCCCTTACAGGCAAATTTTGGCCCTTTTTCAGCATTGTTCTTTTATTAAATTTTATTAAATTTTAAGTTTCCCAGGAAATGAAGAAATAAATAATATCTTGATACCGTACTTCTCAAACTACTCGAATTATCGTTAACGCGTTCTGAATGTAAAACGAGAGACAGATTAAAAATGTTTCGTCCTTTTCGCACAAAAGATCTCTCTAGGGGGAGAAAAGTCGCGATCGCGTGATATTCAGACGAATGTCTCGGCTTACTCCTAATACCAGGCTTTTTTTCACCACTCGGCCGATGGGACCGTCTTTCTCGAACCCCTTTTTGTACACGCGACAGCGGCGTCGGGGTTTCTCGAAATTATTACGAACGTGTTGGCGAGGGGAGGGGAGCGGCCGGACAAAATGAATAGAGCGGCGTGCATCACACGCAGGGGTGGCCCTGCGAATACGCAGATGCGTTAATGGCTCGTGATTCATATTTCGCCGTGCGGTCTCTTTTTTACTCATATTCGGCGAGTGCGTGCGCGCATTACACGCGTACACGCACATCGCGCGCGGCAAATATCTGGTGCGTTTTCCTCCTTCTCCTCCTCCTCCACCTCCTCTTCATCGGATGATTTATCTCCGCGATGTGTCCGCGAAACTGTCGAACATATGCGACGTTGTTTCGATACCGAGAGTCCCGGTGGAGCGAATCGCCTGCTTGTTATGTGGGTAATTTGATATCCGATACGCGCGATGTGCTCGTATTAAGGTAAATTATGCACGCCACATGTAGTGAATTTTCCATTTTTTTATATAAACTATTGATAATTATGTAGTTATTTAATATGATATATAATAGGAATTAATTTTTAGATTATTATAATATTATTTAATTAAAAAAGTAAGGAAAAGAGTACATATTTATATAATATTATAAATTTTGTCCAAACCTAATTTAATTATATATTAATATCAATCGTTTTATTAATCGTGATGTGGCAGCTGGTTTTGTTTATTTAGTTACGTTAGATTACTTATTACATGAAGATTTTCTCGAAGATTGTCTCGCTGTTGACACGTAGATGTTTGTAATTAACTAAGCAAAACATGAAATTTAATTACAATACCGGAAATAAAGCGCATATGCGATCGATACACGTGCGTGTTTTATTACGTTGCACAGTAGACGCAATGACGAGTATTTACGAGATATTTATTGCAATTATGTAGTTGCACCTTAGTTTAGATAAGAAGTTGCAGATATGACGTACTGTTCAGCATGATATCAAAGACACATGCTTGTACTAGAGTATAAAAAAAAAACGCTAAACTATCTCTTATCGTTTTGTCAGCAGAATTATGCAGAAAGCTATTCTATTATTCATACTATTCAATAAAAACTCGTGCGCTCTTTCATTTAATATTTAACACATTCGTATATCTCCATCTAACATTACATTTTGCGATAAAAGTCAATTCGCTTAATCCTCTGTAATATCAAACAACATTTAACGATGAATATGTCGTGCGTACTTTGACGCAATTATATCTATTGTGTCGATATTCACTCTCTTCCCTTTCTCTCTTTCTGTCTGAACTTTAATGAAATTAATTACCATATGTCACATTCGTATCTAATTCACGTGTAACTATCGCAAATTTTTCTCTCGGCCTTTGTTGTCACGAAATATCGATTGTTTCATCCAACTCTCGAGAGATCTGTTTCCTCGCGTCTTGTTAAAAGTTTACTTTCGAAGCATGCGATTCCCAGATCGCGTCTGTCGGGATAACATTCACGTACACGATGTTCACGCTTATGCAGAAACGCGCGCATAAACGGGCACATTCGCGAGCAGACAGCCTTGAAGACGTTATCAGGTTGCCTCGCGCACTCGTCGTCGTCGTGATCCGCTTGCACGCAACAAGGTGCTACAACATTTTTGTTTTCGTCCGTGTTTGCGGTTTCACTTTTCGCGTCGATTACATCCGCGCAATCCAGACGCGAGTTACACCTACACGATCGTTAATTAGTTAGCTTTGAAACCTATTCATTAATTGGAAAATTGACGTTAATTAAGCTCGTACATACGGCTTTGCGTGTTATAATACCCACAAGATTGTGCGACCAGCATATCGAATCAAATAAACCGCACAATAGCCGTCTAATATAATGATTATTAGCGATAAATGATATTTATCTAAATCATGTTTGATTATTACATTACAATATTTCATATATTCCGATCGTTTTGCAGGATATTGATTCCAATTTCCGAAAAAAAAAAACTGTTTTAAAACACAACCGCAGTTGGCCGCAGGCCGAGCCTTCAATTCAGCCAGCAATTCGCATTGAAATTCGCACTTTGCGCTAATTGCAGAGCACTACAATGTACAATATAATCTAATAATGATCCTGACTGCGTGGTATTCGGCATTCGAGAGAGAAAGAGAAATTCGATGGCGCGCTCGGCATTGAATTTAATTCCAGCGCACGCAACGTTCAATTTCCGGGATCGTTCTAACCCATTAAATATTAGTGCCGGTTAATCCGTGATTCTGATTTTAACCGGTGTCGAAAAGACAGATATTGCTCGTATGATAGTATCGCTCGCGTGCGCGCGTATTCAGTTTTATTTCCGGAAAGCCCTGACATCGAGAGCGAGATCTTTATACAATATGTATTTCGGTTATTTGTGCCGGTGTTCCATATATTTCCTGTATGTAATAAAACACGTATTAGGTAGTTTTTTTGTTTTTCAAGCTCGCGATGAAACAATTCGTCGCGTCGGCTTTATTTTTAAACGGCGAATTTAAACAAGGAAGGGGGATTTGTGCGCGTCATCACGCACAATTCAAACACACATGTTTCGAAAACGTAAAAAAAATATCGAATTTAACAAATCAGGATGGAATATTTCGAAGCTTATGTTTGCTAAATAATTTTTCAGCAAACACTTTAAATAAATTTTTTAAATAAATTTTTTTTTTTCGCGAGCATTGCATTAAAATTATACAAAAAATTCAACTTTATGATACAATTTTTTTAAACGACATGCTTAGATTCTCCTCAATTTTAATCATATCGCAATCAATTTCGCAGCATGCGGTAAAAACTCGCAAAGGTGATGCAATCGATCGACACTGCGGAAAGATTTTTCCGATATCGATTTAAAAAATAAATGTGTTACGTTCTCGCTATACTTGAGGACGCATATACTTTATTACATCGCGAAGCCCATCGATTCCTCAACAGCTGGCCGGCAGCGCGCGCTCGCGCACAATCGGGCATCGATACCCGGGAGGAAGTCTAATTGGCGACCATTTAAATTCGCGTGGAGAATCGAAATCGGAAGAGGGGGTACCCCTCGACGGGGGTTATACGGTGGTGTGTCGGACACGCACGGGGCGGATCGGACGTTAGTTGGATAGACATAGGTATTAGGTATTAGGTATATATGCGCACTAATATTACCGGCAAGACCGGCGGGCCACGCGTGTTTTTGAGTCATCGCATTTCAACGCTGATCCGCCGTGCGTGCGCGTAACACAGGTATACGTATTGCGTATGCACGCAATACAATTTTTAGCCACTCGCGTGTGCGTGTGCTCGCGCCCGTGCGACATTCTCGCTCGTGCCCCGATACGCACATGCGTATAACAGGATTTTCTATCTTTTTTATTTCCGCGCCCTCCTCCCCTCGGCCCCTGCAACGCACCCCACCTTAACCCCATGGCAACCACGAACGTAGACCACCACTCGAAGACAGTGACGTAACGATTTCGTATCACACCCGCGAGTAAACCAGCGGTGTGTTAATTCAATTTCGCAATAATATTAGTATTATATTTCATCGAAAAATTTATTAATTTAGGTCTAAAAATCTGGTATTGGAATAAAGATAATTGATTCGAGTGGAACTCAAATAAAGGATAATTTTTCGTACATATTTCTTCGATAATTGTCAGTCATCTTGTTATATATATAAATTAATTTTGATAAAATCTTGATTAATATGATTTTATTGTATTTTATTATCTTTTTCAGATTATTATTATTCCTATCACATACATATCACAATTTACATCTCTTAGAGTACTTTAATGATTAAAAAGATTCGAAAAAGATCGTGCACTGTCTTGGACAATTTACAAAAATGAGTGGACCATCGCGCAAATCGTCCTATATCCAATTTACCTGGTAATAAAGCTGTAATCAATTAACGAAGCATATCGCGCAGTATCCTCGAGATCGATTTACGGTCCTGAAATACATCTCCCGCTTCGTATAGCACGACCCTGTCCTTCTCCCTGATTCTTGCCCCATCGCGCTCGCTCGCTCGTTCTCTCTCCCTCTCCTCCTTCCCTCCGACTCGTTCCCGCTGGCTTCTCTTGCGCCCCGTACCCATTTACCCATCGCTTCCCGTTTCTCCTCTATCCTTCTCCCTCGCTAACGCGTATCGGTCTCGTCTGTTTCCGTCATTGTCTCCCGCTGCTCTTCTCTCCTCGCCATCTTCCACGCGTGTACGTACACAAACACGCGCGTCACGCACACGTGCGCAGCCAGTCGCTGGCGCGATATAGAGGCTCTGCTTTTTTCCCCCACCACGCGCCGCGCCCCGCTACCTCCCACGCCTGCGGGCCGGGGACCATCGCGGAGCGGCCATTCCTTCACCGAGCTCCGAGTAGCGCGCATCGCACGACGCTTTCGCGCCGCCGGTCGCAACCACGCCTTTTTTTCGAAACAACACAAACACGAGGAACCCGCTTCGCTCGGCGAAAAGTGACAACGGTCGAGGACGAACGACTCCACGTAAGACGGAGAGAGGAGAGAGGGAGAGAGAGAGAGGTGGGACACCGTGCGAGAAGGAGCACTAGTCAGTCGAGCGCGGCCAGCCAACTTCTCGCCGTCGGTTCCGGTCTTATCCCTCTCGAGTGAGGTAACCTGCCAAGGAGCGGCGCGGTGGCAACAAGCCTTTTTACGTTCTCAGCCGTGACGTCGACGTCTCGGCCGATCTCTCGCAGTCTCTAACGCGCGCTCGTTGTACGCGGTCGTCGTGAAAAAAATCGCCGCCGGTCGAGGACGGGTGGACGCACGGGTAGCAACGCCGCGAAGTGAGCCGCTTTGCGTTCTTCTCGAGTCGCCTTATCGCACGCTCGTTGACGATTACATCGAGGTGCGATTGCGCGCACGGTAGGCGTCGAGGGGATCGGGGAAGAGAGAGAGAGAGAGAGAGAGAGAGAGAGAGAAAGATAGAGAGGTGGCGGCCGCACTCCAGCTAGCTCGCATCCATGACCCTCGCGGTGACTTGACGGGATCGTGAATGTCGCGATCGTCGCGGGCAACTTCACGCTCCACCGGTAGGCAACGCAGTTGTATTCAGATCGCGTCGTCGAGCGATTCGGTTCGCGCGTCGAGACGAGTGTCTAAGTGTGTGCCGAGTACATCGTTGTTTTGCGACAGACCACTGATGTTTTGAACGAACCACTTGTGTACGCGAGTTGTGCCGACAGCGAAGTGAATACAAAGTGCTCCCGAGAAGAACAAGACGGACGAGGGAGAAGCGAGGAGGAGGGATTCAACGATCGGCGAACGGAGTGAAGTGAGGAGCGCGGCAAATCGTCGGAACCAGCGGGTGTGCGAGAAGGAGGGACGAGGAATCAAGCGGGGAGTCTTCGCCGACCCGCTACGCACTTCCGTCGATCGTCGACGGACCGGAAGCACCGAGGACTCTGCTACGTCTGCTTAGAAGATGTTTCGAGCGTACGGCACCGCGCCGGCCGAGACACCTTCGGGCGCGGATCTCTACTCCTGGACGTCGCCGATCTTTAATAAAGGTGCGCTCTGATCGTTCCATCATTTGACATTTTCATGCCGACTTATTTATTCGTGTTCCATCTGCTCGTGGCGCAATTTCGCTCGCACGTGACGCGACGTAATTTCGCCTGTCGTTTCTCGATCTTGACGTGATGTAATCGCGACGTAGTCGATCCGGCCGTTTTGGGACCGAGGGGAGAGGAGAAGGAAGAGATTCACGGCGACGGCGTGTGTCGCGAACACGTGATCGTAATTTTTTTCCACCATCCGTTCGTCGGCGGCCTCTCGCGAGCCGAGAGCGATATGACGACACGGGTGCAATATTGCGCCGCTAGCGATGGCGACGTCGTTTTTCGAGCACGTGACACGTCCGTCCGGGTGGGATCCGCGAGGCGGGGTGGAGGAGGACGGAGGGGGGCGGGAAACCGCGCGAGGCCCCCGGGACGGAATTGTTGTTGGAAATTGCCTCGCGGCGTACGGCTCTGGCCTAAAGCGGTTTCGCGTGGCGGATTTCGCGCGGAGGTGTATCGATTTCCGGTCTGCCCGCCGGGCGAACGTAAATATCGTTGAGGGGGGCGAGAGGGGGAGGGATAAATGAGTTGCCGAGGATGAACGAGAATTTCGAGAGAAACTCGATTTTAGGCGACGATAATTCCCGATACGGAGAGAACTCGATGATGCGATCCGCATAAAAATACTCCGTCGTCGTCCTCGAAAAATACGTACGACATAAGCGGCTATCTTCGCTGATTGATTTAAAAGTTAATGGATTTATATATGCGCTGAGATAAATTCTAGAAATTCACGGTAATCACATTTTCCCCTTTTATATTCTCTTTCATCGTTTCATCGCGCGAATATAAAAGAGAGTAAAATTCTCGCCGTCCTGGAATCCGGAAGAATTAACGCGTATATTCGAGACCATTGTTATTCATAAATTACCGCTTGTATGTCGGGAAATATTGCTTAATCGAGTTAGAGCGCGTAGCTCGAGTACTTATTTATGAATGAATATTCGCGTAATTAAACGTTCGCTATATTTTAATAGATTTCACGTACGAGAAGATAGGCAATGACACAGGTGTTACATTATTCGTCGTAATTAATAGACTATTTGTTTCCTTATGCTGTTTTCGTTTCAAATACTCGCCGCAGCAATAAGGCTGCAAATATTTATAATACACATCTCGTTTGAAACACACATTGCATATTATTACACGTGTTTTAAATAATGATTTGTCATACGTAACTTTTTCAACATTGCGTCACGTCAGGGTCACCTTGACGTCATCACGCGTCGCTCGCGTCAACGTTGCGGCGACATACTAATTTACGAGCAAACTAAAAAGAAAAAGATATCGCACGAGCATTTCTAATACTATGCATACACAGAACAATTGTAGAGAGATCTGTATTTATTATTTCTTAGTAATAATCAATACGGTCTCTCAGAACTGTACAATTATATTTCATTTAGCGAATAATGCTCCATTTGAGGAATTTACTTCAATATTTTGCGATATAATCGAAGATTTAATTTCTTAAAAACCCGCTCATTTCTTTTACTTTTCTTTCCTATGTATTCTTTATTAAATCCGTCTTTCCTTATCTGTTCTATTCTTCTAGTCTTTATTCGATATCTTTCAATTTTGCTCCTTCCTGCGCTTCATAATCCCCGCTTTTCTTCATCTTTCATCTCTGCTTTTTTTTTTCATTACTGTTTTTTGCTTCTGGTCACTCGACTCGTATTCGGATTATCGATTATTTCCGGGCGATAGAGTTGCGAGCGCCTGCGCTCGAATCTTTTTTGCGAGTCGCGATCTGTCATCGAGTAGAGTGTCACCGAGGGGACGGAAGAGCCTTGAAGGACAATCGCGACCCTCCATATATGAGGATTCTTGTCTTTTATGTAAGGTTGGGCTCTTTAAACTTTAAAGGTATTCTATACTGCTACCCTCCGGTAATCAGGTGCGTGCACTCGCTCGCCACCTGTCTTAGCCGCACGCATTCCTGTCACGCAGTCCGGTTACAACCCTCGACCCGATCGGCTTTCTTGTCATTTTCAAACAAAGCAAATATACCCCCGGGCTTTAACCTAAACGCTATTCTTAATGTCTACTTCAGATTCTGAAAATTATATAGAACTCTGAAAATTATATAGAAACGAAATACATCTGCAATTTTCTTCCAAGTTAAAAGCGTGATTTTTATTCTGCGGTATAATTTTTTTATTTCTTTTATTTATTTTACATTTCCTTTTTGTTTCTTTTACTTTTATCTTATGGCAGATTTTATCTCAAAATTAAAATTTAAAATTTTTCGCTCTATAGGTCCATTACATAACAGTCGTTTTTTGAATAACTAGAGCCTTGATACTTATATGTTTATATTTTTTAAAATTTAAACTTATTCGTTTTCATTATACGTTCGATAAATTTGTATAATCTTGTTGCACATTGTTTGTAAGCAAAAATAGATATGTTAATCTAAAAAAATCAATAAAAGAATTTCAAATAAGTCATGTAAACATAACGTATACTACATGTTTCAATTGCAAATATATTCATGAATATATATTCATAATATAATTTTTTTTAAATTTATAAATATATTTGACGTATGTTGTATACCGATATCGCAAGATATACATATTTTCATAATACACACATTTATCGTTTATATTTGTCACATATTTGATATCGCGGGATTTGATAGTTTGAGATTTTGCTTCATCTCGACGATCGGCATATTTTATTTCACCGTAAAAAGACGGTCATAAATAACGGAAACTTGCGAAAGAGACCGACACCTGATACCTCGCGCAAGGCTTGTTGTCATCACTACGTGCAGCGTTGAGTTCGCACACGTGCGTAGATACGCGTACGCGATGGGTCCATGGAACGCGCGCAGAGCTAGGTTGGGTTGGTCGCTTGGTTGGTTGGTTGGTTATTTCGTTCGTTGTGGCAGAGAGTGCCTTGACCTGGCCTGGCCTGACCTGCACAACTTTGCACCCTACCCTTACCTACCTACCTACCTATCTGTCTACCGCACCCCCTTCTCCCTCCTCGTTTTACCCGCCTATCCCTTTTCCCCTCTAGTCACGATGCTCCCTTTCCAGCGGTCGGTAGCCCGTTTGTACCCCTCGGGAAAACCCACCCTCTTCACGTATCTACGCAGCGTGGAACGTGGAGCGATGTTCCTACTGGCTCATCCTTTCTCCGCCCTTCGTCATCCTGTCAGTCTCGCAGTCCAGGAGCGCTTGTCTTACTATACTATTATAAATGTGCAATTTATAAAAGTATCTAGAGACACAGATAGGTATTTATAATTTATATCATACGTGTTTTTTTTTCTTTTTTTAAAATCATTTTGTTCTCGTCTCTACAGAAGAAAAACATAATAGTTATCTTTCTTTTAATTCTATATATAATCAAGATCCCGTAAATTTTTAATCAAAAGGCAAGCAAAAGTAGATATCGTAATTAAATCAGCAGTATAATTTTTAAACATCTAGAAACAAAATTATATTTTTTACATAATATACATAAATACATGATTTTTAAATATCTATGATTTTATTTAAAATAAAATATGAATATATTTTTGACAAGGGAAAAACTGTATTTAAATCAATCTTAATTAAATCTTAAGCTACATTTATCTATGTATTATATATATAAAAAATATAATTTTGTATTTGGATGTTTAAAAATTATATCGCCAATTTAATTACATCTATTTTTATTTGCCTTCCTTAAAATTTTAGCCAGGATCTTGATATATAAAAAAAAAATATATATATATATATAATGTAAGGAGAAATAATTACATATTTTCCTTCTGCAGTAATAAGAGAAGAGAGCAAAGTGATTTTCTAATAGCGAAACGAATTTCATTTTGTTGTACTTAGGCGTTCCGTCGTGGAAAGTAATTGCGCGCAAAATTTCTCATTAATTATGACAGAATTATTTATAATGGCCAAGACAGATAGCTCTCATTTAGTATTTGCCAGCCGTTGCTATAACGAGCATTTTACGTGCATAGCGCGGCGGAACCTGATTAAATTTTTATGCGTGCAACTAGCATTCTGCGTTCTCAGTATGGACGTAGAATCGAGAATGGATGCAAATTTGTATTCGCATTCTCCTGCAGAACTTTTTTTACCAACTTAAAATTGATATTTTTTCTTTTTTGCAAAAATTTGAATATGATCGCTGCGGCAATCGCATAATGCGCCGAAATAAAAAAAAAATATATATTTTTTAAAGAATTTCAGAGAATTTTTATTCGGTAAAATAGGCACAATTTTTTTCTTATTTAATTCGATTTTTATAGTTGATTAATTATATTTTATCTACTTCAAAAACATCAATGATATTAGTAATTTTTTTTAATTATTTCATAAAATTGCGACATTTAATAAACTTTATTAGTTCGACTTAAAGTAGTAAACCTCTCTAACGTATTATTATTATTAAAAATAAAATATCGATACATTCTAAATTTAATAAAGTATATAAAATTAATCTTAACATCATTCTTATTAAACGATACTCTACGTCATGACGTCATTTACAACAAAATCCGCTGTTTCATACGAATCTCGACGAGAACAGGTGCTTGTTTAATTTTAAAAAGACAGTCCAATCACTTTCCCTTCCTTTCCTCCCCATGCGTGCTATGTATTGTATTTTTCACCCTTCAGTCTCCCTCTCTCTTTCCTCTCTCTCGTATGCTTACGCCCGGCATGTGTATCTCTCCATTGTGACGTCGATGAATACGCACGAGAAGGAGAAAAAATGCGTAGATGGTACGCACACACGCGCGTAAAACACGAGCTCGCTGACCAGAGTTAGAGTAAAGAGGCTATGTCGCGGCAGCAGCCCGGTAATCGATAGTGTCCTGGCATCGTTTGTCTATGTCTACCACCACCGGGCTGCTTGATAGACAGAAATGGGACGTGTTTCTCTTTCGCCGGACGCAGCGCGGAGGGTATCTCGTGGACAATTGAAAATGTCATTGCTATTGCCGCGTGTATTTCTACCTACGACGAATTGGAACATAAAGAGGACGGAGCCGTCGACATGCACAATGCTCGCTTCGCGTCGTGTTATTTTTACGGATTACGGATATAGCGGGATATTCGGCTCAATTAAAGACGACACATTTATGCCTCGGAAAATTTTTTATTTAATAATGAATTTAGATATAATTGTTTTAAAATAAAACATATAATAATTAATAGATATTAATCATTCTTTATCTTAATCTTATTTAAAATTAATTTAATAATTTTGGAATATATTTTTGGAACATATTTTTCTAAAGTTGGAAATGATGGATTTCTATGCATTTAGTGTATTATTATTGAATATTTAATATTTATATGGTAGAGCCCCTCGTGGAATGTCTCTTATAGATTATGATAAGAGATTATGATAAGAAGATAGATTTTTGGTAACGCTGAATTAAATCTGTCACTTTTAAAAAAAATTAAAATTATCAGAAAATTGTACATTTGGTTAAAAATGTACAATTTTCTGATAATTTTAATTTTTTTTTAGATACTGTCACAATGATTAACGATTCCATGAAGTCTTGCTATATTTACCGGTGTAATTTCTCGATAACACTGATAAGTTTTATCCTTGTTTGTCTCGTTTTTAGCAGAAAAATTTTCAAGAAAATATGTAATTTTTCGTTACAGTATCTCTTGTCAGAAAATAAATGCCAATCTCTCTATCGAGGGAAATATTTTTTCGTTATTAAAAAAAAATTGGCAAAGATACAGGATGCCGCGTCATCGATCGTATGCAGATTGCCGGCAGGTAGGACGACGCATGCGATGCGCTCTCGCAGCGAGCAGGAAATCTGCAAGAGTTGCAAAAGATAAACCGGCACGTATATTTTACGAGGGTTTTTTGACATGCGAGAGAAAATGTGAGCGTGAAAAACTATGCGACCTACATCTATCACGTTACAATAATTAGTATCGTTGTCTTTCGGAATTGACCGTTCTTCTTAATCGTCCCGTTTCATTCGATGTTACATGATATTTTTTCGATAATAGATTTAATTGGAGAGCGTGAATTTTTGCTTTTTCAAACATGCTTTCAACATGAATTTTTTGAATCTATCTGTGTCGATCGAAATATTGATCTGAGTCCTATATTCGACCTCGTAATAGCCAATTCATCGTCACGACGATAAGACACGCATGTGTGACTGATTTTAGAAACATTTTTTCACAGTCGTATTTTCTCGAATATACGTGTTAAAATGTAATGACAATTACATTCTTCCTGCGAAGTGCGTTGAAATAATTGTCATGCTGCAAGTTGTCAAATTATTAAATATTTTTGAAAGATATTAATTAAATGACGCTATTATTACGATAATAATTAAATTATACTAAGATATGATAATTAAATTTTCAGTGGATATGTAACAAGTACGTAATCTGATAAAATTAGTAGCACACAATTAAATGAAATTTCACGCGCGTGGAGTTGGAAGATTCAGCTCGGAGGGAGGAAATCAATGGGATCCGGCGATACGTGCAAACATCAAATAAGAGCTGTCTGGATTTCTATACTATGCGGTACTCGTGTATCACGGGAAATGACAGTTCTAGGTCGCGTTGCATTTTAACGACGTGACGTGGTAACACCGTTTTCGTGAAAATTATAACTTGCCTGGGAAATGACACTTTTAGTAGATAATTCTCGCTCCAGGAACACCAAACGTATCATTTTACTGCTTGCTTTTTTTTACATAGTAACACAATCGCGTGCGCTTTGTGCACGCGAATAATGAGACAAATTGTAACTTTGATATTTTTTGCCTCGTATGTATAAATTATCATTTTACGTTGATCATATATATTTTTTTCCGTCCATAAACTAGTAATGTCTCGTGATACAAATCGCAATTCCCGGACGTACGTCACGGTCGTGATTGTTTATCTCGCGAATGCACGCTCATGCCTAATTTATCGGAATCGTGCGCATCGATTGGTTATTACCGTTGGCATAAACAATTCTTTCCCATGTCCCGGTATTTGCGTTTGCCATACGAAGCATTGCGCTCTCGACCGACATAGATCGATTGACGTCAACAGGCTGCACTCTGTGATGACATAATAGCTACATCACGAGATATCCTGCGCGTTGGAATGACGTTCGCCGTGAGTGCAACTCATTTCTTACCGACCTATTTTCTTTTGCCTCGGTAATCGTTTTGCCATAAATATTTTCTTCAAGGATTCGATGTGATAAATTCAGACATCGTTTTCTTAACATGCAGATATGAAGATGCAAATAGAATTATTACTATTATTTTTGCAAGATTTCGCGTGATAATAAATTTCGCGTGAAAGATATCTCATAATTTTATCTTGCATTTTATGCGTATCGATATATTCAAAGATTCGATATGCTGATGGATGACAATTCGATAATGTCTGCCGCGATTCGAACTGGGTTAAAAAGTTGCGAGATAAACGTGATCCAAAAAAGATCGTACATCTGGATAATGTATGTCATTATGCAAACGTAGCTTCATTGACGCTTGACCTTTTCAAACAAAATTCAACGAGATTTCGAATTTGCTTTGAAGCGCAAAATTTTTTGGCAATAAAGCAAGTTTCTCCTTTATTTACGTTTATCGACGACGGAATTAATTCATGACTGCGGTTGATTTAAGATTATATTGCAAATATTCTTTGAGACTTGAAATAAATAAGTGCGATGACACAATCAATATCATTTACATATTTTTTGCAAGTGTTAATCTCTTATTCTTTTTCTTAAAGTCAGTTTATAAAATTACACACATTGAAAAGTCGATTCTAAAAATACTTTCATATGACACATAATAATGTTTCCTTATCGAAGCTTCTTCCTAGAATAATTGACGCTATTTTGCGCCTTTGACGTTATTGATCGGAGTCGTAAACTAATAAAATTATAAACTTTAATCGTTGCGAACCTTCGAAGTTTCGCTCTTAGAAACATTGATCGTCTCTAAAGAATGCGGCGTCTTGGAGGAGAGGTCGACGTTATCGCGAAACTTTGATAAGATATCGATTTTAATCGACGCTTAGCTTCAGCCTCTTTGTAACGCGTAATAAAATGCACGATACAGTTTGCTAATTATTTATATATTCCATTTCTGCGTATGTAGTGCCAGCGTTACATTCATTATAATGTTGAAACGTTCGTCTTGCGTGGAAAGAAAACGCGAAAGCCTTTTCCGCCGATTAACGCGATACAACACAAAAGAAAGGCACGCCTTATGGCTTTCATAATTCGCGGAAAACAACATATTCCTCTTAGTGCTACCGCGCAATTTCGCCGTCGCGCTCTATAAAGGCACGTTAACGGCATTTTCGTGCCGCACGTTAAGAAAACTGCGATATTGTGTGCGCTAAAATTATCCCGACCAAGTCTGGGGGCCTCTTGGAGGACTTTTAAATCGCGAAAATCTCTCTAAATTAGAAAATAAACATCGAGTTTTACTGCGATTTTTTTTCTTTTGAAAGAAATGATTTATCGACGGAATTAATCGATGAAATACGCTTAATTATTCGATGTAAAATTTTTCGTTAATAAACGTACTCTCGATTATTAATATAATAATCTTATTCAATTTCAACAATATTCGACTAATCGCAACACAATCCCAATTAATTTATTAATTAACGCTTATAGTGTTACGAGGTATTTTAGCTTTTGCATCGGTGATTGAACAATTGAATAATCGGCCTTTCGATATAAATTTCAGAATTATACGAGTACATCTTTATTCGATTAACACGAGAAATAACGATAAAAACGAATAAAAAATAATTGATAATACACGCTCGATTTGTGGTTGGATTAATATTTTAAATAGAAAAAATGTTAAAATATGTGGTCATGAGGGAAAGAATGAAGGCTTCGGTAGCGTGGAAATCGCGTTTTACGCAGATACGCGAAACTGCCTCGTGCGAAGAAAATTCGCCGATGATTTCTATCCGACCACATCCAATACACTCGCTTTTCTTTCCGTCTCGTTGATTTCGTCGATGTATCGCCGTGAAAATTCTCTCCTTTCCTCACCCCTCCCTCCCCTCTTCTAATTGCATACTCGAGATACGATCGCTTTTCGCACGAGCGTACGACACGGATGCAGGAAGGAAGGAAAGAGAATCGAATTGGAGAGGGAAGGGAAGAGAGGGGAAGAAGGGAAGAGGGCAGGCAAAGGGACGCCGAGAGTAGGAGGAAGAGTTATCACGGCCGGGCTGTGTAGGAGAGTAGGCAGGTAGGGGATACGCATGTCAACTGGAGGGCATTCAACTATCGATCGCATAGTTTCCGCCACCCTCGAGAAGAGAAGGGAGAGATATACCGCTCGTCTTGTCTCTCCGTCCCTTGCTGATATTCGCATCCTTCCTCTCTCCTCCCCCTGCTCTATCCCGCTCGACCTCCTCGCGCTCTATCGCTCGCTTCTTCTCGCTTTCGTTCGCTCTTCGAGAGTCTCCCTCCCTCTCTCTCTCTCTCTTTCTCTCTATCGACTCTACTCGTTCCTTCGGTTCTATCGGTTACTTTGGCCTCTTCGATTATCTTACCCCTTCTTATCTGCTTTTTGTCACTCTATCGGAAGGTTGTGAGGGTCTTGGTTCTTCTGACGCGCGAAAATAATCTCTATAGTGTTAAAAATTAACTCACACTAAAATTACATGTATTTATAAGTGTTGCAAGATTTTTAGATTGATTATCTCTAAATGCAACAATTTTTACGTTAAATATTCTTTCTATTTATCAATATTATCGTTTCAACGCTTGCATTCTGTGCTGTTTTTTTTTTTGCGTTTGCTTGCGTGCTTCTATCGAGCACGATGAGGGAGATAGAGCGAAGAGAATGAGCCGCCTGCTCGCAAGCCGCGCAATAATTCCATTCAAGAAATCCGCGTGCGTTTGTACTCGCAATACATGACGCCGGAAGTTTCGCGCGTTTTGACGCAAGTGCGCCGGAAAACGAGACGCAACGGCGGACGCGAGGCGTATCTGCCGCTCTCGCGTGATTGTGACGTCGAATTGCGGTCGCTCTTTCATTTCTTCGTCGGGGAAACGCGATGCAGCGGCATCGACGATTGCGTTTCGATTCACCCGATACTTAGTCGATTGCAGCTGCCTGAAAAGTATTCGTGCGTCTCGTGTTTGTGGAATCACGGAAGTGCCTTCCGCACGCTTTCCACGCGAAAACGTCGTGGAGCACGCGACGGTTGCAGGCAATGCTTGCTCGATAGACATCTCTTGATATTTCATGCATCTCGTGCCTGGTTGATGCCGCAATGACGGGTAAAATGATTGAGCGAGCGAGCGTTCGGTAATTAAGAGATCGGTACAATAACGGTCTAAATTTAGATTTTATTACTTTGCGGTCAATATCTGCAACACCGCATGCATATCGATTTTTAGACGAGTATGAAATTTCTCATACACTCTGTACACATGTCTACGTGTGAGTATAAAAATTAATAACGTTTAGACAATTATTCCTCGTTCATCCATGATAAAATCACATGCATGTTTGATTTAGAAAATTATTTCGAGGTATCTTTCTCCCTGGGAAAACGTGGAAAACGCGGAATTCTCAGGGGTTTCCTTTGTATCTGAAAAAAGGAAATTCTCACGAAATTTTTAAAACAATTTTTTCTTTAATAATTTTGCCTTTGTATAGTAAAAACAAGCTAAATAAATATATTATAAAAAATGAAATTTTTATGCATGTAAAAAATGCTTATTTTAAAAAAGTTATTCAGTTTTTCTTCAGTACATTCTTAGCACTTGAAACTTGAGAGGCTCTGTGTTTTTCCTTCATGAGTGAAAAATATTAGAAAAATATGATATAAAAAAAAATTATTTTAGAAAATTGAATAAAAAAAACTAAAATATTCTCTTTCTTCCTAAAATTTTGAACAAAAATATCTGGAAGACGGGAATTTTTTAACAAGATTTTTACAGGAATAAACACTGTATTTTTACGCGAAACCGAGAGAGAGAAAGAGGAAAAGAGAGAAGCAGTTACGTATCGCGATAAAAGAGTACTTCCGCAAATATACGGGCATAAACACGCGCGTTGTACTCGCAACGCGTTAAATCCCGCGCACGGTCGAGCGCAATCATGAGCAACCGTAATAACGTGCATAATGACGGCGGAAGGGCTGGGAGGAAACGTAGCAGGGAGGAGGGAGACCGCGCGTTCCCTCTCGGTGGGGTGAATTTTAAAACAACCTTGGAGAGCCGTGCGACCCACGCGGCGACGATATACATCGACATGGTTTGGGGACAGAGGGTGACAGATACCGTGAAACGGGCCGAGAAATCGGTCGATCGCGGAACGCGGGGGAGAAAGGGGGTCGTCCCCTCCCCCGCCCTCCTGCGCGTATGCGGGCCAGCTGATCGGTAGGACGCACGTGTAACATGCGCCGCACGGCCCACACGTCCGCTCGTCATCGGTCCGCCTGCGGATGCATTTCGTTAATGATACACGAGACGATATATTTAAATTTAGCCGTGTGGGCCCCCCGAAGGGGCACCCGCATCCCCTCGTTCGCTAACTGCGATCTACAAATCGGCTGGCGGCGGCGTATCGGCGGCCACGTGGCGACTCGCGCTTGTTTCGAGGTGTCTTTCACTTTCTCGCCCGCCTCGCACCTGTATCCTGTTTCGCTCTCTCGGGCGATTGTATTTCTGCACGTCTAAACATTTATATTTCTCTCTCTCTCTGTGTCTCTTCCCTTCTCTCTTTCTTTCGTGCGCAATTATATTGATTGATTCACAATTATCTCAAGTATTTTAGATTTCTTTTATTGTATCTGTATTATATTGCTTCATAATAATGCAAACTTTAACTTACGTTAGGTTGCGCAACTTGTTATACGAAATGTCAGTATCACAATTAAGCACATTCTTGATTCCAGGAATTTGAATCATTACGCAAGTTAAAAGTTTAATCATTAAAAGTTGAGAAATTATAATGTTTATTAACATTATAATTTCTCAACTTTTAATGATAAATAAAATGTTCGTAAAAGCAAAATGTTTATTTCTGCTTTATCGAGCAGTAAAATGATATATTAAATTAAAAAAAATATATACATGTTACATTTTTTTAAAGATATACACAATAATTATGCACAATGGGAAAAGTAAACTTCGTATGTTGTAGGAAGTTTTTGAAGAAATATCGAGTTTGAATAGGTTCGCGTGTCAAGATTCTCCACGAGTAATAGAATCTATTGGCGAAAAGAGATGATTACGTATTTGTATTCTGAGTTATGAGTACGTGGTCATCGTGTGCGTTGTGCAATGTAGCGTTTGTCGTCCCACGTGCAATTTTATTGCGTTATCCTTGTACGCAAACGTGTCATCCGCAGAAAAGTTAATTGTCTTTTATGAACCATCGTGTCTGCATAAATCTCATTCGGTCTCGGCGAGAATAGTGTTAGAGGTGTTGCTTAAAATCAAAATACCATACAATAGATAATTTAT
Source organism: Camponotus vicinus (assembly GCF_025532165.1). NCBI lineage: Eukaryota > Metazoa > Arthropoda > Insecta > Hymenoptera > Formicidae > Camponotus > Camponotus vicinus. Next base: position 4,894,372 of record NW_028141945.1, on the reverse strand, counting down.
CTTTAATAAATTTCAATTTCTTCGTTTATATTTTTGTCACATGTCTGAATTAGCTTGCATCGAGACATTCAATTTAAATCTGTACAAATAATGTATCCTTCATTAATTTTCATACTCTTAATATATATATCCTCATTTTCACGAAATATGGCGTAAACGGAATATATATTGAATTACAAAATCTAATCTGCATTGCTCCTCACACATTATACGCTCTCTTGAAAGAATTTCTTTCTGTAGTAGTTAATAATTTGCATTTTTATGCGGCACCCATCCGGCTTTTATCAAGTTGCATCCGCATGATGCAAAAATAGCTTCCTCGACACACTTCGGCATGTAAATGATTGGTAAGGACGGGGGTCGTAGCCCTCACAGCAGCAAAAGTTTAACGAAAAGTCCGACACACAGGTGTAGTTCCTTTTATGGTGGTTTCAATCGTGTCCCGTTCATTTGTATGTACGCGAGTGTGTACGCGGATTGTGTCCTTCTCTTTCTCTCTCTCCCTCTTCCTCCCTGTTGCTGGGTAAAACGTGGGAAGGCTCATTGTGAGATAATTCTACACTTGCTAACGGTTAGAAGCGCGTGCTCATACGGCACTTCCGTTTGACCGAGTTCATCCCGAAGCGCAATCGTTCGGACAATGCAGGCAACCGAGCAGGAAATTAAATTACACGAAATCTCCATGTCACACAAGCGAACGGTCCATATTTCTCGCGGCTGAGATATTGTTTTTGTGAGAGAGAGAGAGAGACCGAGAAAGATTGTTTGTGTCTTTGATGGGTATTCGTCGACGGCTGGTTGCTGCTGTTGCGGCTACTGCTGCTGATCGTTACGCGAAATCGCGGATACGTGCCGCTCATAACATCATATTGCGCGACGTCGTGGTTGAGCAAGACGAATGATATTGTTGTCAGAGCGCATCATGATTCGCGATACGTGATTTCTGATAAACAGCTGATTCGCCGATAAATCATTAGATGTTATTCGGTATTCATTAAGTTGACGTTTCGGTTTTCTTCCCGATAGGTACTTGAGAAAATTTCTTTTTTTTACGCATGCATACGTTACGAAATACGTACTGCATAATTTGCATCAGTATTAAAGAATATATTGCATTTCTCCATTGACGTAATAACGGATAAATTAAATTGCTAACGAGAGGTAAAATTAAAAATCGACACAAGGGGAAGAAATTCGTCGGATAATATCGCGCGAATTGCTTTTCCCGTTATTTTACGGTCGATATGTACAAGAAAAGGAAACGATGGTAATGTCTATATCGTATCGATACACGTGTCTCTTGGACGTACGTTGGGGTTCAATGAAACTGCGTATTGATTCATATGAAACACATCATTTAGAAACGGCCGAGGAAAATTGTCGAGCGTCGTTGAATGCGCGTTCGCGATGGAAACTTTACAGCTGACTAAATCGAAAAATCGATACTACGGTAGACTGATTATAGAGCAGCGACGATGGCGGATGGTCTAAGAATAAAGTTTACTATTCGTCGTCGAGCTAGTTTCGCGCGCTATGACATTGCGTGCTCGTGTATATGTACGTGTATACGCGTGTATTTGCGTGCACCGGTAGCAGTAAGCGAGTCGTTTAGTCGTTTTTAGTCTTATGGTCAAACCGGTGGAATGACTTTCTACGTGAACCCGTGTTCCTCTCCTCCTCCTTCCCCCTTTCCTCGCCGTCCGCAGACCAAAGTGTCTCTCTCGAGTATAATGAAATTGTAATTCCCAAGAAGACATTACAGGTCGAATAATCGATCGTGGTCGATGACGTAACGTCCGCGAAGCAATACCGCGCGACGTGCGAAAGTAAACGATGGTTGCTCGGTAATGCAACGTAATTTTCAAAACTGGTAGCTCATCTGCGCCCCAGGGCAGATGAAAGAACTTGGCGTTGGCGATAAATCAGCGCGTGGGAATTACGCGTCGTGAATTATGCCGTAACGTGACGAGTATCACGTTAATAATGTTAACGGTGGTGTAATTTTGACGGTTTGATGCGCCTCGTAAATAGACGGCTGTAATGGCAAATTCCAGCCACCGTTACATTAGTTCCGCACAGTAATACATTAGTTTTTACAAAAGATCAAAATATTTCATACGTATATATTTTTGGGGGGATATTAATTATATTGATTATTAAATATTATTATTATGTATAATTATTAAATATTGCAAACACATGGAAGATTCCATTCGTTAATCGTTAATTAGCCGTCGTTATTTAGCCGTATAATGTTTATCATTGTCTGTTAATGAGAAGACATTACGGACCTAGCACGATTCGCGTGGAGAAACACGTTTCTATGTCTCCTTTCCATTTGTTTATCTTCCCCGATTCGACCGAGGCCACACCGCCTCACTCGCGCTGGCCTTACGTACGTGCTCCCTTCGTTCGTGTAATGCCTTGCACGCATACATGTTGACGTTGCATCGCAACGTCGTACGTGATGCGCGTCTCTTCGCCTCGCGCTTTGCAAGGACGGGAATAGAATCGAAACCGGCTGCAAGCGACATAAGCGCGCACGTCCGTCGATGGCTTTTTTCCCCTTTTCCTCTCTGCCTCTTTCTCTCTCTCTCTCTCTCTCTCTCTCTCTCTCTTCTCTTTTTTTTCCTCTTTTCTTTTTAAAGTCGCGTCCAGTGTCGACGAGGAACGAGCGAAGTGGCGAGACGAGAGCTATCCTGTGAAGTAGCAACGCCGCCCGTATTCCCGTGTCAAACGGGCTGGATCTTCCTCGCCGCTTTCTCTCTATTGTCGATTATGCAATACCGATGCGATAAATTGTCCTTAAGAACCTCGCGCATCTCGACGAAGACACCGGAATCGCTATTGCACTCGAAGCCAAGCGCTCCTCACTTTATTGGAATCGTCTTATCGCGCTCCGGTAGACTCGACATTTCATTATCGATCACGATTATTTCGTATCGCCATATTTCATTGATTCCGAATCAACAGAAGCTGTGACGATGGCGCAATTTCAACGGATGCAATTCTTTCCCGTCGTGAAACGATACGAATAATTAAATATACGCTTGATAAATACGGTTCGGAGGCACATTAAACTATTATATCACAGATTGAATCGGATATCCGGAGCACTTTTTCGCGCATCTCTCGTAGTTACTCCTGATTAGAGTATGGTTAATTAGCGGTGTTACTTTGTGCTCTATTTGCTCCCGCGCGATTACGGTATAATCATCCGGCATTACATACCGACACACCGGACTGCCGTATCGCTGTATTAATTGCCAATCGTTCCGTGCCTTTTCCCTCCGAGGTTAACGCGCACGCGGCTCTCGCGGAGTCTCTGTTGAAATATTCGGATCTGAACTTTGGCTAATGGCGTGATGCGCGCTCTCTTCTCGTGTGTACATTAGACCGAAGATTGTGATTACTGACGTAACGTGTTATTTCTGCGATATCTTTCATATGGAGAAACGTGCGCGCGACCGGTTGCACGCTTTTAAGATTCCGGGCTCGTCGGCGATTCGCTCCAAGGGATGTACACGCGAGAGACGCCAGCGGAAAACCGTGATATCGGTACACGAAACGGGTGTTTACGGAAGAAAGCGCGGTCTCTCTCAATAGCATGACACGATCCAGGTGCTCGGATTTCGCGCGAATCGAAACGACGCGCTTCCATCGACATTTCTCTCGCCGACTCGCGAAACATTTAAAAGAGCAGCGCGTCTGAATTTAGTTTCTACCTGCATAATTCATCACGGTGCGACCTGACGCGGAAATTACGTTGATATGCGGTTTGACAGTACAATTGACGCGGCAAAATAAAGAAACTGATCGAGTGTCTTTACACGAAAGTCTTCTGTGGAGAATTCGGCTTCCGGCAATGAGTCATGTTTTTGCATCCAACATTTGATCGAATCGAAGAGATTTGGCTGCATTCTGTAGCTCTTGTCATGAGTTTTTAATTAGAATCATTATTAATCTTATATAATCTTATATGTGCGTTTGATAGTTAAACTTGAAGAAATTATATATAATATCGTTTTATCACAAGTTTCTTGCCGCAAAAATTCAATTTTGATTTTCTAACGGATTATTTATCATCGTGTTAGTTTTTGGCAAGAGAGGAGAAATGTATGACGTAAACTTGACCGTGATAAGACCAACGATATCGCCGGGCAACACGATTCGCTTTATCCGTCACACTTGGTAACACTCACGACGAGAATAGTGTCTTTCGAGGAAAGTATTAAGTCTATAGATATTCCAAGATGAAAGGACACTTATGCGTGAACGAGTATCGTCGTCGCGATTTTACGTAAGGCCTCTTTACAATAATAGCCGGATTACGTAAAAGACAGGGCGTGCGTGTGCGCGATGAGGATAATAATAGCGTCTTTTTTACAGAATTAATCGCTGGCGCACGTGGTGGTGTTTGTTGGACGCGGATTATTCTCCTATTTATACGGGTTAACAATCTCGAATCGCCGTAACGTGAACTCCACAGCACGATCGTTGCCATACGCGAATGTTGAAAGCGATAACGATTGCCACTTATAATGCAGCAGACAGTAACGTGGGTCCATTTCTCATATTCTTCACTTTGCACCGCTATTATTCACTTTTGTTTCTCTATCTTTTTCACGAGAGGATCCTCTCAGGTTGCCTTTCGCTCTTTCATATGCTTTTTTTTTGCTTTTGGAGCTCCCTTCCGATCTTATCAAGTATCATACTCGGCTAATTTTTAATATCCTCTTTTTTAAATTCTAATCTATATTATTTAATATTGCATTATTATTTTTAATTAAAATATTTATTATATATTAATATCACATTTTTTTATTATTTTTCCGTTCATTTTGTGTGTATATATTTATATTAATTTCTATATGTTCTATATTTATTGTGCTATACATTTTTTCTTTCTGTTGTTTTTAGAAATTTTTCTAGAACACGATAAAAATAATCCTATTTTTTTCTCTCATCTCTTTTTCTTCGCGCGTCTCTGTCTTTCCGATTCGAGCTCTTGAAGACTTTCGACGTTGTCGTTGCTACTATTCTTAGTCGTTCAGGCTCGTCTTTTCTTTCCAGCTCTACATCGTTCCTTTCTTGGTCACGTTTACTCGACGAATGTTTTCGTCGATTCAGCTTCGATAATCGCGCTTGACGTACGCAATTTTTGACGACAGAGGATTCTTGTCTGATCGGGTTGACAAATTCCGCAAGTATAGTCAACTACCGAGAATTATATTTAAATTTATAATACTGAAGGGTAGAAAGAGATAGATGGGGAGAAGGGAAAAACTCTTGACTCGTTCGATTATCTGAATGCCATAAGGTCCATCTTACGCGGCATTATATCACATCGTATGCTGTTATGACATCGAATGTCGAGTCATTATGAATGCCATGACATTGACTAATACTGCATGCTAATATGAGAACTTCTCTCCCGATGAGTCGACGGTAAAATTTTCAATGGAAAAATGCTACGTATGTTCTCGAGAAAATTCCTTTATAAATCTCTTAATTTTACTTACAGAATAGTCTTTTCTTTTTAGGAAAAATATTAGATATAATTCAGAATTTTCAAAATTACAATACGAAAGAGACTATATATTTAACTTGATTCAAATGAGCATTAACCTTGACCTTCTCTACTTAAGAATTTATTCTCCCAAAGGGATTATGGAAAGTATATGGAAATTATACAGAAAGAGAGCTCGAAATATATGTATAAGTCACTGTTGAAATTAAAATTCTCACTTTTCTGCGGCACCGTACAGATATTTGTCTCTGTATTATTTTCCATATATTTCTCTACATTTTCTTTCCTCTGCGCGCACATTATTTCGAATTTCCCAGCTACAATTGTTGCGATATTTTGTCACGTAAAGATTTTATAGCTGCGTAAAGTTTGAGATATTAAAACCGCGCTCGGTGTAATACCCATTATTGCGCGATTGCAAAAACGCGCGACGTATATACCCCGAGCGTGCGTGAAAGATTTCCTTTCTTTCCTAATTACACCGCGCCGCGAAGTCGCAACAAAATTGCATCGTTGGAACAGCACACATACACACCGATCGTGTACAAATTAACCGTAAAAGGAAACGTTCGTCGTGAAATTCTCGCCGTCCGCCCCCGTAGCAACGTTTCTCGTCGAGGGTTTAATCCCGGACTTTGCTGATTATGCGAATTGCGTCGTGTGTCGCAATGCTCGGACTATCCGCTCGCGCGGAGAGTTTCCATGTCAGGCTATCCGAATTCGAATTTCGGTGATCCCGCGCGCGCCCGTAATCCTATTGCGACTCGATTGTGTCCCGACACAATCGGCATAATCCCATTTCAAGTTTCTGCAATCCGGCGCGGCTTATACGGGATCGGGATGAAATTTCGGATTCGACTGGTCTGAGCGACGCTTTTAATGCGAACGGGCAATATTGGTCATATCCCGGCGATCATTAGGCACTCCTCCTCATTAATGCGTGCGTGCGACAGCCAAGAAACCGCGGCTATGCGATTATGCGTAAGAGTATGCGTGCAGGCGCGTGCTTTCGTATGCAGATTTCATCGCGCCGCGTCGAAAGCAGACGCGAGGATGAATAAAACACAATTTTGAGCACCCTCGTATCGTTACGTCATGGCAAACGGTACGTTTCTCCAGTTGCTTGAGAAAATTCCTCCAATTTGCGTTCGGATTTATTCGCATTTTGCAATGTCCGGTTGAATTAAGTACGTATCCGAAATATTTTAATTATAAATTAAACTTAGGAAGATCATTTTTGCTACATAATATTTGGACATTCTATAATATATTTATCTCGGTATGATATGCGGATAAAAATCAATGCAAATTCTAAAAAAATATTTAAAAAATTATTTTTTATTTTCTTATGTCATATTTTATTACACTTGAATTTTCCTTTTATTTTCTATGGAATTTTAACGCAGCGATAAATATTTTTACACATTATTCAGGTAGAAAAGAAGATCAAATATTACTGATATGGACGCATTTCCATATCGAAACTCTAATGTCTCGCGTAGCGTCAACTTGAAGAAGAAATAACCATGCCCGCGCATCTATCAATAAAACATTTGAGCGCAAACTTCCGCGAAATTTCTTGAAAAATTCGCATCCGATGCGCGCGTCCCGATAGAAATCATCGGCGCTTTTACCTGGTTAATATGCAAGCAGCGGGGGACGCCGCGTCACATCGTTGTCGCATAGAAAGTCGCAGGAGAACGTTTTCAAGAGCGTATATGAATATTAAAAAAAGAAATTAATTGCTATCCGCCGGCGAATGTCTCGGAAAGAATATATCATGCTTCTTCTTTCCTGAAGATTGTTGCCTGCGACGACAGCGGACGATGCTATCGCGAGGTTATCAATGATCGTTCGATTCTCGCGCCGGAAAGTGTGCAATGCGATGCTTCGGTGTTCCTTTCTATTAATAATAAGCACACCTTAATCGCGCCGGTAACGCTTAATTGAATGATGGCTTTATCGTATCAGATGCCTTTCATCGAAAGTGCTGTCGATTCTCAGATAACTTCTGTTTCGAAAGAAGCGTGTCGAGTCTTGGCAGGCATTCTCTCCTTTTCGCTCCTCTGCTCGCGAATCAATAGATGCTTCCTCGATTTTTTTCACATTTTAAGGCGAAAGCGTCATTCTTGCGTCGTCGACAATTCGCGAGACTAACTGAAAGGCATTCATGCACGATCGCATTTAAATCGCGATGAAAGCGTGTTTTCCATCCCTTTCGATTGTCACATCCCTTTTCACATCGCGCGATAATTAATAAATTTTTCTGTAGAAATTTCGAATTTTTCAAATCATTGGACAAACGTCATAACGCCTTTTCAAAAGTATAAGCTATTTTCATCTTGTCTTTTTGCACGAGACTGGAAAAATTAAAGAAATATTGAACGACATAGTTAAAACAAAAAAGCTTAAAGTGTCTCTTCCGGTGATTAAGTTTTATTTCAACTTACTGCACTTGTACAAAACCCTCTTCCGTTATCCATTTCAATGATTGACATCGCCTGCAGTAACATGTATCATACATTGATCATATGTACCGCAGCTAAGTGGGTCAATATGCACATCCGTATATCGTAGTTATGACACTGATGACTGCCTAATTGAATGGACTATGATCTACCGGGTATCTTCAGATTTAATAACTCGATATTGAGCATCGTATTGTGCCTTAAACAGGTCTGTATCGAATTAACCTTTTTGTTGTTGAAGATGCAGTGCTCTCACAATATGCATTTTGTACTCACTGTACTCGAGCACTTTAGCAAGCGTAATCAACCGAATTAAATGGACGAATTGTAGACTGTGATGTATACATGTGTCTGTCTGTGTAATACAATATTATATTACATATATGTTTGACGGTATAATTATAAAACGCGTAACATTATTTTACACAAGAAATTTTAATTAGCGTTGAAATGTACTTTAGTTAGTATTTTATATTTATTATTCAATAATTTATTTTCCTTAACGAGAAGAAGCCGTTAGCTTGATACTCGCGTAAAACATGTTGGAAATTTACTCTCGCTGATACAGTAAACTTGTACATTATATAAGACGCGTTATCGATAATCGTGAAAAGAATCAATTAACTCGGCTCGGTAAAAAAACTGGCGCGACGACTTTCATTGCGTTCCAACGAAACAAAAAGTACGAAAGTACGCACGAAAGTAAGGTCACTTTCGGCGGTCGGTTCGGTGACACACACACATCCGTGCAACGCACACATGCAACCGTGAAGTAGTCCATCGCGAGTCGTGTTTCGGTGGGTTTCTAGCACTTTCACCGGTGATTTGTTTGACGCATTAACAGATCCAGATTCTATTACGATTCGCTTCGCAGATTTAATTCAATTTAACCATCCAACCGAGCGAGCCATTTATAGCCGTTTGTCGTTTTCACCATTAATTGTTTTAAACTATCTTATTATTTATTGTAATTTTATCTAATAACTCATTTGATTTTATTTATTAATTTTACTTTTTTTTTAGAATTAACGTCATCAAAATCTATTTATTTTTGCGACACGAATAATCTTAGATATAAGTCAAATAATTCACTTCCTTTATCTATTCTTTTCGAGGATAAAATTTATTTTATCGTATTATGAGACAGAAAGTTATTTCAGGATTACTTAACACAATCATCATTATTTAGAATACATTACAAATATATTGCTATTCCACGCATATCTAAATGTTTTCAGACATCCCCGACGCCTCGAGCCATATAATAGATCGATATCGCATACTCACCATATACGAATATCTACTGTCTCGCCATACCTAGCATTAATAACGAATTACAGAACACGTGGGCCGCGTGTTGGCACGTGACTGATGCCTATCGTTCGAAAGTGCAACACCTGAATCATCCGCTCCACAAACGATTGATTTCTTAACCGCACATTAACGATTTAAGCAGATCTCTCCTCGATTCGTCGATCGATCAAACTAGAATTCACTAACAATTACGGGCGAGATATCTTTAACCGCGGTTGACGTTTTCTCTTCCAATACCTTGCGTTTCCAATCTCTTTCTACACTAATTTACCTACAAATCTACATTATTGTCGATTTAATTACATCTTAACGCAGTCGAGAAGTCGCGAAAATAATTTACATCAAGTTTGCTTCGTGTTTTCAAATTCGAAAACGATGTTTCTTGTTGCGAACCATTAATACATCACTACGAATGATGGAAACATTTTTTTTAATTTTGCGTGTAAGCCAATTTCAAACGAGCTCAAATTGGTTTCCATGAACGCGCATATGAACGTTGTCGCTAATTGCTTTTGCGAATTCCGCCGTAAGTCGACTGCGAGCGTCAAGTCGCCGGCAATCCGACTATGCAACTATTACAAGGTTTCCAGAGGGACCTTTGCCACCGTGCATTAACGTGCGCCGCATATGACAGTCGCGGAGACGTGCAACGTGCGTAAAACGAGATATGCGTTATAACCTTCGATCGGATTATTGCACCGGACCGGACGTTGGTCATCGATCGCGTCGCGTCCATTGTTGGCCTTATTAATCCGCGCCAACAATCAACGTCAGCGTCAACTTTCCCGCCGATAATTGGCTGGGCAAACGTTTCGTCGGTTTACTTGCCGGGTAAAGTTTTGCTTATTATTTTAGTCTCGCTCGATCGCGTTTCAAGTCGTTACAAAGCACGATGATTACATGTAGTTGGAAACTCAGCCAAATATACACGCGAGCAAGATAGTACGACGGAGTGTGGTTGTTATCGCAACTATTGCTACATTCATGACCACATTTGTACATACTTAGGCTACCGTCCGCGGAACAAATATGGGAATTTATGTCGAATGCTGGAGAGAGACACTGCGGTTAATTAAAATTCAAATCATTCGACTGCGACTGCGCGATGTCAGGCCATAATTATTATTATATACGCTGGTAATAAATTTAATTAATCTCGCAGTAATTAACGTGGGGTACACTTGGAGAACGAGGAGCACATTTAAATTATCTTTATAACGATATTGAGTCAGTTGTAACTTTAACATCTTGATTTTCGAATGATATATGTAACTTTCTTTATGTAAATTCTTTTTTGGAGTTTATCGACGATAGAATCTCTCTATCCTGTATAAACTATTCTAATAAATGCAACGGAAATCTGAGCAAGTGAACAAGATAATCAGATTCTGCAATCACATATTATCTTAAAAAAAATGGAACCGTGATCTAGATTATTACTCGCGTATAATTCGCGCAATAAATAAAAAATGAGAATGCGAAGAGAGAAGTTATTCGGACGAACGTGAGATTTTCGCGACCGTCGATTCCGCGTTAAATAGACCACATCGATGCACCGTTTAATCTTCGATCAGCTGCCAAAGTATCATTGGCGCGTTGCTTTGCCAGCTTAGCCGGCGCGAATGGACGCGCTCCAAGAAAAAACGGGCTTAGAGAAAATACAATTGTTCGCGCAAACTCATTGCGACAGGCATGCCGAGTGAAAATTGATTACAGTGGAATTTCTGCCAACGCCTTTCTATTTCAATGCCTGCAGATAATACCCCGTCATTGCCAGTTTGGGATTAAATCCATTCCGGAGAGCCGAGAAACTCAAACGCGAAATGACAGTCTCGGCGACAAATAAGTTCGACCGAAATATTCATGAGATAAGATGAAAAAATTTTCACCAATGAATACATATTTTTTTATGAATTCGATAAGATCGGTAAAAATTTGTCGGAAGGTTTACTCTTTAATTCTAATTTTTATTCTTTAATTATCAAATTATTTCTAAAAATAATAAACTGCATTGTAATATACAGGGTGTATCTGAAATGATGCACTAAACTTTAGGAGCGTATTCTAGAGGTCAAAATAAGACTTTTTTTTCTTATGAACATGAGTCCGCAAATAAACCCCCCTCCGAGCTAAAATTCGAAAATGTGTGAAATTGACCAAACACCCGCAACGCAAAATTTATCTCTCAAGAGAGGGTGATAGGTAACGTCAAAACCTTTTTTTTTTTTTTTTTTCTGAAATACAGCCAATTTTTAATTTTTTCCCCAAACTTTAGGAGCCTCTAGCTCGGAGGGGGATTCATTTGCGGACCCATGTTCATAGGAGAAAAAAGTCTTATTTTGACCTCTAGAATACGCTCCTAAAGTTTAGTGCATCATTTCAGATACACCCTGTATACTTCTTATAAAAGGATGCGATGCCAAAACAATCAAGGAGATTTATGGAACATTGCACTGACTCGCGACGCTTGACTGTCGAGAGAAAAAAATCGTGTCGAAAGATTATTTCTGTTACTCTCTCCCTTTACTCACCAATCATTAACTTTATTCGACAAACGGCCAAACTGCAACAATGGACCATTGTATTCTTTGGCCATTGTACTCTTTGTTTTCTCCGTGCCAATGATCTTTTTCTTACCGCGGCGCACCGTAAGCATCATAGGGGTCTCGAAGACGTGGAAGATGAAGAGAGAAAAGCGAAGGAAACGCGATTGCGTGCATGCGTGCATGCGCGATGGATCGACGAGGAGCAAAGGAACACAATACAGGAACTGCCGCGAGATCGCTCGCAGGAGGTCCGCGACTCTCCTCGGCTAGCATCTGTCGTTACTCGCGAGTGCGCTATTATCGCGCTTAGAACGCGCTGCTGGCGAGCCTTTCAAGCACATGTCGGCCTTCGTTTGTCATCGTGACAGTTTACGGTGCTCGCTTGCGATTCGAGCTCCCAGAGAACCCGTCGTAGGATCTCGCGCGCGAATCCTTCCGTCTTCTTATCGCTCCGATCCTCCGACTCTCGCGTGTCATTGTCTTTTTTTTTTAACATTCTACGTCTCATCCGTCTGTGCGGCCACGTGCCTTCGACTCACTTCCGTTTGCTCGATCTCCGCAGATCTCGACGAGAGATTCCTCGGTGGCTTGTGCCTACCTACCACATCTCGTCAGTTTAAAGTGTTCTCGATTACGTTGGTGGTTATACTTGTTCGATCCGAGTCGGCGACGAGAATAACCGATCTGGTCGTTTGACATTTCATTAATTTCGAATGCGACGCATCGAGGTTGAATTCCAGTATCGATTCACGTAATAATAGGTATCGTGACGTGCATTAATCATTCGAAATATTGCCCTACTTGTAGCGAATTTATCGTTGTAATCCATTTATAAAATGGATAATGCACACATATCTTGCGCACTAAATTGCACGTAATCATATTGTCAGTTATTTCTTTTAATAGAATATCTGTCGCATCACTTGTTTTAATTAAAATGCATTTACAATCTTTATAATTTGCGGTAAAATTCGAGACAGAATTCTATGTATAATTTTATATGTCATTTTACTTTTAGATAGAAACCACATTTAATAGAGACATATATATACATAAAATACGTATAAACACTCAGGATACACATATGCACTAATATATGCAGTATATAAAATCGTAAATAGATTCATTTCGAGTTTTGTCGTGGATTGTAGATCGTTCGAAGCGAGCGCTTTGAAAGGGGAATTTAACGCTTGAATAGCTCTGACGATCTCGTTGTTGACAATTTCACATCGTTGCGACAATAATGACTAATCTTTGTCATACCAACGTACAAACATTCGCTGATAAGAGATACGTTTCCGACGTCATTTCCTTCTCCTATAGCTTCGTTTCTCGAGAAACGTAATCGGCTTGTAATTTACCGTTTCCTCCGTTATTTTATCTTCCGTTCTCATCGTACTTTCAGAAAGTGTTTGTTTAAGTCGAGAATAAACACACGTTAATTATTTCGAAATCACAACCCATATCGCGAATGAAAATAATAAAAGCGCGACTTGTGCGAAGATTTATATTCGTTCGTGCAGAGAATTGTCGGCTGATTTGCACGTAACGTAACGACGCCCGGTGTTCGGCTCCTCTTATCTGTCGGTTACATCGTCGGTGTCGCTTCTTGCCTCGAGGATTACAATTTTTAATCAGCTTCGATTGCGGGAAATGCTAGGCAATGCGCCGCACACGAGTAGACACGAGTACTTTGTGATCCGGCTCTTTTTTTTCTACAATGATTCTTAGCGCGACGATTAAATGAATGTCGCTTTCCACGCTCATTCGAGAAATGTCAAACGTTGCGTTAGCGACATTCCTGCGGGCGCGACTAACGGTTGCCACAAAGTATCGGATCGAAAAAAAAGGCGGATTCTCCAGATAATGACAACGGAATGCTGCGCGTTTTGCATCGTAATACCTATCATTTTTGGACGAATACATCGGTTATACATGTCGATGATTGCTCGCGCTTAAATTAGGGGCCACTTTAATGAAAATCCATATTTGCAACTAAAACGAAATTTTTTTTCTCTTATTAAAACGTGCAATCGACTCCCGATTTATAATAAGAAGTAATGTCAGATAACTCGCCCGCATTTTTGCCGCCGATCGCGAGCTTATGATAGTGTGTTTTTATAGGAACGACCAATCTACCGTTTATCGGAAGCATAATCTCGAGTATACGAGAGATACTTCTCACATAGAATACCGGAAAGACGGAGCTTATCCCCGAATACGATGATAGCAAGCAAGACCAAGATATGAATCATCATAGAGGTCGGATTTAAGGTCGCGACACCTCAAGAAGAACGTCGAGCGAAAAATAGTTCTCACGATATGAGAGTTGCCGACGAAGAAAGAAAGGTAGAATTAATAGGTAAAAGGTAGAACTAAAGAGAAATTAATTTATTATCGAAGAGAGACGTAAATTATTACTTCATTTTCCGAAATTCTACAGATATCGATGAAAACTTAAAACAATGATGAATATAATTATATGAAAATAACGATAAATTTAACATGCGTATAAAAAATAAAGGAATGAGAATTAAAAAAATTGAAATAATAATAAAAGTAATTAATTATTTAAAATATTAATAATAAAAGTAAATAATAAAAATTGAAATATTAATAATAAAAGTAAATAATAAAAATTGAAATAATAATAAAAGATTTTTTTAAAGAATCGGTAATAGAATTGTTAAAAAATGGCAATAACTAAGGATGGGAGAGAGAAAAGACACTAAGGTAGCAAGAACTTTCTCATCTCAGATCTGTGCAGTGACAAAATAATCGTCATATGAATAAAAGATACATTGGTAAACGGATAGACAGAAGAGCGTGACACCCGTGATTGGCGTGATGACTCTCGGCGTTATCGCCAAAGACGAAATCCCGTGACTGAGACATGCATGAGTTTTCGAAAGTGATGCATAAACGCTCCGTATTGTTTCAGAGAACTTTATTTTCGATCGAGAAAATCGATTCGATGGGAGAAATTGACAAACGAATAGGTTTCACTATATCTTTCAAAGATGAAATATATATAATAGAAAGTTACATACAATTTTTATACGTGTGATAACGTACTAAATTTGTTATTGTGCTGCTTTCAACGAAGAATATATACGACAAATATTTACGATTTAGTACGCTTGTTAAGCGACTCCGCTTATATGCAAACAAGGAATAAATTACACTCTGTGGCTAACAGCCGGTAATCGCTGTTAGCGCGCTAATGAGGGAATTTATCGTCAGTCATCGATGTGTCAAATCGAACATGTTCGAGTATCCCGTGAAACGCGGCGTTTCACATCGCAACGAGGATCCTCGCATCCATTTATTGAGCAACGGTGCCTTGTTTGCCGGCGCAAACGATTAAATGGTGTGTACAGCTGCGAGTGGCGAATGTACAAAAATTCGCTAACTCTGCATCGTCCATGGCAGGTCATGGCTCGAATCCGCGATCGGGAACCGTGATTCGCGTTCGAGATAAGCGCGGCGTTTATTACGTACCGCTAGTTTTACATCTGGTCTCGACATACGTGAGAGGCTCGTAAATCCGCGGAGAATCCGGCAGCGTTTTATTCCCGATCGTTTCCGGTAGTTGAATTGAAGACGAAATACAATATCAGAAGCAGCATAAAAAATGCGATAAATTAGCGATGTAAATTTGAAGACGCGAAAAATACGTAAAATATTAAGAAAGATAATCACAAAAATATTTCAAGAAATTAAAAAAATCATTTTAAACGTACATTCAGTGTTTTATTATATTTTATTATATTTTATCAGCAATAATTTTTAGCGAATCACGTGAACCACGATATAAATTTAATAACTCGTTTAAAAGCACGAAAGACCTCCAGCTGCGGCCCTGAACTGAACGTGATCTTCTAGCATCGTTGGTCGTCAATCGAGCTTCCGCGTTTGAAAGCATCTCACGATCGCAATCCATGGATGAATCCTGACGCGAGGACCTTAAGGGGTTATACCTAGTCAGCAAGTCGAAAAAAACGCATTTTTGGAGAATTTAAAAAAAAAACTGTTAGGTATTTTTATTTCATCGATTCTTTATCATAATATATATCTATCAAAGAAGTTTTCATAATTTTTTCAA
Source organism: Camponotus vicinus (assembly GCF_025532165.1). Taxonomy (NCBI): domain Eukaryota; kingdom Metazoa; phylum Arthropoda; class Insecta; order Hymenoptera; family Formicidae; genus Camponotus; species Camponotus vicinus. The sequence goes on along the minus strand of NW_028141945.1, from coordinate 4,878,409 downwards.
TTAAAAATATCGAGAAATGTAGGCACAGTAGCTATTTTCCAGAGACATCTTTTTTCGGAGGCGCTTGGCGGTGAGCAAGATTGCTCGGAGCTGAATCATCTGAAATAAAAAATTCAAAAGGATTTAGCTTTCGTATGAATTGATCTAGTCGGTGAACGAAGGATTTTACAAAAAATTGATTTTTGACAATGTGACAGACGTTTGACGCAAAAATACGAATTTTTCGTGTTAAAACTTTTCGTTCTTTTGTTAATAAAAAAAAAAAGGTTTCATCAAAATTAAAATCCCTTCGTTCACCGACTAGATCAATTCATACGAAAAATAAATTCTTTTGAATTTTTTACTTCAGATGATCCAGCTCCGAGCAATCTTGCTCACCGCCAAGCGCCTCCGAAAAAAGATGTCTCTGGAAAATAGCTACTGTGCCTACATTTCTCGATATTTTTAATTGAAAAAATTATGAAAACTTCTTTGATAGATATATATTATGATAAAGAATCGATGAAATAAAAATACCTAACAGTTTTTTTTAAATTCCCCAAAAATACGTTTTTTTCGACTTGCTGACTAGGTACTTATAACCCCTTAATAAGTTTCGTACTCATTCGCGGCGGGGCAGTCTTGCTCGTTGCCGAAGATTCGCCAACGATATCACCAAAGAGAAGGTTGCTTCTCATTAAATTAAGAATCTCAGCATGAAAATCAAGACATTGGAAGTACGATCGCGCTATTTTCTCATTATTTTTTTCTGTTTTATTGCTAGCGAGTTTTGCAAGCGTAAAATTCACTTAAATTTCTGATAAAATTGTTAACTGTGTCAGCAAGATCGTTTTTTAGATTAGATCGAGGCTATTAATAAGATCCAAAATTTAGAGTACCTGCTATTCGGTTGCTGCAATAAAATTCGAATTATATTGTGTTTGCCGCGACACGATGAGTAATAAAAGTATCAAATCTCATAAATATTTGTTTATCGTCGATAAATACAATTTAATATCTACGAGAGACCGCGACGTATCTTAATTTACATCGAACGATCGAAATTTATATCACTTTCCTCGAGTGATTCACACTCCGTGCGTTTCTTCGCCTTTGTTTATAAGAGATCGAGCAACGCAAACAATTCAAAGTCTCTTGCATAGTAATTTCGGAGCCGCTCGCTGTTCTCGACCACCAATCGAGCGCGAGGAGAATAAATCCGGAAAGATTTTTAGTACATCGAAGGAGAAAGCGCTCGGAAATTTTATTCAAACGGACGGGCGCGTCGCGGGGGGCAAGATCGTTTGGCAAAAAGTCAAGTCGTCATGGTTTCGTGGCTCGGGCTATTTTTCCGTCGAACGAGGGAAAAGTGAGTCATTGACTCGTGCCCCGTTTATTTTTCGTCGCCGAGATCCTCCGCGAGGAAAGGACGGAAGAAAAGGGCATCGCCCTGGAGATAACGCATCGAAAAGCTCATTACACTCGGGATCTCGTTTGTCCTTTATCGTTTGTTATCTACGAATATTCGGAGATTCGTTTCTATCGACATATATGTCTGGAATAGAAAGACACGCGATAGGCTTTCGATGTGAACGAGAATTTTATAGGTTCGGCGATAGGATGAAGGAAAGGAGAGAAAAAACGCGATAAATCGAGAAAAACAGAAAAAACTTGGCTATTGGCCGGATTGGCAATCGAATCGATTTCTCGAATCGCTAACGCTTTCACGTTGACGAAAATGCAGGAAATTGATAAGGCTATGTAGTCTCTGGATTCATCTTGCGCACGCAGACAGAGAAAGAGAGAGAGAGAGAGAGAGAGAGAGAGAGAGAGAGAGAGAGAGAGACATGTCATCACAATTGTAACTCTTCGCACGGGAATTCGCTCGTTTCGCGAACGTTTTTGCATATTTCATAAGCGTAATCGCGTATCTCTGCAACGAGAATAACTGCAGCTTTTCCACGCCTGTACTTTCGGTACTTCAGATAATTAGGCGGATGGTAACGCGTATTAATTTACGCAATTGAAAGTTGTTTAAGGTATGACGCAATTTTGTCGAGAGATCGCTCGAAAGTCGAGACGACATGTGTGTGTGTGTGTGTATATGTATGTGTGTGGAATACCTTCCGCGAGTAATCGAGGAACTGGACTGTTGAGCTTAATCCTCGACGAGATCCGCAATCGTGAGAACGCGAGGGACATATTACTTTCATTATATTATCGCGGGATAAGTATTTATCAGCAGATAAGAAATTTGTACAAGGAAAAAGGAAATGAAATTAAATATTGTATCACTTTCCGCAAGTGAATTCACTTAGCAGTTTCTTGTCAAGGACTTGTTATGCAGCGTGAAAGCTGCGCGAAATATATTGATAATATGATAAGTACATGAATATGTACGCACTGATTTCGCGTTATAGAATTGAGGAAGTCAGTTAGATAATTATTCATTCCAATCGCAGGAAATTTTTTTAATAGAATTTTTTTTGTTAAAATGTATTTATTTATCCTCCGATAGAATACATTATATCGCCTTATTTCTGGAAAAGTTAGAAAATGATAAGAAAAGCTTTTGCAAAAAGAAAGCCTCACTCTTTATCACTTTTTTGCCAGAATTGCGAGATTCTCCACACAGCCAGAGAAAAATCGGCGAGATTTCGTCAAGATATCTTGCTGAGAAATGATAATATCTGTGAGATATCCCACATAAGCACGGGATATATATCTGGAGAATAGTATATCCTTTTGAGATATTAATGTAACTACTTGTATACACATATATACTTTCATTACAGTGTTCAAGAGGTAATCGCAGAATGTCCTTTGTACTATTCATTTCGCTGAGATATTTAAGCAAGAGCGCACTTTGCACCTCTTTATACACTCGTGATATGCTAACATTTAACACGTTAATAATATGTTACGAAAATGTTTGTGCTGATAAATAAAGATGATTTTTTAAATAAAGATGATATACGACGCGGGTTTCGACTGCTTTTTCTGCGTCTGAATATCGATAGAAGACAATAGAACGATTAATTTGTACCGTACATCTCTGAGCTCGAAGCGTTTGCATTTCAAATTGTCCCTCTCATTCCTTGTAGGAATAATCGATCGTACTTGGATGCACGGCACGTGGGCACGTAATAATCGCGTCGGATCGAAGCGCGATCATTAGATTTCACATGTCCCATTTCAGAGCGTCGACGTTCGGGAGAAAGCTGCTGCGCTCCTATTTTTTCTTGTACCTTTTTCATATTCTCTTTTCACACTCTCGCGATAGCTGTTTTCGATGCGACAGAGACAGATCGGGCGTGTTCCAGACAAGGACCGACGATTGAACATTGTGCAACAACATTGCGACGAAGTCGTGTTTTTACTCGTGTTGAAAGATACACTCCCGATATATGTCACAAACGCCTATCTCTCGTAAATACCTGTCATTTTTTATACGAGCCTCAATCATGTTAGATATGCTGAAATTTAACGAGATATTAATATCTTTGTTTATTATATTGTACGTTAGAAGCCGGTAATTCATTGTTTATTCCGATAGTATAAATATCTGTAACAGTTTATAGCATCGATATAACGAAAAATATTAATAAATTAATATTATAATAATAAATTAATATTAGATTATAATTAAATTAATAATCATTTATATCAAATTATATCATATAATATTCATCACATATCATATGAGATTCACGTAGAAAATATATAATCTTATTTTTTCTACTCTACAAGATCACTTTTATTCAACGCTGATTGTGAATTAAAAAACGATCGTCTAATTATCTGAGAGATTAGATATTGTTGATACTGTGATATTGTGAAAAATTGAATATATCGTGAGTACTCTATATTTTTTCACGCATGCATGGAACGTGCGAACACAGTACGGCTATCGGTGAAACCGCGGCGTGATAAGGTAGCTGCTATCGCAACCGGCGACGATGAAACCGGAGGTAGCACAAGCCCTACCGTCCACGCGAGAACATCGCCGGCTTCCTTTCCGCATGGCCACACAACGCGGGACTCGTTATCGACGAGAGCTACCGCTCGTCAACCTCTCGAGACTCTTGGGAGACTTCGCAATCAAACGTATCTTGGAACTCGCGCATCCGGAGCTCTCGCTGATTGCGGATTAACAATTAATTTCTTCCCGTTTGAAATTTACAGCTCTCTTGCAAAAAACTTACCATAAAGTGTCATTAATAATGACACTCTTAAACATGATGTTCTCGCGTTTTATTATCTCGTTCGTTATTGCGGTCTGTTTCGGTAAGGATCGTGTGAATTTCTCTCTGTTTTGCGTATAATTGCGATAGCCATCGAGGGAAAACGATGGTATTCAGATATTATTATAGCTTACAGGAATAATAAAAAGGGATTTTAATAAAACAAACATTTGTTGCTTTTCACATCCGAAAAAAATAGCATAATAATAGTTATTAAAGTAGATTGATAAAGTAAGTGGAAAGTATAAATGGAGCTCTTGATACTTTAATGACAACTTTACGTCGCATTTCCGTGGCGGTTAAAGCTCGGTTTCAATTTTCCAGTGATTTTTTCCAGCTGGGAACCGCACATAAACGAGTTTACGCGCGCACGTGCTGATCCGGTCGTCGATAATAGCGATCGATACACAGGAATAGATGCATCGTGAAAGTAAGATCTATGAGGCAAATTGAGGATGTTATTTTCGCTGGCATGAGTATGGCAAGCGGATCTCTTCTTTTTCTTCTTCTTCGCGGTAAATAAACCTTTAAAGAGCATATAGTCGCGACGCGATTTCGCAAAATGTGAAAACGAAGCTTTCCGCGCGCCCCGCGTTTTTCCCCTCTTCTGTCAAACGTGCGATCGTTGACAGGTCTCTTTATTAAACGACTCTGAGACAATCAATATTTATTGTCGATACTCGGATATCTCGATACCTTTCCATTTCGTCGGTTGACAAATAGAACTCGACTTTCTCTCGAGAAAAATTCGATTACGTCTTACAGATATATTTCGCAATTTTGCATTCTTTTTCATATCAAAAATTAAAATTATATTTAAGCTACGTTTTAAATTAATTATACAGTTAGAATGCAGTTTGAATAAACGTTAAAAATAAAGTACAGTTAAGATAAGCGTTAAAAGAAGAAGAATAATCGAAGATTGAATGTGTAAAGTCTCGTTATATTCGTCTATATATTTTTTTAATCGTACTTAAATCACGCATATCCCTGCAATCTTGTAAATAAAAGATGATTGACGTTCCGATAATCTCGTTAAGAACGATTTTCCTGAAAGTTTCCGTAGCGCACGCAACGTGGAATAGTATCACTGCTTTATTTGCCATGCGTAAGTTCATCGACCGGCCGCACGGAAAATGTTTTTGCGCTTGCGCTTGCTATTATTGTAACGGTGTAGAAAATTAGTCACGATGCCATGGCCTGCAGAAGAACACTGTCGAGCACGCGCTCGATGCAGCATACTTGCCATAGTGCGACACGCAATCTTAGAATTCAAATTATGATCGATTGCGATGCTACAATTTATTCTCGTTTAGCCTCAAGCCATAAATATCGATCGATTGCCGAGGGAATGGATATGGATAATTTGTGACGAATTTTATTATCATAAAATTGATTTATTCTAATGAACCTATCAGACGAGTAATTTTTCACAGTTGGAACTGAAAGATATTCTAATCCAAGTGTTGTAAGAAAATTGCGTCACGAATCTCTTAGACACATGAAAATTGCAAATTTGACGGATAATCTGTATTCTTTCCATTTTCCGTTATATTGTTTGTATATTTGTCATCTCTTCTCGATATCTGAAAATGTTTAATATTTACATATGCAAAACACTTGCGAGATTAAATAAATCAGTATCGCTCTAGATATAAGGGTAACTTTTACGTAAAAAAAAAACTCCGGTCACGAATCAAGATATTTATTCAAATCCATCACTTTTCATCGAGAGATCTATAAGAAAAATTACTGAGACTTCTATATTTAATTTCACGGTTCAATTTTTTATGTGTCTGTGAAGCTGGCACGACAATCTACGAATTATAAAAAAATACTAAGAGTTCTGATAGCACTTTTCATAGTTCTATAGTTCCTGATAAAAATTAAAAAGAGTTCCGCATTCCTTATATTAAAAAATCGAAATCGAAAAAATGTCGTGCTAACTTCGCGAATCTAGCACGACACTCTTTCCTCTAAAGTACCAAAACGCGTTGAATATTATTATTTTTAGCAAGAGTTCCCGATAGTTCTGTTCAAGTTCAGCCTATATATGCAATTTCAGATCGATATTTCAAAAATTAATAATTTTTAAACAATTTTTAAGATTCTCGCCCAGCATGACATTCTCCCTCTAAAGTACTAAACCGCGTTGAAAATTATTATTTCTAATAACAGTTCTCGATAGTTCTGCTATAGTTCAACCTATATATGCAGTTTTAGGTCGATATTCCAAAACTTAATAATTTTTTATGAATTTTTAATGTTCTTAACCAGCACGACACTTAGTGAAAATGTGTCGTGCTGATGATTTTCCGTAGTTTTAACGGCAGCTATCGACAGTTCTATATAAGTTCTATCTTTTAGAAACATTTTTACGCAGAGTTCCGGCCGATTACTATTTCTTAAATAATTTTTTACAATAACCCAGCACGACACTCTCCCTCTAAAGTACTGAGACACGTTGAATATTATTATTTTTAGCAAGAGTTCCCGATAGTTCTGCTATAGTTCAGCCTATATATGCAGTTTTAGGTCGATATTCCAAAAATTAATAATTTTTTATGAATTTTTAATGTTCTTGACCAGCACGAGACTTAGTAAAAATGTGTCGTGCTGATGATTTTCTGTAATTTTAACGGCAGTTCTCGACAGTTCTATAAAAGTTCTATCCTTTAGAAACATTTATACGTAGAGATCCGACCGTTTATTATTTCATAAATAATTTTTTACAATTATATTATTAATTGTTGGAATATCGACCTAAAATTGCATATATAGGCTGAATTATAGCAGAATTATCGAGAACTCTTGCTAAAAATAATCATGTTCAACGCATTTTAATACTTTAGAGGCAGAGTGTCGTGCTGGGTTATTGTAAAAAATTATTTAAAAAATAGTAATCGGTCGGACTCCGTGTAAAAATGTTTCTAAAAGGTAGAACTTATATAGAACTATCCAGAACTGCCGTTAAAACTACGGAAAATCATCAGCACGACACATTTTTACTAAGTGTCGTGCTGGTCAAGAACATTAAAAGTTCATAAAAAATTATTAATTTTTGGAATATTGACCTAAAACTGCATATATAGGCTGAACTTCAACAAAACTGTCGGGAACTCTTGATAAAAATAATAATATTCAACGTGTCTTAGTACTTTAGAGGGAGAGTGTCGTGCTGGGTTATTGTAAAAAATTATTTAAAAAATAGTAATCGGCCGGAACTCTGCGTAAAAATGTTTCTAAAAGATAGAACTTATATAGAACTGTCGATAACTGCCGTTAAAACTACGGAAAATCATCAGCACGACACATTTTTACTAAGTGTCGTGCTGGTCAAGAACATTAAAAATTCATAAAAATTATTAATTTTTGAAATATCGACCTAAAACTGCATATATAGGCTGAACTATAGCAGAACTATCGGGAACTCTTGCTAAAAATAATAATATTCAACGCGTTTCAGTACTTTAGAGGGAGAGTGTCGTGCTAGGTTATTGTAAAAAATTATTTAAAAAATAGTAATCGGTCGGAACTCTGCGTAAAAATGTTTCTAAAAGATAGAACTTATATAGAACTGTCCAGAACTGCCGTTAAAACTACGGAAAATCATCAGCACGACACATTTTTACTAAGTGTCGTGCTGGTCGAGGACATTAAAAATTCGTAAAAAATTATTAATTATTGAAATATCTATCAGAAATTGCATATATAGGCTGAAATATAGCAGAACTATCGGGAACTCTTGCTAAAAATAATAATATTCAACGCGTCTTAGTACTTTAGAGGGAGAGTGTCGTGCTGGATAATAATAAAAAATTGTTTAAAAAATATTAAACGGTCGGAACTCTGCGTAAAAACGTTTTCAAAGAATAGAACTTTTATAGAACTGTCGAGAACTATCGTTAAAACTACGAAAAATCATCAGCACGACACATTTTTACTAAGTGTCGTGCTGGTCGAGGACATTAAAAATTCGTTAAAAATTATTAATTATTGAAATATCGGTCTGAAATTTGCCTATATAGGCTGAACTATAGCAGAACTTTCGAGAACTGTTATTAGAAATAATAATTTTCAACGCGGTTTAGTACTTTAGAGGGAGAATGTCGTGCTGGGCGAGAATCTTAAAAATTGTTTAAAAATTATTAATTTTTGAAATATCGATCTGAAATTGCATATATAGGCTGAACTTGAACAGAACTATCGGGAACTCTTGCTAAAAATAATAATATTCAACGCGTTTTGGTACTTTAGAGGAAAGAGTGTCGTGCTAGATTCGCGAAGTTAGCACGACATTTTTTCGATTTCGATTTTTTAATATAAGGAATGCGGAACTCTTTTTAATTTTTATCAGGAACTATAGAACTATGAAAAGTGCTATCAGAACTCTTAGTATTTTTTTATAATTCGTAGATTGTCGTGCCAGCTTCACAGACACATTTTTTATGACGTATTAATTTTGGAAAACATGTTTCAGAATCGATCTAATTAGGAAATCGGCTAATCGGTTTTCCAATGTTTTTTCTCCTGGATTTTCTGCCAATTGAGCCATCGCGAATATCCTTTAAACAGAAGATAATTGCAGGAAAGGTTACATTGTATGTATACCAACGTTGCGTGACTAGATCTTTAAAGCGCGTCGCGCTCTTTACGGTAAAGCCGGCTCGTTCCTATTCATACGAGAACGATTAGGGTGAGGGCACATTGATGACATGCACGGATTGCGGAACGTGTCGCAGGTATCTTCTTAGAATTGCACGCGTTACCGATCGCCGCGATTATCGCGATTTGTATTCACCACCCATTCGTCCGATCCGTAATTGTAACTTTCTTGTTACGCGAGATATTCCTCGCGTACGTCGATAAACCCCACGTTTCACGGATCACGCTAATCTTATCGCGTACGCCACACAAACGGAACTGTACCTTCTCGGTTTTTAACTCGAGACTTTATACGACGAATATATCGAGTCCAATGAGCGATTTTAGAAGTTGGAAAAAATCCTTGAGAGTTGCTTTCTACCTTTTCTGAATATTTTAACGCTTCAAAATCTTGAAAATTTTTATATTTGACAAATAGCACTTGTCATAAATTTATCATTAACTATACGAAATATTAGCCGATATTTAGTATGTGAAATTACGATGATCCTTGACTACGTATTCGTTGGCTGACGTATAGAAAGTTTCAAGGACTCGGCATACAAGAGCGTTTCTACAGACTCGAAAAATTCTCGAATCAACGGGCTATTAGCATGTTTGACAGAGTCGCTCGACAACAATTACAATACTGATCTTACTGCGAGATTCCTCCTCCGCAAGCAAAACATGCGTTAATTAACGTGAAAGTCGCCCCGATCGAAGCGCTCTAATTCTCTTGAAAGAAACATAAAAACAAATTTAGAAATATATTAAGATTTCAAGTTTCTTTTATAGTCTAGTGTAGAAAAAGCCGGGGGAAGCGTTACTAAAGAAAGTGGAAGATCAGGAGAGACAGGAGATATGGCTCCGCGACATTCCCCTAAATCACAATGTTCCATTACGGGTGAGCTCGTGCGAGTTGGGGCCCGACCGGTCTGACCGAGGGCCTTGTGGGTTCAAAGGTTATCTTACGTCATGGGAATGTTTGACGAGGCCTATACATACCGGTGTTGAGTTACACGTTGAGTTACATGTGAAACCTCATACGGTATTGTTTAGGCGTGAACAACTGCGTGTTCCGTCAAATTTCTCGATTAATCTCTCGCGAATGTCATCGGGTTACATATACATTTATTTTCTTCCAAATTTTCAGAGAGAATACGGGATATACGTTTGAACTTTCTTGGGAAGGTCGGATTAAATAATTCTTATTCCAGTATTCGAGATAATAAAATGCGATAATAAGAATCAATTGATCCTCGATAAATTGTCAGTCGCGAATATGTCATTTTGCAATTTAATTACGGTGTATTCTACATATATGCTCTATTGCGACTCTATTTGTAACGCTATCGTGCAATTTCTAATAGAAGATCGAGCGCCATGTTATTTCGCACGAGTACACCTGTGAATTTCTACGCATACGCGGCAAATTAATTTCCAATAAATTTTCATTTATACAACGCACATTACTTTCACTATTGCACAGCGCATTTTGCAGATACTCGGTTTATAAGCAGTATTATATATTATACTTATATTTTGCGAAAAACGTCAAATAAATTTACACACTATGAGAGCTCTCGATTGCACAATACAAGTAATTTGCATGCGTGTGAGTTTTAGAAATAAATTAAAAAGTCATTGACTGCCCTATTGACATAATTAACAATAAGGTGATCGGATGCAGTTGTGCAAGACCTAGAAAATTAGATTATATATATAACTTTATCTTTAATCTTCAATCATACGCCTTGCAATATCTCACGAGCATAAGTCACATAAGCATCTAATATAGTCAAATTAATTTTTCACGTCGCTCACATAATCATCTTATTTAATAATCAGATATCAGAATGTATTATAACTATTTTTAAATATAATTTTTTTAAATATAAAAATTTTTAATATAAAAAATTTAATATAAATTTAAAATATAAATATTTAATTTAATATAAATTTAAAAATTTTTAATATAAAAAATTTAAAATATAAAAAATATTTGTTTTCCACAAAAAACCTTCTACTTCTGTTTCAGGATTCATCAACTGCAATACCGCCAACACTCTGCAGTCACTCGCGCAGTTACATGGTGGTGAGTGAAAAACTAGTTAATCCCTCTTCTTCCCTTTCTTCATCTCCGTCGTTCGGGTGCGCGTTACGTTTATATTGCCAGATTATCGCCGAGGGGGAGAAGATTTGGGAGGAGAACCCGCGCGGCGCGAATTCAATTAAAATCTGCAGTTACGTAATGTGTCTGTGCACGAGAGGTACACGCGACTTCCTGGCGCGACGACGGCAACCGCGGCCCTCCTCCGCGACGTTCACTTCCTCTTTCTTCATCGTAATCACTATATCGGGGAGGGAAGTTCTCCGGCCGCAACCGGTATTTTATCCTCCCAGAATGCTCGGCTGCGGCGAAATTCCTGTTTTCAGTTCGGCGCGAGCGTCTCCTGAAATTTCATGATCCTTCAACGAAGGATTCGTCGCGTTTTTCTGCTCGCGAAAACATATATCCAAAGTTTGATCCAACTTGTAGATAGTCTGATATATTCATAAGTCCGCAAATCATTACGTAAAACGCTAATCTGACTCATTTTCTCGTTGTCGATCAACCGTGAAAATACAAAAACATATTGCATTATCGTTTTTAATAACATTTGTTTGTATTTTAATCTGTGGCGTTTGTGTGCACGTGGTGTTTAAATAATATCTACGTTTTATACGGATGCTTAAATATCCTCGAAAGATAGGATCGTTGCACGAAAAGATTGTTATCCGAAAAATACCTCCGACGCGATCGTTTCGGTTCTTACCGCGATATCCTGCTGACGTTTCGCTAGAGAAAATATGCGCGCGGAGAACGAATTTTCTACGTCTTATAAGTTAGCGGAACAAAATGGGCGGAATCAATTATAATTGATATTTTTATTTGTTGCTCATTTGTTGCTAAAAAGTTGCCAAAGAAAAAAATTTGTTGCTCTGTCATTTTTTTAAAAAAATCATGTTCCGCTAAAGGAAGATTAAGTTAGCGGAACAATATATATAACAACAAAATTATACGTAATAATAATATAAAAATTTGTTGCTAATTTGTTGCTCTTAAAATATTCAATTTGTTGCTTGCAAAATAAATTTAAACAATAGCGGAAAACTTTTCACAGCGAGCAAAGTTACAAGAGTAAACTATCAGAAAAAAATGTGTTGCTCGCTTAAATTTGGTATTGAGATATAGTTTGAATTTGTTGCTTTCGAAATATCCAAGTTCCGAATTTGTTGCTTGCAAAATAAATTTAAATAATGATGAAAAACCTTTCACAGCGTGCAGAGCTACAAGAGTAAACTACTAGAAAAAAATTTGTTGCTCGCTTAAATTTGGTATTGAGACATAATTTGAATTTGTTGCTTTCAATATATCCAAGTTCCGAATTTGTTGCTTGCAAAATAAATTTAAATAATGATGAAAAACCTTTCACAGCGTGCAGAGCTACAAGAGTAAACTGTCAAAAATAAATTTGTTGCTCACTTAAATTTTATATTGGAATATAGGTTGAATTTGTTGCTTTCGAAATATGTAAGTTCCGAATTTGTTGCTTGCAAAATAAATTTAAATAATGATGAAAAACCTTTCACAGCGTGCAGAGCTACAAGAGTAAACTATCAAAAAAAAATTTGTTGCTCACTTAAATTTGATATTGGAATATAGGTTGAATTTGTTGCTCTCGAAATATCCAAGTTTCGAATTTGTTGCTTGCAAAATAAATTTAAACAATAGCTGAAAACCTTTCACAGTGTGCAAAGTTACAAGAGTAAACTATCAGAAAAAAATTTGTTGCTCGCTTAAATTTGGTATTGGAATATAGGTTGAATTTGTTGCTTTCGAAATATCCAAGTTCCGAATTTGTTACTTGCAAAATAAATTTAAATAATGATAAAAAACCTTTCACAGCGTGCAAAGCTACAAGAGTAAACTATCAGAAAAAAATTTATTGCTCACTTAAATTTGATATTGGAATATAGGTTGAATTTGTTGCTTTCGAAATATCCAAGTTCCGAATTTGTTGGTTGCAAAATAAATTTAAACAATAACGAAAAACCTTTCACAGCGTGCAAAGTCTAAATTACATCGAAAACATATTGACTGAATTTTTACTTAATATATTTGGCACAAGTATTCAAGGCCATATAAATCTTATTAATTGTTATTGTATCGTCATATACATATTCTTGTAATTTAATTTGTTTATTATTTAAACTTATTGCAACAAATTCGAAACTTGGATATTTCGAGAGCAACAAATTCAACCTATATTCCAATACCAAATTTGAGGGAGCAACAAATTTATTTTTGATAGTTTACTCTTGTAGCTCTGCACGCTGTGAAAGGTTTTTCATCATTATTTAAATTTATTTTGCAAGCAACAAATTCGGAACTTGGATATTTTGAAAGCAACAAATTCAAACTATGTCTCAATACCAAATTTAAGCGAGCAACAAATTTTTTTCTAGTAGTTCACTCTTGTAGCTCTGCACGCTGTGAAAGGTTTTTCATCATTATTTAAATTTATTTTGCAAGCAACAAATTTGGAACTTGGATATTTCGAAAGCAACAAATTCAAACTATATCTCAATACCAAATTTAAGCGAGCAACACATTTTTTTCTAGTAGTTTACTCTTGTAGCTTTGCACGCTGTGAAAGGTTTCTCATCATTATTTAAACTTATGGCGCGAGTAACAAATTGGAAACTTGGATATTTCGAGAGCAACAAATTCAAATAATATCTCAATACCAAATTTAAGCGAGCAACAAATTTTTTTCTAGTAGTTTACTCTTGTAGCTTTGCGCGCTGTGAAAGGTTTCTCATCATTATTTAAACTTATTGCGCGAGCAACAAATTCGAAGCTTGAATATTTCGAGAGCAACAAATTCAAATAATATCTCAATACCAAATTTAAGCGAGCAACAAATTTTTTTCTAGTAGTTTACTCTTGTAGCTCTGCACGCTGTGAAAGGTTTTTCATCATTATTTAAATTTATTTTGCAAGCAACAAATTCGGAACTTGGATATTTCGAAAGCAACAAATTCAAACTATATCTCAATACCAAATTTAAGCGAGCAACACATTTTTTTCTGATAGTTTACTCTTGTAACTTTGCTCGCTGTGAAAAGTTTTCCGCTATTGTTTAAATTTATTTTGCAAGCAACAAATTGAATATTTTAAGAGCAACAAATTAGCAACAAATTTTTATATTATTATTACGTATAATTTTGTTGTTATATATATTGTTCCGCTAACTTAATCTTCCTTTAGCGGAACATGATTTTTTTAAAAAAATGACAGAGCAACAAATTTTTTTCTTTGGCAACTTTTTAGCAACAAATGAGCAACAAATAAAAATATCAATTATAATTGATTCCGCCCATTTTGTTCCGCTAACTTATAAGACGTGAATTTTCTTAAACAGATTGCGTTACCTCCGGGAGAGGGATGGGAGAGGGAGGGGGAAGGGCTGATAAATATACATCGGGCACTTTAATTAAATCTCGTAATGTGCGTCGCTCGCTCGTGTCGTTGATCTTGAGCGCCGCGCGCACCCAGACTCTCTCGGCTCGTAAAGATGTCCTCGTGCAATTTCTCCTCGAGGTGTGTTGGTCATTAACACCACAAAGGCTTATACCGGGAAGAAGCAGCCGCGCGCGAGTGCAAGAACGGATTTATTTTTGTGACGTCGCGAATCCAAAAGTAGCTGTCACGCTTCTCGTACTTATGGACGAGTCGCAGGCGTTTCGAATTTCATTCTCCGGTCTAAGGGAATGTCAAATCCGTATAAAACTCTGCGGGTGTACATACGTGTGCGGTCGTATAACGTATAACGCGACACACTTAGCTTTTTATTGACCGACTTTTGGGAAACTTTTTATGTCTTCGTGAGCTCTTAAAAAGTTTGGCGATATCAGTTTCAAGACATTAAAAGCCAAGAATAGGAAATATATGAGGGGATTTACGAAGCAAACATTTTTCAATTTGTCTACGTTATAATAATCGTTAAAGTTTGTAAAAACAATCGCTCGAGAAAAGATAATGGTGTTTTAATTATATTTTCTGATGTACAGATAATGGATTTTTATGCATCTTAAAGATCTTTTATTATTGTAATATATTATAATGTGCGTAGAGAATTGCTTAGAAATACATAAATATTTGCCGATATTTTATTATACAGATTATTGAAACTTATATTTAATACTTATTATTAATACTATTAATACTTATATATTATTCGGTATATCGCAAAGGCATTTGTGTCTTTTTTACGGCTCATTACCGATGCATTATCGGAGCGCGTTGACACGTATCCGGGAAATCTTGTCTTTTAGGGTCGAAATTAATCGAGTTCGTGTCGCGGTCATATCGTCATTTACATTGGCATAAGCGAGCAAAAAAAAACACACATATCCAGTATTTCGATCAGAAATTTTTCGCTCGGCATGAGACACAAACGCGATGGGGGTTAATTAACTCTCCACCACAGCCCTTTGGGAGCCGAAATAAACCGTTGATAAGCCCGCATTGTTACGTGCTGCGTATAATTTGCTTATCGCGCGTACGATTTCAGCAACACGGGCTGAATGAGATTTTCATTACGTTTTATACCGATTGTGCTAACGCAGAGAATGGATGAACATTTTATCGTCGCATCGAATCGTGTTACGTGAATGCGATAATTAATCATCACCTCCGTCGAAACGTACTCTACAATTCTTGGAGGAAAAAGGGCGTCGGAGTATTAATCAACTTTTCTCTCGCTTTATCATAATTATCGTAATGCTAGGTCTCTCGAACAAGACTGTTGACTGTCATAACTATACATATTCTTATCTTAATTTCTCGGTAATGTTACGTAGATAAATACACGTGCACGTGTCTAAGATACGCGTGTATAAATATTCCATAAACTGCGACGCGTAACATGTTTATTATACGTGCGAGAGAGAAGGAGAGAGAGTGAGAACTCACGTTCCTCGCGCATACATAATACGTTACGAGCGCGTTGCACGTTAAGTCGCCTCGCTACCTGTATAACCGACTACATTATCATATATATTGATCCAACCTAGAAAACGCGCCCGTAAAATCGCCAGACGTTCTCCGTCTCGGCGCTTTTTGACAATGTCGTCACCGGTTACGCTCCTCGGCTTTTTTTTTTACGGTCCGCGAATCGCCTCGCTTTTCTGTGTGTCGCGTTTTCTGACCCGACATTGAATATAATACACGTCGGTCCTATTTGTCACAGAGTTTCTATGACAAAAGTACCGTTCCTACGCACAACGCAATTAAAAACCGTAACTTTTATCCTAGATTCACGTTATTTTTCACTATACTATAAGCTTGGAGAGACATTGGCGCCTACCATGTACGAAATACGCAAAGTTGCAAATCTATAATTTTTTGTACGCTTATAAAAATATTTCCCTCCATATGGATTATGAAAGAAAGACTTGTTTTTTTTAATTCGTTGCATCGTAAATTTTTTTCGCACGTGATTTTTTTCTATTTTGATCGAGTTCTGTATCGTATATTTATATATTAATAACATTCTATTGGACGATACACACATGCTCCCCGAGAACTAATGGATAGACACGTGTTGTGTTACCGAGTAGTAAAAATGGCACGTCGGTGTCAAGTGTTAAAAGTGAAATGTTAAAATCACTGCGAATACGAGCGGAGTCTTCCTTCTCTAGGCGCGAATACACGCGTGCTGAAAGAATTTCGCTGATGACATCGCGTTTCGCAGGTGCAGCGCGAATTTCTGTCGCCGCAGATGGTTGTGTAATTCGCGATTCGCGTCCGGTTTTAAACCGGAGAGCTTTACGTTGAAAAAAAATGTCAAAATAATTTTTATTAAATACTTTTTTTCCATAAATTTGCGCAGGGAGACGAGTGCGAGGATGAAAAATGCGATGTAGACACGAGAAATCATTGCATTTATTATACGAGGGGAACGTCGCGACGGAGAATCTACATTCGCACGCAAATGTGATTGGCATACGAGGAAACTCAATTAGTATCACGATACCAAGAATGATTTCCGATGCAATTTGTAATCGTAAATAAAAGCTGTTATAAGCTCTACGAGATACGGAAACTTTCAATCTACAGCGAGACGTTGCGACTACTCGTTTATGTTAATCGTCCTTTATGCTTGCTGAGACATGAATTTCAATCCAAGCGAACCTGAATATTAATGCGCGCCCATAAATAAACATTACGTGTGTGTTATTTCGAGATTTCGCGTGTATATATTCGTCAAAAAATTGATGCAATCGAAATGTGACATTCTCGAGAAAATAAAATTTGGATATTTTTTACAAAATTCACGATTGGGACATATATAATTGCATAATAATACAATCATAATTCTACAGGACGTTTGAAATCATTTTGATTTAGGGAGAAGATCACACACGCTCATCAATTGATGCGTAAAATTTTTTAATATTCAATATTAAATTAAATATTTTTGATCTTTAAATTAAGATTCGAGTTGGAATATATTCTTGGTACCAGGTGGAGTTATATATATGTCGGATCGAAAATTCAAGTCATCCCGCGAATCTATCGTCATGACGTTCTTTTCGTTCTACCGTACGATAGCGACGTTATCGTCCCCTTTCGCGTGTTCCTTGGAGAGCGCACGCCAAGAATTTTCTATCGACGTTTCCCGGCGGTGCTATACTTCTTGCCGGGGAACGAACGTGGCCTGAAATTACGCGAGCATGCACGGGGAACCGCATGCGTGACAGACATGCCCGAGGTCCTCCGGTGATGGGACGACGATTGTGTACACGGGACTCTTAGCATGAAAGACACAGCCGAAGAGGAAGAAGGGGGGGAGAAGCATTTCGTAATTAATACACCGTTTTCGATCGGTCTCTCTTCTTTTCTGTATTTCTGTCGAAATTGAAACAATCGCCTCGTATTTTCGCGTCATTTCATATCCGTAGATCTAAATAATTCACGAATTGACGTGCAAATGAATTTTATTATCAGCAAAAATATTTTTATTTCCGCATCTTCGTAACCGTATCGATTTTTCACATTTTTTACATTTCTCTCCCTCTCTCTTTCTTTCTTTCATCTCTTTTTTTTCTCGCGTTTGACTTTCGTCTACCTCACGTGTTCAGCTTCGCACCTATGCGCTTTCGAAGAATCGAGTTTCAAAAGAATGGTCGTTAGAGACTCTCCACACACACACAATAGCAACCGCGGGTAATTAACTTCCTGACCGGATCCAGCGTTGCCTCGACTGAACCTAGAGCGGGGATGTAATATTGTGCAAGAATGTGCTTTTGCGCCATAAATTGAACACGAGCGGAGCCTCCTCTTTTAGGTCTTTCAAATCATAAGTTAAATCAAATTTTGCAATAATCCACAAAAAATAATTGTAGCAACAATTTCATAATCTTAGAACATACGAATCGTATAAAAATGAAGAAAGAGTTATAAATAGCTAGCGCTATTTTCATTTTTTTGCGACAATTGCAACAGAGAGATTATATTACTTAATCATTACATTTTATCACATATATTATTAGGTGCGTAACTAAGTTCCCGCTGTTTGTCAATAGATTGCGCCACCAATAAGTGTTGGTCGATTTCGACATATCCAAAACGTCATGAATCAAGCTTAGACATATGGTAAACAAACCGTTTTGACACAATAGTGATTTTGTTTTGGCGTCATATACTTTTGGTTGTGTGAAAATGTCTGATTTTGTGCTAAATAATCGTCATTTGCGGGAAGTGTTGATTTTCTTCTTTCATTCGAAGAAAACGGCGGCTGAAGCGCATCGAGAGCTCCACAAAGTTTACAGAGATGCTGCTCTAAGTGAAACAACGTGCCGTGATTGATTCCGTCGCTTCAAAGACGGTGATTTCGATGTTGACGACCGTCCGCGTGAAGGAAGGCCAAAAACCTTCGAAGACGCTGAATTGGAGGCATTGCTCGATGAGGATCCATGCCAAACGCAACAAGAGCTTTCATCAGCATTAGGAGTTACCCGCCAAGCCATTTCCAAGCGATTGCATGCGTTGGGAATGATTCAAAAGCAAGGAACTTGGGTTCCTTATGATTTGAAGCCAAGGGACGTTGAGCGTCGTTTTTTCGCCTGTGAACAACTGCTCCAGCGGCAAAAAAGGAAGGGTTTTCTTCATCGCATCGTGACGAGTGATGAAAAATGGATTCATTACAGCAACCCAAAGAAAAGAAAGTCATGGGGACTGCCCGGTCATGCTTCTACGTCGTCGGCTCGGCCGAATATTCACGCTGCGAAGGTTATGCTGTGTATTTGGTGGGACCAGGTCGGTGTTATTTATTATGAGCTGTTGAAACCGAACGAAACCATCACTGGGGAACGGTATCGACTTCAATTGATGCGATTGAGCCGAGCACTGCGCGAAAAACGGCCACAATACGAGCAGAGGCACGAAAAAGTGATTCTACAGCATGACAACGCTCGGCCTCACGTTGCCAAACCCGTTAAAACCTACCTGGAAACGCTCAAATGGGAAGTCCTACCCCACCCGCCATATTCCCCAGATATTGCGCCGTCCGATTATTACTTGTTCCGTTCGATGGCACATGGTCTGGCTGATCAGCAGTTCCGCTCATATGAAGACATCAAAAAATGGCTTGATTCGTGGATAGCCTCAAAAGATGAACACTTTTACCGTAACGGTATTCGAGCTCTGCCAGAAAGATGGGGAAAAAGTTGTAGCTAGCGATGGGCAATACTTTGAATGATTCATTTGTAACCATTTTTTCACAATAAAATTGCATTTTCATAAAAAAAACAGCGAGAACTTAGTTGCGCACCTAATATATTCTTGCAGACACGGATTATCTCTACCATTATCGCAAACTCTCATTATACTGTCTGTTTAAATTGCACATCTTTTTACATAGCAAATTTTCGCGATTACATTTCAGAACAGACTTCAATTTTTACAAATTGGCATAAAAATCACATTCAAATAACTTCTCGGAAGAGATTTGGTATTCTATTCTTGTCACACACGTCAGTTTTATTAGACTTACAAATTTTTCGTAAAAATTACAGTCATTGTGAAGAGTCGTGTCTCTTCTTGGAGAAGACTTTTACGATTCGCGGAGTGGTTTCCGAGAGGTCTCGAGCTCCTCGCAACTCCTCGTTGTTTTCGCAACGACTGCATAACTACGGTGGAATGTTACGCGTTCGTCCAATCGCCGTGCAGATAATCGGTGCGAACGAGGTAGCGCATACTCGCTAACAATCCAAGCCTTTGACCTTTAACACAAGGCGTAAACTCGTAAATCACGACGTTATGCGACTGTGCAAAATCACGTGTCTACGTGATTCGCGAAGCTGTCAAAGAATCGAGAGGATGAAACGTCGTTCCTCCAGTCGATGGTCGTTTGATAATGATGTTCACGGCGGTGAAAACATCTCATCCACTATGATACAAGCTTTTTTTATCATCTCATCGGAATATCAGAACCGAGAGGCTATAACCGAGGGTTATTATCTCAACGCGCGCGCTTGTTCCGAGAGGAAAATGGACGGAAAAGTCGACGAGTGTAATATTTGTAGCGTCCCACGGTTATCGGCTTTCCAATTTCACAACATTTCGCACGAGCCATTCATCGGCTCATCATCTGCTTCCAATAATTCTCGTATATATGCGCGCGTAATCAATGACAATTCGCGAAATGCATTCAGTTATTTTAAACGTCAATTTTGCGTTATCTCTCGCCATTTTTTAAGTTTTTTCTTTTAGTACTTTTTCAAAATATTTCCACGGAAAATATTACCTTCGAAATATTACAACGATATCAGAGATCAGTGGATTTTCACGTGCAACTTCCGCGAGGTGGAAAACGTTTCAGGTCACCGCCCCGCCCGTTTCCGACCCAAAAATCGAGGGATGCCAGCGTAATCGCCTATTGCCCCTCTTATCTTGTATCCGGTTGAGCCGCGGTCTTTTTGTGTCGCGGGGGAAAGTCGATAGATATGCATAGGAGCCACGAGCACGGGTTAGCTTAGCGAGTCCTGGGTCGTGGACATTGCATATTCAGCGGATGCAGATTCCGGCGCGCGGACCGCAGCCGGTGAAACAATACATTAATTAGCCGGTCTTTCGCAGAGAGCGAAGGGCTCTCTCGCGGTCGAGGGAGAGCCTCTGGGAGTACTAGCGAGAGTACGGTTTTAGGCGGACACCCCGTATAACTTCCTCCTTCGTAACCGGGGCGTTCTCCGGTGCGACCATAAATCCGGGCGACGTTCAATATTTATGGGTGCTGCGGTGGTGGCTCCGGCGCGCTTACTTTAATCTCTACTAGCCAAGCGAAATGCCCAACCCCACGACAGATGACTGCATCTGGATGCCCGGATAGATATATGCGGGTCTTACGATATGAATCCACGTGGCAGCTAACTTTAAAGTTCCTCCGCTTTTACATCGCTCGTATACGAATACTATAAAGTTACGGAAATGAAAAAAATATTCTCCAACTTGCATCGATCTAAATAATTTCGGATAGCCATCTCCCATAACGCGCGAAATTTACTAAATATATTTAAATATTTAAATAGCTGACATTTTCCTTTCGTATTTAAATTTTGCAGTGCATAGAAAAAGAAATAAATGTCAAATCAAAACTTATATATTTAATTAACGCGTTCATTGTTTCGTATATACGTAACAATCTTAGAAGAATTTAATAATTTTAAATTTCAACATTATTATATCTTATTTCAATATTGCAATTGTCATCTCAAAAATATATAATTATTTAATTCTATTTCAAAAGAATTATACTCTTTGATTTAAAAATGTTATTTTCTAATATTGTGTGTTTCCTTTCCATTCAAGAAAATTAAATCTTAAATCATAAAATATATTTTTCTCGATTAAACTATATAAAATGGCTTTATTCAAGTAAGCAGTTATTCAAGCAATTATATACGTAACAATTTATAATCTTAGAAGAATTTAATAATTTTAAATTTTAACATTATTATATCTTATTTCAATATTGCAATTGTCATCTCAAAAATATATAATTATTTAATTCTATTTTAAAAGAATTATACTCTTTGATTTAAAAATGTTATTTTCTATCTAATATTGTGTGTTTCCTTTCCATTCAAGAAAATTAAATCTTAAATCATAAAAATATATTTTTCTCGATTAAACTATATAAAATGGCTTTATTCAAGTAAGCAGTTATTCAAGCAATTATATACGTAACAATTTATAATCTTAGAAGAATTTAATAATTTTAAATTTCAACATTATTATATCTTATTTCAATATTGCAATTGTCATCTCAAAAATATATAATTATTTAATTCTATTTTTAAAAAATTATGCTCTGATTTAAAAATGTTATTTTCTATCTAATATTGTGTGTTTCTTTTCCATTCAAGAAAATTAAATGATAAAAATATATTTTTCTTGATTGAACTATATAAAATGGCTTCATTCAAGTAAACAATTATTCAAGCAATTATATTTTTCTTTAATTAACGCAATATAATCTCATTCCAAGATTTCCATGTTAAAACTAAAGATATTTTCAAAACAAGACTGTCCTTTTTTCTATGTATATAAGAGATGAGGTGAAAAACAACAGTAGAAAAAAGCTCCGGGAATTAGAATAATAAGACAACTTATGAATAATTTATATGTGCTATAATCAAATTGATGATGACGTTTAATAGTGCTTGGTGAAGATGTGCTACGCAACGTGATGCAACACAAAAGTCGTACTTGTCATTTCGAAAAGATCATGTTGTCTGTGCTCGATTATGTTCCGCCGTATCGCGTCGCAACGAGTTTATTGCGACATTGCACGGAAAGATACCGCGTAGCCGCGGTGAGATTTGAGAAACGTTATGTTATGTGGTCGTTTCGGTTACTCGCTGGAAAATCTCACGTAAATCGAGATACGCGATTGACGGATTGGCCGTGCCTTAATATCGACCCTCTTGCGCGTGCGACGCTAAATGTCACGGCATTTATCGCGTTCGCGATGTTCGATGTCACGATACAAAACCGCGAACATATGCATGCGCATCTTGTATATCGCGCACTCGATTTCTACTCTTCATAAATGTAAGCTACGCCGTTCTAATATAGGAGATCGCCGAGCTATCGCAAGTAACACTTCATTATTCCGAGTGGTGTAATGAGAAGTCTAGCCGCGATGGTAAATTGCAATGCAACTCATCGACTTGATTAGAGTCCGAAGTAAGAAAACGCGAGACTCGCTTACTTCGCATAACAGCTAGCTCAGATACGCTTTCAGCCAGATGGTGATTAACATGGCGGAATGTTTAATTAAATCGTCAGTTTTATCTCGCTTGGCGTCCATCGTCGCGTCATAGGTATCATTTATCGCTCATTTACTCTATAATTAGCGCTCTTGATTATTTACACTTATTACGCTCTAATAGACGTGGTACATCTATATTACTTAAATTTGTAGATTTTAAATATTACTTGGTCAGTAAAGTCGTTATCGATAATAATACGTTCTTATGGCGGCCCCATAAAGCGATGAAATAAGTTTTCATAAGTCACAGATGCTTGATATGACGTAAACGTGAAGTGGACGGTAAGGCGAATAGACTTCCAGGCGAAATTTCACACTCATTAGTGTCACCATATCGATCGGAGATTTTACGACTTGGATTAATCGATAGACGTCATTGTAGAACCCGGCTAAGTCAAGGTACAAAGTTTCCCTTGTCCCACATTCCCCGCATCCTTGACGAAGTTTCTCGCGACCGGTGTCACTTCCTTACACAATACATATTTATCTACTTATTATCTGGATTCAGCGGTGAACATTAGGCTATAAAAGTGTTGTCGCCACAAATGATTCATTCTCGCGTGTTTCATTATGAAATGTATTCACTCTAGTGACCTGAATTTTTTATCAACAAAACACTTTTTCTCATATGTATTAGTTTAATGGAGAAAATTGGAACTGACGAATCAAATTCACAAATGATTTCACACATCAAAGTCTACAATAAATATTTTATTTATCTCATTAATTGTAAATCACGTGTACAAAAAATAATTGTAGTAAATATATTTTTAGTTGCGATACTTAATACATGATTGCATATTAAAGTGTAATAGAAACGACATTTTGCGTTCAGAGAATCGAGACACAAAACGTATCGATATTATTTGACGTTAAATTGCAATTACGTATCAAAACGGAATCGCGTCGATGCGAAGGCTATTATTGGCAGTTTTAGAAATCGAGTCCCGAAAACGTCAATGTTACAGTGCATCGCGTGAATAACACAATGTTTTGCGTGACGATTGTTATGACCGAGTTACAGGAGAATGTAATGGATCTGCAATATGGCATCTAAATGATCCAATCGCCCTCTGAATTTAACTCTGACAGACAAAATGAATGCCATACGTCACGTGCGTGTCTGACTTAAAGGAAACTCGATCGGCGAGCGCAATTTTATTAAAACGCGGAAATTGCCAACGTGCCACATTGTAACGTTAGTTACAATACGTTAATTAATCTCAGAGATATTTTCGTGTAAAACATGCATTGATGACGAAGCATTTTCAGAATAATTTATCATAAATTGCAAATATATTTTGAATGCAATTTTTTAAAGTGCGAAATTATAATTATGAAGCATATACTATTATTAATTATTGACATATTTATAATTAATAGATTACATATAAAGGAAAGTTATCGATCAATTTTATTAATATTCACGGATGAAAAAGCTGACTGTTATAAATTAATAGCTTCTATTTAAATATCTTACGCTTCTCATAATTAATAGTCAGTTTGATATCATCTATCATATATATAATAATTATATTATTGGAAAGCCGGTCAGTGAATATATTGAAATAAAATTTTTCTAAGCTATCGTCGAAAGATATCTTAAAAAATAATGAAGTTATAATCTTTTTTTCTCCCTCTCTATCTTATTTTCTTTAAGACCCGATTAACCCGCTTCTTCAAGGACGATAAAAACAGACCTTCGGCCAATTAAAATCGACAATTATAGCTGACTTTATCATACAGCGACGCAATTAAAGTCAATTACCGCGCGTCCTATTCGTGTCGCCAATCACGTGACACAATTTGCATCGTGAACTACTTTTACCGTACGAGAGAATAGGCATCTTGGATGACGCGTGGTGCCGTAATGCGCCTCGGGCACACGTATGTATGTGGGAAACAGATGCATAAGCTTCTGAATTGTCTCGGTTTCTCCCTTCTCTCTTGTGAGTCAAAGAATGGTTTCTCGATACGATACCATCGACCTTGATAACACTTGTGAAACGAGTTGTATCACCATGTCAAGTCTCTATATATGCGACGAAATCTATTCATATTGACGATAAAATGGTGTTAAGAGGAAATCTTTACAAAGTAGTCAGTTAAACACAATTGAGAAAAAAAATTGAAAGCATTATTTAATTTTAATAAGTTCAATGATAATGCCATAGGAATGAAAGAACAGAATTTTTTATTCTTATGTTTATTCTTGACGATAAAGATGTATTTTTGCATGTTTATAAAATTATTGAAAATTGATCGTGTCAAAATTCTGCCAGTTTCAATTTCTAAACTAATATTTGTGTGTGAATAATATAAATTCTAAAAAAAATTATAAATCATACAATAATATCTCGTACAATGAAGACAAAAGTCTTCACGTACGATGAATATTAACCATTAAATTAACAATGAATTATCTCTCCTGAAGGTTTTAATTAAAAAATGTTTAAAATTTATTTTTTATTGTACATGATCGACAGAAAAATTTTTGTAGATTTTTTTCCAATATTTTGAAACAGCTAAGACTACGATAAGACATTCTGACTCATATATGTGACTAGGAATAAAGTAAAATAATATCTACAAGGCTATTATATATGTTCACGTAATGCTTATATTATTAATACTTAGCTAGCTAAATATGCGTGTGCATACATGAAATGTTAGGTTCGTTGGATTAGGGTCAAGTTTCGGGTTCAAACATTTTTTTTTTTGCATACATCGAGTGCAACGTGAAATCTGTAACTTCCTGCCAAAGACTTTCTTTTCGTTTAACTGGTTTATGGATAATCAGATGCGTATAGATCGCGCACTTTCTTCCTCTCTAGCTTTCATCTTCTTTTATCTCGTTCCTCTACTTATGGTTTAATCTAATGTTGAAAGATGGTAAGCAAGAAACGAACTCGGCACTTTAGTCATTCGATCGGTTCGGATGAAATATGCGGTAACGGTACACTGCTCGTTGTACTCACGATATTTGCAATCGTAAGGATATAATGGAGCTCTTACGACACAATCGTCCGATAGACAAATAATACATTCGTAAGTATATTTCATGTCTAACGTTTGCGCCGAAGAAAGCGCGCATTCTCCGAAGCGAATGAAAGAAACTTAAATCGCATAAAATTAAAATAATTGATAAATTATAGATAAATTATATATACAATTAAATTATAGATAAGTAGAAAGAAATTTTTGAAATTTTATATTATAAAATTATAAAAATACAATATAATATTGATTATCTCTATTCCACAAGATACTGTTTAGGATAGAAATTTTGATTATCCTGATTATGATTGCAGTAACGTATAATTGTAATATAGTTGTAAATGCGTCTTTTAATTTTTTTAATTCTTTTATTATTTTCTAGTTTGAAATTTATATAATTGAAACTGATAATCGATGTACTATTATTTTGATACATGATCTATTTTACGATGCTTGCTTAGATGCGCGCGATGACAAGGAACACGTTTCAACGTATACGAAAGTAACCGGCGTTTTGCAACGGCTAATCATTCCATTTTGATTTACTCATCACTTTCTCGTTTAGCAAAAATTAGAAAAGGAAGGAAAGAGAAGACAAAGCTAGAGAGTAATAGGGACTAGTCAAGATCTGTGTGAACAAGTAACGAGATTCGTTCACAGTATTAAGATCATTTTTGCGCCCGAAAAGAAGTTGATGCTCTTTAAATTGCAAAAGAAAGCTCTATAATCGACGTGTTCTTCACTCATCATATGTATGATTTGACGAAATTAGAGAAAGTCGCATACGCGTGAAGTAAATCTCACATATCTTACCCAAGATACTTTTCGCATAACGATTGTATCATGTTTCGAATCAATTTTATCTAAATAAAAAAATCACGCGATAATTGTGACCATTTGACCATCATTAAGAAAGCCTGTGTACTTTGATAATTAATTGTTTAATTTTCTGCTTAGCAATAATTTAAATTTTTCAAATTATTTTGTTATTCAAATTTCGATGAAGTCAATTTTAATTTCGTTAAATAAATGATGTAGAAATCTACGGAAAATACTTTCGTCTTGCGGCCTTTGTCATGATCAAGGAGTGGCAGGGAAATTCACTCGATTCCGAGCGCACGGTGCATCTCGGGCTCTCGAGGGTGAACGGATGTATTCGTAACCCCGGAGTATCGCTGAAATGTCGCGTTCCGCCCTTCTTTCTTTCCTCTCGATGCAACGATGGTTACAGCCGCACGCGACGCTCCGCGGTTTCGGTTGCACAAGACTTTCGAAAGGTCAAGAGTGCAACGCGCGCGCCGCAGATTCCCTTTCTTTACGATACACGAAGGCGTATCCACCTGCGCTACCTGAACTAGAAGAAGAGACACGAAATGTAACATAGATTTGAGGGAATTAATATTCTCTTGTAGAAAACTTGAATTTTTCGTCGCGATTTTACTCGAAATATATCTAGGTTTTCCTTCTAAAGAAGTTAATGATTTTAATTATCTCAATTATCTATATTTTTGTTTGTGTATCTTAATTAAGATTAAATTAATCCTTTATTTTAATTTGATTTAAATAATTTTTTATGGACTATATATCTAGGTTTTTCTCTAGCTTCTTCTTACTAAAAAAGTTAATGATTTTAATTATCTCAATTATCTATATTTTTATTTGTGTATCTTAATTAAAATTAAATTAATCCTTTATTTTAATTTGAGATTTAAATAATTTTTTATAGACTATATATCTAGATTTTTCTTTAGCTCCTTCTTACTAAAGAAGTTAATGATTTTAATTATCTCAATTATCTATATTTTTATTTGTGTCTTAATTAAAATTAAATTAATCCTTTATTTTAATTTGAGATTTAAATGATTTTTTTATGGACTATGCATGTACATAGTTAAAATAATACACAAATTAATATTGTTAAGTAATAGATTTGAAATTAAAATATTACCCGAATAATAAGGTCATTGCATGAAAACTTTTCTTTCGTCACACGTGAATTTCAGATTAAGTAGTTTTCGATGTCTTATTCACGCATACGTGAAAGTAAAACCCGAGAAAATTATTTACCGGTGATCAGACCGCGGTAGGAAAGCTGTCTTCGAATATAATCTCATTACAAGGTAGTAGAAGAGTTAAGGATGTTTTTCGTTAGCTTTTGTGGCGAAGTGTTGCGAACGTGCCGGGTCATCCAAGAGAGTCCTCCTGCAGGCGGAATATTATCCTCGATAGCGTAGGCCTGTCTTGTCGGCCGTCCGTCAAACGACTCGTGTTTACTGCTGTTTGTAAATCACACGGCGGACAGGCAATTAGCGGGCCTCGCGAAAAATCGAGCTTCATCGTGGGAACGCTTTATTAATCGCGACATCGAGTCATTAATACCACGATAATACTGCGACTATGTTCTATAACACGCAACGCTACATCGCACTATCATCGTTAGGCGATTCCGGAAGAGTCATCCTTCTGTCGCGACAAATAATCACACTTATTATCATTAAAAATAGTTAATTGGATTTTTTTTCACGGAAGTTATTGTGCGTGCAACGCTTGATAGGAAGTATAAACGTCGATGTACAATCTTGGAATTATTTTATACAACTGTGAGTTGTTTACTTAATAATTGATAAATTGTCAGAATATATAACGAATTTTCTATTATAACAATAAAATATGAGAATTATGATAAATAAATAAGGAAAATTATCTGATATTTTTTTTAATTGAAATTCGATTGGCACAACAAATTAAATAATATACAAGGATGTCTAAACAAAACGGTGTCTTTGATTATACGAATTTCTTTCATTGTTCATTTTATGGCTTTACGAAGGTGGGGTTTTGATAAAAAGGATAAATCGAAAGGGGATGAAGGGACGCTAGGAGCGAGATTTTTAGGAGATCAGTAAGTGAAATTGAATGGAAGAAAAAAAAGGTCCTGCATCTCTATTTAGGGTTGTTCAAGAATGCAAATTTCTATCGATTACAATATTATATAACGCAAGCTGTAATGTATAGGATGATGTATTATTTAATGATGTTTTTTATTCTTATTTTTTCGAACTTTTTAAATTATGTAGCTGCAGTTCGTTATAAATTTCGCTTTCCTGATGAAAAACAAAAAGAAAAGAGTCCGTTGCTGTAGTAACGACGGACGGAAATGCAAAACGAATCAGATTTTAAATTAAAGACTCGCTCACTAATTTGCCACCACTCGTTTCAATTTATTCCGCCGACTCCCTCGGTCGTTAAGGAGCAATACTTTATTCCGACTTACTATGTCTTTCTCTAGCAGGATTTTAACTTTAAATCACCGTGCTGTTATATTTATTCATCATTAACGTACGTCCAATTTACTCGAGCTTTCAATACAGAACTTCCTTATCTTAGGAAATAAAATTGTCTTTGTACCTAATAAGTCTATATTTATTATACTTATAGAAAGAGATAGGACAGTTTTTAATTTAAATTCAGTATTTTTCTCTTTTTTTTATTTTATTGATTTTATTATTGAACTGATTTAATTCTAATCTGATACTCTTTGTCGTTGAATAATTACGTTTAATTGCGCCATAAATAATTACATTATTTCCGCAGTATCAATTTTTGATGTTAATTCTATTCACCCTTCGCGAGACTTCTTATTCGCCGTTAAAATACTTCTAATTCTCTCGAGCGGACGCGTCGACGACGTCGTAGACGAATCACACAATCGTACAGCTGACGCAGCCTTCTTGTTGCGACATGACGGAAGAGGGGTGGCCATGGAATTATGGTTGGGGGAAGTACTTCGTCTAGGCTGGGTAAAATGAGAAGGGTGAAAGGATCGGACGGAGTCGAGAGAGAAAGAGAGAGAAAGAGAGAGAAACGACGACAACCGCGACGAGAGATGCGAGTACCTCTCGAGACGCGTACTCATTAATCCTCAGAATTTTCTAAAGTTGTTGATAAGACCGTAATTACAAATTCTCATAATCCGTGCGGTTGTCACGACGAAATCACGAGGAGGTTTCACGATATGTACACCGAGAAGCAAATACGTTAAACGTGCTTCGTGTCGAGGGAAAAAGTGGCCGATGTCGCGTCACTAGTAACATTTTAATTGCCGCCTCGTGCCTTTCCCTTCTCTTCCCTTGCGCCATTAACGCTAGGTCGAGCGAGATCCTGGAACGACCAGTCTAACGTTATTACTTCCTTAACCATGTCGTTAAAAAAACTTCAACCGCACCTGGCAGAGATTAATTAATTGTATGTCGCACTTTAATCAAGCCCACCCTCTCCTCGTATAAAAGAGTCTTTTTCGGCGTAATATTGCGAACGATAATTTCGTTAACTGAAATTTTAGGTGCGGCAGATGTTCCGCGGTGCCTAAATGGCAACCTCAGTCGCGTCGTACATGTATTGTGGTAACCGCAAATATGGATAGGAAGGTAGCTCCCCGGGGAAAGTTAGTAACCGGAAAGTAAATTGAAGTGATTGGAAAGGACAGAGTTGGTGTGTGATCGACTTTTCAATCTGTTTTCAATTTATCCTTCGATCACATTCACTAGCTATTA
Source organism: Camponotus vicinus (assembly GCF_025532165.1). Classification (NCBI taxonomy): domain Eukaryota; kingdom Metazoa; phylum Arthropoda; class Insecta; order Hymenoptera; family Formicidae; genus Camponotus; species Camponotus vicinus. The sequence goes on along the minus strand of NW_028141945.1, from coordinate 4,847,608 downwards.
TATATTAATCTCGTACTAAATAAAATTCGTCAAAAAATACTGAAATTATAATCATAGATATAGAGCGTTTAATAATTAATATGAAAAATTCATTCAATAATACATATTTTACTATAAACAATTTACAATAAATCAATTTCAACGCGCACAATGCAAAATTTTACGTGGTCCGTTAATTAATTGCGGATTACGATATAAGCGATCGGGTCGTTTATCGATCAAGATTGTCACCGCGGCCATTGTCACCGTTCTCATTGTTCCACGCGTACCGTTATATCCGATGCTCTTCTTCATGGGAACACCGTTCACATATCCATTCGCTCTTCCGAGCGTTATTCTCAAAGACGACGACGTCCGTCGTCTCGTTTTTGAAGGAAACATTTTCCGCCTGGACTACTTGCAACGCGCGAATGTATTCGGAAGGAAGCAAACTATCCCGCTTTTCCGGTTCACGGTATTAGAGTTCTCGGGTTCATTTGCGGCATCATGGACTCGCGTAAAACGCATCGAATGGCTGCGAAGGAAATCCCGAATAATCCTAATGCACCACTCGCTGCAAATATTTTTTTTTCTCTTTGGCGATGGCGGTGACCCCGATATGCCGGCTAATTAATCGATGGGAGATATCGATCCGGTTAACATCTAGCACGGAGCGAATCGATGTTCGCGCGTGACCGTCCGTGCTCGACTTTGGATACGTTCAAGATGAGCGATGATGCCTGTAGTTTGGCGTTATTATCCAAGTCTAAATTATCCCCGCGGAATTTTATCATGCAAATTACTGTGGTGGCGTTGCATTTCATATAATTTTAGATTATACGTTTACGCAAGATTTTTAACATGTCGAAATCGGCCTTTTAATTTGTTACGCGATAATATTATATGTGGCTTGCGTAACTCGAAAAAAATCTACAAAAATTACAGTGTTTATATTTTTATTAAGTTAAATTATCTCTTAAAATTTTTATTAACAATTTTACTCGAATAAAAATTATTATAAATACACATGATCTGATTTCATAAAAATATAAATGCTTTATACTTATCTGTCAATAAGCAGAATTTATTTTTAATTCTTTTAACATGATAACGTAAAGATAATATATTTCTTTCTCCGTTTTTTTTTTTTTAATTCGGTCCTTGCCCCGGTGTTATCTTTTTAGTGCAATGCTTATCCCGCCCTTCACGCGTCACAAACTTGATTCGTCTACAGTCGAGGGACTTGCTCGGCCGTTTCGACGCGCATCGTCGTACCGAGTGTTTTTCGCTTTTTCCGCCATTCGTTGCGATGATCGCTATAAACGGAAAACGACCCCTCTCACGGACGCTTTGCACGTAGCTATCGTGGAATACTGTAGCTAAAACGTTGTCTAGTCGTCATCCTTCGCGCTTCCCCATCCCTCACTTTTTATATCGCGCTGATATATGAATAGAGTCAATTTGTTATGATCGGATAAAATGAGAGGATTTCAACCGCTTTTTTAAATCGTTTCGATAAACAATAGTCAAGATTGATCAGGGATACCGGAGATGTGGATCGTAAACCAGCGAGATAAAATCAACAGGTTGTTGTATATATATATATATATATATATATATATATATATATATATATATATATATTTATATATATATATATATCACAAATATAAATAAATATTCCATTCAGATATTTATATTGGAGATAGAATAATATATGTATGAAATTTCCGCCTGAAGTGATTCAATGAATGAGCAGTTCAAAGCAAAATCGCATAACGTTTACTATTTGCAACGTTCATTTTTGGTGAGAATTCATATGTAAAGTTGAGCCTTTCTAAAATCTTTGTGAATATCTGAGTTGTCAAGTAAAACTAATTGAAAAAAAGAAATTCAAAAGAAATCACACAAACAGAAATATGTATTATGCGCATGCAGACAAGTTTACGATAAGATCAATTACGCTACAATTTATTTTACAATCGTATAAACGGGACAAAATTGTCCCATCTTCTGCGATAAGCCGTTTCCGTAAATCGTCGCGCCGTCTGGCAAATTGAATTTCTGATGTCACGGGACACAAGAGACGAGCAATCCATTTGACGACCGGCTGGCTCTGGTTAACAGACAGGAGGACAGTCCTTGAGAAGTCAATCCCTTAAAGCTTATCTAAAATTAAATCGGTAGCCGAATGACAGAAAGAGAGAGAGAGGGAGAGAGAAAGAGAGACTAGGGAAAACGGGGGGGCCAACAAGTGGAATTCCGGGATGCTATGTGTCTTCGTAGGGCAGGAGGGACACAATGAAAGAAGAAGGACGCCAGGCGTCGTCTCCATGAGACAACATTCATTATATTCCCTCAACAATGGACGATTATTACGATAAACCGGATTCTCTCTCCCCCTCTTGCTCTCTACTTCAAATTGGATTAGCCGCATCGTAGCCTTGATCCTTGCACGTCGATACGAAGCTCCGCTTATCCGCCGCGATTCCACCCTACGGCTTTTCTGATGGGAACGAGGAAATTTTTAGCGCGCCTTTATGGAGATAAACAACCAGGCCGTACTTTCGGCTCCGACTTGGCGCGGAACGTAAATCGCGTTATATGGGGATTCTTTTACGGTCAGAAGGGTCTGACATATCATATGGGCAGTTTTATTCTCGAGACGCAGTTAATTTAGTTTGACGATCTGAGAAGAAAAGCGACGCGACGTAGGAATTGAAATCGATGAACCTTTATCGATTAATACCGACGTTTTTCGCCCCAAATCGAGTTTTTCACGTGTACATAAAAGCGAATTTTGCAAAAAACAAGTTATTAATGGAAAAATAATTTTCTCTCGAAAATTGCAATAACGAGAAAACGTTACTCTACGTGACAATTTTACGTCGGCAAATACGCACCGTTGATCTAACTCGGTGTTGATGAAATAGCGTTGACGAAAGCGTCATCGGTGAAATTTTTGTCAGCAATTTCGGAGCGATCCCTCTGGGAAATATACAAATAGCCGTATCCGTTGAATCAAACGTCACAGTGAAGTGCGACGGTGCAATTTGTCGCGCGTCAGCCGATATAACGAGCCAAGTCATTCCGTCGTCGCGTGAATAACCGCGAGATCGTAATTGTTTTTCGAGCCGATCGACCGACGACGACGCGTCGTCCGGTGGTTTATGACGCCGGTATCAAGATGGGAATTTGCGGCGTCTGCGGATGGGGTGAGGTTGAAGGGGCAGAGAAGCAGACAGAGAAGGGGAGGGTGAGAGGAGAGCAGAAGGATGGGGTGAGTTTATCACGTAGATGTGTGGGGCGCGCATTTGCATGCGGCTCGTAAAAATTCGCGTGACCAGCTGCCCGTCTCCGCCCTCGAAAAATTAGTCGCTTCGAGCCGTCTCCTTCGTCATCCGATCCAAATGACTAGGAGGGTTGCGCCACCAAAGTTTCTATTTTTACTTGATTAAGCCACCCCTTTCGAACTCGATGGCGTCCATAAAATCGAGTATCCTTAAAGTAAACCTTAATTTCATGATCGCGACCAGTAATATTCTTTTTCACAATTTGGGTAAATATCTAAGTAAGATGAGATATATATTTTTATTCATTTCGAAGGGGGGGGAATTTATTTTTATCGAGCATAAAATATTAAAATATAGAGATACGAAATATAATAAAGTGCGCTAAATTTACACTTCCGTTGAATCACGAGAAACATGACATTCTTCATTTTATAATATGTTATATCTATTTGGATACTTGTCCTTTTATAAGAGCATAGGTCGTCGGTGAAACCGCTTTTGACGTCACGTAACCGAACCGTTCAAAGGACAATGACAAGCGCTTTAAAATCGATCGGATTTTCCGAACTTTTGGAGAATACGGTTAATTAATCATACGTCAATTGGACATTCGACGGACGTCAGTTTGGCGACGATGGTTCAATTACGGGCACCGTGTATTGATGGCGGGAAACGCGATAATTCCGTCGCGGAAAAGGCGCACGATGAAATAACGCACGGCCAGTCATTAATGAACTTACGAGCCGGCGAGTTTGCAAGGGGAGATGGCAGAACGGGGACGAGTATTGAGAGTGAAAGGGAGGAAGCTGTTACCGCTTTGTGTTCATTCCGATGCGGGGGGTGAAATGCGTCGGCTGTCAACCGAGGAACAATTCAGTCGTATTCTCGTCCTGGCTCTTGAAACGTATATTACGTCGAAATACTTTTCGCGCAATAACTGGTCGCAACAGGGACGTAGCTATCCTACAGCAAGTATATGAAAAAGAAATGCAGGAAATAAACTAGAATTTTCTACGAATATCGAGTATTTTTTTTGCATATAAAAAGTAATAAGAAAAGGATATATCATTTAAAGAAAATTTTCTGTAATTTTATATAATTTAAGCTTGTATCTTTATAATTTACATAAGTCTATAAGTTAAATGTTACAATTCAATCTGTATATTTAAAATTATTTAAAAAAAATTATTTAATGATGTTTGATGCTAGTATAAATAAAGAATCAACGAGAGATTGTAACAAATTCTAATTACGAGCTCCAATTACGCTCACTGTGTCACTGGCATTAAAGTCTGTTGCTTTCCTTCTTAATTAAATAAGAATTAATGATTCATTCTATTATTTACGACGTCGTTAATAATTTCAGATGCCCCCGTTGAAGCATTTGAAAGAGGGGTCGCGCGACTTTCCTGGGATAAAGCGCAGGCCGCACTAATTATTCTCGCGTAATTACGAGCGTTACGAATTCATGGCTCGTGAGCACGTTTCACCCTTTCGACGACTTCGCGGAACACCCTTGAAACTTACACGAAACACGCTAACCAACACCCCCCCCCCCTTCCCCTGGACGTTTATACACATGTATGTGTATATGGAATATTTAAACCGCTATCGATACTTCTCAGTACCTTCCCCTCGATTCGCGGCGGAATTATGCGCCTGCGATACTAAATTTCGCCGGCGATATCTGGCCGAGATTTCCTCGAGAATTTACCGAACGCGATGCACGTGCCGCGTTTATCAGCTTCCGTGCAGTGCCCCCGCGATAGGTTAACGACGTCGTACTCCATCGTGCCCGCTATACACGCGCGATACAGTCGCGTGATGCACGTCGTAACGGTCATGAGAAGAAAGAAGCAGAGGAATGGGAAAGGGACGAGAAAAAGGGGAAGAAAAAATGCATTCGTTTACGTTCTACGATCTTAAAAATTCTCGCTATAATAATACATGCACGAAAAGAACAAAAATATCGAATTTCTTAAGAATGCAAATTAATAACAGTACAATGATACATTGTTTATATGAAGGAGATTTCAATTAAAATGAAAAGAAAATAAGAGAAAGGCGATAATTATATTAAAATAAAGCAAAATATAAGGGTCAATGTGAAGAGATGGAAATATAGTTTATTAAAGAAATTATTTCGGAGATTTTTATTATTTAATATTTTTTATTTAATTATTTAAGATTTTTATTATTGTATAAATTTTTATTATATTGGACAATTGTTTTATATTATTCATTATACAGGGTGTCCCAAAAATTCCGGAACGGTCGAATATTTCATAAACTATGCACTTTAGAAAGAAATGTTTCAGACAAAAGTTGTATGTCTTGAAGGGGGCCATAAGATAGTGTCATTGGTTTGACCTTGAAGAGTCACGTGAAGGTCACCTCCAACTTTTTAAATGGGACACCCTATATGCTTTTGCATATTCTTGTAGCTCATCTCGAGAGCTTTCCAAAACACTATAATTAAGTTAGTTTTCATTAAGTACTTTCCGAGTTATGAGGCTTGAAATCATGTCTTAATTTTACATAAACCGTAAAATATCTTGTAAATTTTACAATTTTACGGTTTATGTAAAATTAAGACATGATTTCAAACCTCATAACTCGGAAAGTACTTAATGAAAACTAACTTAATTATAGTGTTTTGGAAAGCTCTCGAGATGAGCTACAAGAATATGCAAAAGCATATAGGGTGTCCCATTTAAAAAGTTGGAGGTGACCTTCACGTGACCTTCAGGTGACTCTTCAAGGTCAAACCAATGATACCATCTTATGGTCCCCTTCAAGCCTTCATACAACTTTTGTCTGAAACATTTCTTTCTAAAGTGCATAGTTTATGAAATATTCGACTGTTCCGGGACTTTTGGGACACCCTGTATATTAACTTTTATTACGTAATGGCCACTACTATTGCTAGGAAGAAAAATAAAATATTATTCTTCCTTATAATTGTTTAACGTAGAGATTTTACGTGTCCACCTATTTATATTTCCATTAGGAATGAGCTCGCGTCGTTTGAACTAGAATAGACAAACGAAGAAGAAGGACGAAGAAAAACAGGGTCTAACCGTAACATAAAAAATTCGGTATGCGCGTAAGGGGGGACACACAGAAGAGAGTGAACGCAATGCCGGCAGGGGCGCCGAGACGCTAGGAAAACACGATGGGGTTAGCGGGGGTCGCGCGAGGGGAATCGCTCCCCGGAGGGGATAGATGCCTGGAAAAGGGCATTCACCTCGGTACGCGCACGCGTTTCCTCTTCCATGCTTTATGTACAGCGGTATACACGTACATACACACGTATACACATGCATACATTACGCTTGTACATGCAACGTTGCTCGCGCGCACCGCACTATTCCCTTTTGGTCATTACATATATTTCGGGTGGTAGTAGTGGTTGGTCAAATATTCACCCGGCGCATCTCCATCGAAAGAGGAAGAGAGAGTTTTCCCCGTTTTTCGTGCATACGCTTCAATATCCTCGGTTAGGCTCCCGAGCATCCCCTTTCTTTGCTATGTTACTTCGTCAAATGGACTGTGCGCATCCCTCCGATCCTTCGAGGCCTTCCGTGGATTTGTTTTGCTCGTATGTACACGAGGTTGAGACTATCTTTACGCGCCAGTCGATCGATTTATCTTGTTTTAAAAGGAACTTCTCGGAACTGCCGAGAAATTATAGGAATGATAAACAAAGATAAACTTGTTATTATCGAGAAACGATAAAATTAACGTGATAAAGAAAAAAAAATGCAACATTTCTTATATTTATTCACTCAATTTTACAAACATTATCATTATATAAAAAATATCATGAGCAATATTACGTAAAAAATAAAGATTTTTAGAATCCTAAACTATTATAAAAATAATCCTATATAATCTAATAATAAATCTACTAATAAATCCTATTATAAAAATGAGACCCTTTTTAATGATGCTAAATTATTGCGTGAAAATTGATTCCATATCTTCCCCTCCCACAAGGAATATGTCGCTGGAATTTGCGGAGAGACTATCTCTCTTATGCGTGCAAAATATCTCTATGGGGCCGTAAACCACTAACACATATTCGATGGTTTCCGCGACCGCGGGATAAAGCGAGACGTGACATACGCGAGTCACATACTGCTCGCTAATGGAACACCCAGCACGTAGGAGCGATCTTTCATCTCCCCGTGTGCGTTTTTCTCCCGTTTTCTCCGCGCCCGGAGCAGATAAGAGGGAATTAAATGACGGCCTGCGCCGCCTCTCCCGCGGCTGATATCCGCCCCGATTCAGCTGCGAATCCTCTGGCCGTCGTCGCGCTAACGGGTGGCCGCGAAACGGCCATTTATTTCAGCCGCGCACGAGCCGGCGAGATCCATTAATCGTTCTCGCGAAATCGGCGACGTTGACAAGTGGTTTACGTTAGCGCGATTTCCCGCAGCGTCTGCTTCCTGTCTGTGTCTTGTTTAACACGCTTGCGAGAACGCGAAGAACGAATCTCATAAGTCGCTCATAAACGTGATAAATTCCTTCTGCGTAACTTATCACGGTTTATCTCGAGATAAAAACCTTTTTTTTTTTTTGCTATACATATCGCGTCTAATAATTCTGTTTGGATATCTTTATTCTCTTATGATGTACAGATAAATTAAAGCGATTAAAAAATGTATATAACAGAGCTTACAAGTAATAAAACATACGTATAAGTACAGTTGCGTGCTGTTATATGGCACGTGAATTACCTGTAAATTACGCGTTCGATAATATTGCTTCCTTAAACCTCGGAGCCTCGAAATTACGTTGCAATTTGACAATAATAATCGTTAACTCGTCGACACCGATGGCTGTAATTTCAGAGGGGCCTCGATTATCTTTCGACCTATTTTCATATTTCAGGCAGCAAGTCCGGTCGAAGGAAATTGGCGGTTGTCGCAAAGAAGCGCGCAAGAGGACTAAAGTTTTTCGCGAATGGAGAAAGAGAGCTTTCGCGGTTGCACGAATTTTTATCATCACGCACGCGCCAACTCAGGAACGATACTTTCTACCATATTTTTGATCCGTACACGTAACACACAGGACGAGATCCTCTCGGGGGCGCCAATTTCGCGCTCGCTCTGAGGTTTCTTAATAACGTAACCGACACCGGCGTTTAAGTGCACGCGCTCGTATCTCGCCGCGTTGCGGCCAGTAGCACGTGCTCGTGACACATGTTAGCCCCCTTCTCCCTCCCCCTGCCGGATCGTGCATAACACTATCACTCACACGGTACGATACGCCCACGTATCAGGTCAACTGGCCGTATCATCTACCTGCTCGGCTTTATCGGTACAGACCGTGTCAGAAAAGGTGCACTTCCTGCTTCCTTCGGTTTCTACGAACGATGACTATAACTGGACACTGTGTGTTGCTATTTTTAAACAACTTCCGTCGCTAATCTCTAAATATCGACATTAAAAGGAAGATGGATAATAGAAACATGCAATTTTAAAATAAATTTAATTAGAGTAACTGACATTTAATACGAGTTAAAGAACATTCTTTTGCAAAATTTATTTTATTTCCAGCAGCGTTATTACTTTAACACGTACAGTGTATTTTAATTTTTTAATAGATAGCAATCTATTTTGATTGTATATCTAATGTTTCTTTCATGCGTTTCGCGGCCATTTGCCAAACGACGAGTATTAAACTGCGTACATTAGCGAGCGTTTTGTAATGCATTTAACATGCGTGTTTCGCCTGAAGTGTATAGCCTCTCACGAATATTCGTGACGATTGCGCGATCGCAATCGTATTGTCTATTGCGCAAAAATTACAGGCTGCATACCGGGTGACAAAACTGCAATACGTCGTGCGTGATGCACCCAGATGCACGTGAACACGCAGCTAGAGCGCGTGTGTGTGTATATATATATGTACTTTACCTACCTAGCTACCCACGCGAAGCCGGGTATTACCGGGTGTTTGAGAGGGGAGGGAGGGCGGATCGAGGAAGGGCGGAAAGCGCAGCGCGGCGAAGGGGTGCAAGGGGGTGCAGAGTACCGGGGAGTAGAGAGAGCTACCTGTAATATTGATCCGAAGCCGAGCGTCCCTCCTCCGCTCTGTGTGCGTGTGTGTGTGTGTGTGTGTGTGTGTTGGAGGGATGTTCCATACTGTCGTTGAGCGTTGAAACGAAAATATCGCCTCTTTCGTGCGTATCACTTCTACTTTCATAAACGGCGGCCCTCGGGGCCCTTTTTCCCCTTTTTTATTTCGGGGCGACACGCCGATGAGACGGTAGCCGAGCAAAGGGTGCCGCGACCCGTGGCGACCGTCGTATTCGCGATCGGTCTCGTGAAGAGTCGGTTCGATAAAAAGAAGAGCTCGAAAAGTTTATCTTTTCTCTCTTTGGGAAAAGAATACAGTCCGATTTAACGTTTTCTCCGCATCCGCATATTTTTCACAATTAAACGTGATACGTGAGCTTATTTCTCATTGGATGATCATCGCAGATGAAAATAATATTCTCCCTTTTTTTTATAAATCCGCTGTCGATATATTATCATTACTAGAAATATTTGTTTCATGTAAGAAAAATTGCAATAAAAATAAAATAGATTACAGCAAGTAACAAGTCGGTATTTTGATTTATTAAAGAGAAAGAAAAGATACAGATACTATAAATGATAGATACAAAAAAGTCGATTAATTATTTTTCTACAAATTTTCTTAACGAGTTCTTGAGATATGAAGATACTTTTTGCAGTTATAGTAAAGTTATAAATAAGAATTTAACCGATTAAGAAAAACTTTCGACTTTTATTTCTCTTATTTATAATTAAATTTACAATCGCAATTTGATTGTCTGTATTTTAAAATTCAGGAATAGAAATACTCGCTTTCTCTTTGATGCGATTAATTGAATTATATTGACGCCGATCTATTACGAGAAAAGAGAAATACATATGTCAACACATCGTTCACATGTCGCTATCCTCGCAGTTTTATTACACAGAAATAGGGAAGTTATAATCTATACCTCTCACTGTTGCAATTATAATATTCGCGATTCATACAAATACAATGACTGATTATAGAAACTTCTCGTTAAACATGTGACGTCAAACTGCTGATACGACATAAAGGTGAAGCCTCGATTGCGAAATCACCCGCGGCATCCTTTCCCAGAATTGTGACGATTGTCCATGCTATTCCGCTTGTATCATCGAAACGCACGTACAGCTTTCCTAAGACGAATTATATTTGCGCCGACGTTAATCGCGTTTGCGTGTCTTCTCGTGTAAATTAACTGTCCGTTTACTTAGCGAGCATTATAGTACAAAGGGTAAGAAACAAGAGAAAGGTGATGTCGGAATGTAAAATCCTTTCGCCGCGTCGCAAAAGCGTCTGAGAGACGTCAAGACGGCTCGGATTAAAATGACGAACGGTAACGACTGCCTGGAAATAGCCTCGCTCTTTGACCCGTGGACCCGCTCGACGTCGTAACTCACGCTAGGCAATCGATCGCGGCGAGTCGAGCGCGGGCGCGCGCCGCGACGAGGATGCACCCCGTGCATCTCCGCCGCACCGCGAGAGGACACCTCTCGATGGCCGCATTAGCATACAATGTCTACATCGCATTCTCTTCTTCCTCCCCCTCCTCCCTCGCTTCTTGCCCGACATGCGAAAAATTCAGATCCTCGTACGATCTCCCGCGGCCAATTAGCGACAATTTGCCCTTCGCCGAAGCTTTCCTTCTATCCGAGCATTTTTGCTAATTATTTTAATTATTATTATCTCTGATCCCCTGATAGCGGCGGTGAGAAAGGAGAGAGAATATCCAATAGCTTTTCAATCAAATTTTTTGTTATCATTTTCAAAATTTTTTCACTTCCATAAACGTTTTGAAAATTAGCTCCATGTGCAGTTAAATTTTTACATATCCATGTTTCATAAGAGATAGAGAAAGATCTTTGTCTTTATTTGTTTTATAAAGAGTATATATATTTTCAATATTAAAGTTTTTTCTATAAATAATTTTTATATTATTTGTAACTCTCTATTTTCTGCAATAATCGATAAACGTTCATATACTATTGTAATTTTTGCAAATCTCTCTTACGAGGTCACAAGGCTATACTTATAATTATTCTTGCTGGAATTGAAAGATATGAATTAGCCCACCGTGATTTTCTCTCTCTCTGTCTCTCGTAATTGATCGATCGAAGTTATATTCCGCTCCTCGTTATCTCTTTTGGATCTGACACGTTGTATTTTCGTACATCTATTCCGCGCCGCTATAAATGTCATTAGCGAGTCGGGATCGATTTTCGATAATCTCGAGCGAAAACGAGTTCGAAATTAACGGCGTTAACGATGCTTGAAACGCTCGCTGGAGACACCAATTCATTAAAGAACGCGTGATAATAAGCATATGCCATTTTCCAGCCACCGAATGCCTTTTACTCGAGAGTCCTCCATAGTAACTCAATAAATTCCCCGTACAAATCACACGCGCCTCCTCGCTGAAGAGAGAAAGAGAGAGAGAGAGAGACTTCTGTTTTCACAACAACCGGTCGTCCTTAAGAGCCACCTTTTCAGATGTAATTCCGCGTGATGAGGGCACCCGCTATACACATAGACGAGAGGCCGTCAATCGCGCATCTCGACTGGGGATTCACTTTCCTTCGCTTTTTCACGGCGTTCTTGTGAGACAGGCGCCTGAATCTTTCTCTGCACAGGTGCGTACGTGGCACGCGTGCACGTTAAAAGCGCGTACGCGCACGTTAACACGACACGTGCCCGTGAACAGATTGACAGCGCATTACGAGATGTTTTTACGCCGAGAGTTTCCGGAAAGTATCCCAAGTGGCAAAAGTTCTCAAAGGTCGGCGTGGATTATCGCAGTCGCATTTTGCGTTTCTTATTTATGACGAGCAACGCGTCGATGAAAAATCAGCGTCTCATTTATAAATCGTCGAGAGAATCTGCGCATTATCTGGAACGATCATTTTTTAAAACTCGTATTTATGCGTGCTAATATTTCTTTGCACACATCATAACTAAGAAATGCGAAGTCGCAAGAAATAATTAATAAAACAGATACTTTAAAATATATAAAGAATTTTAACAAATTAAAATGGAATAAAATATATCTTAAAATTATCTTTAAAGCTAAATAGCAATATTTATAAAATAAATTAGCATTATGCTGAGTGTTACATAATTTGTCTGAATTAGAATTACAGCGTGTTAAGTTGACTGAATTTTAATTACGACATTAATTACTCATCGTTATTAAATTATTTATTAAGATCGTTACTTATATACACAGTATTGACATATATTTATCTCTCTTTAGTTTTCTTTCTTAATTCGTAGATACAACTTATGCCATTCGATTTATGTAATAAGATGATTGTGACTCCTAACTTCAAATTAATTGTATACAATTTTTATCAATCGTGACTCGCAATTAAATTCAATATGAGAATGCGTTATTTGAATTTGATCAGATGGAGACTTTATTAATTTAAATGCTGCTATTATTCGGACTATGTTTATTTTTATAACATGCTACATACGAGAAGAAAAAGAGAGAGATTGAATTAATATTAAATAATTTTACGTTGAACAGTAAAAACGAGATTATCAGAGCCTAGTCATCCCAACCACAAACGATATTTCATCTATTCATCTGAGAATATATCTCATGTTGAAATACGAACGAAAAAGCGGTCTTGGCTAACCCTTTTCGAAAAGCTAAATATTTCCGAGACTCGCCAATCCTTTTAATAACTTCTTACTTCTATCCCGCCTCTGTATAATTTCGTTTTTTCGCATTCCAATCACGTGTATGTGTACCGATTCGGGTTTGCCTCGATCGGTCGATTGTTAGAGATGCTAAAGCAGCTCTCGCACTAACCTGTCCAATCATAGTCAATCCCCATGAGATGATTCCCCTCGAACATGGATTGAAATCATGAGGGGCGCATTAGTACCGTTACCTCTTATCCCTGCTTATTTCCCCTTCTCTTCCGGTCTCTCTACTCGGGCTTAAGTTTCTCTCGATGTTAAAAAATTGGAATTTAAATACGCGGATTATTTTTAAACTGTGTGTAGTTATCTCTAAGCTCGGTATCAGCGAAGATTCCCGCGAGATATGCTCGTAAATTAACATAAGAATTGAATCGCAAAGCTAAGTAGTTTATAATAAAACAACAAAAGAAGAAAGTATTTCCGCTTGTAATCTCTTTATCTTATTCATATCGTTAGTAACAAAGTAATAATCAGACGCTTACAGTCATGTCAAAGTTTAAGTACTTAAAATATCGCATATCTTATTCGTTGCAAAAGTACAACCAATGAGATTTTATTATGTAACATTGTCCAGTATTTGTGAATTTAATTGGGAAAAGAGAGTATTAAAGATTTCCTATAAAATATATCCTACAAGAGTGAGACCGCCGAAATACGCCAGTAACGAGCTTAATCGGCTTGGAGACATCGCGTAGTTTAAATCAGCAGGATTACGTACAAATACTATCACATTTGTGACGTTAAAAAGATGTTATCGTTATTGGTATCGACACAAGACCCTCGAAGGAATCTAAGCCGATCGTACGTGATTCTTCTTTTGCCTTTTTCATCTCTCGGATGGAAAATCGGAGAGATTAACTAAACAAAACGTAACAACGTGACCCAATTCCAAATATATGTATTGGAAAGCAAAATGTATGATCAGCAATCGCAGAAGCAGATCTGATCTGATTTTGGGATCCGATCGTTGACGAATGGTACTATTTCTAATCGGCCGTCCAATCTCTTCTACGAACATTGATAAAAGCTAATCACGTACCGTCGAGAAAAATGATGAGAAAAAACTGGAGATTTATGGAAACACGTGTGCATGGTCTGTCAAAGACATTTCTCTTCGGCGTATCAAATAATTAGATCATGATCATTCATGTTCCTCTATTTTTGTCGTTTCCTGCGGAAAATTTTTCTCTTTGTTTCAATGAATCTCCACTTCGCGAAATACAGATCTGATAAATTTTAACAAATCGTCTAATCGACGCATAATAATCAAAACAATAAATTCTTTAGATATTTTATCGGTATATCTTTTGTAGCGTATATTATAATTCTTCATAAAAATTTGCAACATTTTATTATTTGTCAGTCATAGCTAGTTTGGTAATTACATTTTATCGTAGAGATACCATCTAGAGAACGAACTCTAACTTAACTTTATATATCATGCATTTAACAAGTTTCATCGAGCGAAACTTACATTCAAAATTTTTCGAATGAAAGTTAAATTGGCTTATAGATTTTTTTTTAGTAGCAAGATACTGCAAAGATTTATAAGATCAATAAGCTGAATTATATTCCATCAATATTTGTTTATTTTGATGGTGATAAAATACTGTTCGCGCGCGAAAAATTCTCTCTTTCTCTCTCTCTCTCTCTTCCTTTCTTTTTATTCGACGACGTACCTTTCTGTTGTCACGGAACCAACACGAGAGCGCCGGGCTTTTGCGAGTCCGGCGGCGATGATGTGCAACGTACCAGCCGACCGAGCTGCACTCGGTGCACGGGTAGATCGATAGAAGACGGAAGGGGGTGGAGGGAGAGATGGGGTGGTGATGGCGGGGAAAAGCGGGTACAGGGGGCTGAAAACCGGGTAAAGGCGCCGGGATTAGAGTGCCGAACCCCGGGCTCTAAAGTCTCTCCCTAGCTGCGCTCTGTCTATCACGCGCACGTACGAACCCACACTGTGCACCGGAGACACTTCCACGCTCTTCCCCCTGTTCACGCGATATCCTCCTACGTGTTTCCTCCCCCTCGTAGGTCGGCCTTCGAACGAGAGCGTGCGGCTCTCGTATGTCACGAGTCTTAGAGCCACTCGAAGCCACGGTCTGACGCTGCTCCGGCATTTTTCACTCGAGTTAAATTCATGTAATGCAATATTTTTTGCAACCGGATGTTGGAAAAAGAAAAATCTCTCGTTTTTTATAACTTTTAAATACGTAATAATAAATACAATTTTAAGAAGATAATTTTAAAGCTCAAAATGCCTTACGTGTACAATGTATCGTCTCAATTTTCGTTTCATCAATCTTATTTTTCCCTTATTTTTTTAAGTAAATATAGATGTAATTTTATATTATTTCAACAAACTTGCGATAAAGTATTTTTATATATCATTGTTTGCGATTTCATTTATGTATATTTCGTACAAATCTGAGTGAAAAAAAATTTCATAGTTTTATCATGAATTTCTTAGGTGTTGCGCAATTATAATGACGGAACAAATCAGACTCGTATTTAACTCGGCACAAGTGCGGCCTCGCCCTTGACGATCGAAGCTCCTGTCGGAGTTACGGGATGATTGATGGGAAACCGAGGCCCGGGAACCGAGCCGCGGGCCTGGGCCCCGGTTACGTTCGTCGTATACATCTGATCAATACCAGCCAGCCAGTGCCAGTGCTAGTCACGTTTCTCGTGCCGATATCGCGAACGCTGGTGTGCGCGCCCTGGTATGCGACCTACAGATCCGAATTTGTTGACCCGTGATAGAGAGGAACGCGTTCCCTAGTCCTCTCTCCTTGCGCCATCGATCGCGATCGAGGCTGTTCGAAATCCTGTGGTTTGCAAGGAATTTGGTGTTCCTGGTCGCGATGCGACTCCTGCCTTCGACTGCGTAGCGCAGCAATTGCAGTCTGAATAGAGTTGTCGGAACAAGAATTTGTTCGCAAATTGAATCAAAGTTGTAAGCTGTAGTTTAACCGCAAATGGAAATTTAACCGAGTTTGAGGAGCATAAGGAGGTCTCGTGAATATCGCTTAATTCCACCTTGTTATAAAATAAATCCCTACGTTAGAGATTAAGGTTTATTTTATAATCGTTTTAACGGTTATATTTATGATGAGGAAATATTCAAACATTCGTCTTTTCCTTAATCTTTGTGCGTTGCATCTCTAAATATGTAGCTACGATGACTCGCTAAATAATGCTGCATTTAACTCCAAGTATTGCCTCGCTAAGTACTTCTGTCAGGACGCGATAAATCGCACACAGCTTAATCCGTTGTTCTTCTTAAGTGTTCTTTGATATAGACATATTTGGAAAGTTGCTCGAATAGTAAATGGGAGGAATAAATTAATTCCGACGAGATAAATTAATTAAAAGCGATTAGAAACAAGTGCGGTCGAAATGCCAAGTTCCTAGCCGCGATATTTCTCCGATCACTTTCACGTTATAAACCCGATCGAGAAGAAAGAGAAAGATGTATGTGACCGCAAGGATATAATTTCCCTTAACCCCGGATCGAGCGTTCGCCGCGAGTATTGATGTGACCTATATCGCGCTGACCGATATTGCCCTCCTCCGTCCTATAAATAAACGATCCGAACAAGTGCAGCCGCGGCCAAGCGACTATTCGCAGTGACTATTCGCATGCACGTGCATTGCAATCATTATTGCTCTGCATCACGCGTGTGTTTGGTAACAAATATGTATATTTAACGACATTATAATTTAAATGTCAATCTGATCGTTGTCGCAGTCGCTACGAGATGCACGACCGGAATTACGCTAATCGTTTATTCGATTACCACGTGTGTTGATACCAATTCCCTAATTTTACCTTTGACTTTAATTTCTCGGCGACGTTTGTTATTTAATATCACGTAAACAAGTTCATATTCATGTCCAAGTTATAACGCAAGTGGATCCGTATCCGTTTTAACGAGTTTTATTATATGCTACTTCCTTATAAAAGATAAAGAGAATTGTAGCTTGACGTTCGTCTCATGCCAGCACCATAACATTTTTACGAGATACGGTAATCTTTGTGCGACCGAGAAAGAAGAGTGCTATTTGCAAATTTAATTCCATTACTTCGATGACGACGCGACTTTATATCGCCGCGTTGACAGAACGAGAGAGAGAAAGAGAGAGATGAGGGAGCGCGTGCCTTTGTCGGTCGACAAAGCATTCTAAAATTACCGCCGGCAACGGTAGTCGTGTCCCCTTCCCGCAATCGAGGCTTCCGCAAAAGTTGCGGAATGATTGATGGCGGATCATGAGAGAGGAGCGGGAGAGAAGTTCCAGACCGTCCCCTCGTCGTATCTTGGGGCACACCGAGTAATCGATCCCGCGCACGACGACGAGGTGAAATTGTACGGTGAAGAAGCCGGATAAATCGTGAGCCCGTAAACGCGGAAACTGAATTACGAGACGTTTCGCGCTTGAAAAAGTAACGAAGAGTCGCCCGTCGCCGGATAATCAGAGAAACATTTCTGCATGTGATGTAATCAACACGCGCCAATAATAATTCCTCGGTTATAATTCTTTTCTCAGGAATTATCCGTCGTCGAAACACACGCAATTAAACGCGAAGCGCGAATTAATTACGCATCCTCTCTATACATAATTAATAATATTATTTTTTTAATATAATTACATGCAATTTACCGACACGCGCGTACGCTTTAAATTGAATATTGCATAATTAAAATGTAATTAGCGTGAACTCTGAAATAAATCGAAATTGCTCGAGATGCAACGAATGCGAGCGACGCCACGTGCGCGAATAAATTACGCGACGAATCACGCTCTCGGCAACGGTGATAAGAATAGCGTTACCTGGCCGCGCATGATGTTCGCAAGTCGAATTTTCGCGTCGCGCGCTATTAACGTCGGGCTTATTCTTTTCGGAGAATCGCAAGGTTGCACTTTCTTCGTCCGATTGGCAAGAGACGCGTTGCACGCGGAGCCCGGACGGCGTCGCGCGCATACAAATCCGATCTCTAACGAGACAACCGACTCCTCGACTGCCGATTTTAGATTCACGCGAGCGACGCAGCATTATTCAGCACGGCAAACGAGCGTTGCGTAACCGTACGTCCGAGGCAGAATTTAGAACGCATTGTGTGCGCTCCGCGCGCAGACGGCGTTCGAGTTTAATTTCTGTCGCGAGGAAATTATGCAGGGAGTCCCTGCTCTTAAATTTGCACGGAAAATTCTTTGAGACCGTCCCCTTAATTGAAGCGACTGCCGAGGTACACTGGTAGTTTTTGAATTATCAAAGACGAGACTATTCAATTTGAAGGAACTCGCTTTCTCGTAAACTGTAAACTTTGAAAATGCGATTAAACGTCAAAAGTTTCATCCGCGCTTGGATTCGATTTTAATTATCCAGGTATTTAATTTAGAATATTAAAGATTGCGATAAATACATTTCCCTCTGTATTTTCTGTAAGAAAGATCGACCCAAAATTCTGACACATATTACGGTATCCTGCGGTGTTACTTACGTGAGCCGTTATGTAAATTATGACTATGCAATTATGTTGCATCTGTTGATATTGGTGTGAACGGTTCTCCGTTAAATTATCATAAATTTAACACGAGCGGACGTTTAATACCGTCAATTTGTAATATTAGATTACAACTTTACTTTTCTAATATCATCGACTAGTCTTTCTCGACAGAGGGTCACAGAGCACGCATTTTCTTTCGAGCAATATCCAAATCTCATTTCGGTAGCTTAAGATGAACCGAGGGGTTAAGAAGACTGCATAATTTAAACATAATCTCACTGAATCGAGAAGATAGGAAGCGGGGTTCGCGTCCGCATTCGTAAATCACGATACACTTACCGTTGTAAAGCTCCTTTATTACAGAAATATATTCAAAATACACCATATAAATGTATATATCATAATTTTTTTACGAAACTTGATCTTTCGCTCAAACAGCTAGACTTATATTAGCATTTATTGAGCCAATTATATATATTATAATGATAATTATTATAATTATATAACGTTATTAATATGTATTAATATATTAATATTTAATTATTCGTATAGTATTGCTAGCATTTATTTAAATAATTATCATTAAATTATGTAATTGCACTTGGTGCAACGCGCGTGAAAATTTAATTTTCGAGCGACGCAATTCAGGTCTCATCGAGGGATGAACGCACCTGCTGCTAATCCAAGCACGTTCCTCCTACGCGCGGAGGATAATCGCGCAGTGTCTCTTGATCATTGTCATACGAATCTTCATCTCTCTGCGCCGAGAGACATACCGAATCCACTTCACGAGTGAGAGACGGCAAACGACATAAATGCCCCGATCTCTCGCTCTCCCCCTCTACATCTCGACGAGAGAAGTCCCTCTCTCTCTCTTCTTCTCTCGCTTTCCTCGTCGGCAATCAGATTGAATGCGCGTCATCATCGTCCTTGTCGTCATAGTTGGCTTCCCGTTCGTTCCCGGATTATTCCCTTCTTACTGTCCCTCGCTCTTTCTCTCCCTCTTCTTCCGTGTCTTCCTTGGTGACGAGAAGGTGAAACGGCCAAGGGAAGGAGAAGGAGGGAGGTCTGATTGCGAGCGACGAGGGGAAGTCGGAGCCATGCAAATTTATGAGAATAAAAAAAAACGAGAGAGCATGAAGGAGAAGGAAAACAGCTTGTCGCGTTTTGACTGGCGGCGAGCTCCACGGGGAAAGATATAAATGCAATCGCGTATACATACAACCGCGCGCGATGGGAAAGTCATTGATCCCGGCAGTAATTGGACGCGTGTCCAGGGCGAAGACAGGCTGGCGGCGTCGAGCTCGATGGGTCAGTTCTCTGGATAACTAGACGATTATGCGGTACACAGGGCTTCCGACTAATTTGTAAACTAGCGAGATACGCCGCCGGGTGAGAGGATCGGATCCTCGCGCATAGTTTTCTCGAATCAGAGTCTGCGAGGACTCTAATCGCCTCTTGTCTGGCTTCGCCAGGATACTCTGTGGCTTCCGTTTCGTGCAGAAGTTGCTAGAGTATCGAATAGCATGTATATTCTCGCGTATTTTTTCAGGTTAATCTAGGATGCGTAAGCTGTATCTCTGTTTCTGTTTTTTGCGCTATTTTTTTACCGAGATATTTCTTGTATTTTTAAAATTTTTTCTACGTAATTTTTATCTAGGTCTCACCCGAAACTGTGTTACTCGATTTAAACATCTCAAAATTACACCTTTTATTTTAGTTTTTGCCAATCTTCATTACGAGGCTATGTTGAAAGGGTTCTACATTTGTATCTACATTTCGCGAAAATAATAAATAAATAAAAATATTTTTCAAATCTGAGGTATTCTACGTGTTACATAAAAATGCATCGAGTTTTTAAGATACTTTTTCAATCTGAGATACCCTGTGCACCGCATAAATGCATATGTATCATACATATTGAAAGCAGATATGATTCTGGATTATTTCTCTCGATTTTGCATTTTGATGAAATATGAAAAGCCGTGATAACCGATAGTAACCGAAGAGTATAATATTACGAAATTGTTTGAAATTTAATAAGAGATGAGTCCGAAGCTTCAAATCTGACGTGCATATAAGATAATCTAGATATCGAAATATGTTACTTCCGACAATAATAATAAGTTCCAGTAAGTATCGTCATAAATCTACGTTTAATATCCGTGAATTCAAATGCCTATATGTTTGCATCGGTATATTTTTACGCTGTTATTTTGATTTCGCCACGCGAGCCTCGCTCTTAAAACTGCCACCGAAGCGCCAGAGCAATTGACCTAGATATCATGGTCCGAATGGAATTTCCTTTACGGGCAGCGAAATCGCGAAATCAAAGGAAGAATTTCGAAACGCTTCGAAATGTACACACTCGTCGCAATAAAGACAATGCTGCGCTGACGAAATTGACGAGTAACATTTTGCGTAAATAAATATTCCTGAAATTTAAACTCGCTAAAAGGATTATCAATTCGATCAAATCGAAAAATAGAGATTTATACATCGAGACGATCTGTGATATCATAGCACCACATAATACGCGCAAATTAGAATATATAAATTAATTATAGTGCTGTCCGAGCTCTAAAATATCGGTAAAATCATCGTGAAATATTTCGGAGCGCATTCGCTTACCCTCGTATGCGAGTTCGTAGGGTTCATTTACGTGTTATCGATTCACCAGTGAATTATAGATGCGCTTACAATGTTATTTATGTTAATGTATGTAAGATACAGAGTCGAAAGCACACACCATGTTGCCGATATCATGACACACAATGTAAAGTACTGTTCACTCAAAGAATTAACGCCACGAATCGGAAACGCGGAATTAATAAATCGAAATATTATTTATAAGAAAGGTAATAGAATTGTTAGTTTGTTTTAACTTTTGTCTCGATGTACAAACTTAACACTCGTCAATAGAATAACACAAATAACAAATTTTAAGACTCAAACATGGAAAATAAAAAAAATTAAAAAATAAAATATGCAAAAAATTCTGACAAGGAGAGAAAGAATTTTTTTCTATTACAGAGTGCTAAGTATTCCTATAAATGATGTGCAAGAGATATGGCTATACAACAATAAAAATTCTGTAGCACAGCTACACAAAGTCATAAAATAGCACCATAAATTCTTATGCAAACGGCACTTAAGATGCATGGGTGCGATGTATTAAAATCGCGGAGATCCGATGGGATGGTGATGCGGCGTGTCTTAAATGTCTTACACGTGAAATTACGGGTGTAAATTGTATACGCCCGCCCCCGTATCGATTCTTACGTAATTCTTCATCGCCTCTTGCATACGAAAGTTGAAGTTTGTGCCGCAATTTCGCGGCAATAATTTCGTCCGCACGTCGAGCGCGCATTAAACATTGACGTGAAAAAAAAAATCATCGATTGATTGTTACCAGGGAATATACAGGGTGTGTTCCGCCTGTACTTCGAACAATCTCTGCCTATATTTTCTTCCCCTCTACAAGCTAGTCCCATAAATATCAATTAATGCTTCATTAACTTCAACTGATATATTTATGATAAGGGTCCCGTAATTTTCTTCTCCCCCTTTGATCCGCCGAGACGTATCACGTTCGACGTGAGACACCCTGTATATATACCGTATATTCCTATCTCACATGCGTAATTACCTACATATATTTAAAATAATTATCAGCTCGTGTAAGTGTGTGTAACAGACGGACATTATATATACATAATACTACTGAATTCGTAAATAAATAAAACTCTGGGGCCATGCTTGTCGCCGAACCGAAATACGCAAATATTAGACTCTATGAGCCCTTCGTATTTATGTTTCCGGTTAGATGCATACGATCGGAATGGCACGGAAAAAAAAATGAGCAGGCTGACGACGCGGTTCGCTTGTTTCGGCAAAACCGGCGACGTCTTCGCGGCGACGTCTTCGCGGCGACGTGTCATTTAAAGTGCGTTGCACTCTGTTTACTGTTTTTCCTTTTTTTTCTCTCTCCCCTAACGACGAAACGGGAGAAACAAACAGCGCCTCCGAGAAGCGACAGACAGATAGTGCGTCGAATCTCGCGAATATATCGGCTCGCGATCTCGATCATCGCGACGATCGCGTCGATGGCGACGTTTATCAGGAGAGCGAGATTTCCCATCAGGAGGAGATACAGTGAGTCCGCTCTTTTTTTTCTTCACTTCCCTTCTTCGCTTCCCGATGATCGATGAAGGCGACTTTCCTTTCCGCGATCGTTCTCGCTGAATTATCGAGCTCTCGGCGATCTGCTCTCCTTCGCGTTTGTCGACTCGCCGCGATTATCCGCGCGAATAATTAATGACCGGCCGCTGCGCGCGTGATCTTCCGCGTGCACGGTGTTCACGTGCATCTGTGGTGCACGCGAGACCATTTTGCTCCGAAATGGACGGGCCCCGCGCGCGCAGTTGCCGTCAAATTACCGATATTTACGATGTCAGACTCTGAGTCTTTCTTTCGAGCCCGCAGCGTTCAACTTTCAAAGCCCTTCTCCCTCTTCTCAAGAAAATATATAATTTAATAATTATATTTAACTGTAATTCGCGGCAATTTAAGAAAACTGCATACATATAATTATGTATTACATAAAGCTTAAAACAAGGGAATTATTATATCAGGGGTATATTTCTTCGAATAATAGTCATATCACGTCTAAAATAGCTAATACTTTAAAAATTGCTTCTGATATGCAAATTTGAGTTTTGGTTACAAATAATTTTAAAATGCGTAAACACTCGTAATGCTTTATCTTTTTTAATCATTGTAATTCTCTATTTATTTTGATATAATTTAGTTGGTATTCTTTTTATTGTTATTATTCTTTTTTCATTTTTTTTTAATTTATTTTTAATTTATTTATTTTTAATTGACACCTCGAACCTCTCAGTCTAAAGAAACTAAGAGCCGCGAGCCTATCGATGATTGATTTCTCAGATCGATGCTAAATATTTATAATGTTTTCTCAAAATATTAAATAATTCATTCGTGCGATATTTTAAAGAAATCCCCTATTTCATCGAGAGCGAGAATGTTACGTAAGCGGCATTATGCTTTTACGAGGCTATATTTCAATTGTGCAACGTCAAAACTTCCGGTTTCACAAAAAAAAAAAGAAACAAAAAGATATGTCAAAATCTGTTTCCATCGTTTTCGTCGCGCGTATATAATACATAATTCTCTCCCGCAGCTTATTATGTGATTCCGCACAATTGCATAATGAAACATCCGGGAGAAGGAATGTCAGATCCGAACCTTGATTTCCGCGGACGATTTATAACGATTTTGCGTTTGACGCATGCCGTCCGATCGTTAATTCAAATTCACCGTCCCATGCATCGCCATAAAACCTCGTATTTATTATCCATCAATTATTTCCTCTTTCATGCTATTCTTCCCCTCGATTGTCCGTCAACGCGTCTCGCTAAACCGTATCTCCTATCAGCGCGATTTTACATGTGTTATCGAGTACTCTGAGTTTCGCGAAAATTTTTCAAAATTTCCAAAATTGCTCACATGGAAATGTCTCTTTCCAGGTAAATCTCCGTTCTTCCCGAGTCTCGAGGAGCAAAGTGGCACCTTGCTGGAAGATCCGAACGCGCCGAGTCAGCTGGACGGCGTCGGTGTCGGAGTTGGCGTTGGAGTCGGCGTCGGCGTAGGCGGCGGTATAACGGCATCCCAAGCGGCGCCGCTCTCATCGCCGAGTCGGAGCAGTCC
This sequence comes from Camponotus vicinus, assembly GCF_025532165.1. Taxonomy (NCBI): domain Eukaryota; kingdom Metazoa; phylum Arthropoda; class Insecta; order Hymenoptera; family Formicidae; genus Camponotus; species Camponotus vicinus. The sequence continues at coordinate 4,823,298 of NW_028141945.1, read as the reverse complement.
GCACAGTCAGGGCAGCGAGACCGGCGAACGTTTCTCCAGGAAAGTCTTCGTCGGCGGACTGCCACCTGACATCGACGAAGGTACTTGGATCATATCATATCGAGAATAATTACGTAGAGGAGATTATATATATATATATACACTCATTTTTTATGACAGATGAAATCACAGCCAGTTTTCGCCGCTTCGGTCCGCTGGTCGTGGACTGGCCACACAAGGCAGAGAGCAAATCCTACTTTCCACCGAAGGGCTACGCGTTCCTGCTTTTCCAGGTATATTATATACGTGTACTCTCTAAAAGTGAATCAGTGTATTATCACTGAAAAACACTAAATAGTCACTGATTACAGTAGTTATAAGTACAGCACTGTAAATCAGTGATATTTTATTGAAAGAATCGGTTAATAATTTTGACTGTTTCAATCAGTAATATCTCGGTAATATTTCTCTTATATCAGTAATATTTCTTTCGTTATTGTCAGTAATATTAAACTACAATTCATTTCTCTATCTATTTCATATAAAATTAAAAATTTTATTTATATTTACTAAATATTTATTATATTAAAAATTTTATTTTATTTATATATATTACATGCATATTGAACTTATTATTTTAAATAGATAACGAACGAATAATTTTCATTAAGTCGCCAGACATTTATTTGTCCGACTTATAAAATCGATTTAACATCTGAAGCCTCTCTCTATTGAGATTGCATCAGAAATTAAATCGAAGTAATATTTCTAATTTTATCTGTTGCTCTTTGCAAACTTTATGTAAGTCTTATGACTAAAATTAAATACGAGAGAGATAGCGATTATAGCGGTAAACGAACGAATTAGCGATTACTGATTTTACAGTGAAATTTACTGGTTTTACAGTGAATTTTATTTTAACTGATCATAATCAGTGAGATATAAGATAAAATAAGCGTTTCCACTGAAGATCAGTAAAATACTCACTGATTCTCAGTGAAATCTTATTTTACTGTTTAAATTAGTGATATTTTCACTGATTCACTTTTAGAGAGTACGATGTTTTTAACTTTTTCCGTTTCTCTTCTTCATTGTTATAAAGACGGTCGAGCTCGTTATAGAAGATTTACTCGAATTTCATAAAATGTTATTCGATATTTCAGGACGAGGGCTCGGTGCAGCAGTTGATAGACGCCTGCATTCAGGACGAAGATAAGCTCTACTTGTGCGTAAGTTCGCCCACGATTAAGGATAAACCTGTGCAAATCCGACCGTGGCGATTGAGCGATGCCGACTTTGTGTTGGACGCCTCCATGCCGCTCGACCCGCGAAAGACGGTCTTCGTTGGCGGGGTGCCGCGGCCGCTCAAGGCCGTGGAGCTCGCCATGATCATGGATCGGCTTTACGGCGGTGTCTGTTACGCCGGCATCGACACCGATCCTGAGCTCAAGTATCCCAAAGGAGCCGGTCGGGTCGCCTTCAGTAATCAGCAAAGCTACATAGCTGCCATCTCGGCCAGATTCGTACAGCTGCAGCACGGCGACATTGACAAAAGGGTATGAATGCGAAAAAGTTTTAATAACTCGTAAAGTTTTAATAATTTCTTTTACTAGATGACTTGAATAAATAAGATCGGTACGACAACGATAATTTAGAGCACGAGTGAAAGAAGCAAGTCTGATTTTTTTCGTTACATTATTTATGAAGCACACCTTTTATAAATTACAAGAACTTGCTTCCTTCTTGTTCGAATCTTTCCTTCGCTAATCGCGATTCTTTTCAAACAGGTCGAAGTCAAACCATACGTTCTGGACGATCAAATGTGTGACGAATGTCAAGGCCAGCGCTGCGGAGGCAAATTCGCACCGTTTTTTTGCGCCAACGTCACCTGCCTACAGGTATATTTCAGTTACCAGTTTTGTAACATACAACTCATCGTTATTATTAAATAAAAAAAGCTGTAAAGTGTAATTTAAGTTTTCGATTAATCTAACAATAAGGCTAAAATTTTAAGATTCCTGCATGAAAGAGAGCAACTTTGTTAAAATCAAATTTTACAATTTTTAAAATTTCACATTTAATCTATTTCGTGCACTTCAAAATTAAAATCGTCGCTTTTGCGTGACAAATTAAGCAGAAGAACTTATTTTAAGAAATTATTTTTAAAAGTTTTTATATACAAATATTTCATTAAATTAATAAAAAATGTTTTTTTCCATTATACGTATTTATTAATATAAACAATGAAAAAAGATATAGACTGTCTACATTTTCTGTTTTCAGTACTATTGCGAGCATTGCTGGGCAACCATCCACTCCCGCCCGGGTCGGGAGTTCCACAAGCCGCTGGTGAAGGAGGGCGCGGATCGGCCTCGAGCCGTGCCTTTCCGCTGGTGTTAACCCCAGCTGCGTTGTCCCTAATTATCTCGCAGCCCTAGCTAATTAACTACCACCTCTACCAATATTCCCCACCCTCCTCTCACGTGCCCCAACCAACCCTCACCTCCCCGCCTTTCCCCCTTCATATTAATTACTTATTTACCTACAACAAGAACACAGCCTCAAAACCGCTATTATTACTACGCTATTACCACTCGATCGTCACGTATTACCACTACTCTACTACCACTATTACTATTACTACTATTACTACTACTACTACTACCACAACTACTATTCTACTACAAATTACTACTACTATTACTACTTCTCCACTGTGCTACTACTTCAAGTTATACCGATTATACTGGAGGAAGAAACCAGCCGCTGCTGCCCGCCAGTCGATGCAGGTTTTCGGCGTCGCTCCGACCTTTGATCTTACGTCCGTAATGACATACTGACGTGAACGACCGCACCGGTGTCATCGTCGGGTTAAACTTTGTCGGGCTTTCGACGGTCGGAACAAAGAGTGAGAGAGAATGATCGGAACCACGCCGAGCCAATATCGTCGAGCCGGAAGAAGAAGAAGAGAGATATACGCCGAGACACAGGATTCAGAAGGGAACGGACACGAATTCTCAGTATATCAATTATTCGTACACATATAATCCTATCTGTCTGCGCTGTAAAATGCACCGGTTCTGTCCGAGAGATCGAGTATCTTAGTTACCGTGAATCTCTCGAGGAGCGAGCTATAGCGAGCGAGAGGGCAGCCGCCGCCGCCCTCGAACCCCGCGTCATCGACACCGATCATCGCTCATCCTCCTCGAGTATTTATCGAAATCGTGCCAGCAGCGTGATTGCGATTCGGATTCGCCTCGCGCGTCTCGATCCGCTACTAATCTTCTCTTCCGGATTCGATTGCCGCAAATCGAGAGAAAAACGAAGGAGTCTGTATCGTCTACCTAGGTTAGTGGAATTTCTGGTTTCCAATCTAGGTAGACGTGGGCGAATAATGTTTCGTCAAATAAGACTCGTTTTCTCTGCGAAGAGTTCCGAACGAAAGTGATCTCCGCGATGAATGTTCATAAAAATCGCGAATATCTTATCTGACGCAAAAATGTGTTGTCAGAATGGACGAGTGAGAGAGAAAGAGAGTGCGAAAAGAGGAGAGAAAAATGTGAGTGATGCAGTGAGAGTGCGATAGAGAGAGAGAGAGAGAGCGAGAGAGACAAGCGCGAGATCGGAAACGTATAAGTGACGAGCGGCGATAGAAAACACGGAAGAGAGTGATAAGAGAGAGGATAGAGACGACATCGAGAGAGGCGAATCGTTCGCATTGGATGTTAATCGATAATGAAAAAAGCCACGCTTCAAACCGCTGTGTATTAGGTAATTCTCTGTATCTCACACACACAGTCTCCTCTAGTTATTAAGGACTTATTAAAAATATGTTACATAGGTGCGTTGTGTAATACGTTTCTCGTGCGGATAACGTAACCGCGCGCTCGTAGGGAGGCACTTAAGAAAATGATTTTTTACTAATTAACTTATTCAAGTGAGAGAGAGAGAGAGAGAGAGAGAGAGAGAGAGAGAGAGAGAGAGAGAGAAATAGTATAGAGGAAAACAAACGCGATGAAAAAACATAAATGACGGGGAAACCGAGGGTTTAGGGGGAAGAAAAAAATGTGTCACTTAGACGACAGAAGAAGGGTTGTAAACGGAAACCGTTGAAACTGATGTAGTTCAATTTTTGATGCGCGCGCGCGCGCGTGCTTCGGGTGTTGTCCGGGTCTGTCTAGCCTAGTCTAGCCGTATCGGATTCTCTGCCAATATTTTCCCAAAACCGGTGCGAGCGGCTTTCAACGATTCTCGATGGGAAATGAAACGAGCCTCGCGCGCGCGTCCGCTTGCAAAGAGAGTCGGAGGCAAACGGAAAAAGAAATCGGCCCGCTATTCGCTCGCGGAGAAAGAGGAACAAGACAGCGCGAGAGTGTATAGGACAAATTTTACATCCTGACTTTACTACTTTATGTGCAATAAACGACCACTCTCTGCGCGATATTCACGAGAGACGATTAGCGAGTATCCACAAAACGCGTGCGCGATTCTCCGACAACGTTCGATAATAAGTGGAACGTATCGAATATCCATGTCTATGAGCCCGTACGTTCCTCTTCCTCGGGAAACGAGCAGCGTACCGCGCGGATCTTTTTTAGGATGGAAGGGGGGAGGGGATATCGTTTCTCGAAACCAAAGTAGCGATATAAAAATCGTGATTCGCATAAACGGGAAATGAATCAGCGATATATCTAGAATGATCGTACCTAATTACTCTCTTCATACGTCCGATAGATGATTGGAAAGTGTCGCATTTCGCGTGGAACACTATTAATAGATTCGTATATTATATAGAGCCGTATGTTGTCACTCCCTGTACATACATACCGAACTCCCCCTCTTTTAACCAAGATTAATCAATTAACTGGCGTTTATTAATCGCGACCGCGACTGTGCACGTTTCTTAATCCCTTTGAAAATAAACGAACTTCTTCGCTGGGTGTATATAATCAAATGCAATCTCGCCGTAGTTCAAATAGAGGGAGAATGAAAGAGAACGAGGAAAGCTCTCATCTCAACCGAGATGCCGTTTATCGCAGATTATGTTCTCGATGATTTCGGTATAGGGAATCTCTTGGGCAAATCGGAGGATCTCTGTAATTTTATAAGCGTGACGCTTCCTGACGCGCGTCCTTTCACCGAATTCGACAGTGACCCGGGCAGATCTAATCGATGGGGTTTTTCGATTCGTTTTACTCGCGAAACACAGCTTCCTGAATCGATTCGACGCCATTAGAATCGAAAATATCCCGATCACGATATATTTGGTACATAACGTAGGATACTTTTGATAACTAAGCAATAGAAAAGGAGGAAGAGAGCACGTTTGGCGCTTAGATACCGGGTGTTGGTCAACTTCGAGTGACGCTTTTGTTGTGCAAAAAAAGCGTGTCTCACACAATAATACTTTCGACAATAGCCGGGTCATTTGGTCGACAGTGTCTCTTTCTCGAGACGGTCAAAGATCGAGGGCTGGGAAGCGTCGTGCTCGGGATTAGTATGCAAACGTTGTTTGTTCCGCTTCGTAGATGACAAAAATAAAAAGCCACATTCTGTACGTAGCAGCAGCAGCAGTAGCAGCAAGTCGGAAGACGTAGTTTAACCTCGCATGACGAGTCTCTCTCGCGATACTCTTTTTCTGCACACGTATCGGACTTTGTGCAATCCACAATATGCAAACATGCACGCATACACGACACACACATACACACACACACACACACACAAGCGATGATACGACCAACGGATCACGAATCACGTCGCGTGCGAATCTAACGAGGAAGGGACAAAAAAAAGAAGTGTAATTTCCACATCTATATATACACATATATATTTATTTTTTTGGTACTCTTTTTTGTATATATCTTGTCTCGCCGTGTTAGAGATTAGGCGGCGTTTATTAGGGCACTGCGCGCGTGCGGAGGGAATCGCGTTATCATATGTAAGGTGGTGAAATGGTGCGAAGGCTAGTAAGAAGCGGGTTCAACGACGACCCTCGTCCCTTCGTCTAAAAGGAAAAAAACATGTTAGTCGATCCGCGAAGACGTGCGTTCAATGTGGACAGGAGTCGCGTATAGTGAAAAAAAAGAAAAACTATTAAAATAATAAGGAATACGAGGAGTAGAGAGAAGGGAGGCAGGTATAAGCGATTAAACATTGGCAGAGAGACGGAATTTGTGTCGATCTATAGAGGCTAAACGTGGGAAAAACAACGGACAAAATGAGCGACAAGTGAAACCGCGGTGCGATAGAGCAGGGGGAGACCTCGACCACGACTCGTCGAATGTGTCGCCTGCGGCAAAGGTTTCCGGGGAAGGGAAGGAGATTGGCTAAAAGGACAACCACTAGGGGTATATAATTGTACACATATAAATTAGTTGATATAGAGCGAATACATTGAATTTTTCTATCCGTTACTATCGCAATATTCTAAATAGACACAATTGACCTTTTTCTCTTACGCACTCGACAAAAGCTCGAATCAATGCGAAACGGAGAACGGAGATCACATGAGGGAGAGAGAACGCGAGCTGGGAGGGAGCGAAGAACGCAATGAGAATTAGGTGAAAAAAATGAATGAAACGAGCAGGTAGTTAGTGCAATTTTACATACGAGTCACCGTTCTCGTAAATCGTGCGAAAGAAAGAAAGAGAGAGAGAGCGAGCGAGCGAGCGAGAAAGAGAGAAAGACCGAAATAAGCAAAAAAGAAAGAAAGATAGAGAGAATGAGTAGGAGAGAAAGGGAGCGAGCGAAAGAGAGAGAGAGACAGTGGCATAATCTGTGCGACACTTGCGGAGAATGAAATTTGAGTAATGAAATTGAAACGCGGGCCGCGATGGGGCATATTGCGTGTATTTATCGCGGACAAATTCATATATACATATATATATATATATGTATATATATGAGAAACACGTCGATGTTATTCGTGTGCGTGTGCACGCGAACCGGCGCATATATATTAGGCGAAAAATTTTCTCAACCCGCACCTTTCGCGAACACGCGAGATTGAGGACGCTCGTGCACGGCCACACACATACACACACACACACACATGCTCGTACACGTAGAAAGTACATACATATACATACACATACGAAAAGACACGTACACACACTCCACTAATCGATCGATATAATTGTGTAGCGAAACTTACCTAGGTACCAATTCACCTAAATCAATTGATAACTAACAAATTATATATATATTGATATATACATATTATATACATATAAATATAAATATATATTATATATAGAGAGTAGCGTCATGTTCCAATACTTGAGCGAACGAGTACTTGGACGAGGACCGAGACCGATTTTTCTAGACAAATTTTTCTATAATGTTCAAAAAACGGATAAAACGCGCGAAAAAAGAAATAAGTGAGCGAGAGGAAGGAGGGGCAAGACGTATCGCGGAACGTCGCTTCGGATTCTATTCCAGAAGTGCAAACCAACGCGCATACGCGAATTAAGTACACTTAATCTTGACTTAAAAATTCACACATGATAGACATGTTCAATTACAAGTTGGAAAGACCCAGCCTCGAGAGAGTACACGATTTTTTATTTTTTAAATTACACTACACACACACACACACACACACACACAAAGTTATAACACAAGTATATAATCTATTTTGTGTCGTACACAAATGCACAAGAAAATCCTAAAGAGATTTCCACGAATATGCAATCTTTTTTAAATCACAAATACATCCTTCGCACGCGCGTACACATATACACATGTACACTTTACACTGTGAGCTACGGTCGTGTCTCTATGGATGTCTAGCTAAATGTTCAACCTTACTATGTACTCGGGTCGTTTCGCAGGTTTCCAATCCCCTTTCGATCCCATTCTTCCCGCCGATTGATATTCTCCCATTCTTTATCTGGCATCGTGTACCTCTTTGTGCGAAACACTTATTTTTGTGCTAGCGATATTTAAGGCGCAACGAAGCGAGGGAAAGAAACATTAGGTGTATTCCGTGTTAAAGGCGTGTTAGTGACATGTCGACGCTCGCCTTTGAGATTCTCGGGAATCGATTAAGATGATCCCGCTCAACTAATGTGAGAAATTGTATTTACGATGATCATGTATCCCGAATTTTTACGAAAACTTTTCCTTTCCTATAACATAATAGACTCTCAATTCACTTTGACAGTCGATATCTCAAATTGAAGATGGAAAATACGCTCGCTATTACATCTGTAAAAATGATTAATTTCACTCGCATTTTCGTGCGAATTTGTTTTATACTACCGTCGGTTCCCGCGGATCTTTATTCTAAGCTGTCGTCGAATAAACTTTTCAAAAAGTCAAGGGTTTGGTGCGGCAACATTTAAAGTACGCGGGAACAAATTTCTTTCTTCGTACTTGTAGAAATAAAAATTATGCCAAGATGTAGCATAAATATATCAATTTTTGAACAGACGGAAATTTTGAAAAATAATTTCAAGACGTCTCTCTTGAGAAATTTTGTAAAATAGAAACTTTAAGAGATTCTTGCGCTAGACCCTTCTCTTATAACTCGTGTCTCTACGGCGTAAAACGTCCAATTTCATTCAGAGAATAGTTTTCATTCGACAACATTTCTCATATCGAAGGAGAAAATGAAAGAACGGAAAAGGTGTCCGCATTTTTCGAGTTATTTTGAAAGATGGACACATGTTTGGTAGCATGATGGACATGTTTAAGTAACTTGATTATTTCCAAAGGAATCGCTCGTTTGGATATCTCTCGCAAAAAATGTGAGATTACATGCATATTTTATTTCATGCATATGCAATCGCGCGACACGAACATATCAATCTACCGATGGATAACGATCAATGAAATTGGACGGAAATGTTATCGGCGGACCGGGACATTCCGGGGAAATTTTTGCATATTGTTTATATAGATGTGATATGAGTCTTGATATCTTTTCTTAAACGAACGTTTTGCTAATTAGAATCTGTTCTATTTAATAATTCAGTTTGTAAATTAAATTGCTGTATTTTATGATATTTAAGACGCGCTGTTATAGTTAGAGTTTGAATTGCCTTTGCTTTATTACTTGATTATCAAGCAATTTCAGACTTTTTTTTCTCTTGACGTACGCTTTAAGAAAATACAAATGATGACTGTGGCACTGCTAGAACACGCCAACTGGAAAATTCTAGCAGTGAATTACGCGAAAATAACGTTGGATTTATAAACTGCTAGTTTATGAGAGATTTATTTTATACGAAATAAAATTTCATACTTTATATATTTTTTTATTTGAATCGAATCGAGGAATTATTTGTGATTAATACCTTCAAACGCGTTTTCTCACCGTAGAAGCAACTTAGTAGATTTACCGAAATTCCGATTACCGTAGAGGCTCAAAAACCCGAGTTCGAGTTTTCGTGCGCGGCGAGGAAAAAGGCGAGGAAAAAAAAAAGAGTAATAAAACCGCGACACTGATGACGTAACATTGTACGCGCATACATATACATGAACATACACATCCAATTCGTATACACAAAAAACACACACGCACACACAATCAAACGCCCTTGCGCAATGAATAAAAAAAACAAAGTAACCGCAAAACCTACACCCGCAGTACGAAGTTAACGTTTGAGGTATGCCAGTAACAAAAAAGTAACAACAAAATAATAATAATAATATGTTAGGTGTGATTCTTCACCTCCTTTGTAATATGTGTGATAAAGCATAATATATATAATAATATAATGACAATTATATAGATTAAATATATATTATATATATAAAAGTACACTAATATATATATAATTGATAATAACAATTGAAATATATCTAATATATTGTGACAGACTTTGAAAAAAAAAGAAACGGGATGTAATTGAAATTAGAAAAATGGGTATTGCGCGACACGACAGTAAAAAGCGAGAGAAAGAGCGCGCGCGCAAGCGAGAATATAGAGAAGGTATGGAGAAGAGATGAGCACTTAATTAATCAGACACGTAGCGCGCGTGATCGCACACGTAGAGTTGCGATTAGGCCGATTTCGGTTCACTCGATCTCAAGCGGACCTACTGTCGTTCGAATAATGCGCGTACAATTAAAGACGAGCGTGAAAAAAATATACATTGATAAAAGGAAAAAAAAACGTGGGAGGAAACGAGTAACAATGGTAGTCATTTACGATAGATTTGTATTTTTCAGTGTTGAAAAATTTTTTATACCGCTGTTATATTCTTGTCTAAATATCTTAGTTCAGAGATATTTGCGCGAGTGCATGTGTATGTGGAGCGTTTCTGTGTATCTTCATGCGCGAGTCCGTGTATGTTGTTTGTAGATGTGTATGTGTGTGTGCGAGCGAGGAGGTAGCGTCGCGAGAGAATGCAAAAGAGAAAGAGAGAGAAAGAGATGGGATACAAGAGACGGAAATGATCTAGCGAGAAAAGTGCCGAGAAAGAAAGAAAGGTGATTTATCTGCAATCAACCGCAGAATCGATGAGAATACATACATCAGCGACAGAGCGTATGCGTAATTATATGCATAAGTTTTCTATCGAAACGATAAGTCCTGACGCAAGGATTCGTGTCGTCTAATTTCGAAGGAAATTAAGAACATTAAGAGAGAAGAAAAAAATATGTGATTTAGAAATTTATCAAAAAAGAAAAAGATTCGATTTTCACGAGCCCTTGCGTAGGGCCTTTCTCGAGACGCGTCTTTTCGCGAGCTTTGCTTTGCACGAGAGAGATGATCTCAAGAAACGATAAAATAATTATCGAGAAGGATTGAAATCTCGCGAAAAAAAGCGAGAAACGTGCATGACGCATACGTAGGATCCTATACTGCTTGAATCGTTATGCGAGAAAAAAAGAGGGAGAGAGAAAACTGTAAACCGCGTACCTCCTGCTCACTCTCTGATGTACCGTTTTCCGAGTACGATTTAATTAATTTTTATTTTTTTAAATAAAGTTATTATTCTTATATTTTACGAGATGCTATTAGATAAATCTTATATAATCTAGTGTTTTGTAAATAAGCGATCAGATCACTTTGCTCTTTTTTTATACATATGCACACATACATATACACATATGATCGAGTCGGAAAGAAGCATATTTTTTCAATGTGCGATAAAATTAACTTTCTTATAAAATCGTGCAATACCAGCCATTATAAAAAAAAACACCTATTATTTACTTGATTATATGTACATGTATATATGTGTGTATATGTGTGTATGTGTGTGTGTGTGATTGATTCAACGTGATGACAGTAGATAATATTTCACTTGTTGAAAATTTGATAAAATTGATCTTGGAACTAAATTTATAGATTAATTTCCTCGAGTTCTCGAAGAAATGGATTAATCGCTGTTACACTGAATCCTTCGCGTATTTATGTACACAGGCGTAAAGACGACACACACATACACAGACAGAATCGAGATCAACATCTCGCTGTCGACCGGCGCCAACGTGGGAGGCGATGGGCGAATCCACACATACACACATACACACATGGACCTATCGCGTCTCGACGATGTAAAATGAATTTTGTAAATTTTTATCAAAACATCGCCCGTCTCTCCGCTCTCTTCCACGTGCACGTGAAATCGCGTCGGACCGGTTTAACGAGATTTCGGTTTCGAGCGCGTAGGTGCCTTTTTTTTTTATCCGCCTCCGACGAGTCGAGAGACGCCGCGGAGTGCCTTCGCCTTTTCCTGCATTATGCGAATTGATGAACGTCGTTGACGAGAGAGTCGACATTAACCGCTCAACGACGACGGTCGATTCTCACTATTAGTTCGAGATATTATTATTCTGCAACTATATCGATATTGCGAATTTATATACTGCGATTTATCACTACGATTAAGATTATTCGTATTATTATTACTATTAATATTATTATTATTATTATCACTATTATGATAGAGTCATTATTGTAGACGTTTTTCTTACGTACCAAAGAAGTAGAATACATCGGAATACGTATGCACCGAGAATACATACACATACACTCCCAATTACACACGCACGCGCACAGACTCAAGACGAATATATATTCGAAGGTCGAGCAAACAATCGCGACAAAAGAGAGCTTTGTCGGCATCGGAAATCTCATCGAAATTCTCTTCTCGATCCGTGGTCACGTACGCCGGTCAGTTTTTGTTGCCCGAACGACCGAGTCTTGAGCGCGAAGTCTTGGAGATAAGAACCTATCCGAGATGAGAGGAGATTATGCCATCCTGATTCGATGCTTGGACGGGATCGTGCTAAGATAATGCAGTCGAAGAATTCAATACAGAAATGAGATATGTCCGGGATTCATAAGGTCCGTCTTCGGTACGATCGCGTATTCAGAGTGGACTTAATAATTATTATAGTCTTCTTATATGTATTAAACTCTTGAAGAATGATTCCGAAAGACGGTGTAAGGTCTAAATATCGCGTCGATATAAATGTTGGCTCTTGAAATTTGATTCATCACGCGTCTTTTTGGATCCTCGCGTTATTCGGCATCATCAAAATAGCAAATATGAAACTTTTTATTCTTCTTATTCTTTTAACTATTTCTTTAGATTAATCGATTATAGTACATGTTGAGAGCGAGGCGAGGCCGCCCTTGTGTTCGCGGCTCAGCCGATTGCGTGCTTAGTATAATTCGAATTAAAATATGTAGACGTAATATACAAGAGAGAGAGAGAGAGAGAAAGAGAGAGAGAGCGATAAGCTTAAATAAATATTAAACGGAAAATTTCTTGGAGCGTGAAGGTAACGCGACAAGAGTACGCTATTTAGCGAGCAGCTGGGCGTAGTGCAATGAATTGTGTAAAACCGTAATAAGGAGAGCGAAGTGCACCGCGCGCGAAAAGGCGACGAAGGATACGACGACGTTCGTCCCTATTTTCCCTTTTCTTTTTTTTTTCTTTTTTTTTCTTTCTCGAAGGTGATAATTCCACAAAATGGATGCGCGCGAAAGGATAGCGAAATCGAAACACTCTAGTGTCCCAGAGGCGGGCAAAACAAAGAGCGATGTGCTCTCGGAGAAGGAAAAGAATCTGGGAAGTATCTCGATCGAGATTCTCGGGGCCGGGGATTGCACCGGGTCAAAGCGATTGACCCTCCCTTCCCATCCCCCTCCTCCCCGTGTATTAGCGATTCGCTGTCCCTTTCTAGATGATAACAATCCTCTCTTATCTCGTAGCACACAGAGAAACGGAGAGAAGGTGAGCATTGAGTTGATCCTCGGGCTCGTCGGCGCGAGCCCGATTAGTCGAATTACTTCTATACGAGGAAAAAATGAAAAAAAGCAGATATAGTGTCCCTTAGGTGCGAAAGTAGCATGTTTTTTAATACTATCTCGAATTTCTACGAAACCTCGATTATAGCGAATCCTGTACCTGCATCAACTAGAGAAAAAAAATGAAAAGAACTCCCGCGACGACGCGGGCGGTTTTTTTTTTATATAGAATTATGCCGCGTGTCGAAAGGGAGAGCGAGCGTTTCGCCACCGTGTATTTCGTCAAGTATTTGTAGAATCGGCTTATTGTTACTAATCTTTAATATATATATTATATATATAGATATTGTCTTAAGCGTGTAATTGTGAATACGAATATTTCTATGATCTTGTAATATATAAATTATATATATATGCAATTTTACGGGGAAAAAAATCGGAGATGCAACTTTTACGTAATGAGTTACAAGTACAATAGTTACCACCACGCATCGAAATGATTACCGCACTGCACATGGGCTAATTTTCAGGATGTTTGTATGCATGTATGTATGTTTGTATGTGTATATGTGTGTGTGTATGTTTCTCTCAGTGCGTGAGCCGTCAGGCTCGCTAATAAAATGTCTTATTAATCTTCCGCATGTTACACAACGTATGTGTGTGAGTGTGTATCTGTATACATATATATGTTTTGCCCACCTCTGAGTAACCTGGCTATAATCTGTCCCGCGAACGTGATTCTCCTTTTTTTACAATATCTTCTACATTTCTTAAAGGAATAAATTGATAATAATTAATTAAAAAAAAATACGAGTCAAAGCCGAGAGAGTGAATCGGGTAACAAGTTGCTTATCTCTCGCAATAAAAGTTTATAAACTCGCGCATTTACCTTTTCTATTACAACTTTTATTGAACACTGCAAGTATATATATAATTTTCTATTTAATCTTCTCCTACGGAACTTTGTATGACTTAAACATATTTACAAAAATTCCATCGAGCGATAAACTTAATTATCCATTACACGTTTTCCTCGATGAATCAAGTTTGAGATTGCTTTCTATTTTTCGTTAGCAATTAAAGTTTTCTATAATCGATATCACATTCTCTCCGTTTGCACCACCAAACGATACTTTCTCGTGTTTTGCATGGTCAATCTCGTTTCGACGTGATTCTGAAGAATAAATGGTGTAACTAAAAAAAAATGTTCTTAAGAGAAAAAGAAGCCTACGCGGAAACTTTTTAAAAATCCAGTATTCAAGAAAATAAACTTACGATTAATTAAATGTTTTCACGAGATATATTTCAAATCTTTAGGGAAAAAAATAAATGATATTTTCCCAGAGCATTTAAAACATATAATAGAGAGTTTCAAAATTAAAAGTTAAATGTTCAAAAAAAAAAAGATAAACTATTACGATTAGTTACGTTTTTCACGAGATATTTTAAATCTTTAGAAAGAATAGACGCGATATTTTTCTCAAAGCATTTAAGATTTAACTCGACTCTCGGTAAGAGATGGAGTCTGCAAGCTCCAACGAGATTCGATGGAGATAGCAAAATTATCGCGGGATTACATCCGAGAGATAATCCCGTGGATGTAGCGAATGACAAAATGTCTTTTAGAGAATGTGAATCGTTGCGTGCGATCAGGCTAGTCGCGACGATTTTGCGAGACAAAGAGATCGTCTCTTTTCACAATCGATCGATATATTATTATATGTACACGGAATGCATGTACGATATACATGACGGCGAAAATATTCGCGCGTGTTACACAACCATAAACACATTCCCGATACATTCACGACACACCCACATAGAACATGACACTCACGTGTCACTTCTTATTTGAGTGATATGACGATAACTAACGTAGTAGGCTCTTCGTTTTTTTAACGTGTACATTTTCAGAGGATATTTGAAATTTTGTGATTACGCGTATTATAAAATACGAGGTATAAAAGGGGAGAAAGAAAGAGAGGGATAAGGTGAAAGATAAATGCAAGAAGATGAAAGAAGAGATTTGAAAGAGTCTTGAAGGGAAAAAGTATGCACGATGCCGATTTATTAATTATCTTTAGCAGCTAGCGTGTAGCGTATCGATATTGATATATAGAGATACTAAAATGATAAAAAGAAATCACGAGCGCGCCCGCGATCTCATAGTAGAGGAAATAAAAAAAAACAGCGGGGATCTATATAATAAAAATAAGAGAAAAAAAGAGAAACGCGGCGCGCGATCTCGTTGCTAGCCAATTTGCTCCTACCAGTCCTTTTTGTACCAATTCTTTTTTCTAAATAATCTCTTTATATTGTAATATGTATTCTACATATGCTTAGAAAACGAGAGAGACTTTTGTATTAAACACGTGACACTCGATGCGCGTCCATTATGAGACACGAGTTAAATTAGTAGCGAATTTTTTACGGCCGTCAAGACGATCGAGAGATTCTCGTCGGGTCGATTGATGATCTTAGCTCATGAACGTAGGCGTTCCTTCGATGCTACAATCGCGACGAATAATAATAATAATAATAATAACGATTATAATTATATAAATAAGAATAATAATGATCATACATACACACAACACACATACACACACATATGCAATCGTGCATGGAACCTTTGAACAGACGAGGATAGAATTTCGCATGTTGTCAAAACGACAATTCGCGGTTGATTATCAATCAGATTGCCGTGAAATATCACAAATCGATTAACGAATGGCTCGCTCGTTTAATGAATAACGCACGATATTTACGGACAGACGTAATTCGGTTTCACGTACATTTGAGGCTCGAACAACACAGATATCCAAGAAAGATGTCCGGAAAATTAGAATGTCTTTTCTGGCATTTCTCTAAAAGTGTATTTTCATAGAACTCTGCTCTATGAAAATAATATTCTCGATAATAAAAAGTTTAAGAGATACATAAGACAAAGAGAAGACATGTATACACATACACACAACACACACACACACATATCCGGTGAGCGCATTTTCGAAGCCGCGCAAAAAAACCGAACTGTTTTTTTTTTCAGCAGTTGAAACCGTCGTAATTTCTTGTCGCAAAATCTTATCTACGCGCGAAATAGCGACTTTTTTCATTTACGAGAAATTTTGTAGCGTGTCATCTTCAGAGCTCTCGCCAAATCGAATTTTGCTGATAGGAATCGATTAACGATACTTTTATGTATTATTACTCGATTCCATCATCTCGCAAAATTTGATTCTCATAGAAATTATGTTGCTTTCAACCGCTGATATTTTTCAGTTCACCGATATTTCTAACGATGACGAAGAAAAAGAGCGAAGGGGGTGGGATTTGGAGAGTGTCGAGGGGAACAAACGAAGCAGCCTTTTTCGTGCATTAGATATTTTTTTATAACCGGTCGTGCGTTTGGCGAGAAAACACTTGCGCGATTTCTCGACGCTGTTTTTCGGGACAATGAAGGGGGAAAATGAAGAGGATCTTACAGGAGGAACCGGATGATATGATGATGGAATGATGTGGGTGTATATGTGTGTAAGAACGAATGCGAAGCATCGTAAGAATGAGGAAGAAGAGAAACACGATAATCTAGGATGATGATTTTTTACCTTTTTCTAAAATATGTCAATCGATTTAAGATGTTAGTAGCACATGTTGATGTTCGATATAATCGCGGATGTTGAAAGCGAATGCATGTTTGGCAGAATAAAAAGTTTCATGCAGCGTGGGTAAGAAATTCCGAATAAAAGAAAAGGATGCATGCAGAGTGGAAGCAGGAGAATGAATGTGAAGAGCAATTCTCAATTAATCGTGCACATACGTACATAGCGAAAAAATATGTCACAAAAATATATGTTTAGTTTAAAAATATGGGGAGGAGGGGGATTATCACGTCTAATTACTAGTTTTTTATCGTAGCGAAACGAATAAATCTTCCGGATCTCATTTTTCAAAAAGTGATAATTTTGATTCTTCATAATTCTTCTCTCTGTTTTGTGTTCACATTCGTAATCACGAATTTATTTCGTGAACGGAAGTGATGGAAGTGACTTTAAAAGAGAATCAGACAATGATCGCATTATTCAACCGTGCAAATAAGTGTAGCAATTAAAAGCGCTCTATATTAATATATTTCTCGTATACGAGGCGATAGCATTGCTGATACATTTTTTTAGAAGCTTTATGTTTTAGCATTTTACACTGTCACGTATATATATATAATGGGGAACTGTAATAACACCCACCGTGTCAACATATTGTATGAATACAGTAGGCTCGATGGATTATAGGGTTGTGTGCGTATGTTGTGTGTATGTGTACGTGTATATATACATGTATGGAGAGAGAGAGAGAGAGAGAGAGAGAAATTATTTTTTAACTTTTATTTAAATCTATAATCTATCTTACATCTTTTTGTTATCGAAATTATTATTTTTGATAGTTGTATTAACGGGCGCTTTAAATGATTATCTATTTTTCTGATTAACAAGTATTTTTATTAATTTAATAAATAAAATACCACATAAATATCTCACAACACACTATATCTATAGTAGTAAATAGTAGAAGAAACTTTTTTTTCATCTATTTGTCGTCACATTGTTGTTTACTCTTGATGTTTGTATTAACATGCGATCTAAATCATTATTTCTATCTTTTTAATTTTAATAAAACTTTAATAATTTAAGTAATTTAATATATATATAAACGGAATATTATATAAATTAACAATTATATTTTATAAAATAATATCTATTTTTTTAATTATAACAAAAATACTTTATTAATTTATATAATATATAAACAGAAATATACTGTGTATAAATTGTCGATTATATTTTGTAAGAATATTTTATAATGTAAAATATTTTTTATTTGTACAAACTATATGTTACATAAGACACGAGAATCTCGTGAAATGGAAATAGAGATGCGTATATTATATCGTGCGACTATGTAATTTTCGAGCTCCCATCATTGTTAACTATAGCGCAGTATTATTTACTCATAGAAACGGCCATCTATTCGCATACTCTTCGATCGAGGAATCGTGCAATTTGTATCATCGACGAAATCGTCAAGAGACGACCCATTTGCATCCCAATTCAGTCAGACGAGACCCGTTTTATATTAATTTTGCAAATTTTTCACACTTTGTCGATCGCATCTTTTGATCGCTCCTGTCTCAACTATGCTCAATTTACCCAATTAACTTTTTAGCGTCGTTTTGTACTCGTTGTTGGCGTGGAAGCGAAAACACAATCTAGTAGGGATACTCTCAAGCAGCAATAGAGCAAACGCCCTTTTCCGATTTTTTCCGCGTTCCCTTCCGCTCGCGTGTGTTTAGATTCGAAAAGGACAGATCCTCTCGATTCCCAATAATCAAACATGGATCTATAGATTGATCTGGCAAGTCAGCGACTCGCTTAGCGACTTTTCGATCCTCGGGAATATAATACAGCGATTTTTGTCAACTTTGAAGTCTCTAGATCTAGATTGAGAGGAATCTCTTGGATCTAATTCTAGGTCCAGAGAGAGTCGAAAGATCCAAGATCAGAAAAGAATATAAGAAAATAATTTTAAATTAAAATCGAAGAGAGAGAAAGAGAAATAATCGATGTTAAAAATATTGAATTTTTAAAATCACAAAAAAATTTTTTTACATTATAATTTGCATCCATTTTCTTTCCGTAAGGATTTAGATCTTTAAGATCCATATCTACACTGTGATGCACAATTTTCGACTTCTTCGTACTATGATTGACTTCCCGCGAGAACCACGATAGTCCACAATTAATTGGAACAATAGATTGGAAATTCGCTCATAATACATATACACGTTCATTGACGTGTAAATACACGTGATTGAATCGCGAGCTAAAGAAACGTATCTTCATTTCGACAGCGACTTCTCGTTTTTCTTCCTTTCCTTCAAAAACGGTCGCTCGAGTCTCGTCCGGAGGAAGCCGACGAGCGATAGGAAATATTAATAGAAAATTGATAAAAAAAGAAATGAGAGAGAGGGAAAACGTGCAAAATATCCTACGAGAGCCACTGCACCAGGCCAACAAACTAAGCAACCCACGCAATACATATATATCTCTTTCGGGGTCGACAGAACCTTCGTAAATGTAAAACATAGTCGTAATCGTTTGATAATCGTAGCTTAATTAGCGTGTAACACATAATAGAGTTTATTTTTTGGTCGCAGAATATTGTTATAAATATATTAACCGAGAGCGCGAGGAACATTTATGTGTGTATATGTGTGTGTGCTTGATGCATATTCGCGTGTATATGTGAAACGAAAGGAAAAGAGAGAGAGAGAGAGATACTCGAAGACGAATATAACGGAAGCGATCTGTAATCGGGCGTGCGGAAATAACGTATGATGCTGTTGTATACGAACGTGTTTCATGCGTGATGCAACGGACGAGTGCGCGCATGTTTCCCGTTTAATTCAGCGTGTGCGAATGTTGAAAACTATTAATTGCGTGTGCGATTCCGCGCGATAATGTAAAGCAGCCGATTCTCGCGACCGAGATCTTTCGCAATAGAGTGTTTGGTCCACGATGAACGCTAACGTCAACGCGCGCGAATGATAATGAAAAGAATCTGGGGATGAAAATATACTGCTAAGATCAAACTTTAGCGTTCATTATGTACGAAATACGGTATTGCTTTCGAGAGTTTTACAAAATTCCTTAACGAGAAGATGATTGACATTTCTTACAGCGGCGACCCGACGATATTCGATAGTCGGAATTTTTCCGAGTTGATCGCGGATCGATCGCGATTTTTATTAACGAACGTATTTGACAAACGCTCGTTTTTAACGAAAGAGATCGTGTTGACGGCTCTTCACGTTAACGATCATGCTCGGCGGTAGTTGGCGAATGTATTCTCCGGTCCCGCGTATTTAACGCTAAATGCGATTTATCTCTGGCTCGCGTACACATATATCTAGCAATTTTTCGCGTTCCAGATAAATAAAGCGCGGAACGTATTTCGTTAAATACGGAAGAAACGTGGACTCTCTCTTCCCTACGAACGCGAACGTTTGCCGCTCGCTCCAGCTGATCGTTGAAATCGCGCGGAGGATATATATCGTGGCATTAATAACGTTAAGATATAGCGGGCATATAAAAGCGAGAGGGGCCGTGATACGTGCGGTTTCGCGTAGGATAAGTTCAGCCTGCTGTAATCGCATCGTGCGAATCGTATCTTACGATGTAAATGCTTTTTATTCGAACGCTCTTTTGAAAATTTTATCGAATTATGTGGTCTTCGCGAAAGAGATGAAAAATATATTTCCCTCGCGCAATTTTTGTCGATGATTTGTTGCGAGAAATGTCATTGGATTTTTATTAATTTTTAGGACTGCGATCTCGCGTTATCGATTTAATATATAATAGTAATATTTAATAATTTTCTCAGCTCTCCTTCGTAGCTAAAGTGATCCCGACATGACACGATGCGGTTACAGCAGGGCAGAAATAATCTTTGCGCTAATATATATGCGTATACATAAATGTATGTACATATAATGAAATGTATAAACTTACGAAAAACAGTGTGAGAGAGAAATGTGAGAGTGAACGAGAAAGACAGAAAAGAAATGCGAATAATATAGGAACGGAAGAGAGAACACAGTTGTCAAATGCATGCACAAGATAGACCATTATCACTTAATATTTTGTTAATGACGGATGCGTTTAGAAGAGAAGGAATTTGGAGGAGAAATTCTAATTTCAAAATATCGTTATTGCACTAATTTATTTGTTGAAATTTGAAAAAATTTATTACCATTATCTTTATTAATAAAAGAACTCGTTAATAATCGTGTAAATTTTAGTTTGATTTCTTAGTAGATTTTTAATAGATTTTATATAACAGTGATTGATTAGATAAATATTATCGATATTATTAGAGAGTCTATTGTATTTAATTTTAGAGAATAAGTTTTAGAAAGTCAAGAGAATGTCATTAGCCGAATAATCAGTGGTAATGCGACATCCGGTGTTCGTGTATACGTACGTAGGCAACGATATTAATATTTATTAATTATCGGCGCACGCGACATCCTGTTAAGACGGTTTTCCATAAGGAAAAGGACTCCTTTGGGAAGTCGTTCGCAGCGACGCGTTCCGACCCGTCTCGTTGGAACAATTTATCAGTAGGCTCGTACTTTTTCATGCTCGTTTCTCGGTCACATATATACACATACACTCACACGTAAAAACAGACACTTACACACACATACACTATTATAATTACTCAAAAATAACTTGTACTATGTAACTATTACTATTTTTATGAATTTTTGTACATTTTTCTAATTATTTTGTATAATAATCGTTAGCGGAAAGAGAAAAAATGGCAGAGTCTGGTACCCACCTCCCCAAAAAAGTGTTCAAAGCGGAGAAAAGGAGCTACATCGACGACGAAAAGAAACGTAGAGAAAAATGATTAAAAAAAAAAGAGAAATTTCGGTATGTGAGTGTGCGAATGTTTATGCGAGTCGTGTGCGAACGTATGCGCGCGATCATCGTGTGCGCATGTATCTGTGAGTATGGATGTGAAAAAGAGAGAGATAGAACGATGAGGAATGCAAAATAACAAAAAAAAATATGCGAAAGGAAGAGAAAATAGCGTGCGCGAAATTTTGTGAAAGTAGAAAAGAAGAAAAGGAGAGAGAAAGAGAAAAAAGGAAAAAAAGAGAGAAAAAAAACCGCAACTGTCGACAATGTAGTCCATCGTTTGTTTGTGTAATCTTGTCTTAATCTGTCTCCTTGTCTGTCTGTCGGTTTGCCTGTCTGTCTGTCCGTACCGTATTTTACCAGGGAAGGAGAATTCGTTAAGATCCTAAAGACGTAGCGTTACTTTTTCTCTGGATCTGATGCGACGACGATAATGATTTTTATGTTTTGTATCAAAAGAAAAACGTGCGTGCGCGCGCGATGAAATTTCTTCGCAACAAACTTGCTAAAGATACATACATAGAGAAAGGGGAATAGAAAGAGAGCGATACCGACCGAAAGGAAAGAGAGAGAGAGAGAAAACGAGAGAATGAGAGAGTGCAAAAGTAATATTGGGGAAATATGATTAAAAAAAAAAGAACAGTTAAATGATGTTCAAAATGATAACGATAAAACAAACAAAAGGAAGAGAGAAACGGTAGAGGCGGAGAGGATTTATTTTCGCGGCTCTCATAAGTACAGGCGCCGCGAAAAGTCGGAAAAAAGATGTGTGGAGAAAAAAGATCTACTTCGTATTTGACGACGTGTTTGTTATAATTATAAGAATCACCTTTTCTTTTTTTCTCGAAATGAAATGCTATAAAATAGATCAATTCTTTCATGGATACGGAGTCTCCTGTTGTTTTCGTCCGATCCGTTTCTATTCCACGAGAAGTATTAATCAGCGAAGGGCTCGGAGCAAGGTTGGCGTAAAAAACTCGCCATTAGTACGAGATTTGTGTCTGTGGTACGATTTAAAATAAATCGTGCGAATTATAGAGCATCTATTTGTTCATAATTATATCAGATTTAATTTATCGTTGCTTCGAACCACTCGAATGTACTTCCTGTCCTCGATTCCTCGACGAACGTTTCCGTAAGAACATAGTGCCTCGAATGCAAAGTCTCTGCGAACCAAAAAGACACGATCGCGCGCGATATAGTTCGTACTATCAATATTCTACTCTTATTACATATTTATGTGCAACTTTTCGATTTTGTTTGTTTCGATCCCTTTTAGTATTTTAATAAATGAGTTTGTTAAAAATAAGTTGATATTTTATTTATATATTATAATTTATGCGTTTTTCTTTCTCTTGCTTTTAGCAATAATATTATATTGCATCGTTCTTTAAAAGTATTATGTTAAGATAGTATAATTATATATCGCAAAATAATGGTCCGATAATTACCTAGGTGTATATTCGGCACATCTACATCGCTAAAACTAAAAGGTAAGTAATATTAAATTATACAATTAATGAAAAAAAATCATTTTATAATTCTTTTTAAATTGAAAAAGAATTACATTTGATTTACATTTAAACATAACATCGATCGCGTATACGATCGCACGATGTCGCGTATGTCACATGCACGGTCACATGCTTCGCCTACAGCTCACGTGACTAACAATAAGTGATCAGCTGTGCGTAGTAGAGCATAGTACAGAGATGCCAGATTGCAGACCCAATAGCACGCTTACAGCTGTTTTTGCGCTACAATTTGGCAACTCTGGCGTAGTAGCCACGATCTATTTTTCCTCTCCCCTCCCAACCCTGGCTGTCATTCGCTAATCGAGCGCGTTCGCCCGCGTAATTTTGCGAGCGACAATAACTCCGTGTAAAATCGACATTACAGGTAGTACCGATTCGTGACGTAGATAAATTTTTAGATCGGGCATCTCATGAATATATGTAAGTAACAACTAATATTATATTTATACATATAATAAATAGGATTATAAGTAATTTACTTATAATAATTAAAATTTAAATCCTTTGTAAGTACACACAATTATTTTTATATAAATAATACAGTGTATTTTTTGTTTTTTTAATGCTTTTGTTAATTAAAACGCAATTCCGAAGAAAAAATTATAAGATACAATTCTAAGTATATTCATAACTTTAATGCATTTTTATAAAATTGCATAAAATGAAATTTATAATCTTAATTAACTTTAATTTTGTCTAAGATTATCCTCTTAAAGATAATAATATTATAGTTGAGATTTATTCTTTGACATTCCTTCTAACCTCTTATTTATATTGTAAGCAGAAACATCAATTTTCTTATTTATATTCTTCTTGTTTAAAAGTATTTAATTCGCTTTCTATTACAAGATTCTTGTTTTATAATGAAAATATTTATAATTTTT
Source organism: Camponotus vicinus (assembly GCF_025532165.1). NCBI lineage: Eukaryota > Metazoa > Arthropoda > Insecta > Hymenoptera > Formicidae > Camponotus > Camponotus vicinus. Next base: position 4,799,204 of record NW_028141945.1, on the reverse strand, counting down.
GTTACAGCAAGTTGAAATAACTGGCCAATGTTACAAATCACAAAGTGCCTTAATTAATTCTTTAACTTGTAAATATATAAGAAACTGAAATGGATCTTTCACTTATAAATGATTATTTGAAAACATATTCTGGTAGAGATAAAATGTTACGAACCCTTTCTTATTCGGCAAAGTTACTTACTGTATGTACTTCATCAAAGAATACTGAAAGAAAACTCAAGACTTTTGGAAGCCAAATGAGTGAATGCAGAGTGATGTTGCGCTTATTAGATGATCTTCCAACACTTCATTGCATAATGTCATATGGATGGGGAAAAAGGGTAAATTCTTGTTTATTTATACAATAATGTAAATTAGAAATTGTCCTCATATTGTTAAAAATTAAAATATTACCTTGTTTATTTATACAATAATGTAAATTAGAAATTGTCCTCATATTGTTAAAAATTAAAATACTACCTTGTATAGCTGAAAGTTTTATTCAACGAATACTGTACGGTAGATTTATCTTACGTTCCTTTTCTAAAATCATTAAAATTTCATACATAATCTAATTATTATAGGAACCTGACTGGTTGATTAGATGGAGTCAAGTGATACAAAATGTAATAGATATAATTTATTCTCCTATAGAGCATATTTCTTGGGCTGGTCACCATAATATCATATCAATCAATAATGACAAATGGGATCTAGTTACAATTTGGTTTTGGATAGTTTCTTTAAATCTGTCTTTAATTAGGTAAATGAAAATACATTAAATTAATTTTTTTGCAAAGTATAGTTTCATGCACAATAATTATTAATACGCATCTTATAGGTACATGCAATTTTATTATTATATAATAAAAAAATAAAATAGCCTTATTTAACAAAATATTATTTCAGGTCATTGAGACTATTCCAAAAGCTTCAAAAATATAAAGCAAATGTGGAAAAAAATAATCTTGATGTAGCATCACAGTAAGTATTATATTATTATGATTTTTTTAATATTATTCTGTATTTACGATAATATTACTAAGAAAACTTTGAAAAAAAGTAAACTTTATATATTCCTTCTATTGAATATATAGAAGCACATTGAAAGAGATCAACGAGCAACAACAAAGTACATTATTGATATGCACACGTCTTGCATTGGATATTACTTATGCGGTTAGTTATTTACCACCAGGCGTATTTTGGGGAGGCCGTTTAAAAACATGGCATGTTGGTGCACTTGGCACAATATCATCGATAATTGGGCTTTACCAGGCTTTTAGTCAACGACTGAAAAGTTGAAAATATTGTTAGATAAACTTTTATCATTATTTGTAAAAAAAATGTTACATTGATTGTAAAAAATATGGATTATGGGACTGTATATATAATAACATAAAATTATCAATTATATTCAGGTTTATACATATTTTACTATATATATTTCGTCAATAAATGTAAATTTTGATATAAAAATAAAATAAATATACAAAATGTTGTATATATATTTATGTAAATAATATACGAGTGTATAAATATGTATAATAAAAAAATTCACATGCTAAAGATGTAACCGATTGATTTTGAATTTGATTTTTTCGATGTGATATTATATATAATATAATATTTCAATATCAATACGATTGAAATATATCAAATGGCTACATTTTTAATCAAACGTGAACAATGAATAAGATTTAAATTGCACATTAACTGCATAATGGATGTAAGTATCTTATATTAAAAAATATGAACCTATATTAATTTTTTATTTAATTATATTGGCTATATCAGATTTATACAAGTAGCAAAGTAAAACTTTTTATTTTATATGTTATATATCAATAAGGATTATTATATTATTTTGCAGTGATTAATTTTTAAACGTCATTAATAAAAGCTACAGAATAGAGGAGGCACTTCTCTTACCTGAGCTTAAAATAAAATACTTTAAATCTATCGATGATATAATCCACAAATCAATTTAGGTCTTATTATACCAATATTGATCGACACTATAAACTTAACAATTTATATTAAAAAATAGTTTGTTTTAAAATAAGCACTTTTATTCAAATATAATTATATGCTTAGATTAACCAGTGCAACATTTTGCCTAATTCCTTTAAAAACTAACATTTTTCAAACATTATGTGACAACAATCTTTTTCCCTAGTAATCAAATTCTGTCACATATTAATCATTCTATATTAATTAGAATAATTCCTATATAGAAGAGTAAATATATAACATTAAAAAATATTCTCTAATGAAGCTTAATTCAAAATCAGTGAAAATGGTAATATATTATTGTACTATTTAAACATATGAAATCATTAAGGAATACAACGGCTATTAATCATGTCGTTAATAAATATATCGTGATATCATATTTATTCTCTCGTACTATCATTCTCCAATTGATGTTACATGACCTAGAATTCTTTAGCATACCTAAATGATAATTAAATGTACTTATACAGTTTTCAAAAAGAGCTTCATATTTTATTAATTAAACAATTTATCCTAATAGAATTCAAGCACACAATCTATCAATCGTTCTCTCAGAATCAGTCATTTAATTATGTAATTATATATATAAAATTTGAAGGCTATTGGGCGTAGAACGCACGCGTAATTGGCACTTACCAAAGAGATTCGGGTACTTACATATAGCTAAAAAGATAATTTATATCTGCCATGTGAAAAAATTTGTGAGAATTATGTTGAAAGGCACGACTCATTAAAACCTTTCCAAACAACATACTATAGATTATTAAAATTTGTTTCGGATAAAATTTCTTCTGTTGAAACGATTAATGCTGTCGTTGCATACATTGATTTATAGATTAATCGTAATTGATTAATCGTCATTGAAATATATCCAAAACGCTTTGAGAAAGCATGTATGTGTATATATATATAATACTTTTATCAGTATATATTTTAAAGCACTTTTTTTTATAATTGCTTATATATGTAGCAACCACGTCATTCCACATATCAGTGGACCATATACATGTGATATATTTAACGGAGCGTATATATGTATATGTAATTATATCGTATATATATTGTCAAAATGTTTCTTGGAGAATATTAGCTTTATGCTTAACTGTGACCAAAATTCATTATTATCACTTAGATGAACAGTCTTAAACTTCTTTTAGTAATGGATCTTTACGTATTTGCATATTTACTGCAAGGGAAATTGCGCGCAGTTGAATATATAGTATCAACCTTACTTCCATCGATTTAGATTTTATTTTCTTAATAATTTATCGTTATTCGCCGGTCAAAACAGGCATACAATTAAAACTCAAATATGAAATAACTAAATATTGTTCCAATACTTTTAACGCAAAAGTAAACGAATTAATAAGAATTAATCAATAAGAACGAAATGTGTGTAAAAGGTTGTTTCAACTATTTCGGCCTTGTAGTCAACACATTTTCTTCTGTTTAGTGTAGAAAGATTAAAACAAAGAGTAAAATATTATTATACTTAAGTTAATTTTTTTCAATTAATTAAAATGTAATAAGGTAGATTAAAATACATATATAATCAATAAAATTATACTTAATAAAATATCATCAATGAAAGTATGATAATCGAAGGAATTTTGTATCAATATACTTTCTCGATGATATTTATCACTTGCAAGACTAAAACAATACTTGGTAAATTATTGATAATTTGTTATAAAATATGATAGGAAAGGCATGTCCATTCTTGCAAATCTAAAGAATGTTGCATCAATACATTGTCTCGATTCACCACTCATAAGGGTGAAACAATTATTGGCAATTATTATGGCAGAAGAGAACAAAATAAAAATAGGCATCAGATATTTGCAAAAATATGGCCTTTAATTCAACAAAATTGTATCAAAACGGGAAAAACGTGAGTAAAGGATGAACTGTATTCAAAGAAGAGAGCTGCAACACAATTATACATATTATAGTAAGAAAAAAAAGAAAAAAAAAATAAAAACGAATTCCCTACAATCCGCGCCAGAATCGTAGACCATGTACTTCTCCATTTCGTCAACCGTTAAACAGTCCATATGAGCGAAATATCTATGACAGCCGCTCGCTTCGGCTCATAATACAAAAATTCAATCGATTGCGCGTCAGTAATCGCAACACACGTTTACTACTGCAATCGAATATAGAGATACATTGTAATCTAACGTAAAATTAACAATGTTTAACGTCATTGACAAGTATCGTAATGGAAAAACGATCAGCGAGTTATATATAGCATACTGTCTCCCGTTATATCACATTAATATCGAATATATATTACGCGCGCAATATAATAATGACAAATAATTACTAGATAATTACTTTCGCCACTTTTAGAATAATCTTTTTAGCATTATCGTTAACAGTTCGTATTGAATTAAGCGTAATACTTTAACACGATAAACGCATGATGACAATATTATTATAGATTTCCTGAGAATTCTACGCGTTTCATTGAGCCCAGCTCAAATTACCATAACGGAGCCCTATCATCTCGCGTAAAAAATTATTGTCATTGCGAAAGCCAGAATGAGACTCTCACGACTTTAACAAAAATGTGTATACGCTATATGTCTGTTATATATACGTATATACACGTGTGTATGTGTATATGTACGTATTCTTATAATGCACAATCATGGCTATAATCTAGCATCTACTGTACTTGGCACGATAGTATTATTTCGCGGTAAAAAAAAAAGAATCGGTAAGAGAACCTGTCTCTCTAAGTGAACATACATATATACTAAATAAAAGTACATCATTTGCGTTCGAACGTAGTAAGAACTGCGTTCGCAATAGGAACTTTTTTTTTACAAACATGATTTTTTAATATTTATCTTGTCCTTTCGCACGCACGGTAACGATAATAAACCAATCGTTGCGCATCCGCAAGCTTAATCAGCGGTATAAATCGGCATGTGTCCCCGTATCATTGGAGTAGTCCTAGCTGTCCATGGCTCCGCGATAAAAACTAAGTCTGCACCCTGTTACCCAATGTTCTAGATCAGGTGGCGCAACGTCGGTTAACCGAAAAAGTCAAAAAGGAACAAAAAGGAGAGGAAGACGACGAACGCAAAGCGAACGTAAAGCGCATGTACTAAATTGTGACTGCGTGTGTACAAGACCTTGTCGCTTCCTTCAGATCATCGTCGTATTTGACATACGGAGACGTACGTTAGTTGTTTAGTCCGAAATTCGGATTCAACCCTATCACTTGATTAGTCTTTGAGTTCCTTGTCAAGGGTGTATGATGTGACATTGAGTCCACGGAATGTTGCCATTGCCAACAACTGCGGCAAAAATACCGGAAACAAGCCTAAACATAAATATAAATATATACATATACACGAAAAGATTTAAGTTATAAAAATTAATTGTATAGAATTTATTAAATTGTTTTCACATACCACATCACGACAGAAGTAATGTCCTTGTTGTACAACACATCCGGAGCATATCGATTCTTCGATGTACGGGTCCACTTGTACCTGAAAAAAACGTAAATATAAAAATATATAATCTTTTTATATAAATTAAATATAATCTTTATTATACATAGTCTTGGAATTCGACATACCTTTTTCGTAAATTTGTCAGTCTTAATTTCTATGAATGAAGCAGTGATCGCTTTAAAATACGATTGTTTCGTACTGAATGTAACGCGGCCAGAACCTATCGGATATTTATGCTTATCGGTATCGATACCTACAATAATGAACTTTATTAGTTTTTAACGTAGGATTATATTCGAGGTAATTGTATGACATATAAATATACAAAATATATATAAAATGTGTATAAAATTTCAAAAATAATATTTAAACGAGATAAATGATAAAATGGTAACAATTACACACCCGCATAAATGACTCCATGAAAAAGATCATCCATGACTTTTGCTAATCCTGCGGCTGTTAGCATTCCGTGCAGCGCACCAACGAAGACCGTTTTATGCGCATCGAGTCTTTGCGATGAAGATTTAACATAGTTACTATTCTCGAGGATCCATGGAATCACTTGTACCTGAAATTGAATATATATATAGTTATAAGAATTTAATTTTAGTAATATATGTTTGAAAAAATATACAATTAACGTACATCTTTTGGCTTTGAACGCTTGGATATAATTTTATAATACCATCTCTTTCCATTGGTAATATCATGAGTGCAGCAGGACAACATTGCTCTGACCTGAAAGAGATATATTAATTATACAATCTTTATATTATATCCAAGATCAGTAATCGAATGTTGATAACCGCGCACCTGTTTCTCAGATTCGAATATAATATACGCATATCCTTTTGGCTGAGCGGATGGCGCCTTTGTCGGCCATTCGACGCGAACCGGTCCGAATTGTTTGAATGTTGAAATTAAAATGGCTTCCGTAACATCCCATGGTACACCTCCCAGAAATACTTTAGGTGAATAAGCGACTGGTTCCTCAGTACTTTGTGGCAAAAAGCCACTCCATGTGCATGTGGGATAGCAATGTGCTGAAATATATAAATAAATTAATGTGATTGATTACGGAATTTTTTCCCACAAAATTTGCATCTATATCTAGCTTAGTAAAATTTTTTTTACTTATAGAGTCAAAATTTCGCAAAAAAATTATATCATTCAAAAAAATTTACGATATTTAATATTTAAAATATATGTAGATTTTATATTTAAAAGTTTTATTATAAGATATTCTAAAATTAACAAATTATCTATTACGTAAAACATGGGTGTAAACTTGTCTGCAAATTTCGTATGATTAATTTGGGTAATTTGTATCATATATTCGTGTACAAATAATGATAATAATAGTAATTGCAATAATTTCTTGTACAGCGCAAATAGATATAATATATTAATACATACCTGCAGCATTTCGGTGGGATCTTGCTACTCGATCGAGCGACACTGGTGGAACCAATCTACGCGCGGCGCTTCCAAGACTAGTACAGCAATTTTTTTCGTGATTTAAGAGAGAATTGAGAAAATTGCTGCGATTTTGCCCGATTCCGTGATGATGCTGGTAATAATGCGAGCTCGTTGGATTTTGTTGTAACGATGACAAGTATTTTTTTACAGCCATACGTTCGAATGCCGTTCTGTTGTTGGGGCACGTGTTTGTCTTCGATATTATAGAGTCCAAGGATGGCGGAAAGCAAGAATTTGATGAGGAATTCAGCGATAAACAATTCTACGAACAAGAATTTCGAGTTACCGATATTTAGCAAAAATAATGTAAAGAATCTTAGGCAATAAAAAAACTTTTGCGAAAATAATAATGCTCTCTCTCACCATTATTATATCAGATAAGGAACCATCCGCGCTACCAATACCGCTTGTCTCTGAATCTGCCGGTGAGTTGGAACGCGAGCCGTTACATCCCAGGAAATGAGAGAATTCTAGTGTTGGGCTGCCGCAATCACTAACGTCAATAAATTATCATTTGTGGAATATACGAAATATATGTGAGAATTTAATAATCATTCAACAATATTTCGCATATGTAGTCACAAAATATAATACATATTCACAAAACATATAATTTGATTAATAATAATTTATTATAATAATTATTATAATATTCTAATATTTATTATAATTATTATTATAATATATAATTATTATAATATTTAATAATTAATAAATTATATATTTTATAATTAATAATAATTTATTAATTGATAGAATTAATATGTGCAACACGCACACACAATTATACATAATTTAAAATTAAATATCAAAATTTAATATTAATTTAAATGTCTTTAGAAAAATTATTTTTTGTACTCGAAATAAATATGATAAATTATTTTATATCGTGCACATTTTATACTTTTGAAATACACACAATATAATGTTTCATTCTCGCTATCTTTATCTTCTGATTTTTTTCTTACCTGTATGGAGTAGAGCAACCTCGTATAGGACGGCCAAAGTACGATGAATCGATGGGCGATGATGAAGAGCCGGGATATTGAAACGATAATCGGCTAGTCGGTGAAGACGGCGTGTTTGTACTATTACTGGCAGTGGAAGAATAGCTGTAAAGATCGGAGGTGAAGCTGCCGGGTGTGCTCGGACTGCCGGGAGTGGCCATCGAATTCGGCGAGCTCGGAATATCAAGGCCAGATGAATTCGAACAAAAACCATGATTTCGATGGCACTGTAAGTAAGTATACGTAATTAATACAGTAATTGCACAAGTTATCAAAATCTTTATTCATTTTATGCTCTCTCGTACATCATAGAATAAATATAAATCGTTTCTCTCAAAGTTAACGTTATGCAAGATAAAATCATCGATATCTCGGTGAATTCAGAGATCTCAATATATCACATATGTAAATATAAAAATAATTTCATCTATATTTGTACCATCGAAAATTGAACTTGGATGTAATACGTTTCGTGCTCCAGTTAAGTAACATATCTCGGAATTTGCGAGGTACTAGAAAGAAGTATGGAATTCGCTTTGCGCACATGCGTTTCAAAGTACTTGGAATATGTCCAAATTGAAACGAAGTATTATGCGATATATGAGAGGACGCGGTGTCTTGAAATGGCAGCGACTTTGCGTCGGCTTGAATTAAAGGGAAGAAGGGCGTTCTCTCTAATAGAGAGTCGTTTGGCTCGCATGAACCAGTCTCGGTCATCGAAACTATCCTAGCACTCTATTCATTTTATCCGGATCGTTATATTTATATATCTTGAGTCAAATTATTAGAAATCTGAATTTTGTTTCGCGGAATATTTGAAATGTATATTCAAATATTTTATCTAATTGATAATTAAAGAAATATAAGTGATATAAATTAAATTTCTATTAATAGAAAAATTGTGATTCGAAATTTGCCGGAATACATATCGTTCGAGAATAATTCTGAGAGGCATTTAAAATATATAATGCGATATGATGAATATCAATAAAGTTAAATTTTAGAATAGGAAAACACGAGCAAGGAAATAAGATAGTTGGAGTTATTCCAACGGGATAATCATTGTTCGAGTTATTGCACCGTCGAGGAAATTCTTCCAGCACAATATGCTTTATGTTACGTTTATCATCTTTATTGTCATTCTGTACGTAAAGCTTGCTGAAATTATTACTGCAATCGCGTTTTCTTATCAAATCGTTGTCAAATGTGTTCTTATTTTATAGTGGAGAATAATCTTTCGCGAGTAATAGCAACGGTATAATTTTTTCGTGAATTAACGAATTCTCAAAAATATTATAACAGAGCAAAATATAAAATGTGAAATATAAAGTATGAAATAAAATAATAGTTTTGAATTAAATATAATTATATTACGAAAATTTTTATTTGATTACACTTTGCAGTTTGTCGATATTAAATTGCGTTCTTATTTGTCAATTAATAGATTACGTTATCTTGAAGTAAAATGCGATTTCCACTTATATATAATATTTTACATTTCGATGATATAAGTTTTATCACGATGCGCCAATCGAATATTAACTCCTACTGATCCACCTACTCTCTATTGCCTCTATCCAATTGTAACAAAAGCCGCGTTAAGTATCTTTCTCATGCATAATTTGTTGCGTTATATTATATTATTAATTAAACATATCCTCGCAACGAATAAACTTTCTCACTCTTAATAAACTTTCTCTTCTCAACAATGTTATAGAATCTTAAATTTTCACTGGAATAAACCTCAATAGATAGATATGCGTATACATTTTTACCTCATGTTGCTGTTGTGAAGAAGATCCCTGGGTTTGATCATAATTGCCAAATTGATAATTACGATAATTCGAAGAACCAATCGTCAGTTGATTTCCCACCAACGATCCTCGAGGCAAACCCAGTCCGAACATATCCGAAATTGCGCTGTCGCCTGCGTGTTACAAAAAAAAAGGAAATAATACACTCACTTACAAAGCAAAAAATTGCACAATAACAGATCTAATAAAGATCCAGAAATAAGTTTAATCGTTTTGCAAACAAAGAGAAAAAGTTAAATAATATCCAAAGGTAGATCAAAATTTTTAAGATAATTCTTTAGATAATTTTTTAGAGTTCTTTATCATCAGCTTTCATCGATTTAACTTGAAGAGTACACCTAAGTGAAAGCAAGCAGGATAAAAAATGCTTCATCTCACCATCAATGCTGACGTTCTTATCGGATTGGGAAGAGGAAGAAGCATCCTGCGAATAATTCGGAAGGTGCGTAGGCGACGGCGGCGGTGGTAGATCGATCAATAAATTGTTGATCGATTGTAACTGATGCAATCTCTCGCGCTCTTGGTCGCGTTCCTTACCGCGCTCTCGCTCGCGAGTTTGGCTCAGTTTGCGCAGTAGCAGCTTGCTGCGTTCCCGGTTCTGCGTCGCATCTTGATGCAACGGATCCTGATGATGCATCGATGATGGCTCTCGATCGAATTCGACGTCCGTTTCGTCGCTCTCGTCGCTCAGAGAAATGTCCGTCTGCAAAATCGATATTTACTAATCAGTTTCGAAAGCCCCTGATATTTTACAATCGCGAATTTTTAAAACAATATCGAGATATTGATTATTTCTTGAATTGTTCTGAAAAAATCTCTTCAATACAATCAGTGAATTTAAAAAAAAAAAAAGATCGAAAAAAGATCGAAAGATCGTTGAACTACTTTAACTAACAAAAGCTGTAAAGATATTTAATGTGTAAATGAAGAATTGACTTGAAGGAAGTGGTTTTTTGTCATAATCTGACAAAAGAACTTCAGCTGGAAGTACAAATACGCGCTATTATCTTCGTAGAAAAAAAGGGAGCACTCCTAGTATATCTTACATAGTTCAAATACTTAAACTTCTATTAAAAAAAAACTCTTATTTTCAAAACCCGCGGATAGCTTTCGAGATTTCGGTTGTTTAAAACTCGAAAATTGTTGTTTTCGACTCGATTCGCGATATGAAACGTGGTATATTCCTTACGGTATTTCTTGCCTGGCCGATATCGTTTGTTCCAGACCTCGTGATCGTAACAACGAGCAAGGAGGCCTGAATTCGCGCGCGACGTTCTCGGTACGAACGACGCCGATCGACTGCGCGTCGCGATCGAGGAACGAAAACAGCGCGCCTCCTGAAGGACGCCATGATGCCGGCTGTGGCGCGTTTGTGGAATTCGCAAAAAAAAGGAGAGAAAAAAACATTCTTTAGAGGAATGAAGTGGGGAAGAATATCGGGAAACACACATTCCACGACTTTTCCCAGAATTTTGGCTTTTCAATGACGAACCGAGTTTACCGCCGTTTACTTATACACGCGATGATTCCATCATCGTGTTTATACGTCACCGATGACGCAATCGTAGTCTTTTACTGAAATAATTTTGCAAGATTCTCTCCTATTGTGTGCGTGAAATCTCAGGATTATCGTAATATGATGTGAACAATAATAATATTAATAAAAATGATAATAATCTCTTATATTAATATTGTAAAATAAAAGGAATTACATGTTTGTGAACTTTTTAAATAAATCATCTTTTTTTCGAGAAATATGAATGAGAGAATAAAAACTTGAAATAAATCTCTAAAATGAATATTGAAAATAAATCATTTAATTATGAAAGTAAAAATAATTCTAAATAATAATGAATAAATAAGAGAAAAAAATTGTACTACTTGAAAATTTATGCAATAAACTCGGAAATATACATTTCATCGGCATTTCGTTCAAGATTCGTAAATCCAGAACACGTGTCCACTATCAAACTCGGCAATTAACTCACCCTCGTACAAATCGATCGACCCAAAAATTTTTGGCAATCGCGCACGAATGCATCGATCCCATTTTCTTCCATGAGTATCACAAATGTATTCGAAACAATATCTCAGAAATGTATCGAATATATATTCGCCAGGAATATAAAATTCTCTCGCGTACGTGTACGTATATTATAGCTTCGATATGTATGTCGCCGTGTTTATTTACATTTGCTCGGCATAGGACATTCCTTTACGATATATACCTATCTATGTCGTCCATGTAGCGCATCGAATTAATAAACGAGCATTTCCAGCGCATTAAAAGCCTAAAAGAAGAATAAATGAAAGATTTTAAAATCATCGGAGATAAAAGTGAGCAATTGAATCCACCGAATAGCGGAACCGATCGGTTTTTGCTTCTAACATCCTTGAAATGTCGTGACTTTGTTCAATTCTCCATCTACGTATCAGCACTTACGGAGCAATATAATTCGCGGAATAATATCACAATAAGTATGATCAAAAATATATATATATCAGGCGTTTTTTCCTGTGAATTAACAGGAATTATTTCATGTTAAATGAATTTAAAGTCGATATTAATTCCAGATATAATCGGGTCTTAATCTTGCGGACGGATAACGAGACTTACCGGTTGCATTAGCGTGGGCATGACCGTGGGAAAAATTCGTCAACGGTCCTGTCGCGATTTCCGAGGATGCGTAGATTCAGCTGATGATACACGGCTCGCTCCCACACGGATTCCAGAGACACGAACGAGTGAGAGCCGCCGACTGTCGTCCGCCACTAATAACAACGCGCGATAAGCTTCATGTGTTGCACGTCTCCCGAGAAGTTACGTGCGAATGACGATGATAAACAGCAGCGGCGGCGGCGGTGGCGGCGAGGGATGATTCCTCAGGATGAAGGATCCGCCCGGTCACGGTGGGAGATTTTAACACGTCGCGGGAAGCGCATTCGTCGCGCTGTCCGCTCGACGTTCCCTGCCAAGTCTTCCCGATCCTTTACCATTCACTGACGATGGTACAACGATGGAACGCCCATTCCTCCGTGCTATACCACCCCGAATGAACTAAAGATTTCTCCCCGCTCGTATTTTCTCTCTTTCTCTCCCACTCTGTCTCTTTTCCCTCGCACGCACGCTCCATCGAAGATGGTCGCTCCGCAACGATTCGGAATCTGATATATCGTGCTTAGCTTTATTATTTTTATTATCTTTTTATCCTTTCACATTCTGTCATATGCAAGAATCTAAAATTTAAAACAGCGAAAGAGCTAAAAAAATAAGTTTAGAAATTTTTCCAAAAAAAAAGGAAGACATGAAAGAAAGACAATTTATATTTCACAATGACAGATTCGTTAAATCTGAACTTAATTATTAGAATTGTCTTCGCATCCTTTATTTTTCAAGCTAACACATGTTTGATATATGTAAGTTGATACAATATCAACGAAGTAATGTATCTTGCCAGGAGGAATTCGCGCGTATAACTTTGTAAGATGTATCAAAACTAGAGTATATAAAAAATGTATATACATTATTTACATTATCATTTTAATACGCCGAGTATTACATACTGCGGAGAATAAATATGCTTTAAGCAAAGCTATTTGCTTCATACGTTGATTGCGTAAGAGATTTATAGATTTAATTATATTCTATATGTGCGGTCGATGAATCCAACATTTCGACCTCGGAAGTATCGCCGGTCGAATAATTAACGGCGTCTCGTGTCTGCCGTTCGAGTTTTCCAGATGTACTATCTTCTCGGATCTTTCCCATTTTGCCGGAATTTTCTCCCCAACTGTTGGAGAACAGAATCACTCTTAATTTATCGATGTCTTGACCATTTGAACTATTGCCCACATTGCTGGAATTTTCTAATCTGACTTCGCTGTCCTCAGATTTGTATTTCGGTATTTCCGTAGGCGCATCTGAAAAGATTTTATTCGTAAATAAATTCTACGATTTTATCTCGAGCTTACGATGTAAAAAATTGAATCGCTTATTGCAATAACAATTGAATTGTTTCCATGTACCAGGATACGGTGGTGCCTCATCAATCAACTGTTCCATTACGTAACCCAACATAGTTGCAGTAAATGTGTCGTCCCTTCTGAGACCGAGCGCTCTATGAAAAGCATCTACTGCTTCTTGTATGTTACCCATTAACGCGTGAATAAAACCGATCGATGAGTAAGTCGAAGGGTTTAATGAATCCAAGACTAACGCCTGTTGATGATACTCTAATGCCTCGTCGTACTTTTTCATTTTTCTACAAGTGTGCCCCAAGTTATTCAATAATGCTTCCCATTTACTGGGCAGAATCACGTTTCTTACATCGCCCTGAATGCTTTTCATAGCTTCCTTAAATAATCGTTCTGCATTTTTGTAACTGTGTTTAACAAGAATAATTTTTGATAATTTATACGGATAAATTGAAGATTATATCGTAATTTTTCAAATATAAATGATAAAACGCAATGATATTGAATATCAAAAAAAGCCAGAAATAATACTTACTCTAAATTGTAAAAACATATAACGCCCATTTCATGTATCACAAACGGATCGTTCGGTGCTATTCCTTGAGCTTGTTGAAAGAACTTGTCAGCCAGTTTTAGATTATTCGTCAAACCACACTCTAATCCAATATACAAAAGTGGAAGATGACAACCTTTCATTAGTTGTGATGCTTTGAAATAAGCAGCCATTGCTTGATCGTGTTCATTTTCTACTGCAAAGGAATGTCCATATGCCAACCAAGCAGGACCAAACAATCTGTCCAGTGCTGTAGCCTTTGCTAAATATCTTCTTGCTTGGTCGCTTTTGCCTTGAATATGATAATATTGTTGAAAAATTTCTGTTTTATTCACAAGCATTTATTTAAAATTCTTACTATCGTTTTTTATTTCAATATTTTTCATTTAATAATATTTAATTATATTTTAGAAATAATTATTAAATAGTAACTAGGTACCTATGGTGTAATAATAACATCCAACTGCAAACCATGCCAAAGCCATTTCCGGATATAGATCAACCAATCTATGCGCCAGATAAAATAAAGCTAAAGAAGAAATAAATCTTGTTAACAAATTTAAATATTAACATGTCTTTTACAATAAGGTGTAAACATACCATTAGTCTTTTTAAGCTCGACTAAGCAGGCAATATGCACTGGAAGACACGAGTTGTGATACGGATCCTTTTTTAAGATTCTGAACATTAAAAATGTCATGTTGTTTTGTTATACAAAAATATTTCATTATAGAAAATATGTTACTTACATCTCTGTGAGTGAGAAACATTGATGATAATCACAGTTATAATATAATCTTTCAGCCTTTGCAACTTGCATATCTAAATTGTCTGCTAATCTGTCAGTGACGCAAATTCCCATTACATTACATGTAATTAATGATTGCTTTGTATTTGGTTCTTGATATTTTTTTAGTTTACTATCGTACAATAGTCGTAGAAGTTCTGCTTCACCTTTCATGCATTGTTCAGCAAATGGTAAGGATTCCAAGAGTTCTCGCTCTAAAACAATTATTATTACATTAATTTACTTAAAAAAATAATAATAAAATTCAACTGCACGGTCAATATAATACCTTCGGAGGCTGAAAGCATTTGATTTTGCACTAAAGCTTCAAATGCTTCATATGAATAAACATCACATTGTAGAGCTTGTTTATAACATTCTGTTGCTACTGCTCTATTATCCATCGCTTCATAAACTCTTCCTTTTACATATAATATCGAACTTTGAACCTACCAGAAAAGATTATATGTTATCCTAAATATTTATATAACGAGTAACTATGAATAGTATTATTATAATAATATTATAATATAAATTATAATACTATTATTTTGCAAATATATATATATATATATATATATATATATATATATCTATTTACATTTTTTGGAGCATCTTGAAAAATATCCATACGATCCGTAAATGTAATGCCAGCTTGTGTTATATTGGTGCATATTTCAGATTCGTTAATAACTTGAAGAGCATCATTATATTCCTTCGCTTCTAATAAACATCTCACAGTTAGGTAGTGACACATGACATCAGTCTGTAACAACAAAAACATCATTGTTTAATTCAATAAGTTATAAACATGTTTCTTCTAAAGCAAAATTATAATTACCATATATTCTAAAAAATCGACAGTTATTAAAATTACCTTCTCTAATCCATATCTTTTTATGAGATGCGCAGCACGATGGTATTGTTTCATGAGATACATACATTGCGCCAGAGTGCATACATCTTTTGGATCTTCATTACTTAACGATACTACTTTGTCAGCCCAAAATAAGGCGGCACTGTACAGATGCTAAAAGTAAATATAACAAGTTAGATGTACGCTTTATACCATAGATATTTGCTATTTCATTTAATAAAGCTTACCAAATCGATGTACGATCTAACTAATTTCCTACAATTTTCCAGATCAATGCTCTTCTCATCTAACAAGTTATGCATGCTATCGTTATCACTATCGCGGTGTGACATATTTACTTAATTTTAAATTTAGACGTATTTTTTTTTGTAGATTTTGCTTTCAACTCGAAAGTTATCTATACAAGAGAACTAGGTTAGGACTGACACACTTGACACACAGATAATTAGATTTCTAGTAATAGAAAAGGGTTTAGGAAAACTCAAATTCCTTTTCAAATAAATTTTGTTCGTTTCAATAGCACTTTTTTGCATTTGTTCTTAAAATGCGTACACTAATTCTTTCAAGAAAAAAAGATTAAAAGATTAAGAAAACAGCTGATCTCTACTCGATAAATTTTATACTGATGGGCTAAAACTTCATCTGGCACTCTCTTTCTTTTTCTCTATTTCTTGAAAATGATATAAACTTCGGAGAAAGATATAAAGTAGATAAAAAGCGCAAGCAAAATAAACAATTCAATTATTATTTTGAACAGCTGATTATCTCAACTATACGCTTGCGCATTACGGCTACATTTGTAACCAATCATTGAAGAGGAATTGTGAGTATAGTATGAATGACATGTTAAATAATTGAATAAGTGATACTTTATAATTGAAACCGCGCAATTAATTAAAATTTAAATAAATAAAATTTTATATAAAAATATTATATAAAATATTAAATTTCATTATATAATTTAATCATACATATATATATTTTATATAGAAATAAAAAATTAAAATTTTGAATCAATTCTAATATTTGTATGTATACGAGTAATAAGATATCCACATATTTAATAATCTTATTGAGCTAGAAATATAATTACAATTGTTAAATAAAACATCAAAGTTTTGTACCATTTATATTTGCAATATATTAAATAATTATTAATTAGATACACAATCATGTGCGATATAGTAATTTAAGGTCATATCATTTCTATATACATTTTTTTTTCTTGTCTTCTTTCTCTTTACTTCTTCCATTTTCGTAATATTTTAACAATTTTTTCATCATTGAGTCTTAATTATGACACGGGTTTGCACAAGATGCATCAGATATACACATAAAACATTAGTTTCCTCTATTATAGCTTTTCTCGCTTTGTGTATCATTTGTCTCACAATCTCGCATTAATTATACAAAAATGGGCGATTATCGCGCGTACAACGTTGAATAATTAGTCAATATTTAATTCTGTCCATCGATATAGAGATGTGTAGCATCGGTGACGAAATCTTCAAGATCTACGAATACTTAGCGAATGCAAATAATCGAAATTAATCGCAAGACATAACAATATAACGTAAATTAACACGTAAAAAGTTGTTTGCAATCTAAAGCTTATTGAAAGAAAAAGTTTAGTAATTACAGTCCATTTTATGTATCTTTTATATATGTG
Organism: Camponotus vicinus; assembly: GCF_025532165.1. Taxonomy (NCBI): domain Eukaryota; kingdom Metazoa; phylum Arthropoda; class Insecta; order Hymenoptera; family Formicidae; genus Camponotus; species Camponotus vicinus. The sequence continues at coordinate 4,781,575 of NW_028141945.1, read as the reverse complement.
TAATGTATACATGATTTCTGTGTTTTCTATATATATTCCTTTTCTCTGATAAAAATTTTAATTTAATAATTTTTCACATCAAGAGCTATACGTTTATATTATCATAATGTCAGTGCATTGATCATCACTTTGTATGTATTTAAAAGTTAAAAAAAATGAATGGTAAAATGTCTAAAATAACCGACACAATTATCGATTGGCAGAATAGATTTAGCGAAAAAAAAAAATTTAATCAGGCTCATAGTACTTTATTAAGTCGATTATTTTAAAACTATCTACTCTCAGTTTCAAAGCTCATTAGGTATATAATGTGACTCGAATGCGTTTACATATTCGATGCAATTATATACTCATTAATATCTCGGTAATTATTCTCTCCGCGAGTCTTATGAAAAACTTTGGTACCCGCTCCAATGACTTTTATTGACGAGTATTTAATTCACTATTAAATGTTACAATGTATAAGATGCAAAAAAGGCGCGCTATAAAAAATAACTACAAAATCGCAGTTTACATTTAAACTTAATCAAGACAATCTAAATCGCCAAATTAGGTGTTCATTTCTTCGCAGTACAAAAAAAAAACAGAATCGCTAAATACAGAATACTATCGTTAAAAGCGAGAGATTTTGTGAGAAACTCATGATAACATGTGCGTATATATACATCACATGGAACGTCGACAAGCCAATCGATATAATAAATAGCTAGACAATAGAAAAATAGATAATACAATAGATAAAATACATAAACGTAATAACGTAGTAAACGATAATTAATATCGATAACATGCCCTTTATAGGTAACCTAAGGGTAGGAGGAACATATATATAATATATATATTTATATATACGTGCATAAGTGTAATTCATACATACATACATATTTTGTGTGCATATATGTATGTGTATATATAAATATATATATATATAAAGTTCAAATTTCGATAACTTATTTAAACGTGACTAAGTTTTTCTTTTCTTTTTTTTGCGATACAACAGCGCATACATCTCGTATAAAATTCGAAGACATTTCTTTAACAGCTGGCTAGTTATCATTCTGCTAAAGTAAAATACTCTGCGAAACAGTTTTTTACAGGATGTTGAAAAATTCGTTTTTAACAAACATTATAGCGAAAATCTTCATTCACTTTTTCGCAATAATGTGTTAAAACGGGACTTTGGACACTCTTGCGTATGTATGAAATACTTTTTCCAGAAAAGCGTATTCCGCCATTACTTTATTACATATATCGTGTCCTAATTTAATGTTAATAAATTATTATATATCTCAGTTAGTGTATATATATATTATATATATATATATATATATATATATATATAAATTTATATAATATATTAATATATATCAAAGTATATATTAATATATATCATATAATATATATATATATATACACACACGAGCATGTGGCCGTATCGTGATTACACCGCAAAAAATTCAACTATTCAGCATGATTAAAAATAGAAATTAGCGTAGTTGGCAATGGCAGTACTTGGAAGAATAGAGATACGAATTCTCGGATACTTCTATCGACTATCACAATGCTTCACGATACTAATACCATAATAATAACCCTCGATAAAATTTGTAATCCACAAGACACCGAATGACCAGTGTGTGCAGGAAACGATTCACTTCACACATATCGCAGTTTCCTTGCACCAGGTTTCGTATACATTCAATGGATAAACGATTCGAGTACTTATTGAATACAAGACAGATCGGACATAGAGTGTTTTAACATATATCCAAGATTACATGTACACAAGTTCTTAGCAGATATAGTAACAAAATCGAAAAGCGTAAGACAACAATCGAAATATCGAAAGCAGCATTATTCAAAGTTCTTATTACATCTTACTGCTTATTTTACTAGAATAAATATCGTATAGAACCAAAGATACACATCTCACAATACCCTGAAAATGAGACATTTTTACAGTCTAAAGATATATATTACTTGTTTCACAATTACGTATAAAATCAATGATGTGTTTAAACATCGCAAAAGTTTCATCTACAATGTATAACGAGTCTATATCTTTTCCGTATTTAATTGTGATCTTTCTCATCATTATATTATAGTATCCGTTGAAGGTAAAATTTTTGCATAGTCATTGAGTGTTAATATCGAGATTATAATTTATATTTAGATATCTTAAATTGTCATTAAATGTTTGATGCTCGCAAGTATATACGATCTTTGATCGTTGTAATTTTATAATAAAACAGATATATGTGTTAATTATCAGATGAATTGGAAGTTTATTCGACTAACATAAAATCTTAACTTTAAAGCCTTGCATTCTTTAGGCTTTTCTTTTAGTCGCGTCGGAAACTGTTTAGTCTACAATATGATCCCTGATTAGTAATCCCTGTAAAACGGAATTTTTCCCGCGCGATTATATATATAACCAAAATTCTTTTTACATACATATTAAAATTTCGATTTTCTACACTTGCAAAGAGTTGTAGCAGATAATCTTTGGTTACCCAAAAACATCTATCAGTATGTTGTTTATTTTCTAGTGTAATCTATATTTCTGTAAGGCAGAAGCCGTATGTTATTATTAGTAATATCTCTAAATCTCGTAATTTTAAATAATTGTGGCTATATTTTGGCCACTGTTAAACCACATTTGTCATAATTTGTGAACTATATGTATGTATGTATATATATATATATATATATATATATATATATATATATATATATATTAATCACATTTATATTTTTCATATTTTAAAGTTCTATATCTCTGTTTCTTCATTTTTAGATCGAATTTAACTCTCTCAAATAAACTTATAATCTCGCAATGATATTACTATTTTAAACCAAAGTAATCAAGCGTGTCAAGCACTTTAATTCTGTATTGCACTTATATCAAGTGTATAAAGCTTTATTCAAAATATAAATAAGTATATAAGTATATGAATAAACTATAAACAATTATAAATTGAATTTATACGCAATTGTTATAGAAACACAAAAAATGAATAATGTAATGAGTAATGTAATGCACATTAAATTATAGGTTTATTAAAAATAGTTTATTAAATTAAGATACTAAATCTGGGTGACAATTATGGATATGCTTACTATGATTATGCTTCTAATTGTCCTATTAAAAATTCAATTTAATTTTGTAAATCCAAATAAATCTTGAAGGATTAATTATAACTTTATGTTACATAATAAAATTTACATTTGAGAGAGTCAAGATACGATACACAGAATTGTTTGCATGCCAGATTCTTATTTTACAAATAAAATACTTATTTTTGTGATTAGTGCATATTGACGCATCTTTGTATAGAATTATATAGCATTCATCAGAGCTCGATAAAAGAAATAGGAAGCTGAAGTTTCTTGCTCATTTATATCTGACTTTGAAACAAAAAAAATTACATCCAATTTTGTAAAAGTGTGAGATGTAACAACAAGAAATTGGATCATTACATTGATGGAAATAGCGAAAAATAACTTTCAGTCGTTTAAGATAGAAATAGGCTATTTTAAGGATACCATATATATACGCATACTTGGGAAGAACATCAATCCGGTATATAATAGCAGAACTGTTATTTTCTTAATCGGAATCCTCTTCAATTGATGGAGAGAGTACAGAGACATTTTGTACGCTAAGCAGTCCTTTAGAACACGCATATTCCACTAGTGCAACATGGCAAAAAAAGTACTGGTCTGGCATTTGAATACTATAGGCCCTCTGTGCTCTGATTTTCTCAACAGTTCCTCGTACATCCACAGTTCCAGTGTCCTCAAGTCGCGATATGCAAATGTCTAAGGTGCAAAATGTACCTGGAAATGTGTCAGTATTGAAGTATATCAAGCGTGTATTAAGATCTTTTTTTTCTTTTGTCCAGGAAGATACAATACATATATTCTGGATTACAATTTTGCAAGTATTTGTCTATCTACCTGTTCTTCCAATACCAGCACTGCAATGTACAACTATAGGTGGTCCTCGAGGATGTCCGGCCCATGTATCTCCTCTGCTAGCGAGTAATTTGCTCTGTTGCTGTCTTACTAAAGACAAGAACTGTAATAAAGCTGAAGCAGACTTAGGAACACCATAATCTGGCCATGCTGTGTACAGCATATGACAAACCTCTCTCGTTTCATCAGTCTAAAAGAAAATATATATGTATAAATATATATATGTATAAACATATATGTATAATGTATAAATATATATGTACAAACATACATATATATATATATATATATATATATATATATATATAAATAAATATAACAAAATATAATAATTAAAAGAATAAAATTATACATGTATATATGTACCTTTGTGTTTGTAATAAGAAGCATGGATATTGTGTAATCTCGATTTTTATCAACTTCAAGAGTGGTTATTGTAAAGCCACCCACTTGTACATCATAACCCGGTTCTGGATTCCAGTACTGTGTACACTTTGTACGCCCTCTCTCTACCACTCTGAAAAAGGACAAAAAATAATAAAACTATATAAAACTACAAAGTTTATATAAAGTTTTTATAATAAAATATATATAGGGTGTTTGACCCGCTTATTGATCGCTCTTTTTTAATTAATATCTCAAAATTTTATATAATTGTTTGCAAAGTGGTATAAGACTTTCTAGTTCAGTTTAATGAAATCTATTTGCATATTTGTGAAACACTTTACGTCAAACCCCCTGTATAATAAAATATATATAGTCAAAACTTTATATTTATGCGAGATGTCAAGTTCATTATTATACTGAAAATGTACAAGTAAAACAATATACCTTGTAGTCATGACAATGACCAGTGTTTGTTGTTCCCAAACCATCCTCCAGAAATCACCGCAAGTTTTCGGGAGAGGACCCTGAGTACTAATAAACGCATTCTTTTGTTTGTAACCATCGACGAAATTTGCGTTTATGTAATCGGATGTTGCATCCCCGTCCACTTGCGAAAGGCAGACTCTGCTATGATCATAGCAAAGCACGTCGGTATAACGATTCTTTGATTGGTTAGATTTTAGCCTAGAATAAACAATACAATAGTATTAATTCAGAGGAAGAAGAGAGGGGAGGAGGAACATTTTCGCACAAATACAAAAATATTACTATTACGCACTTTGCATTATTAAATGAACCATCCGGTGGTCTCTGCCTAATTTCCGCATATTCCGCTATGAGGCCAGCACGTCCTCGTGCTTTTAGATCTGCTACAAGTTGTTCCATAGTGAAACTCTGAAATCCAGAAGGCTCGCCATGAAGGCTATCATCGTCGCTAAAACCGGAACTAGCCGAGGACGGAGCCTGAACCGGAGATGGTGCCTCATCGGTTCCCGACCAAACTATCTCACTATTTGCGGTGGTGATTTCGATGTCGGCAATATTCGACACACCATTTTTCATCTGTTTGTTTTTATCAATTATAGGACTAGCCGGAGTACTGTGCGTTGCAGTTTCACTGAGATTTTGATGAACCATATCTTCCTTTGTTGTGGGCGACGTGGGTGTATCTACTCTTGGGGCGACCTGAAAGCATATAATTTCATTCAAAATTATTTATTGAAATAAATTTAGAAGAGCTCGTCATATATCGATACGAAATAAATGACGTACAGCTAGTTTAAAATTGTATCAAATACTGACCTCACAAAGTTCACCCCCGCCTCGGTTAGTCATGGATTTAAGACAATGAAGCAGCCATGCTTCATGCTGTATCTCCAACGTGCCGCCTAAACGATGTGGTAATGATTCTCGTGGGATATGCAATGTCAATTGAGGAATGGATACTGTAAAGACTCGGTCCCTCAATTTTTCGCGAACGAATAATCGGAGGATCTTGAAGGGCGCTTTGAACCACAACGGTGCCGTTACGATCAAGACCTTTTTTAGTTTTGCTGGATAACCACCCTAAAATAATAATGTGAGCATAATATAAATAACATGCTGTTTTTGTGTATAAACAAACTTGATATTTTACACATTTTTTTATCTTATAATAAATATTAGTCTATTGTAATCGTAATAACATTAATTTATAATTAAGAGAGTTTGATTTTCCCCATATAATAACACATGAAAAGTAATAAACAGATCATACTCCAATAAATTTAAAATTATCTAATTTTAATTTTAATTTAATGTAATTTGATTTTTTAAATTTACAATAACTTATTCAGGACATTAAAAATGATTATTATAAATTGGAATATTCGTCAATTTTTAACAATGATAGAAATACTAGCGAATAATATTTCAAATCACAATTATCCTGAAATAATTTCTAAAAACGCACTTGTGCGCTTGACCTTTCAAAGACATAGCAATAATAGAACAGCGTATATTATACATTATTAAATCAGCTGCTAACTATAGACCAACTGTGAATATTTCTTCGACGCTGACGAAATGTTTTATGTGAAAAACGCACGTAAAATCAGACGCTTCAATCAGATTATCAGATTATTATTAGAAAAATTGGAGCGCTCTGAAAAAAGATATTTGCCTCTTTCTCATCGTGATTTCTTACGTTAGTCGCAGCAAATTGCCTATTAACGATAAATACAACGAAATGAACAAACGCGCGTTTTTTCGATTACTTGGTAACACACACAAGATACAGGAAGAGCCGAATAATTTAACCCCCGTGTACGGCACAGAGGGCGGATGTACTGTAACGTGTCGACGACGTCAGCAATTCACTACCCCACCACCACCGTAGCAGACGTAACAGTGGCTACGTATACAACAAACGTCATCGAGGTAAGCGAGAGCGTAACGAGGACAAGGCACACTGACGTTGATCTTATTCCGAGAAGAAATCTCAGTTCCGCAAGCGAGACGCGTATAAATTTAGGATCGCGCGAGCGCGCAAACGTCTCGAATTAGCCGAGACGGACGTCGTATATTGCGCGGGTCGCTCCACCACTTTTTCCACCGAGTCGAGCTACGCAAAACATAATCAGACATAATCCGCCGGGCCAGATGTGCTGGTCGGCCGATCGATCGATCGACTGACAGTCGAAATTTACCGTGAGCAGCTGTCTTGGAAAGCGACAGGGGAGATCGCAGGTCGCATATCAATAGTCGCAAGGCATCAAGAGGCAGCAAATCGTCTTCGAGGGTTGACGTCTTTCCTCTGGCGGCGATGATCGGGGCATGCAACGATTACCCAAGCACCGGGGCTCGAAATCACTGCCGGCACTCGGTCAGTTAATCGATAGCGCGAGATTAGTATAACACCGTCGAGGCGCTCACTTTGACAGTTCGTAATCTTCGTTCTTCGTCGATGAGGAGGCGAAGAGAGTTGACGGCGACGTCGTGGTCGTCGTGGTCGTCGTCGTCGTGGAAAAACGCTGGTCTCGCACGCGAACAAGGACGCGATCGAACGAACGGGAAGGGGAGGAGAATCGGGTCGCTCGTACCGTATCCGACGAGATGCCGCAAGGGGGTCACGATGATTACTGACCGCCAGCGTCGCGACGTTATCCCGAGCGAGGGGACGCATGCGCCGTCGTCCGTTCTACACGCGACCCCTTCTTTTCGCCACCGACATCCCTTACGCGAAATCCTTTTTTTATCGCCAGCAGCGGAGGTGCAGCAACCGATGACGTATTGCCTACCAGTGTCTCTCAATCGCGGCTTCGAGCCAACCGAAGCATCAATCTTGATGAAAAATTTATGCAGCACTTTGTATAATTGATCAGTTAACATTGATGCTAGCTATAAACATTTCTACAGAGATTGAATCTTGAAATCTCATGTAATTATTCGATAATTAATGCGTGTGATTGCTATTAGAAGAAGATATCCAAGTGACAAGAGTCTAACTTTTATATGATACGCACATTGAATTTTGATAAATTCATGAATGAAATTCTTTCTTCTACTCTTTTTCTCCTATCTTATCTCTTTCTTATCTTTTGGCTCCTTTTAATGCGATACTAGTTTTTTTCTTATTGAATATATTTTTCGATTTATAAGAATTTGCGAATTCGCTTATATTATTCTATTTATATTATCGCACTGCGCTATCAAATTCAACCGTTATTTACGCGATCTATAAATGCGTAGGAAATGCGTGAAGCAATTTGTTGAAAGTTTCGCGATGTACAAATACGTGCAAATGTCACTGCGTAATGAAACCTTTATAAAAATCGTTATTAAGCAAATCCCTTGGAGAAGTACGGTTCATTGCGCGATTAGAATCCGATTAAATTGCATGGCGCGTGAAGGTCTTTCATACCTTCGCACTCTTTTGATAATGGACGACAATAATAGCTCTTCTCAGAGGAAAAAAATGAGACTTGTCTCGCGTAACCGCCCCCACGAGTTATTTAATTAATGATTAATAATAAATTATATTTAACGATGACGTTAATGATATATGTACGTACTCATACTTTATGACGTCACTAGAAAAGGAAGTTTCTAGGAAACCTTTGAAAGTCACCCTATATGCTATATGCTACTTTGATGCGCTTCGTTGCGTAATTGCAAATCCACTTTTCGCGAAGCATGAACACCCTTAAGCCTTGCTGTTCTTTGAGCTGCACATCCTCATATGCTAAAAGCCGATTCAGACTTTGCCGCTTGTCAAGAAGTGGCAGTCTCGGAAAAACGAAGCGATATGATGAGCATCTACCTACATAATTTTAAATAAAAAATTTTTTTTGAAGAAATCTTATACATCAGAAAAAATAGGAATCCTCATTCTCTTTATACATAAAAAACGATAAATTATTTAACATTGAAATAAGAAAATAATATACGAACTGTGTAAAAATCGGAGTAAGAAGAAAAGAATGTCACGATTTATTCAAATAATGACGGCATTAAAGTGACACTGCGTATTCGGAGAGATCAAGAGAGAATCAGATACATCACGTATGACACCATTTTTTACGTAAGTAGGCTGACCGCATCAAAGCATTAACGCGAGACTATTTCGACCGACCGACGATGACTAATTGGGTTAACTTCAGCGATGGTAATAACTGTAATGCCCCTCAGTCGGACGAAATTGCATATAATGTTGAATGTTAACCGGACCACGCATTTTAGAACATGTTAAAGGCACTTCATGCTCACGTAATTCGCATAATTATTACACTCCTCTATCCGGAGAAATTTTTCAGGAGAGCGTACTGTCTATTTCATTCATTATACTACACTATTTATACTTGCGAAATTTTAGACCGTAAATAGAACGATCATTTTGCAAATTTGTAATTATCATATTTGTATTTATTTAATACGAAAACGTATATATATCTTCACAATCATATCAATACTTTTCATATACATTCGTGATCAAATATATATTTTCTATCAATAATATAAATTATTTTTTATTACAACACTTACAATTTTTTTATATATGTTAATCTACGCAAAATAAAGTTATTCAACGATGTTTACTAATTTGCAAAATGGTATATCTAAGCCAATCTTCTATTACTTTTTTCCGCTTGAAATTTAAATAGCGCAGTGACTTTCATTCATGCATCGAACGATATTGTACACGATTAAACATTTTTGTCGCGGTAGGGATGAGAGAAATGAGACCGTACATTACTATACATAATGAATATTCGTTGCAAGACTTACTCTCTTCTCACTCTCAAATATAATTTTTTTCTCGCTTTCTAATTCCGCTTGACAACGCTTCGCTTCGCTTGGACGAACGCTAGTTGTTATGCCGCTTAATTGTGTCGCATCGAAAAGTATTACGCATATTTCGAGAGAAAACAGTGCGTAAATCGATGTGTAATATACGGAGAAAATATCGATGATATTTTACTATTCCAATAATTCAATAAAATCTGACGTGTCTAAGAAGAAAATACGAGATTCTATACAATACTCACGCGTAGCTATTTTGCAACAGGAAGCAATCGAGAAATGTTTGACGTTATATTATATCGTCGGTGAGAATAAGCGGAAATAAGCTTCGCGCTTCTTGATTATTTAGGTAAGTCACATATAGTTGATTGTTTATACATTCTCGCTACTTAGATTTCTATTCGCGCCTTTTCTCAAGCTTCACTTTTAGATTGCTTCACACATTCGTAATATATTCATTCTTTTTTGCCATCATTATTTTTTTTTAATATGTTGCTTTTGCGCATATGTTGATTATAATTTTTATTATTTTTAATAAATACGAAAGCTATAGAGCTAAGTCATTAAACAACTTTGAGGCTTATTTCATGCAAATATTATGACCCCTTGATATCTCGATATCAATAGCAAAAAATGTATTCGACTTACCTTCAAAAGTGTTAAAATTTTCTGGGATAAGTCATAGTCAAAATTCTGATACTTGCTGTCAGACATATCATAAATAAAAATTAGACCATGCTTCTGCGTTTCTGCACTTTCTAGAGCAGCATCTAATTGATAAACAACACCCTGAAAAAAAATAACAAGTTCGTTAGTTTACTTTATCCTAAATTTTATAAAATTATGTTATTGGAAAAAAAATAGAAAATCACATATATATATAATAAAAAATATAGACATCATAAAATACTTACTTGTAGAGTTGTTTGATGTGTAGTGTTTTGTGGAAGATGTAAATGTGCGGTAAAAATAGCTATCGCTGCACCTGTTGCATCTCTAGATGGCTGAAATAATTTATATAATAATTCGTTATAAATCATATGACAACGAACAAGACACATGCGTCAAATGTTTTTCCTGTCTTACCAAAACGGTAAATTTTTCTGTGCGTAGTTCACTGAGTAAAGGTTCCTGAGTAGGATGCAAGATTGCCAATCCCTCTCTTCTTCTAATAGCTTCGTGCTGCTCATACAGAGCTAAAGCTCGTTGAACTTCAAACTTTCGTGCCGCTAAAAATTTTAACGCTGTGCTCCAGGACACTGGCCCAGCTCGTCTCCCAGCTCTGCACTTATTCACAGCTTCTATAAATTCCTTTGTAGCCTGAAAAAAGATTATGATATGTACATGTGAATATTTATATTTGAAAGTTTTTTATATATGTGACAGATAAATTTTAATTTATATATAATACAGAAAAAGAAAGAGAGATTAATACGTCTTTATATTATTATAGATCAAATATTTTGCATATTTTTGTATTTCTTCATAATTATTATAAAAATTAGAATGTTTATATAAATGGATATAAATATTAGTAATTAACGTAAAAAAAGATTTCTTTATATAACATCATAGATATATTCTTCCGATATTTTTTTAAAAGGCACGTTTCTATTTTTTTTATCTTTCATCTTTATTATTCGTCGCATTTCGTCTTTGTTGTTACTGTCGCAAAAGTGAACTGAATGTAATTATTCCATGAATAAATTATCACTTGTTGCTGAAACACCAGCATGATGGATAATGTAATGTCCATTGGGTAACAAAATCCCTGTCATAATCACTCGGCATCTTACATACATCGTTGCACAATGTCAACCTTGAAAACGACGCTTTGCGTTAGCGGCGCGCGCGAGCAGGAAACGGCGAATTATAATCTTTATCAGAGCGACCCGATCGATGCGACCCGAATGCAACGTGCGTGCATATCTCGATTATTCGTTGGCTCATCGATTCGTCACACATAGTCTCCTAATAAATCGTAATAAAAAAAAAGAAAGAGAAAAATACTTCCGATCTATGAATTCCGAAACCGATATAATTTCGACTTCAAATTTCGATGATGTAAGCACGAAAATGATCTTTGCGTCTTTTTACAACGAAAACGCTATGTCTACCTGCAAAACTATGATCGAACTCGTATCGAAGTTATGTTCGTTTTTATAGCCACATGATCGATCCTTTCAATCGAAGAAGATACGTAACGAAATTAAAAACTGTCGAGACGATAAGACGGGACGAGACGATGTAATTGTCGGTACCGTCGTAACGTGTGGCGACATATCATTTTTACATTATTAAAACGTGCAATGACCGTGGACGATGGTGAGCGTATATATACGTATGTATGTATACTACCGATACAACTTCCGGTGTCCGGCTACCTCCCCATCGGTCATTTCCGCTATATACCAGCCGGCGGGGATCAGCCGGTACGTTAAGTGGTATAGGTCGGCCTATGTATTAAAGAAAGAGAAAGAAAAAGAGAAAGAGAGAGAGAGAGAGCCGAGGAATTTAATATACTATAAACTCTGATATACACATTTCTGCAGCTCGATTTTTTTATGCGTTCATTTACCGCATAACGAGGAATGAATAAATGACGTTTATTTCACTATGATTATTTCTTTCTTCTTATATATATTATATATTATATATTATATATATTATATATATATATTATATATTATATATATTATATATATTATATATATTATATATTATATATATATTATATATATTATATATTATATATATATATATTATATATATTATATATTATATATATTATATATATATTATATATATTATATATTATATATATTATATATATATTATATATATTATATATTATATATATTATATATTATATATATTATATATATTATATATTATATATTATATATATTATATATTATATATATTATATATATTATATACAGGGTGTTCCCGGGTTAAATGGCCAAACTTAAAATATAAAATTGGGACTTCAAAACAAGCAAAAATTTCCTCTGGAAGTTTACTCGCAAACGCTTCGTTCAAGAGATATCGACTTGTTAAGTTATAGAACCACAGGAATGAATAATATCGAAATAATCTAGGTTTATCTTTTTTATTGCTTTTTTTATTGCTTTACAGTAACCAAAATTTATAATTATTAAATATACCATATCAGCATATTCACTATTAGAATATGTACGAGGCATATTGTACTACTTTACTCCACGAAAGTATTCAATGAACTAACAATTACTTGGTACACTGCGCGAAATCGATTCTGTTTGTAAAAAACAGAAGCCTATGAATGACCTTCAATCTTCAAAACAAAGACAGAACAGAAATATTTCGGTATTATTCATTCCTATGGTTCTGTAACTTAACAAGTCGATATCTCTTGAACGAAGCGTTTGCGAGTAAACTTCCAGAGGAAATTTTTGCTTGTTTTGAGGTCCCAAATTTATATTTTAAGTTTGGCCATTTAACCCGGGAACACCCTGTATAATACAGTAAACAAAAAAGTTGACGATGAAATCTACTTTCGATTAAATTTGCAATTGTAGCGTAATCATAAAATTTGCAATTATATCGTAATCAAATAAGATAACAAAGAAGAAAATAATTTATATATTATATTATATATTATATTATATATTTATATAATATATATAAGATTATATATAATACAAATAAATAAATAAATAAATTTTAAATTGATGGTTTAAATACATATTAATAAAGAGACTAGACTCCTCTCTCCTTCCTTATTCAACATATTTCAAGATGCGTTAAGAGAAATTCGCCGTTTCGAAAATAAATTACACACAAATTAACGTTAAATGTGATTAAGCGAGCTTTCCGACATGAATGACTATAGCAATGAAGAAAGAGTTCGGAATCCGTAATCAGCGTTAATTAATCAAGGCTACCGCCGTAATCGATCCTTAACGCGAAATGAGACTACTATTATTAAAACGCGATGATTATTTATCTCCGTCGTGAGAGGGCTCGTTCGCTAAAAGTGTATGAAGCTTTATATCTGACAGAAATTTAATATCACGGCTCGATAGACGAGAAAATCTCGTTTTCGGAGAAACTTCGTTGTAACTGCAAATCGAGTTTACCGAGAGTTTGTTACACAGAATTATCCGCGTATTGATGCAACGCCACTCCGTCATCAGTTAAATAGACTCAATTGATTTCAATAGCAAACGTATAAAATTCGCATTCCATATTCATTTTTATCTACATATTAAAAATAAATTTAATAAATTTATCGACTATATAAATGTGTGTGTGTGTGTGTATTATAGATTCTCTACACGAGAAAGAGAGAGAGAGAATATTTACTATTGATTTAAAGTCAGTTTCAGCTGGAGCAATTTTGTAAATTATAAATTGAATATTTGTTTGATTACGAAATAATAATTTTTGCATCGTTCATTATACGCAATTTCTCTGGTGATCAATAATAAAAATGTTCTCAACTTTCCCATGAGAAAACAAAATCAATGATCGAGTTCTTCGCCAAATCGTGATACCTATAAATATAAATTTTAATAGGAAACGATAAGAAATCTCGTTGTAAAGTCAATTACCGCGCGATTTAATATTATTTGGATATTTTAACCGCATTCTGCGCGTAGAAACGACTCACTGGGGTATTACACCGATGTGAATTTTTAAGCGGCGGAAGTAGACGCGAATAAAGCACCGTCGGCTATCATCGACTCGCGTCGACGCTACGTTCGATAGCGGTTTAAAATAGTCGAAATTTCCCAATCGGGACGCGTGGGCGTCTCCCCCGAAAAAAACCGGTTACCGGAAACATGAGCCATTATTAACACCGTGTTGCGTTAAGACGTTCCAATTTCCGGCGAGCGATCCGGTAATCGTAGTTAATTTGTCAAGCGTTTTCTCGTTCCAATGATCGAAATGACGGAAGAGACGATGATTGATGTGTGGCGTGTTTACAATCGTTATCGCGCTGTCTTAAAATGTCCGCGAGATAACAACGGGGGGCAAATCATGTTTACATTCTTTCGCGCGAACGCGCCGATTCGACTTCAGGAATTTGATTCGAAAGCCGATAAACCAAGATTGCAATCGATAATATATATCCCGGGATCGATCTCTCCGACGCTAGACGAAAGAAAGGGATCGCCGCTGAGGGTCAGGTCGTCCATTGTCACGGATAAACACAGAGATCAATTTCGCGAGACACGGGGATCCGAGTGTCTTCCCCGGGAAGTTGCCGCGCGGTTCGCGACGTCCGGAGTCGCTTCTTCGAATTCCAGAGTCTCGAGACCCGGGACGAGATAACAGCCGATACGGGCCAGCATTTATCGGTTTGACAGTTCGTGCGTTTGACAGAAATTACTCACTTGCTCCTGCTCGACGGTTAACGTGGCTGCCATTTTGGCTCAATACACTGACATGTACGAGGTGGTATCGCGACAAGGCACGGCGCAGCGCAGAGCGCGTACTTGTATCAGTTCCAGACCCGGCGCCGCGTACGTTCGTCCGCGAAAGCGTGCATCTTGTCGTCCACCAGTTGCGCGACGCACTACTACTAATCGTTACAGAGCACCACCTTCGATGTCGGCGACGATGACAACGGCAGCGGGAAGCGATAAACAATCCTGGCACGCGTCCATCATCCTATCGTCCCGCGCGCGCACTCACACGCACTCGCCGCAATTGTGACACGCTTCGCTCGGTAGGCCTAGCCTAAAGTCCCTCTCCCCGAGCGCCACCATCTTGAAAGCACGTGCGCGCGCACACGAGACAGTGCGCTGTCCCTCGGCGCGTATGCGCGCTCTCTTTTAATTAATAATTGACATATAGACAATAGCCCTTGTCTTTCTCTATTTACATAGTAATTCTAGCGAGAAATTTTTTTTAGTAAAAATGGAATATTATGCAAGAATTATTTTGTATGAAAAATCGTTACGTTCGATAAAGAACGAAGAAACGGCAGAGAATATTTAATAAAATTCTTAAGGTGAAATATATCGATCATATAAAATATCATATGATCAATATATATTATATAATATTAAATATTAAATGCATTAAAAAGTTACATTCAATGTTATTGTTACACGATGTTATGTCCACGATAATTTAGCAGATACTAATGCCAGTATTTTCCTCCGCTGTCAATGGAACACTGACATTATACATATATATATCGTTCGTTTGATATATCAATTTGACTGATATGTTGCGAAATTGAATTCCATTGTTCAACAGTCAATGTAATTATCCATTATCGTACCATTTTCGAATAAAGATGTTTATTAAAGATATTAATTAAATCTGTTAAATTATTTTTCCTAACATATAAACAAAATGCAATTTCATTCCTCAATAACATGAGAGATATTGACAATGAAAAACTTCCGTTTGATGTATTATCATAAATTTTTACTTTCTCTTTCATGTATTTTTTTTCTCTCTCTGTAAGGATAAAGATTAATTTTTCATTAATATACATTTCACAACTTTAGCATTATAAATTTGACAGGTTTTTAATAAAGATGCGATTAGGTGTTTTTATCAAGTAGAAAAATTCAAAAATGATAATATTGAAATAACAATAATTATCTTGTATAATTAATCAAAGTAAGGATTTATAAGCAAGTTAAGCTTGAAAAATTTTCACTTATCAAGATTTATGTAATAAATTTAACAAAGTCTCATAACTCTCTTAACTCTTAGTCGAGTATAATCAAGTATAATTAATTAATTAGAATAATTGATACTTATTAAAAGTTCAATTCAAATTCTTTCTTGCATTTTTACGAAAAAAAATTGTTTATACACCTACGAAAAATACTGTAAAACTCATCCATTCGTTTCACGGATGACCATTTACACGAGGGTTGAGAGACGCAATGATTCAACGCCGGGCGTTTCGTATAATATAAACATTTTTCTTATTCAAACGTATGTTCTTACATTTACACAGTACAAAAAATTATACTCAGACCTGCCGGCCCGCGGTTCATAACTACTATGACTGGGGGCGACCGGTGGTTGATAGGAGGGAGGAGCTCAGGAAAAGTAGATAGGTAAGTAGGTAGAATGGAATTTTTTTCAGGGATGAATATATATCTCGCATAGGACTCGTTCGGAAGGTCTGTACATCGTTATACTATCCATTCGACTCCGCCCCCAATGCACGGCCCCATGTTCTCTCAATCTGACACATTTTCACTGGATTAGCATACACCATCATGCAAACATTTTTTTCTTTCTCTCTCTCTTTCTTTCTCACCCACGCACATTCTTTCTGTTTCTTTTCCTTGCTTGTTTAAGCATCATTAACTCTTTCTCCTTCGATCTTCTCTTCTTTTTTTTGACCATTTACACTCGCGCGCTCGTGCTCATACTCCTTTCGGCATATATTTAATAACATTTAAATATTGTATTTGCCGTAATAATTAATCGTAATAATATGATAATATATAATTATAATAATGGCATAATAAACTATCTATCTACGCGTGTGTATAAGGTGTAATTTTTTTCGTGTCTCGTAAAGATTGTGTGTGTGTATTTTCTTATCGTAAGTCCTAGACTTCTTCCTTCTTTTTCGTATTTATATATGTATACATATACGAATGTATATATATAAATGTATGTACATATACATGTAGCAAGAGAACAAACAATAGCGTCTCGTCTGCAGCAATAATACACGGAAATACGTCTTCCTAAAACTTTATACACTGCCATTGTGGAGTTAGTACTTTTGTTGTTGTTGTTTGTAGTTTACACAATTCTTATAATCATTACTTATCGACACTAAGAGATATTTAAAAATTTATTCGTTAAATATTATTTAATCAAGTCGTTGTATGCTAGACGAATGTTGAGATCAAAGAACTTGCAGATTTTAGGATTGCCAGTGATATATTTTTATTTTTTTTTCTGTTCATTCTTTTTGTTTACACGCTCGTGTTTATTATACCAACCGTATATAATAAATTGATGATCGATCGACGCGCATAAATCGCGCATACTCGACAATTATATTCGAATCGAGAATTGCTGTCTTATTGTAATTGTCACATTTCAAAAATTATGAACGCAAGTATACTGAAAATGTTCTCATCATAAATTATTCGCGCTATCAAATTCCGCGAAAGGAAACGGAAACGACAGCATTTTTCGAATCGTTAATGACAGTGCGAATAATCGGAAATACTTCGCGTCATTCGCGCCAACTATTATTACGAATGACTATTACGATGATAGGAACTTGGCCTGTCATCTCTGCGAATTTTGTGACTAATTATTTTTCTTTTCTTTGTTTCTTGTTTTTCTCTTTTCTACTTACCCATATATGCTTACACAACGCGTGTATACTTAAATGTCCTACGTCGTTCAACATTGGCACTTCAAAAGTCGTTATTCCTTTTTATTTTTTTTTAATGTTACTGCAAATGTGTTCTTATTTGTTTAGCGTCTCAGCGTATCGTTACAATATAATTACATTATCGCTGTCTTTTGTCGACTTGTATACGCTTTGACAAAAATAACATGTTCATCTTATTAATATCCCCGTTTACATTACACGCCGGGTAGTCACTGGGTTATGACAGCAATAAAATGTTTAATTCAACGATGTTACACACATCCGTCGGTATATCTTGAAAAGTTAATATCGAAGAAATTATTGTATTTTTTTCTCTCGTTTTGATGTCTTCTATTTCAAGTGACATACAAAACTTGCAGCAATATCCCGCCGCTTACATAACCGATACATATATCGCCATTGGAAAACAATATGCCTCTAAAAAACGTCAAACGCGAACGATACGAATTATCTACTAAAAGTGCGAAAAGGTTTATCTCTTCCATTATCGTCGAACCGATTAGTTAGGCAGTGTTTTTATTTCTTATGCCCTTGTCGCGTGGAACATAAGAGACTTAAACGCGAATACGTATCGGCTATTTCTGGCCGGGATTTTAATCAAATACCGAAAGCACCAGATCATCAGAGCACACGATTAAATGGATCCACAGTTATCGCTCTGATCCAGCTACATAAGGACATCTAATTGCACAAAGACAAATCCTCTTCTAGACAGAAACCCCCTTCTTTTCTCTCTGGTAGTTGCTAGCAAAATTCATACACAAAAATTCATACACAATATTTCACAATTATCTACATTTATATAATATAGACAGTGTGTGTTGGATACAGGCACGATATAATTAATTACAAATAATGTATACGATTCAAAGTCCATCTGGTATCACAAGTAATGGACGCGGCGTTTTATTTATGCGCAATCCGGCTCACGATTATTTATTTTTTTTTTTCCACTTACATGGTACAGCTCGTCGGACTTCATGTCCACGAGCGTCTCTCTTGAGAAAAAAAATGCGGGAGAGCAAAAAAAAATATGTATATAAGAAAATTCAAATGAAACAATGTACATGTATAACTAATGTTCATTGGCTCAACCAACATCGTAACTCAAGTATCTCTCTTCCCGATTAAAAAAAAATTTATTAACATTATTATATATTTTTATGTATGTATGTATATATCACAACAAATCCTCGCACCTTCTCAATGATTGTGCCGCGACGAGGACAGATTCTCTTCAAATTCTCCCGGTTTCGCCAGCTTTGCTGTATTCGGGAGTGCCGACAACGATTAATCTCGTTTGCATGACGAGATCCAATCAAGGAAATTATCATCAAAAGGTCTTATGACCGCACCGAAAGATTTACGGCTAGGTCTCTTCTTTTATTTTTGTCTCATTGTTAGCCTTGGCGAGCTTGGCTATAGTCTCTTCTTTAACGTTGGCCAAAATAGTCAAAGAATCCTTCACAGCATGATAAATGATGTTTTTGATCTGAAGTTTGTCTTCGTGATTAGTATGCGTGTCGGATAATGCACGGAATTCTTGGGTCAAATGGAAGCAGTGCGAAACGTTTTCCGGCGACACAAAATCCTCGGCCACTTTTATGCAGTTGTGAAGATTACGGACTTGATGCGGTGCGCCGGCTGGAACAAATACTGCGTCGCCTAGACACTGAACAATGGCATATCTGCAAATATTTAACATTGTTTAAGTATTACCTTTTAATTCGTAAGGTGTACAAACATCGTAATAAATTTTTTCAAAAATCATTTATACGATTATAAATATTGTGAAAAATAACACTTACCCTTCCACACCGTATTCTCGATACAATCGTTCGCGCAATGGTCCATCCAGATAACAACTCTGATCGTGTATGGGATCATGATGCGGCTCCAAGCGAGCTCCGCGTTCTAAGGAAACAGCATTCAAAAGATCTCGAATTTTGTCTGCATCGCGTGCTGCATAAATATGCCATAATGCACCGGGTGCCTCGGCAGGATCACGAGCACGTCGACGAGTCAGAACATCACAGCCTGCTTCGTCTATTGCTTTTAATGCTTCTGTAATGACAAACACATAATGATTATTTTTCGAAAGATCGATTATTGTTTCGACAACATTTGACGGATGCAATCCCGTGATTAGTCACGCGGAATTAAATTCAAAACTTAAGAACATACCTTTGATGTGCTCGTCGCTATCGGCATCCTTCGGAATCCCCACATATACCATGACATTCACAGCGTCCGAGATATCGAGATGAAGATTAGTCGTGCCTTTGCTGGGATGAAGAGCAGAACCATAAGCATTGTACATCTTTGGACCCAGATCCGGTCTCACGAAGCAATTAGGCAGACGACTTGCCAGATTTAATCTGCCATTCCTATGCGTGTATTCAGATAATGGAAGAACCTTCATTAGATCCGTGAATCTCGATGGCAATAGTTCAGCGAAATCTTCGCCAGGTGGCCAATCCTTCAGTTTTAACAACATAGGATTCCCTCGCTCGTCCTTTAGCCGTTTGGAAAAGTTCTCGAATCCCTCCCAAAATTTGCGCATTGGTTGATTAGGCACCAGATTCCCGGTCATACAATTAATGAGATCATTTTTCTCATCGCCAAAATCACGGGCAAACGAATCTGGATGCCAAAGATTCATGTCCAGCGCCTTGGAAACATCCGATACGATCACCGGCTGTCCTCTCTTCCATTGATCCTGGAATATTCTGTAATTGTTGGGATTATTCGGGTCATTTAACCTCAATAGTTTACCGTTGCAGAGCCAGGAGTGCGGAACATCTGGATAGAGGCTCTTACTTTCCGTCAATGTCATAATTCTGATTGGTAACGGCTCTCGGCCACGTTGCGTCCACTTGTAGCGTCGCACAAAATATTTCAATACCCGTGGTTTCGCGTCGCCCAAGCTGATATCCTTCTTCACGCTATGTTCAATCACGCTAGATATTACTTCATCAAGTGTATCCATCTTTGATTTTTTGCCGGACTTGGTAACATTATTTTGCGCAGCGGTGTTACCGGTCGCGCTGGTAGCGTTTACCCCACCGCCCGAATTGGTCGTTGGCGAATTCGATCTGGATCCACCGCTACCATTTGACTTGTGCGACGGTCTAATGAGCAATTCACGCAAAGTCGAGTAATTACCCTCGCGATCCTCGTCCGAATCCGAACTTGAACCGCTTTCGTTTTTGTCCTGATTCTGCAACGCTACATCCGCCAACCAGTTCAGCGGCGAGTTTTTATCTTCGCCGTTGGTTTTGCTTTCCGATGCGCCGTTAGATTCATTTATCTTCTTTTCTTCCTTTATCTCCTGCTTTACATTTCCGTTAAGAACAGGCACGGAATCGCCCTTGATCAGATTTCGAAGAACTTCGTTGGATTGCGTCGAAGTTACGAGAGAGCAAGCACAATGTTGAAGGATTCCCCATTCCGCACGACATTCGTGCAGACGTTGGCCCAATCGCAAAAGACTGTCTCCAGCGATGATTTGCGTAAGCATGAGTCGTTCTGGTTCGTGTGCTTGTCTATTCGTACATAGAAGCCATGAGAATTCGTCCCTGTCTTTTCCACTTTCGCCCCAGATCTTGATCGTTCCATTTTTACGTCCCTAAAATATCATTATTTTTAATAACATTTTCTCTTTAAGGGAGAAAAATTAGCAAAAATCTTACATTAACATCAGTGTTAAAAAGCTCGATAAATAGAATAATATCACAATAATATCAATTGAATTAATGTTGTCATTTAGTTTCTAATATTTAATTGAAAAAATATATATATTTAGTGTAATATTTTACCTTATAACAATCGATGCACACAACGAAACCGCACTTGCCGCAGGCCCAATGATAGTTGAATAAGGTAGTCTCACACACATCGCACATCTCTCGAACACCCTGGATCACTCGTTTCCACGCTACTGTTCCGTCTACAACCCCCGAACTCGCTGTCAAAAGGTAATCATAATCGATGCGCAAAGCGTTAAAACATGCGAACAAAAGAAATTATGCAAGCAAACATGCAGCTTAACTAATTCTTTATAATTTTGCAAATAAGAGTGCCAAAATAAATATCAAATTAAAGTTGCAAATTTATATAAAATATTATCTTTACGCTCTTATTGCATGATTATATGTTTTACACAAAATGTAAAATCGTAATATAACATATAAAAAATCAAATGAGTTGAAAAAGGAAATATTTAAAATATTGATAATATTAATTTTAACAAATCGAGGTTTTATTAATACATGCAATTTATCGATTATATGTATAATATTTTTGCGTTAATACATGAAAAAATATACATGAAAAAATAAACATGAAAAAAAAAACACGGAGATTAATTTAAAAAATGCGTTTCTTAAATCGAATAAAAATTTACCTTCGGCCATGTGTTCTTGGAGGGCATCTTTCTCTTGATGTAAAAGGTCACAAAACTGATCGCCAACCTGTCGAAGCAATCGATGAGCCGTTTCCAAATCTAAGTCTTCTCGGTCCCCTTTGTCCTTCTCGTTTTTCTCGGATTTGTCATCCTTTCCTGTTGTTTCTTGATTATCTTTTCCTGGTAACCATAATCGAAGATCTTCCTGTAACATTGTAACGATAGTTCTTGTGTGAGAAGCATGCACTTTGAATTGAAATTTAAAAAATCGTGTAAAATCGTTACAATTGAAATGCAATTACCACATAATTAGTCACTTATTATTAGTCAATTATCTTGCAAAGATAATTTACCTCGGATGCATCCTTGTGTGGGTCACTGAATCCCGCTATGGCCAATTGTCCGTTTTTGGTATAACGCAGTCTGCGAAACGCGTAAAATCTGCAGAAGATATTTTGAGGAAGGTTTTTGGAACGCTGATGCGGCGTCCATCGGCATTCGCGGCACTTGGCCAGCTTTGGAGCCACTTCAAAACAAGCGCCATCCTGCAACCAGCTCTCCCCAGTTTTTTTCAATTGCGATATCGGTGGTTTACGAAAGGGATCGCCTCGCCCGCCACTTCCGCCGGGTCCATTGTTACCGCCGCTCGTGCTGTCGTCTCTACGTTCTTTTTTCTGACGAGGCTGTTGATCCTCACCTCCTACTTCATTGCCTTTCGTAGTCTTTGGTCTTCTACCACGTTTCCTAGGTTCCTTGTTATTTCCTGCATAGTAAATCATGTTCTGATTTTATCAAAATATCTAAACCGCAACTCTAAATCGTGTATTTAGTGCAATTCAGTGTTAAAAAGCTCATAATAATAGTGTATCATAGTATTATCAATTGTTTTATATTGTCATCATGTATATAATAAAATAGTATATACATATATTGATGTAATAATGTAATTGGGGATCAGGGTAAGTGCGTGAGATCGAATTATAAAAATTTAAAAATGGTGAACTCGAAGAAAACGTAAAAGATCCAAGAGCTCTTTTATAAAATTTCGTTTTCTTCCAGCAAAGATGGAATTCCATGAATTATTCCACATAATTCAATCTGTTTATCAATCACTCTTGATTCTCTTGAGTTCTCAGCTCTAGAGAGAGAAATAATGTACAATCATGGAACATGGAGCACTTACCCTGCAAGTGAATAGTTAGTTCACCTGATGGGAAGTCCATTTACAAGAAGCTACATCAACTAACCGTTTCCCGAGGAATTGTTGGAATTGGCCGTAGTATGTCGAACCCTCGAAGCAGGTTGAATGGTGCTCAACTGTTCGCTGGTATCACTGGCAGAGCCTGCCTCGCTCTCGTTGCTAGACTCGCTGCCTGCACCAGCTCCGCCGCCTTGCTTGTCCTCTTTCCGCCTCCGCTGATCTTCCGCGGCCGTTTGTTGCCTTCGTGCGGCGCCCTTCTTTCGTTTTACCTACCACAGGGCATAGATTATTAAGTAGTCAGGAAGTTCATGCTCTTGCCGCATCTACTAGCCGAAGCTACTAACTGGTCACACTACTGCTCCGGCACTACCATTCGGCACATAAAATCCAAAAAATCTATATCAAATCTAAGCAAAGTTAAAAATTATGTAATGCTACTACAGACAAACATGACTTAAGCAGCTGTTGCAAAAAAAAAACATGTTGTAACATTTATTTTCCTTCTATTTATTTTCCTCCAGTCTACAAAACTTTTGTATTTATTTGTAATATTCTATTATAAAAATTTATTACAAAATTTCACACGACACAAAGAAAATGAAAAAGAAATCAATGTATAACATTGATAACGAAAAAAAAAATTTGTTTCAAAAGATAACTTTACCTTACGATAACTATCAAATAAATTTTATCTTTTTAAATGTATAAAAATAAAATTAACATAACTACTAGATTTTTAAAATTACATAGCAAGTATCTCTTACAAAGTATTATGTTTGACGTTATTTGTTCGATATGGAGAATCTTCTAATTTCAAGTACGCAACATATCATTTCCCTTGCAATTTCACAAATTTATTTAATAAATCTGTATAAAGTTCAAAATTATATTATAATATAAAATAATTTAAACCTCTATCGTACACATACAGCATTATATTAATATTGTATTCTTCAATTCACAGATAAATTTATTTATTTAAAATTTTATTTAAAATTTCAACGTTACTTTTGACATTTTTATAAAATTCAAGATTCTCTAAATAGAAATTATAACTTAAAATCATCTCTTGATTTATATCTTGGTCTTCTGAACAAGAGTTCTCACTTTCATTGTCTTCGTGCCACGTGAAATTTCTCAAGTACAAAGTACAGTAGGATTACTTTTTTCTAAGCGTTTTTTTTATTTAACATTTCAATCAAAATTATCAAAATTATAATCTCGATTCGATTGACTCCATTATAAAGTCTGTAGTCGAAACTAGTGTGGTTTTCCTCATCACTTTGCATGAATCGAGGTTAGGTTGCAATCGTCGCGATGGAAAAATTAATAATAAAAATATATTTACCCCTCTACGATACTTGTCCATGAAGAAATTGTTTGTTACTCGCAATCGACGTTAAGACGTTTAATCGCGCGATCGAAAATTATTTCACTAACAGTTCAAAACGACGAACGAGGAAACACTTGTGAATACGAATACGCGCACATTGTCCGTTACGTCCGTTACAAGTGTGATTCATACAATGCACGCCTTGCGTAAGAAAATGGCGCCTCCTGCATGCATTTAAACTTAAAACTGTGTCGTGTGTGTTAAACCCGGAAATTATTACTTGAAAAAAATGGAGGTAATTTTTGAAAATTTGAAATAATCTAACTATATCACATCAATATACAAATGTAGATAGACACGACGTATACAACTGGAAATATATATTTGCCAAGACAATATTTCAGAATTTTTCAAGAAACTTTTCAAATATTTTCTTTCTCGAATATTCCATTAAAAAATATTATTTTCAAAATTACTCAAAAAAAACAATATTCGGACAAATCTAAATTAATATATGATATTTTAATTATGAATTTAATTTTCTACTCTGATGATAAATGAAAATAAAATTTAGAAAAAAAAGTACGCATGTGTGAATTTAATTTGCGTTATATATATATATATATATATATATAATTATTTTTTTCTTCTGTCATAACACGGAATATTAAATATTTTTTTCTTAATTACAATGTGCAGAAATTTTTAATCATCAAGAATATCTTGCAACAGTTGTAAGCTAAAGAACTGCAGCATAGCAAAGCTACTGTTTATTCATGCTTCTATGGGTTTCTACTGACGAGATTTATTATGAAGGCATCTTATATTGATACAACTCATAAATGCCAATTTTATCGATTCCAACAAATTATTAAACAAATGATTAGCGCTATATACTTTCCAGCGAATTTAATGTTCGTGATTATTCAAATAATCATTTATATAATTATTCTCTCGTAATTAAGAAATCAAATAAATAAGAAATCAAAGCATTCTCTGAAATAATTTCCAAATATGTTACACTTTATATACTAAGACGATTATCGAGAAAATATTTAAATTATAGTTTAATTTTAACATAAATAATATTATATTAAATTTTTTTTCAACAATATGTTGTTAAGTAGATTCAGATCCAATTTGCTCTTTTATAAAACATACTACAACAAATATTTCTTCAAAAATTAACAATCTTTTAATCAACAATATAAATAAGGCATACTTTAAATATAACAATATAAAAAAATATCTAAACTAATAAATGCCAACACAAGTATTGAGTATGCAAAAAGAAAGAAATTTTCAATAAAATATATATAAATATAAATATAAATATATATATAAATATATATATAAATATATATAAATATAAATATATATATATATATATATATATATATATATATTCCTTATATGATTAAAATTCCCTTTCTTTTTACTCACAATTTTGCGTTGATTTTTGAACCAATTTTAATAATATAATAGTAAGTTCGACAATAAACTTTCCTTGCATATCTATTATCACAAATTTACGTGCACTTTAAATTGCGGACAAGAATTTCGATGACAACAATTTCTTGATAAACTAGGCAAGCGAGAATATTATAGGCTAGCAGCACACAATACGCATTTCAAAGTAAAAAACAAGTTTTTAAAAAACAATTTTTAGCGACAACTACGACTACCGTAAACAATCTGTATAGATAGATACCTTGGGTGGCTTTCGTTTGGGCGGCGACTTCCTCTCCGGGTCGCTGCTGGACGAATCCTCCTGCGGGGTTTTGCTGGTATCTGTAGCGTGACCGTTCAGTGATTCTTTATTCGCTGGTTTTCGACCGCTCTTGCCGGTCACTTTGCTCTTGTTGATGCTGTTTACCGCCATGCTACCGATATTGTGAATCGAATTTACCGCGCTGGGTAAGCAAGTGGTCGGCGCACTGCTGTTGTTTGCATTCACATTTGACACATTGCTGTCGCGATCCTTGCTGTTGGACGATGACGTCTCCCGGGAGATAGGGTAATGTGACGTCTCCCGGGGAAAGGGTAATGAGACTATGCTGACCATGTTGGTGGTATTCTCGGTGCCATCCTCGCATCTCGAGTGTCTCTGCAGCCACGCCTTCTTCAACTTGTGCCCCGGGTAACTAGTACTGCTGGGCGGTCTCGGCGCTG
Organism: Camponotus vicinus; assembly: GCF_025532165.1. NCBI lineage: Eukaryota > Metazoa > Arthropoda > Insecta > Hymenoptera > Formicidae > Camponotus > Camponotus vicinus. Next base: position 4,754,436 of record NW_028141945.1, on the reverse strand, counting down.
GGCTGTTGGACTTCTCGCTATCCGCGCCAGTGCTAGGATGTACTTTGGCGGGAGTGCCGGGCGCGCTGGGTGCCGGGCTGGGCGCTGTGGATGGCGCTGGACTGGGTATGGGTGCTGGACTCGGTGCCGCGCTCAATGGGGTAGGATTCAATGAACATACGCTGCCGGTGCTGGCGGGTCGTGTGGAACCATCGCCGCTGGCAGTACCTGGCGCCGGACTCACTGCCGTTACCGTGCGTTGTTCTTGCGTTGTCTGACTATTCGACTGCGCCAATAACGCGGTATTGACAACGGTGGTGATGGACGTGGCGGCCGAGGCAATGAGCGGACTAGGCTCGCTTACCCTAGACAAAACAGGCTGACCGACGCATTGCAAAGACAATGGTTGTGGTTCCTCAGTTCTTCTCTTCTTACAGACTTCCAACGATACCGGTTGACCACTTGCGTTATCGCATAACAATGGCGTCGGCGCTTTTCTCTTGGGTGAACCTGACCTCTCCACTCCGAGGTCAAGCGGTTGCGTCTGGAAGGCCGTAGTGATCTGGGATTGCGCGTGCTGCAACGTCTGACCAGACTGCTGATGCGGACTGGTGCTAAGATGCGCAGGGTGAGCGGGATGGGCAATCGGCCTCGAAAGCGGCGCTGAGGCGGCCGTTGGCGGCGAGCCGTGCAACGGTGGCGGCGGCAGTTTCGCGCCCGCCAACGAGCCAACGAAGCGACTGTCATAAACCCGACTATGCGCGGGTGGTGGCAGCGGCGGCGGCGCCCCGTGATGATGAGGCACTTGCTGGTAAGGCGAGCTGCCGGCCTTCGAGGTCAACGGTATCGGCGCGGCGACGGGAGGCTCGGAGGCACGACAGACCGGTGTGCCGGTCATGATGCCGGAATTAGGCTTGCCGTAAATGTGCGGCGGCGCCGGGCTGCTCACTTTCGGCTTGGAACCGGCCGGCGGCGGCGTGGGGTAATGCGACGACGGCGTCGGCGAGGCCGTGGGCGGATGCGGGTACGAATACGTGGACTTGGCCGCGCTGTACGGCAGACCCGCTGGTTCCGGCCTATTAAGATAACGCGGTTCAGGTGGCGAGGGATGCGGCGGCGGGGGCGGTTGGTGCGGGTGCTGCGGCGGTGGGGCGTGTGGAGATTGACGAGGATTATGCGGGTGCAGACGTGGTTCAGGCGCCGGAGGCGGTGGTGGATGGCTATGCGGACTCGGCAGTTGCTGCGTCGTCGTCGTTGTCGGTACGCCACTGCTACTCCGGTGATGGCTCGCCGATGAAGCGATGCTCTTCGCCGCCTGTAGACCGTCCAAGTGCGCAGGATGCAGATGGTGCGGGCTCTGCGTCGGACTTCTGTACGCCTCGTACGCGGACGACTTGTGTTGCGGCGCCACCGGTTGAAGGCTCAAGTAACTCCTCGAGCTGGACGAGTGTTGCTGCGGCGCCGGTGCTTTCGCCAGTTCTCTACCCTCGTTCTTCACAATCACCGAGCTTTTGTGATCCGACAGCAGAGATGGTGGATTCTGCAGTACCTCTCTGCCGTGATGGTCCCTCTCGAGATCGCCGGCCAGCCCACTCTTGCTCGGAAGAGATTTTGGCGGCGGTTGCCGTAGCTCGTTCTGAATCTTGAGGTCGTGCAGGTACGGCTGATACGTCGATGAATAATTGAATAGATTCACGTTCGGCTCGGCCTTCGGTAACGAGCTGTGCGATGGGCCCACTACCGATGGTTTCTCGTGAAGAGCACCGACTGGCAACGACGACTTCGATGTCCGCGTGTGCGCCGGTGGAGGCGGGTACTCGACTTTTCCGGGCACGCTCGAAGGTCGAGACACCTAAAATACGACATGTATCAGTAAAAAAATATACGATTCATCGCTACAAATTAATTGTCTACCGCAATGTAATTAGTGTTCTATTTCTTAGATATAAATACATAACTTTAATGTTTATTTTATTACAATTAGAAGAATATATAAGAAAAATATATATACTGGAATTTCTCAAGAGTAAATCACGAAAAATTATATTGCATCTTTTCCACACGCTAAGCCATTCTCGAGTAACATGAATAGAGGTAACTGTCCAGGTAGCAATGCACAGAGAGCTGTCGGTGCAATATTTTCTCCCGGCGACGTAGAAAGAACACGTTTGAGTAATCATCATGTGAACGATACCTTCTACGACCCTGAATATAACGATGGGAGTGAGAGTAGCCTCGTTACGGTATACCAGATCTCCGTACGATCTACTCTTGAGAATTTCCAGTATATGACGTAAAGACAGACCTGCTGAGCCGGCGATGCCGCGTAGTAAGCGGCTCTTTGTTGCGCAGCAATGTGATCTCTCGCCTCGGCCTGACGCTGAACTTGCCTTTCGGCTGCCAGGTTCTCCCGTTCGCGGATTTCTCGCATATCTCGCACTTTGTCGTATTCCTCACGCTCCCGCTGCTGCTGCGCCACGGATACAGAATGCGTGGTGACAGCGGCGGCAGGGGCCCCGCCTGGTGTACCGCCGAGATGACCAGGATGACCGCGATGACTCGCAGCGGCGTGCGCCGTCAACCCTGGCGGAGCCCCGTGGGTTCTGCTTGGCGGGTGCGTCGGCGGAGGGACGATCGGCAAGAAATTGTTCCATGAGGCTATAGAAGCAGTCTGCATATTTCTCTGTAGGACATAAGACACCTACTTCAATCAATACTGCCAATCACTTTCGCCACTTATCGCTAATGATCAATGATTTCTATACATAACTGGATATGGCATACACTAACAGTTTAATAGGCCAATCAGGGCGAAGAAGCGAAAATAAGTCAAATCGAGCGCATTTATTGTAGAAAGACTTTTCGTTCCATACAGCATCCAGTTACATATAGAGATCAGTGCTAATGATTCTTTCATCGTACGAGATATTCGTTACGATTAGGGTTATATGATAGGCATTTGCCATATGATAGGCATTTGCCGCATTTGCTAGGCATTTTACTCTTTTATCAGGCGGTGCGGCTGGCATTGCACGGTATCAGGCATTTTAAATCTTGCATCAGTTGTACGTCCTGCGTATCAGAATTTTTATCGAACGCGAATGGAAAGAAATAGACTAACTATTAAATCTATAAAAGCGATCTTAATGATCCAAACGAATTTCAAAAATATTACTTGTCACGATTTTTATCTCTATATTAGATAAAAAGAATTTATTAAAAAAAGTAATGTCCTCAGAAAAATATAATTAATATAATCATATGTTTAATAATACTTACATTGTTACTTTTTTATTTTATAATTCATCTATATATTTTATAATCTACATAATTATTACTTATTATATTATATATAAATATAATTTATATGATATATATATATATATATATATATTCTATATATTCTTTATATATTCGTTTATATATTCTATATAATATATAATTTATAACTGTTTCAATGTTTATTGAAAATCTAATTTTCATTATTTTGAATATCTAAATAAATACTTTAAATATGATCGAATGAATCGTTTTAAATATTATTTTAATTTTAATATTACTTTAATTTTATCACTTTAAATATTATTTTATTTTAACTTTAACCTTACTTTAATTTTAAAATTTTATTTTAATATTTCTTACATAGTTTTAAGCAATTTTTTATTTTAGTGTTTTATGAAAAACAAATGTCAGGCATTTTTATTAAAAATCAGGCATTTTAGACTTGGAAGTCAGGTATTACAATTTTTTGAAATGGTAATCCTAGTTACGATGAACTTTCTAATATTTTATGTGAAATTTTGAGGATGCGTGTCTGTATATAAATAATACATTACTTTTTGTTTTTCGGAAACTGTACAATTGGGGAAAATGATATCATTTTTTGACGTTCTGTAGTGTTTTATTAGCGTTTGGGTCAGCTTTTTTTAAGAAAAATCACGATTACATTCTGGAGACACTTTTAACGTAAATAGTCTATCAAATTTATAAAAAAAAATTTGAACGTAAATTTGCATTTATGCACTTTACATTTCTCGCGTCTTCCACACACGCTTCAAAGTCAATGTTTATCATTATATTCTATTGTTATGTAGATATGTAGTCGAGACGAAACGTCATTCAATTGTCGGGCCAATAACAAACAAAACACAGACAAGACGTAACATTACATATATGCAATAATTATTATTTTTTTCACTAGTAAAAAAGGTGGCGCGATAAAAGACATACATAATTAATTTTAGAGCATTATTCTAATGACGTAGCCTCCAATCGCGATATGTGCATTTGTGAGAAAATGTGCCTAACGGAAAGTCGCGCTTGCGTGATTTCTGAGATATCACGTTTGCGTGTTTGCTTCAAAACTTCTATGTCACGTCTTATTAGCATAAACGATAGACACACATGGTTTCTATTCGCGGTGCAAACGAAATGCAGTAATACACATAATTGCCGAGATTTTCCACGTATGTCGATGACACACGTGGGTGCTTAATCTGACGCGTAAAACGAGTAACTCGTTTTTTCTCGCGTGTCGTAACGTCGTGCATAAACAGGATTACAATCGGACAAACACGTATTTGCGTTACAAAAAGTAATATTGTATTTCCGCGCAAAAAAAGAGTACAAGTTGAATATAAGGAAAAAAAATTCTTTTTTATTATCGAATCGAAGATTTGCAGACACGTGGCTCATAATTGCGTGGATGGAGAAATAATTTATTGGCGAAATTCGCGTTACTCGTCGAAAGTTTGATGAAAAACGTACGTAGAAGCTAAAGCTATAAAAGTTGAAGAGAAACGAATTAAGGCACATTTATAGTATTACTATGAGAAAGAGAGATACAAGATTTACGCGAGATTAACGTCGCGCGAGATTGTTTAGACCGACTCTGACTTCATTAATGCTACGGTATCGTAAAAGGCCTCGAAAATACTCCTTGTTCGCGAGGAGCTAGCGAACGAACTTGGACGTTTAACTAAGTAACTTCTCCGGGAGGATCAAACAAACAACTTCCGCTCGCTGCTGACGCTCGTCGATTAAACTCGACAGAACTCGTTTCTGAAGCGACTGGAAGACTGTAAATTAATGTAATAAAGTAAAACCGAATCGTCGAAGCTGACGAGGAAAGACGGTAAATATTGTGTCGACGGTTTTCCTGTTTTCCTTGGAACTCGAAATTCCAGTAAATACATCAGTTACTCTGAAGTTGAATATACTTTCTAAATTCGTAGTTACAGAAATTTCTCCGAGTATTTATATATAATTTATTGAACTAATTAAAATTTGTATATTTATCTTTTCTTTTTTTAGTACTAAATAAAGCATTAATTATATGTATTTCACTTTTGAAAATGTATCCATTAGTCTTTAACATTTATTTGTAGAAAGTTGAAGAAATTAGTAATATAAAAAAAGAAACGTCACACAATCACCTTCGAATCACCTTCGAATTATTTCCTCAATTTATAAGAGATTTCCAGTAGCCTACACATATTTTTCACAGCTCCCACGCTACTTTAATAAAAACGTTTAATCTTATTAGCAAGTACCTTTTCAAGAAATTATAATTTGCACCTTTTCCCTCGAGTAAGGATCATGTCAAAGCTGTTTCAATGTCTCTCGAGATGAGAAAAGACTCGTGTCCTCGCAGGACGACAAGATTTGACGAGATCGAGAACAAGAGCTCGCAAGCTGCGAATCTAATTATAGGCTTGCGAGAAGAAGGTTTACTATGCTAATCGAGACGCGAGTAAATGTCAACCCACGTTCTGTTTACCTCTTTGCTCGCGTCATCGCGCGCTTTATGTGCGCACGTTATGTAAGTGTATGTGTGTGTGTGTCCTTGTAAAAGAAGATGCAACGAGCGTGAAACACGGTACAAAAGCCCATAGTCTTCCTATAGTTTTAAAAAAGCTCGACAAATGTAACATACACGTATATCTATCAAGTGGATCCAAACTGTCACGTTATATCTCTTACCAAAAGATGCTTGGTTAATAAAAATTATATACAAGAGCTTCGCACACAAAGGAGAAAATAATTATTTATATTTATTTTTTATTGATACGTAAAAAGATTATTGCAATACAAAACATTATATATTTTTATAAAAAAAATAACATTTTATAGATATTTTATATATATACTTTATGTTTCTTTTCATTATTAACAGATTCATATTCATAATTTTGCCCGAACAAATTTGGCAAAAATACCTATACTCGAGTACGACATACAACGCTTTGTTAATACTATACTTGAGCACGCCACCGGTTATGTGCCGTGAATGATGTAGGACGACAGCGAGCGGAATCGAGGATCGCCGCGGGGAGGAGAACGAGGAGACGAGGGAGGAACGGAGACGGATTATGACCGATTGCACGTAATAAAAGCGACGTACCATTCAGAGTCAATCAAGTACCGCTCGCTATTGGTTCGTTGACTTTCTCCTGCTCAACCCCGCGCCGATGAACTTATCACGCGAGGCGCGTGCTTTTTCACCGTCTCGTTCGCACGAAGAGTATATGTGCGCCTTGCAATCTCGCTATTATTTACGAGAGAGAGAGAGAGAGAGACTTTTCGCTATATTTCATTAAAAGAGATACACAAGGGGGGAGGTTTTGCAATCGCGTAAAGGCGCGTGCGTGGGACACGGCAAACGCTCGAGTCACGTTTACGGTGAATGGTATAATGTGTAATCCAGCATAGAAACTACCGCGGTAATTCACGGTTCGTTCTATGAGACATTCGCGTTCGCAGAATATCCAGAATACAATGCATATTGTGAAAACTTTCTAATAACCATCGCGCGCGTGGATTTATATTACATTGATATTGCCAAGACACTGTACTAAAATAAGTTTCGATATCGAAGCAACGTTAACAAGATTTACACTTGGACAATATATCATATAACTTTTATTACTTTAGCATTATTTGAGAATGATATAATGAAATTATCTAATCACGTGATATAATCAATCATATATTATAAAGCCCAATGCTAATATATGATGCACCTATGTGTGTGACTATTTGTAAATATGATAATATTCTGAAAGAAAATGTTCATTGTAGCGATGTATTAAGTAAAATTTGATTAATTATTACAGTATTAATTAAAATTTTATTAATTGCTACAGCATTAATAATTAAAATGGTGTATATTATGACGATAATTTAACGTAGCCTTCTGCAATTCTCACAAGACACATTGCCATAAATTTCTCTTCGTACCTTCCTTCGTGCCATCGCTGCAATTATTTCGCTTATCGCGCGCGCCTTTATTGCGTGTGTTATTACAGAGAGGAAATGATTTGCGCAGATAACGCGGGCTGAGTCATATCCAAGGAAAGCTTAGGTCGTCTCGTAATACGATCGACACAATAATAATTGCGTATATCGCACTCGTATAACGGATCTTACGTATCGCGTCGAAGGTGTCGTGTGCATCGGGAAACGCGCTCCATAAACGTGATCGAACTTTAAACACGTTCCCGGAATAATTACCAAAGTTACATCAAAGTACAGTTTTTGCTGTCAAGGATGTTCATCAAACGGTACGGGATTAACGATTATAATGGCAGTATCTCGGTTGATTATCCACTTTTACGAGCGTATCTGAAAGTAGCATCTGTCCTTGAAGCTATCGCAAATATACACCGATATTAATAGATTACGGATCGCGATTAAATTATTCGTTGCGCATAAGAAAGGACTGGACGGAAACAAAAGAGAAAAATTTGTGTCGCTATTTTCTCTCTCTCTCTTGCGATGCGAAACGAAAATTTTCAATGTTAAAATATACAACACCGCTCTTTTGCGATAATCTTTGTTTTGCTCAAGTTCCTTTCTCCTGTTTTCAGTTCTCATAACATCAAACAAGCAAGGAATAAATATTCACGAAGGAAATAGAAAGCATAATTAGACTCGCTTTTGTATAGAGTAAAGAACCACTTGAAATATTCAGAAATATACAGATGTACAAAGACGACCCTCGTAACCCTCTTCTTTTTTCATCCTTTCGTCCTAGCACTTTTCTCTGACACAACACCCTATTATATTGTGTAATACCCTTCATCATTACTTATTGTGAGACTCCATGAATAACCGCAACATGATGTAAGAGTTGATGATGGACGTGCCATGAGCGATATATAGATCTTTTCTGAAATCGTAACTTTACATGTGCCGATTTTCCATTGTGACTTTTTCATCTTGCAAAAAGTATTTGCGCATTTTCTAATGTGTGTGTTTAAATTTAAAGTCTCCTAGTAAAATGCATAAAACAAGAAAGAAAATGTTTGATTGTGTTCCATATTTCCAAGAATATCATCACATGTACATAAATTTTGAAAGTTCTTTCGCAATACTATAATTTTGTAAGATTTTCTCAATTTTGTGAAATTTAGAATCAATGAAAATACGATTGCATCGTAAGCGTAAAAAATTTCGAAAACACGAACTTGCAATTTTTATCGATAAATGAACGTGGAATTTATAACGTAAAAATTTAAAAATTCCGCGATTTATCTATATCGAAGCGGATAAAAATCGCATCTATTATTATCACACAATGAGTGAAACTTTCGTCAGTCACTAATCAGTCATCGAACGATCGATCGCCGAAGGCAAGATAAATATTTGCGCGCTTTATCGATGACAACAACAACGGAACGCGCTATCGTATCATTAATTTATAATATTGCCCGACAAACAGATCGATAAATCATCGCGTACAAATATCAAACACATTCTATCGTGAGAATTCGTGCTGTTATAGGCAACTCGCTTTCGTATCGTCCAAGCTAAACATCGATACTAGCGATCAACAACGTGAACGCTCGCGGGGGTTCACGACACAGGCGAATACTTTATTAAATCGTTCATCGATGACTCTTGTTATCTTGAATTATGACTGATCTCTGATACTCGAAGCCGAGCTCGAAGACGATATTGTAAGAGAGAAAAGTGGACGGAAGCGAGCGAGGATTTCATCACGTCGAATAATTTATACGATTGATAAACAAAATCCTCCTACCAGAGAAATTAAAAATCGTTCGATCGATATGGTAATGATATGCATATGAGAGGTGATCCGTGTAAATTAAGAGAACGCGCGTCTGCGTGATGCGTGTATCGTGATGAATAATGTATAAATAATGCACTACGAAACGTACGCATATATACGGCTTGAGAAAGACCCGATCGAGATCTCGCTTTCCTTGAGCGGTTTTTGCGGCGCTCCGTGCACAGAACTCGCGGCATAAATTATTCCGAATACCTTCGCATCGCTATTTCCAACGCAAATACACAGAGACAATAATAATACCAGTTTCCACACGGAGGAATGTCTACCTCGGTCAGGATTACCGCGATACCCGAGGGGCAAGACTCGAGACTCGGAGAGTACACGCTCGGCAGAAACTGAGACCCTGTATATAATTTCGACGGTATCAAATTATATTTTCCGCAAAATTCGCGCGAATACGTAAAACTCAATAGCGTACGAAATCGAAAACGCGGCCGGATTCGCGGAAATTTTCTGCGCGCGTTGCGAAAAGTCGCGCACACAGAAACACGTGTTATCTTATCGTCTTATAGACGGGAATATTACGCCGCGAGCAAACAGATAATGGCGAGATAACTTTCGATAAGACACGGCGAAGAAGAAGCGGAGTCATTTGGCTTATTTTTATGACCATGCAGACACTCGCATGTCGAGGAGATAAGGAAAAAGGAAAAAAAATCACACATACCATGCATGCCTTTCGCCTGCATACTTTCATCCATCGATTATACCCGAGAATTGCGATTCGAGTACCAACGAGAGAGCATTTGGAACTCGATACCGTAATCATACATGGTCAGTTTAATGAAGTAACAAATGTTGAAAGCAAGATAATGAAAAAAAGATTTTGAAAAAATGTTCTCGCTTCATATCTCTCTTTCAACGATAAATATTTCATCGTTACAAATAAATTCTCGAGATATATTTGATAAAAAAATACCTAGACATTTCATTAATAAGATATACACACATATACACACATGAATCATCTCGCGCATGAATTATCTCTATTTTTAAAGAATATAATTAAAAGCTTCTAGAATCCAAGAATACATGACATATTTAACACTTGAAACATACAAAAACGAGTGTTTATGTGTGAGTGCAAATTAAATTTTTTATTAAACTTCTATCGTAAGAATTAAAAACAATATCAATTATTCTTAATTCTTAATATTTTGCTCAATGTATCCTTTCTCTTTATCTTTTCGCGCAATATTCAGGAATAATTTCAACTCTGTTTTTCGCATATTAGCAATTGAAAGTAATACATACGCAAATTTATTCATTTTTCGACGTACGACACACATTTCTCAGCTCAACTCGAAAGGAGCTGTGCCAAGCGATTCGTAAGAAGCTAAATCCGCTGACACCGTCGAGGAAGCCCAGAGGCTTCCTATGTGCTTGATACGCAGCACGAAGAACGCTGATTACACACTTCTACTGTTATATCGCCTTCGCGAACTTGGCTATCGTCCCCTCGCCAGCTTACATACACACAGACAAGGCTTTGTAAGCTTTGTATCAAAGTTCAGAACGTATCTCGCGATAAATCTGTAGACTACTTTGTTCAGCAAAAACTCGATTATCTCTGATCGTCTTTTCTGAATTAGGTATTGGATGCCCTCATTCCGCGTCTCACGACCAACTCGCGTTTAACACGAATCTCACGAAATATCTTATATATTCAGATCGCACAAACATGATCGGAAATATTTTATATATTATTCTCGCGACTTTTTATTCGCAAAAATGTAGGATACCAGACGGTAGTAAATAAAGGATAAGCTAACACCGATCTCTCGTGTACGTGTGCATTGAACAGCACGCGCACAGCGCTACTTATTCAATGCCGGATGCTTAACGGGATCTTTGAATTTCTATTGTGCGTCTCTATTCAGCGTCGGCACAATGGTACACGGAGCGATTATTGTAGGAGTTTTTGCGTACAGTTGCAGATACGAGCCGTAAAAGAGAATTCATCTTGCGTATCTGACCTCGCGATCTCGGGACACGTAATTACGACGACACTAACTGCCGCATATCGCAAATAATTAGCGAAAGATGGCAATTTTGTAACGATAATGAACGAGACTCTACATTTCCCACCGCAATATGTATCATCGCGACCAACGAAACATATTAAGCCTTCTAATTCCTATTCTTCTTACGTAATCTTAGAAGAAAAATTCTAAATTGCAAAATCACATTGCATATCGCTAAACAAACACGTTCACATTTGCATTACGTAAAAAAACATTTGCATTTCCGCGCGCGCGCGCGCGCGAGAGAGAAAGAGAGAGAGAGAGAGAGAGAGAGAGAGAGAGCAAGCTTAAGGGAAATTCTCTCTTCGATTTAGACAAGTCAATTTCGATTATACTTTTGTTTTTCATCTCTCCGGGATTTCTGAGAAAATAATCAAGATTAATAATAATATACAATAACACATATTGTATAAATATTATTACAGCAACACGCTGAGAAAAATATTTTGCCGATGCAAAGATGTGATTGAAAATTAACGCAATGATCGAATCTACGGTGCAAGGTTCGATATTCATTATCTTATCCATCTTTTTAATTAATCCTTTTTGTTTTTCTTATCCTTTCTCTCTCATTTTCTTCACTCGTTCTTGCTTCTTTTTCTTATTCTCCTTTCTCATTAGTGTCATTAAAAATTAACATCTCTTTATCTGTATCTATCTTTTGAGTTTCAAATGTAAAACTACTCTTTTCACATAGAGAAAATTCACATGATCATTATCATTTCTATCCGCGCTATTATACCATCTCATACACGCTTGCGCGTTTTCGTTTAATTGCTCGGAAAGAATTTATCATGAGGCATAATAGACTCTTCATAGTAGACTAAGAATGAACTCAGGTAGATCGAACTTCTTTCTTCCTTTGTCGCTCACTTTATGTCATCCTGCGAGACATCTCATCCGAGTTTCCGAGGGAACCTATCTTGCATCATTTTGATGCATTTACAAATAACAGTCAAAAGTAGATACAGGTATTCAGGTATTGCAACAGCATCCGTGCGACCTTGCGATTGCGTTGCATCGCGACGGTGTCGCCGACCGGGGAAGCGTTCCACGAACGGATATATCTAACGGATCGCCCAATTTACGTCCGACCTCGTCGTGCCGTGCACCAGAGAGCCCACCCCCCTACGACGGTGTAACGTGCGATCAAACGAGATTAGAGGCCACATATTACGTGTGTGTCTATGTACTCGTGCATCCGTAACTCGAGCTAATCCGCCTAACACCGTCGTACAGATGTGTGTGCTCGCCGCATTGGTATTACGCCATCGTGCGCATACGTTCGCGAGTACATATACATACGTATTAAGTCGTGGCACATATGGTTCTACATATATCGCGTACATATGTACGCGGATGGCGTGTGTGACCCCTTTACACGAGAACAGCGCGACTTGCTTTCGCGTATATTACGGATAACTGTACTGCCGGACTGCATCGCGTATACGTGGATGATACACGCACTGCACGCACATGCGTGCGCGGTTAGTAAAAAGGAGAAAGAGAGAGACAAGCGCGATATTTATGTGCGCGTCTAGGGAGGAAGACCGGAGTAATTTTTATGCGCGTCTTCTATACACGGATATATATACATCTATGGACGATGCGGTAATTAACTTTGCACGGGATTAGAAGGCGTGGGTACATCGACGAGCGAATTCACGAACGCTGAAGCGAGGGAACGTGTCGAAATTCCGTGCGCGGCTAGAGAACGTTCCTAGAGGAAAGCAATTGCGAATACATTACGTTGCATAGTTGATAGTTCATCCCACGTTGCGTGGTACAAGGTTCTTCCCGTTGCTCTTTCCGAGCGTCAATTATTTTGTGTAGATGACAAGTGCTCGGAAAAATCTGCGATGAAAAAAGATTGGCAACGAGAAATTTGAAGCATTGAGATATTTTGATTTCTCCGAGACACATAAAATCTCTATCTATTTACACACTTGACATTTTATGAGATATTATTTTGAAATCTGCTAGACTAAAAATACGATAGCTGCCCTATATTTTGATGCCCGTATTAAATTCATGGTTGTATAAAAATTTTTTTATATAGTTAATTTGCATTCGTGAATTAATAGAATACTAAAATAAAATTATTTAAGATATTTAGATTACTAATTCAGAATAAAAAATTGTATTTGTAAATATTTCTCACGAACAGAGGAAAAATATCGGGCCTTTTTCAGGATTCGAGTCTTCTAAGACTTCTCTGTTGGCAACTACTTTATCTGATTATTCACCACATATCATTATACTCTCTTTGCTCGTTTACACAGTACAATCGCTTATTCATCCCCGAACACTTCATAATCGTCATACTTCCCCCCCTGGAATTATCACACCTTTCTCTCGGTTTATCCAGAACTTCTAAGAATCCTCCTTAGCTTCAACATAAAGTTGAAGAAATTCTTTATAGAATCATTCTCACTGAAGACATGAGAAAAATATAATTAAAATCTATGCTGAATGCGCGTATTTTCCGAGATTCTATTATTACCGCGCGCGTGGATGATTAATAATCTTTTTGTACCGACGAATTTTGCATTGCAAATGTCACTTACGACGCAACATACGTGCTCACGTACACGTGTGTTCGGAAAGTGTAGAGAAAGGTAAAGGGGAAAGATGGAACGAAATGTTTCCGGCGATAAACAGCGTGAAAGTTTTGGTATCGCCAACGCTGATGATCGACGCGATAATAATTTTGCGCATAACTTATTCGCATATCGCTATCGACGGTGACCTCTTTTTTCCCCACTCGATATGCGAACACTGTCTATCTGTGTCTATCCATTCATCTTCGACGAAAGCACCTTTCCGCGCTGCATAATTAATTATCTTTGCTAAGAATGATAATTGCATCATTTACCGTGTCCACAATTTGTTCACACGATCTTCAAGCTACACTTTTTTTTAAGCTATAAAATATGCGCATAGAAGTCATTTGAAAATTGATTCTTTTATTAAGATTAAAATTAAGAGATCTGAAAAAATTGGAAAATAGAATTGTATGATTAATTATATTGACTCGCGCATATCCACGCATTGTCAGAAATATATAATAAATACATGTTGCGTTATCATGACTATATAATTAATACGTGTCATTGTGATTATACAATGAATCGTTTAATTAATATATTCCGTTCTTTCTCGAGACAACTGCGGAAAAATGCTCTATAAGCGTCATAATCACAAAGATTAAACTTTTTTTTATTCATGTATTATTAAATTGTTCACTGAGAATACATAATTTCAAGTTGCTGATAAATCTCGTTCTCATTATCATATTGTCATTTTTGTATTATCATTTTACTATTCCGTTCTCTTTCTCGTACGTGTCTTACATGAGGCCGTAATCTATTTTTTAACACACGGGATACAACCTCGAACACGTGTGACTAATGTGATAATGTGACCGAGTCGTAAACAGAATTTTTGAAATATTCGTAGCAAATTTCTACACTTTTCGAAAATTAACTCGTGTAGCAACGAGAAATAGTTAAAAAAAAACGTGCGAGTCTTCGCATTTCTCAAAATTTCGATACTCGTGTTCTTTCCACGATCATCCCACGTGTTTTTCTGGAAATGTCAGCCAATCTGGATGTCTTGCACGCACGCCACGCCTGTCTGCGATAGCTTGGCGAAGTGCCAAGGTCGACTACAAAGATCACGAAATGAAACTGCTATTATATTCCGAAGCACGTTAATCGCATTCCTCGCACTTAGCGAACAATAATATTTCGAATATGTGAATTGTACTTAAAGAAAACATTTTAAAACTTTATCTTGTTTTGCCAAGTAATAAAAGATCCATTTCATAGAGTTGAAAATAATAATCTTACCAATTCGCAAATCAAATTGCTTGGATAACGCCGCGATTTCACACGCGATTTCCACCATGTTGACACGGGTGACATGGGACAATAAGTAGATGATAGATCGAATTGTTGTATCGCTGGTCTTTGCATTTGCCATTGTGATAGAATCTGTTCTTTTCGCACGTAAATTTCTCTGAATTGTCTTTTGTAAATCTCTTCTTGATATTTCATATGGAATGATGAGGATGATTCTAAATTTTGCTCGAGAAGAGGTCGTTGAATGGCACGATCGTGCAATCTTTCCACATCATTATTTATATTATTTGCATTGATGCTCATAATTATTCTAGTCTATGTTAAACGATATTTCGAATTAAACATTCAAATGAAGAATATAAAATTCAACATTTGTTTTTAACTTCAGTTCAAAAATATCCGCTAATATAGAGCGAGTCGCGCATAAATTTTATCGCGTAAACGATAAATATTCACTTAATAGTTGGTAATTACAAAACTCGCACTGCTTTTGACACTTTTTTTCAGTTAAAATATTTAAATATTAACGGAACCCGATATCTATAAAAGTTCACGTGGTCGAAATTAACTGAACAGAAGACCTTTAAAGACAGAAATACGAGTCAAGAAAACAAACAAAACAAGATAAATGGCTAGGTTAAAAAAGATCGAAACTTAGAGACGTTAGCTTTATATATATATATATATTATTTCCATCGCTTCCTAGAGAAATTTTAGAAAGCATAGAAAGACACTAGAAACTAGATTTAGATTAACCACACAATTTATTGATCCCGAGTTGGACCCTGTAGTCGTAATGTGTAAATCAAATCGCACCGACAAACTTACGTACCATCCGATCTGCAAAATCGAACTTAGCAAATTATGTAATGTATAGCGGATCGCATAATCTCCCTCATTTCCCCGCCTATCTCTGAATAGGAATGGCAAAATAACGATCTCGTTGTGAAACAAAGAGCGCATTTTTTTTAGGAAAATTCGAACTTCCTCGTTATATTAACTTTATTAGACACTGCTGCAAATAGGATGCTGCTGATCTCAAAAATAAGAGACAATGGATGGAAGCAATAATTAGTAAACAAGCATCTTGAATGCACGTCAGCAATCAAAACTTTGCACGAGTTAAAAAACAGGAGCTTCTCATCTCTCAGGCATAAATATCGAAACAGACAAAATTGTAGGCATTTTCCATCGTGATATTAATTAAAACACTAATATTCTAAATATTAATTGATTTCAAGAAACTGTTTCGATCATTAAATCCATGAGAAAACGTTTATAAAATAAGTACGGGTCTTTTATTCCCAGTTTCGATTTATGACGAAAATTATTTGAAATTCGTCGAAATTGATGAAGGACATTTCCATGTCATTCTTTTGTGAATAGGTAAACCATAAATTTACGCATTATTTTTAATATCATTAACTTAATATGAATTAAATTCACTAATTTAGGAAAATTTTAAATTTCCATAGCAGATAAGTCTGGCGTTATAAGTGTCTCCATAATGATTCGAAAGAAAACATTATTATCAACCGATAACGAATAGTAAAGCGTGACTAACCTTTTGTTGTGCCAGCCTGAAGGATTCCTCGAAGTGCTTATGAACCGCCTGTTCAGCCCTCTGTTTCTCAAGCCTCTCCCGTTCCATCTTGGCCTTCTCCAACTCGCGCACTTCCGCTTCGCGGCGTTCTCTGTAACAAGCGAGCAACGAAAACTCAGTCTTGTCATTATCACGCGATTATGCGAATCGGTGCGTATAAATTAGCCCACAGGTTTACGAGGTTATTGGCAATTAAGAACGGATTTGTAGGCACTTTACGAGCGCATCGTCGACGAACAATTTCCCATTCTTAAATCTCAAAGCGCATACATGCATAGTTTTAGCTAATTAGCTCTAATGGCTCGTAATCTCCATCAAGCAAAGTTGAAAGTTAATCAAAATATAATAGTTGTATATATTATTATTTTTATTATTATATTTCTTATCGATGCAACTTGTAAAAAATCAAATCATTCAAGTATAAATTTTATTTTGATTGTCAATCATAATACAAATTATGCCAAATATCGAAATTCTAATAACTGACTCAATAACTAATATTCTAACTGAAATATAATCTTCCAAGTAGCGATAAAAAATAATGCCATCTCACGCTATGGTCTTTGACCATGAAGCGTGATTGTCCTTATATACTGCTAGTTGTTATATACGACACGATGCTTAAACGATATAGATGTAATTTATACGCGCGTAATTTATACGATCGCAAAGAAGAACTCGACCGTTCTCATACTCCTTCGCATTCGCGTCCCTTATCGATTTACCTCCGCCCTACGACCTCGGCTACATTTGCTCAGCTTGGCGGAAATTCCAAATAGCGTAACGCGAGGGGGAAAAGAGAAATGCAGTGGTTACATTCTCTCTCCATTTCCTCTAAAGGCAACGTGCACCGTCAGCTGTTCTCGCTATCGTTCCGTCTGCGATGTTTCAAGCAGAGATTTGCAATCTTATAATAATATAAATCAAATCTCTTCCTAATTTCTTCGAGAGAGAAATATAATAAAATCAATTTCTATAAATCCACAAGTTCTAGAGAGAAAATATATGATTTCACGTCAAGATAATCATATATACGAGAAGCGGCACATCTCGATCTTTTCATTTATTTTCGATTCGTTCTACAAATTATTTCATCCAACGCTTCTTATTTCCGCGGGTTCAGAAAAAAAGAGATTCGCCCTAGGATATGCATTAATTAAAAAAGATTCCCCCTAGGGTATGCGTTCTTCGCTTCGTAAACGAAGAAATTCGCTCATCTCGCGTAAATGCGGCGCGAGTCAGCACGCGTGCGCAACGACCAAGATAATAAAACGCAAAGTCTGGTATTATCTATCTCGCGACTTTTTAAGGGAGAGGAGAGGGGAAGCGGAGGGAGAAAGAGAAAGAGAGAGATAAGTATTCATTAACGCTTGCGCAAGTTATTTATACTGTTACGTGCGCGTGTTTATCTGCACGCTCAGTCGGCGGATCTTACAATGCACGCGCGGGATCTGCGAGCGCGATAAATACATCCGCACGTATCTTTTTCCTCGCCATCCTCCTCTTTCGTTTTGGCTCGTTGTTCTCTCTTCACTCCCGTACTCTGACCGTAGTGTCCTAAAAGATCCGTCAACGTACACGTATGCAAGTATCCTTTCTTCTTAAAAATAAAAAATGGAAATGAAGCAATCGCGATATTTTTAATTCATCTATAAAAATTGGAACAACTTTACAGAGATTTACAATTTGCAGAAATTTACGATTTATAAAGTTATTGTAAGGTTTTACAAAATCAAAGTTAACGATATGTATACGTTCACAAAATGAAGATAATAAAAATATTCAAAGTTCGTTGACATTTGTGAAAGGGAACGGGTATTAAAGGCGACGTCCTTGATCTTTCTCTGGATCTTTGTTCTATTTTTGAGTTTCTCTCTTTTTTCAAGACCTTGAAGGTTATCATTCATTCTCTTTCTCATTCATCTGTTGGCTGTTAAATAAAGCGTCAGTCAATTAGAAGAAGAGAACAAGTAAAAATATTCGAATCATGAGATCCTGTCATCAGACAGATCTTTTGCTTCTTCGATCAATAACCAATCGATCAAACGTAAATCACTTTAAAATATAACTTTTATTCTTTCAATAACAATACAAGAAAAGAATTTTTTTATAATTTCTTTTCCATCTCTTTAATAGTTTTAGATATAAATTCTTATAAATATGGATCTAATTCTATCAATAATTCTATAAGTTTATGTTATATATTTTCAAATATTATATTTTCGAAGAAATGACAAGACAAAATAAAATGCAACTATCAAAAATATATATAATATATACTTTGAAAATATGTAAAAATAATATCTTTATACATACTCGATACATTGTAATGACACGTAATAAATATTTTTTATCACACATGTTATTTATAATACACTGGAATCTCTCAAGAGTAGAGGGGCTGTACTGGGCTTTGATAACGAGGTTGTTCTCATTTCTTTAGGATCATAAAAGGTATTATTTCACACGACAGTTATTAGCAAGATTTATATGAATGTGTTCTTTCACTGTCGGAAGAGACCCACAATTCTGCACATTGTTGCTGGATCTCTACTCATATTGTCTAACAAGTAACTTAGAAAGAATGCAATATTTAAAAGTTTACTTTTGAGAGATGGTCCCAGTGTACAAACTTATTCTAAAAATATACTCTCTAAAAGTGAATCAGTGTATTATCACTGAAAAATAGTAAATAGTCACTTATTACAGCAGTTATAAGTACAGCACTGTAAATCAGTGATATTTTATTGAAAGAATCAGTTAATAATTTTGACTGTTTCAATCAGTAATATTTCTCAATATTAGTAATATTTCTTTCGTTATTGTCAGTAATATTAAACTACAATTCATCTCTCTATCTGTTTCATATAAACTTAAAAATTTTATTTATATTTACTAAATATTTATTATATTAAAAATTTTATTTTATTTATATTACATGCATATTGAACTTGTTATTTTAAATAGATAACGAACGAATAATTTTCATTAAGTCGCCAGACATTTATTTGTCCGACTTATGAAGATCGATTTAATATCTGAAGCCTCTCTATTGAGATTGTATCAGAAATTAAATCGAAGTAATACTTCTAATTTTAAATGTCGCTCTTTGCAAACTTTATATAATTCTTATGACTAAAATTAAATACGAGAGAGATAGCGATCGTAGCGGTAAACGAACTAGCGATTACTGGTTTTACAGTAAAATTTACTGGTTTTACAGTGAATTTTATTTTAACTGACCATAATCAGTGAGATATAAGATAAAATAACAAAAAAGTAAGCGTTTCCACTGAAGATCAGTAAAATACTCACTGATTCTCAGTGAAATCTTATTTTACTGTTTAAATTAGTGATATTTTCACTGATTCACTTTTAGAGAGTAGAAGGATAATTACTGAATAGATGTACAAGAGCTTGAACAATATTGACTCATCTATTATTTTTTTAATAAAGATATCTAATTATCAATCTTTCGTATGATATGCTGCACGAAAGAAAAAATAGTAAAAGTTCCAATTAAAAAAAAATTCTCATTTAGTCATTTCTCGATTATCAACGACGTGTCAACAACGCAACACGCGCGGCTCGCTCTGCGTTTGCACTTCGACATTTACGACATCGATTGCTGAAATGCGTTTAAAAACGCATATCACTGCAGTTGTGTAAATGTATAGGCTTATCTACACTGAAAAAATTATTTTTTTGACTGCCACCAAAATATTTAGTACACACATTTTGGTTGACGGTATAAAATATTTTACTTATACTAACCATATTTATCATAGAGAAAACAAAATTCAAAAATTCATTAAAATTAGCGCAACCAAATTATTTGCTTAATTTCTTTAGTTTTTTTTTACAGGCAAATTATCATCTTTACAAGACTTTATTATTAAGTAATATTTAAAAAATTATTATTAAGTACATTTATCTTAAAAAGAAGTGTTTAATAAAAATTTATAATTATATATATACATATAGTGTTAAAAAAGTCTGGACACGGTCGAATATCTCGATAAGGAAGAGTTTTACTAGAAAGTGTTTCAGACAAAAGTTGTATGGCTTCGAGGGGGACATAACATGATACCATTAGTTTTACCCTAAAGAGTCACGTGAAGGTCACCTCCAACTTTTTAAATGGGACACCCTATATACTTTTACATATTTTTGTAGCTCATCTCAAGAGCTTTCCAAAACACTATAATTAAGTTAGTTTTCGTTAAGTACTTTCCGAGTTATGAGACTTGAAATCATTTCTTAATTTTACATAAACCGTAAAATATTTTGTAAAATATTCATTTTTCGATTATCTTACCTTAATACTTTTATGTACAAAATAATGAGAGGAATCAATTGGTGTAAAGAAAATACATAGTTATTTTTAAGAAAAAATATGTAATTGTTAATTGCAAATTACATATTTTTTCTTCGAAACAACTATGTTTTTTCTTTACACCAATTGATTCCTCTCATTATTTTGTACATAAAAGTATTAAGATAAGATAATCGAAAAATGAATATTTTACTAGATATTTTATTGTTTTATGTAAAATTAAGAAATGATTTCAACCTCATAACTCGGAAAGTACTTAATGAAAAATAACATAATTATAGTGTTTTGAAAAGCTCTTGAGATGAGCTACAAAAATGTGTAAAAGTATATAGGGTGTCCCATTTAAAAAGTTGGAGGTGACCTTCACGTAACCTGCAGGTGACTCTTTAGGGTCAAACTAATGACACCATCTTATGTCCCCCTCGAAGCCATACAACTTTTGTCTGAAACACTTTCTAGTAAAACTCTTCCTTATCGAGATATTCGACCGTGTCCAGACTTTTTTAACACCCAATATATATATATAATATAAATATTATTTTTGTGAAATCTGACGGTTATTTTTTCGTCGCACTTTTAGCGGCAGATAGTATTTCATGATGAGGCGGGAGGCGGAAGGGACCAAGCGAGTGCGCGCCTTTGTACGCGCCTTAATACATACGCACTTCGAGTTGCGCGTGATCATACCGGTAAAAAGATCTTGTCAGTACAAGTCGATACGCAGTACGCAGCGTTTGGCAAGATCCAGTTCAAGATCCTAGTAGAAGTTTTTTCTTGTGTCTTGTGGAGTTTAGTTTTACTAAAATTAGTGTCTTGTGGAGTTTAGTTTTGCTAAATTGTGTTAAAATCATGAAACGGGATATTAATGACGATCAAGAATTTATTAAAACGACATTAAATGACTGGAAATTATCAAAATGGTATGATCGATTTATTGGTAAGTACTTATTAAATACGCACATATAATTATATGTTGAATTTTATCATTTTTATCAGATGTAACAATAATTAACATATCGATATCTTGCTTTAGACTATATATATTTAGCATGTTAACATCTTGTTTCATTAAAGTATAAAGTATATGTACATTAGAATACGCATTTTTTAGTCTGTTTTTTAGTTCTGTTGCCGGGTGTTTGTTAAACTTGCGAGAGTGAAATAATTGATTTATGATGAAAGTGTCTTTAACCTATAATACACAAATTGTTGCATTGTTGATTAAGGCTACAGTCAAGCGTGCGCTACGAATAGTGAATCTAGAATGGATACGCTGGCAGCAACAAATTATTTTACATAGAGTATAGTTCGACGTTCGGCCCCTCGATCCTCGACTGTTCCACAGGAACGCCGAGCTATACTCTCTATGCGAGATAATTTGCTGCTGCCAGCGTATCCATTCTGGCATCACTGTTCGTAGTGCACGTTGACCGTAACCTAAAACAAGGACGGACTCGTCGCAACATTCGACTGTTTATACTCTCACGATCTTATTGTTAGTCGGCGATAAAAAAAAGTGCGCATTCCACTTATTCCAGTGTAATAAATAATTCAGTATATTTCGTCGATTTAGAACACATTTTTGAGAGATTTAGTGTATTTATTGACCGATACGGTTTAAATAATTGTAAATGAAAACAAGGCTAGATTTAAGTTTAATCGTTAAACAATATTAATTTTCTTTAATTCTTTTATTCGTATCTCATGTTTTAGAGGAAGACATTGATAAAGAAGCTTTTCTGAATATAAGTGAAATTGAAATAGCACGAATAATAACTACGATTGGAGGGATTCGCTGTTTTCTTGAGAAAAGAAGATTATTGATAGACAGTATAAAATTGGTAAGATAAAAATTTTTATGCTTTTCGAAATATTAAAAAACAGTAAAGAATGAATTAAATTGTAAATGTTTGGAAAAATTAATATCTGATACCTTTATAGGAAAAATTACTAAAAGTATCAAATGACGACAATGATGATAATCAATTGATACAGTTACAATGTCAAAATAATGAAAAAGAGCCTCAAGAATCAAATAAACAAAAAGAAGCAAGATTTTCTAAATTATCCTGTAGTGATGCACAACCTTCGGTATGTTTAATAAAATATTTCTTTTCTTAAAAATTTGAATAACTAATAAAAATAAAGCAATAAATATTATAAAACAATAAAATATATAAAATATATAAAAAATATATAAATAATATATAAAATATATAAAAAATATATAATATATAAAATATATAAAAAATATATAAAATTATAAAATATATATATAAAATATTTAAAATAGTTATATATAAAAATATAAATAGTTATGTATAAAAATATATAAAAAATATATGTATATAAATATAAAATCGAGTTGTAAACAATAAATGTAAAATATAATTACTTAATTGAAAGAAATATATTTATTAATGCTTTTGTTTTGTTTTTTTAGACATCGTGTGCACAAAGAAATCCCTTGAAAGATAAAACAACACAAATATTAAATACAACTTCAATTGATGACTTTCATAGTGAACATTATAACACTGGGAATATATTAAACGATTCATCAGATGAATGTACGAGTACCGAAGAAGATAATAAAAATTCAGCACTAAAGGAATGTGATAATATTAAGGAAAGTGGGTCAGAAAAAAGTAATAACAATCAGAACAAATTTAACATTTCATACACCTTAAATCATTCTACATCAATTCAAAATGCGGTAATGTTTTCATGCAAAATACAATTTTATAAATATTTTATTAATTTTATAAATATTTTACAAATATTTTTTTTTATCATTTTAATAGGATTTGAGAAAACTATTACTAAGTTTTATAGATGGACAAATTATTATAAAATTTTATGAAAAGCATAATATACTCGATGAAACCAAACGTAGGAAGTTGACCGAACTTCTTGTTACTCAATTTATGTTTGCAAAATCTGTGGACGGGACAGAAATGTAATTGCTAAATATACATATATATGTATAAAATATTTATTCTATATTTATATTATTAATATATATATATATATATATATATATATATATATATATATATCATATAAATGTATTCTAATGTTCGTAGAGTTCGTTTGTTGAATGCTGATTTTGACATTGTATCGAAAAAGATCCAGAATTTGTTTCCAAATGAGCAACAGGCATTTTATTATGTTCCACCAAAATCTGAAGGACCTTCCCAAAAAATATCAAAAGGAAAATTACCGGATTTTTATCGAAATAAACTTGATGAATGTCGACAAATTGGACTTATAGAAAGAAAACGAAAGAGAACTAGTGAAAACATTAATAATTCAGATATTGAACTAAGCATTAATTCTGAAGGTAATAATAGAATATATGTAGTTAGTTCTGTAAGTTGTATTTTTTTAGATACGTTACAAATTTAATTAATATTACGATATATCTTGTAAAAGATTTTTAAGTTTAAAACTAAATTATTAAATTAAAATATAAATATAGCTAAACGTGTTTGCGAAACACATCTGCAATGGTTGCGGTATAATACAGCACCTTGGTCGTCTGTAAAAAAACATTGGAATGGATCTCGTGAACTGAGACATCAAAGTTTTATAAAACAAAAAGGAAATGTTTATGACATTTTTAACGAATACCCAGTGCTTAAACAAGAATTCGGTTACATGCTTGTATGTAATGAAAAATTTATTTTTACAATTTCTTTTTAAAAATTTGTATTATATATGTAGTTTTTTTTTCAGTTGGATGCTGATTATAATGCTTTAATTAATGAAAAATCTAATATTTACAACGAATGGCCCGAACTATCTAAAAAATTAGAAACATTACTAGAAAATCGAATCGTAAAAGATAAAACTTTTGCGAAGCAACTTGAAGAGATCCAATTATATGAAAAAGGAGATGGTAATAAAATTTTTAGTATATAATTAAAAAAAAATTAATTTATTGTAATTATTTAATTATGTTGAACAGAATGCAGAGATGCTGCATTGATTTCTTTAATATCGGTATTATGTCCTTCCAATGTGCGATTAAAGATACCAGGAGGAAAGATATGGCGACCCACTATAGCAGAATCAATGGATGCTTTTATTTGTCATATTAAAGTGAGAAATTTATTTAATCGACATTTTGTTATCAGATTCTAATGAAATCGATTAAATTTCATCTTTATATAAGATAATGTAAATACTAATTAAAAATTAATAATAAGAAGAATTTAAATTTATAGGTTCCAGGGGAATTGGAAAGAATAAAACGTCGAAGACAAGAGAGAGCCATTAAACAGAAAGAAACTCTACAGCCATATATAATTGCAATAGGCTCACAATTAACTGCAATTGAGACATTTTATATCATCATTGATGATATAATGTATAAAATGGAAAATGTGTTAAAAGCTGTTGATATCCTGTACAAGATTTTTCAAGTTCTTAATGTCAAATATCCATCCGCCTGTGAACAAGTTTGGCTTTTTATACAAAAATATATTTATGGGCGAACAACAGAATGGGATAAGTATGACAAATCTGTCATGAATTTAATCGATCTTTTGAAAAGATTTTAAAGGCAAAATATAAAATATGATATCAATTTAGATTGAGAATTTGATTTATCATTTATTACATTAAAAGAAAGAAATTGTCGTTAATATAAAATTTTGATATTTATGCATTCATTAATTGATTTAATAATTGATTGATTTAATAATTGATTGATGTTAACTGTTCAATTTATAATTTAGTTTAACACAATTTAAGATAATTGTCATTGTGTTAAATTCTATATTAGGGATGCTAAGTTTATCGGTATTTATCGATACTATCGACAAGCACTAACAGCACAACAGTCGATAGTTGTCGATAAGGAAAATAATTTATCCATAACTATCGATAGTTTTCATGTAGGATTTCTGAACACGGCCTTTGACGATAACATTGTGTAAAAAACCACGACTCGATGCCATTGTATATCGAGATGTAGTAATGCGTTTCAAATATTATTGTCTTTCGCTTTTGTTGTCTTTCGCTACTGTCGTCTTTTGCTCTTATCGTCTTACTATTTATTATAATTAGTAGACAACGGATATATACTAAACATATAATATAATAAGGAAGAGGACGCACAAAGAGAAGAGAATGGAAATGGGGAGAAGAAGAAATAGAAGAGGTAAAAGAAATGAACTACCTAGGTTACATTATGCAAAAGAACGGCGGAGCGGAGAAACATATAGTAGAAAGAATGAGAAGAGCGATGGTGGCGATGAAGCAGACCTGGAGCATAGGAGAAAGGATATTCGCGGACGACTACGAAAGAAGAATAAAGATGTTTAATGCGTTAGTAGGAAGCGTGGCTCTATACGGGGCAGAGATATGGGGATGGGGAAACGAAGAAAGGATGGAGAAAATAAAGAGGAAATATATAAAATGGATACTGAAACTAGACAGGAGGACACCAAACTACATACTGGAAGAAGAAACAAAAATGAAGGAACTGAGAACGGAGGCTATAAAAAGAGCAATAAAATATGAAGAAAAGGCAAGGCAATCGGAGAAGAAGATAATAATAGAATGTATGAAAGAAATAGAGAAAAGGAGAGAAAGTGGAGAAGAAAGTAAATGGGAAAAGAAAAGGAGAAGGATACTAGAGGAGGCAGACATGGGTAAAGAAGAACTGAAAAAGAAGAGAGAAGAAGGGGAGACAGAGATATCCGAAAAGATAATGGAAAGAATTGAAGAACAACAAAAAGAAGAGAGGAAGAGGAAAACAGAGGATTCAAGATATAACGATATATATAAAAAGATAAAGACAGAAGGAGTACCGAATTATCTGAAAGGAAAAAAGAGTAAGAAAGATAGGAGCAGAATTGCAAGATATAGATGTGGTAGCGAAGTGAGAGGAGGATACTACTGGAAGGAGGAGACAGAAAGAGAATGCAGGATATGTGGAAAAGGAGAAGAAAGCCTAAAGCATGTACTAAAGGAATGCGAAGCAACAAAAGACGAAATATCAATGGAAGAATTCTTGAGCGAAGAGGGAAACGGATTGAATATAATGAGAAAAATAGACAAGATACGAGAAGAGAAGAGGACGGAGAAGGCGGATAAAACCATCGCAAGTCAAGGAAACCCGAGGTGCAACGAAAGATAGAGACAAGAAGTAATAATGACTAAGAACAACAACAAAATAGGAAGCCAAAGAAGCCAAAGAAACCAAAGATACCAAAGATAATAAAGATAGAACACAAAGAATTACTAAACTACAAAGGGAGATCTAAGAGTTTTTACACACTCCATATAACATATAATACATAACATTTAACATTTTACTCATTTAGACTAGATTAGATTAGATAGGAGCTAAGACAGATAATGTTTTCTTATTCGCAACGTTATTTTCATTATATTTTTATTTTATTTTTGATTTTGATTTTATTCTGATTTTACTTTTATTTTACTCTTATCAGCAGTTACAATTTAATTTAATTTTATTTTATCTTATCTTATTTTATTTTATTTTATAATATCTCATATTACTTTCCCCGCCTGTTACGCTAAAGTTTAGATTTTAGATTTTAGATTTTAGATTTTAGATTTAGATTTTATTTTATTTTATTCCATTCAAGTACTGTAACTTACACCTTACACTCTATACACTTTATATATTATACTTTATTCTATTTCTATTTCTATTCTATTTTAATTTTATATATTATATCACATTTTATATTTTATATTTTATACGTTAATGAATACAAAACTTGTAAAGCTCTGTAAGACTGGAAGTCCATCCAAAGCCGTAAGGCATGGATTAAGAACAATAAATAAATAAATACTAAACATATAATATAAATATATAATATATATAAACCACCTGCAATCTAGAGAACCTAAAATTAAAAAAAATAAACAAACAATTAATAAAATTATCGATATTTGTCGACAGTATCGACAAGGATTTTGAAAACTATCGATAGTATCAACAAGCAAATTGTTTCGATATTTAACATCCCTATTCTATATATTTTATTACGTTATAATTCTATATATTATATTACGTATAGTAGTTTGACTGTTTCCAAAAATATATAGTATAGTTTGAAATGTCGTTAAGCGTTAAATGTAGTTATAAAAGTTTAAAAGTAATATTGATATGTATATGTGTGAATTGCTTTCACGCTATTTAAAATCTTATTTTCTATTTTAATAAGTTGTTTTTTAGACGTAAAAATAAATCTTGCGTTTGTGATTCTATCATTCATGATGTTCCGTTGCTATTTATGTGAGAGAGGATTCAAAAATATTGATCTGTTTATTCGTCATTTTTCTGTAATTCACAAATTTGAAACATGTATCAATCGTTTCACATGTATGCAAAATGACTGTTACCGCATTTTTCAAAATATTAATGTTTTTAAAAATCATTTGATTATTGATCATTCAGAAGATAATCAAAGATCTTTAAATGTATTAAGAATTTCTGCTGTTGATATATCAGCCCCAAGTGATAATAGTAACAGGGATTTTGATCTTACTTCCGACTCATTTGAAAGTGAACAAGAATTTATTAATGATTTTGACAATACTGAACAGAATCTTATTGACTTAAAAAAACAATTACAACATGAAGCTGCAAAGTTTGTATCTAGTTTTTATAATGAATTGTCAATGAATAGAACGCATGTGCAAACGATTGTTGATTCTACACGTATATTTGTCAACAAAATAATATTTTCATATCTGAAGCCAAATGTTCTAAATTTTACCAAAAATGTCGATGCAATCCAGTATAATATTGAGCAAGTCTTCAACTTATTTGAAAATCCATTCGATTCACTTGATTCAGAATTCAAACGGTTTAAATACTTTAAAGAACGAGGTACTTTAATAGAACCAGAATCGTACGTAATTGGACAACAAACTATTGGTAAAAAAATTGAATCAAATTATGTAATTGTACCCACTAATGTGACCGGTCAATATGTATCTATACAATCAGTTATACAAAAATTATTTGCTCTACCTGATTTCTTACAACAAATTTTAAACTATATGCAAAGTTTATCATTAGAATCGAATGGAATTTCAAATATAATTCAGGCTGAATTATTCAAAAAATTACAACAAAAGTATCCAAACAGAATAATTATTCCTCTTATATTTTATTATGATGAATTTGAAGTGAATGATCCACTTGGCTCAAAAACTGGCACTCAAAAAATTGGTGCTGTATATTATTCTTTACCATGTATACCTCCAAATGCTCAATCTCATCTTGTTAATATACAGGTTGCATTATTATTTAATAGTAATCATCGAAAAGATTTTGGCAATAGAAACGTCTTTTTACCACTCATTAAAGAATTAAAATTTCTACATACGCATCCAGTTTACAGGACGAATGACAATATTGATATTTATGTAAATTGTCTCTTATTTGTAGCAGATAATCTTGGTCGTCATGAAATAGGTGGTTTTGTTCAGTCTTTTTCAGCCAATAATCCATGTTCAGTATGTAAAATATCTCGTAACGAATTACTGAGTGCAACTTATGAAAAACCCGAACTTTTACGTAATATGGAAAATTACAAACTTGATGTTGAAAAAAATGATGTTAGTACATCTGGAATACACGAAGAATGTGTATTTAACGAAATAGAAGATTTTCATATTTTGGAGAACAGTGCCCTTGATATCATGCATGATATTTATGAAGGAGTTTGCGAATACGATTTGTCTCAAATTTTATTACACTACATTGTAAATTTAAAGTATTTTACACTTCAAGATCTAAATGATCGTATCGGAGCTTTTGACTTTGGCGTAAGTGAATTGAGCAATCGAATTCCTTTTTTGAAGAGAGAAAAATTAAATAATTATCGTTTAGGTTTTTCTGCATCTCAGGTAATACGTTTTATGAAATATTTTGGCCTTATTATTGGCGATCTTGTGCCTCCAGATGATTCTCATTGGGAACTGTATCTTACTCTTAGAGCGATAATTGATATTTTAAACGCTAGATCATTTTTATTGCAAGAAGTTGAATATTTGCAATGTTTGGTAACGGAACATCATGAAATTTATATTAGATTATTTGGAAACACTTTAAAAACAAAACATCATAATATGTTGCATTACACACGACTTATGCTTCGTGTAGGACCTCTAGTGAATCTTTGGTGTATGCGTTTCGAAGCAAAACACAAAGAGTCTAAGATAGAATCACATATAATTACTAGTAGAAAAAACTTACCACTTACTCTTGCTTTGAAACATTTATTAAAACTGAATGATAGATTACTTAATGAAATTTCATTATCTGATGAAATGTTACTCGGACCAAGTATTTTAACAGATGCTATATATTTTTATCCTCATTTTAATTTATTTAAAGAATATTTACCAGAAACTTACACAATTGTGTCATGGATTAAAATTCAAAGCATTTTATTTAAGCCAAAATTTGTGTTAACCTTAAGTGTAAAAGATTTATTATACCTGTTTTTGGGATGATACATTTTATTTGTTTAAATAATGTAAAAAAACCGTTTTTTATTTTACAAATTTTAGAAACAGTTAGTTTTTCGAGGCATTTATATGCCTATCGCGTTTCATTTTCAACAAAATGGAAAATTTTTGAATGTAATAATATTAAGTCAATTATTAACTATAATGGTGTTACTTCTTTAGTAAAATCGGCTGATGCCGATTATTTTGTAATAATGCAAGAATAAAATTCTACCAAAAATATGGTTGTTATTATTATATTTTTATTTAAGATAAGAAAAATATTTTAGTTGTAAGAACTAAATACAAGGAACCAAATTTTTTAGTTGGAACAATAAAATATTTGGTTGATCATATATTAACCAAATTATTTGGAACGGTTTACCAAATTTTGATTATGTCAACAAAATTGTTTTTTCAGTGTACTCGTTTTTCGCTGACTGCATCATGTTTGACATCGTGGCGCCGAAACGCAATTACGCGCGATCGCGTTATTGCTTTTCGCTTGCTCGTGAAGTAACTTAACTTCGTTACCTAGCACTGCGAGATTTTTTCGAGGTCGCGAGGATGCAAATAGCCTCGTTAACTTTGAAGCTATTTAATTGAGTCGGATCGCCTTGATGTCTGATTTTAGCGGACGGTAATTGTATTCTCTTTCGGTCTCGTTAGAAAAATATAATACTCTTAATAGTTTTATAGTCGACCTTTAAATTTACGACAATTCTAAAAGATCAAGTTCACAAACAGAGCTCTTATCATTACGCATGAAAGTATATTATCGAGTAAAATATAATGACGTATAATAAACGGCGAATCAATCTTTATGAAGGTATTCCTTGAAGCCGATTGAAAATTATAATTAAAAACCCTAAATATCGTCAAATAATTTCAATTAAAAACTCGAGATAAAATTAACGGATTAAATTAATAGTAAAAAAGTCAATATTAATATTTTTTAAGTATTAAATTTATCAAAGAATACACGTCCTATAAAATATCAATGTATAGAGTTTCTTTTCTTTCATTTTAAGAAAAGGCAGATTCCGTTGATACCGTTGAATCGAGTGTGCTCGTTCTTCACGAGAGAATTGCACGACGACGACATACATTACTCGCACGACATAATGCAACTCAGCAGCACGAGTGGTGTAAAGCTGGCAAAGCAGAAAGAAACGAGACGAAGCACTTCCAGGAGATCCGCACTCGTGGAAGCGGATATATTCTTGGAAGGTATACGGCCGATATTACATTTATCGTACGACAGATTTTTTAAGCATATTGGTTGGCTGCAGAATAGAAATTCCTTCTAGATACTTTCTATTTTGTAGGTAATCAAGACTTAAAAAATTCGTCATATGATAAATGATTAATGAAATATCAGCTTGTTTTTTTTTTTAAATATACTGTACAATCCAAACTTTGTGTATATATTGGAAAAAATATCCTTCTAGATATAAATTTTTTGATAAAAACAATTTTTTATTTCAACCTTTTCTCGAACAATAACAAGCATCAAAGAAA